>NC_136068.1:1738656376-1739256376 GCF_964261635.1 Lissotriton helveticus
CAAGACACCATTGCAAACAAATAAAGATTGCACATACATTAAAAAAAATACTTAAAACCACCGAGACCACTACTAAATCATACATTGACTTGAAGGTATGCAGCAGATTCAAGGGGTTTTTAAATCAGTGTTTTTGATTCAGTGTTGGAACTGGAGGAATTGGTAGAGGCCAGCTTTAGTGCTGGTGGAGCCCTGTGCGACAATGTTTGTTGGTGCCCCCAATGACTCCCTCTGCCACAGATTTACTCAACAGTGCCCATCAAGCCTCCAAAACCACATTCTCGCTCAGATGCATTTAATTTGATCTACAGCACCACTGATACCAGTGTAGGGTGTCAGACCACTTTAGATCACACACATTACACAGAGACAATCAATCATACGTATGTAAAATACTGTATAAGAAATGTTAGATAAGACTAAGGAATACAAGGTGTAGGAGTCATATGACAATCACACGAGTAGGCAGTATAATTTAATAGTGATTGGCCTGGAGAAACACAAACTATGAATTTAGAACGTAATATCATGGTTGGGGGTTCTCTTTAATAACCCAAATTGATTTCTATCAAAATGAACCATTTTTGCAACATTGGGATAATCAAAGACTGGGGGCATATCCATTTTGCTCTAATTTATACCTAGCAGTTTGCATGCAGCTCCATGTTGACAGTTAATAGCTCACTGTTCTATGTTATGATGTTTGACTTATAAACTGCAAGTAACAAAAGGATCTCACTGACAAAAGCAAATA
The DNA here is from genome assembly GCF_964261635.1 of Lissotriton helveticus. Taxonomy (NCBI): domain Eukaryota; kingdom Metazoa; phylum Chordata; class Amphibia; order Caudata; family Salamandridae; genus Lissotriton; species Lissotriton helveticus. The sequence goes on from NC_136068.1 coordinate 1,738,657,131, forward strand.
ACCCACTGACCTATTTGCATTATGTGCACGTTGTGATCTGTATGGTACATGTTCTATGCATCAAGCACATTAACCCTCTGCTCTTATTTTTCAGGAGTCAAACCTTCCAGTTGACAAAACTCCATCTCTCTCCAAGAAGAACATTAATCAATGGAGTTATCATGAAATCTTTATTGTTGCCGAAAATTGCTGGAGGCTAGGAAGGAGGCAACAAGTGCTTTTAAAAACATAATATACATGCAAACATGACACCCCCACTCAAAGTCAGCGGCCAGTGCGAGTGCACCGATCACACTGCCCTAGTGCCAGCCCTTCTCAAGGGTCCTGTGACCTCAGTGGCAGGGTCACGGCTGCTCTAAGGTGTGCTGATTCATAGACCAGCCCACAAGACTAGAGGTAAACTTCAGTAGGGATTGTGGTGGACAGGCCTTCAAGGTTAACCCACACTTGCCACCACTATGGTCCACCTGCTGGTGCAGAGACACCAGGGCTTCTATAGTCTAGCAGGACCTTCTAAGGTCTAGCACAGGAATGTGCTCCCTCAAGAGAGTGGTGTGGGAGACTGGTCATGACAGCTGAACATGGTTCCCCTGTCCCATATTTATCAGCTCTGACGATAGTGCTACATCCTGCCCACCCCTGAACACCATACTGCTCCACTGAGAGAAACTCGCACTGCCTTCAACTACAACCCAATTGTGCCTCGCTATAAACACCTGGATGTGACACAATTCAAAATTACGATTAATTAAGAGTAATATGCTGCCTTAAAGAAAAAGTAACAACATCCTGGAAAAAGCAAACACTCATAGGGAATGCAAAATTAAGTAACACATCTGATATGTAGGAAGGAACAACATGGTTACCTTAACGCTTTTGCACTTATTATTCAGAAATCAGTGAGTGCTTTTGCCTGAAAAGTTAAGGACATGACTACAGAGCCGAGAAGGGACCCATTTCAATGTTCATTACTTATATCCTTACATATCATAAGCAGTATGGTTTAAAAAGACCACATCCGTGAACACAGAACCGTGCTATGCATTTTATTTTCCAATTAACCGGGTATTGCAGTACCTCCAGGAATGGTGTACTTCCCCACCCTGGGAAAACAATGTTGTTCAAAGAAGAGAAAATAAAAGTAGTGCTTCACTGGCAAACTCTGTAAAGTAGCGCTAATGTGTTTTGGGTGTGAATAAAAGCAATGTGGCCACTTTGCGACCCACTCTGTCTTGCTTTATTTAGTTATTTTTCACATCAGAATTCTACCACCTAATTACTCTGTTGGTGCTGTATACATCTGTTTCTGGCTCATTGCTGTTGTAGGACACATATATTTTACACCATCCCGAAGCTGCACTTTGCAATAGAAATATTTCCCAAAAAAGACATTTCCAGCATATTTTTTTTCTTTTTTGGTCAATTTCACGGAGGACCAAATAAATGAAAGGAGTGGAAAGAGGGAGTAATGGCTACAAGGCTCAGGGAATGGGGCCACCCACACCTAGACCTTACAGCTGGATCCAGTGCTTCCAGGCCCAGGAAAGGGCCCCCCCCCCTCATCCCCTGGGCCTTGAAGTAGTATGAGGCATTTTGCACAACACTGCCCTAGCACCGGCAGTTCTACATACAATTTAAATGTGCATTCACATCAAAGCAATCTTTGCTACGTGTGATGCAAAGATTACAAAAGCCAGTTGATCTGGCTGTTCCCTCCTCCCCTCACCAATCTCTCCTTACCTGTGTCCGGCTGGTCCTGGAAACAGAGGGGCCTTCTGTCACATAGCAACAAAATGCTGAAAGGGCACCCCACCTCTGCACCCCTAGGAATGCCACCACGCTTGGGCTAAATGTGAAAGAGTGGCCTTTCACAGTGAAGCGGGCCCCCTGTTTCTCAGCTGAGCGCGAGGCCCTGGGTAGCTGCCCATGCCTAGCGCCGACCCTGGGTAGCAGTTACCTAGGTTGATCCGACATAGGTTTAGTCACATGCTCTTAGCTATCACTTAATCTCCTTGCGCCTAACAAAATGAACGTGTCCATCCATAATGCAACTGGTGCTCATCTAAAGCGCTCCGATGCCTTTGGGTCTAGTGCGCGTTATATAACCTGCGTCACCCCCAAAAACAACAAAAAAAAAACCCTGCAGAATATATTCCAGAACGATCATGTTAAAAAAAGGGGTAGGATTGTGACATTAATAAGCACTTCAGGCGCGGTACTCAACTCTGCGGTAAAGTCTAACTCAAAGTGTTACTAGTCTTGCCAAGTATCACGTATCACGCGTTAGACTAACGCATTTCAGTGAAGTAGTCCGCATTACCACACTGAAATGCATTGTGATGCATATGATGTGTGGCGGCTGTCATAGAAAGCACTTCATAAAACAGAGTTAAAACAGAGTCTGTGACTTGCACGTTACTTGTGCGCACTGCTAGAGCAGGCTTGAGGCTCTCAGCTGAGCTAACGCTGCTGCTGACAGCCTCACTTAACTGTTACAGTGTATCGTGGTGATTCCAATCCCGCGGCTCAGCTCACACTGTCAGTCTGACGTCATCGCAGGGGACGTTGATTCCTACTACTGGAGCGCGGGAAGTTTAGGAGAGCTAAAAAAGGCGGCTGGCTAGTACGTTTATCATGGCCGGAGGGAGGGCTGCCTATAATCATGGCTGGAGGGAGTGCTGCCTACAATCATGGCTGGAGGAGCTCAGGACAATAACGTGGCCGGAGAGCTACACATAACTGTGGCCTGAGCGCTACAAATAATCACGCTCCGTAGTACAGATAATCATGGAACTGTGACGCTCGCAGCGCTTCCTGAAGCAGCTCGTACAGGCCTGGGTCGCCGTGTGCTATCAGCTGCTGCTATTTTACTCCCACCCCACCCCCCCTGCTGAATTCAATGTTAACGGCTGCTGAAGAATGGACGGTCCGCCCGGGACTCACAGGAGTCAGGACAGTACAGCGGCCTGGACCCGGCTTTCACTGGAGGCAGGCCTGAGGGCCAACTAATTGCCATGGCCTGCAGTGGCTCAGGCCTGGCTGAGCCTGCCTTCAGTCAGCTGTGTAGACCAGAGACAGGGGCCTGGATGGCTTTCACTGGACTGGGGGCCAACATGAATTGCCACCACGGCCTGCGGTGGCTACAGCCTGCCTTCAGCCAGCTCTGAGCTGTAGACCAGAGTCTACCTGCAGTTATAGAGCGTGCAGAGCCAGCATAGGTTAAAGAAGTTATAGGAGCCCGGAACCAATCTGCTGCTTCAAAACGTGTCCATGGGACTCTTGAGCAGGCATTTGACATGTATACCTGGAGGATGGTAAGATCATTTTTTTCTTGATTTTGGCTAGAAGAGAATTACATGTGTATTTGGATTTTAATTTCTGGATCGAATAATAAAGAACTCATTCCGATCAACAGTGGAGTCCGGACCTGTTCATTATAATATTCTTCTTTGGACTGATTTAACATAAAAAGACTTAAATAATATTCCCTTGATGGGTGCTCATTCCGAAAAAAAAATTTGCAGGCATTTGACATGTATGCCTGGAGGATGGTAAGATCATTTTTTCTCGATTTTGTAACGTGGATAGTGAGGTTTGCGAGGGAAAGGTTGGTGTTTTTCCTGGATAGAGGTCCCAAGTACAGTGACTGTTTCTTAAATTCGTTTAAATCAAGATCTGTATTATATTTTATTAGCTCTCCTGCTTTTGCATTCACAATCATGAAGTACTGTAGCACTGAAAATCGTTACCTGCATTAGAGTCGTTTAGCAATATAATTTGAAAGGTAATTCTTTCTAAATACATGCACAAGAAATTATTTAAAACAGTGCAAATTGTATTGTATCACCCAGCATCAGTCCACAGTCCTGCAGGTACCTGAACTCAATGTCTCTGGAGTGCTGCTCTCTTTGATTCTCTCTCTGTGATTGATGGTCTGGCTGATAGCTCTTACCTGTTTATGTGCTATAGTACATCTTCATTGCTTGATTTTGCTTGTGCGAAAGTGTCACTCCTAGTCCTTGAAATGTCACTCATAATTACACCCAAATTATGAAACTGTCACACATGCCAATCTGGAACCTTGACAGCTTTGTGTTACACGTAAGGCATATAAACGTCACACATATAAACACACACTGAAAAAATGGAAAATTCACTCCCAAGCAAACTGAAAACTTGGCAGGTCATCTTGGGCACCATCAATTCTATACCTTTGCTAAGAACTGCGGATATGTCACATCTTGCACAAAAGGCCGATATTTTACACTTCAAGCTGACGACGAAGTGTCACTCGTACAGCTCCCAAATGTGACACCTAGTCATAGTCAAACTCCACACATTAAAACGTCACATAGAATCAGCTATCCAGCCCTGCCAAGTATCACGCATCATGCGTTAGACTAACACATTTCAGTGTAGTGGTCCGCATCACCGCACTGAAATGCAAAGACACGCATAATAGGCATAGCGCCTACCTCGGCTGTCGAGCTGTTAGAGCGCTGCTATCACTAAACTAAATCTGGCTAGCAGCGCGCCGCCGCTGCGTGTGCGCTATTCTCGGCAGGTTTGGGGGGCTGGCTGAGCTAATAGCTGATAACTCGCTGGCTGCTACAATGCTTTATTAATAAAGGAATCGAAATTCCCACTGCGGAGCAGCATTGTTCTGACTGACGTCACGTCACCAGGACTCAGGATTGACACAGTGAAAGAATCTCTTTAGTTCCACGGGATGTGACGCCACGTCGTCCTAATCTGGCCGCAGTTAAACGTATGGGAGGCTGCCGGGCTAGGTTGCGTGACAGCCTGCTCACACCGCCCACGGCTGTGAATTTAAATCACTGATTAGATGACCCAACCCAAGGGACCGCAGGGGCCGATACAGGCAGCCACTTGGCAGCTCCACTCTGAGCTGCGCCTGAGTGAATCGAGAGGGCTTGGGGGGCACTGTAGCGTTGCCCGGGATTGGGCCAACCCATGTTTAGAGTGTCCTAGGGGGATGCCAGGCCACACCCCCTACTAGCGTGGTCCAAGTGGGCTGCCCTGCGTCCATGCGGGCCGGCACGCAAGGTAGCTAATAAATAGCCCAGGGCTCTGGGCGTGAGTCAGTAACCATCTGGCCACCAATCATAACACTTGTGTGTGCGTCCAGTCATTCGAGCCAGGGGTCACCTGCAACATTACACTGGCGACGAGGTGGTCTTGCCACCCCGCCGTGCTCACCTGCGCCTCATTGCTGTGTTGCCCGCTCCTCACTGCCTGACCGGAGTGCGGCCTGCTGTGCCCCTATGGCCTACCTCGTCCGCCCAGCGCTGATCCTCGCGGTGCTGCGGCCCTGTGTTGTAGGTCCGCCGACCCCCCCTCTGCACCTCCTGCTCCGGCTGTGCCCTGGCGCGGAGTGCTGCCCTGTCATCGGCGGCGAGCGGCCTCCTCCTGCCGGCGTCTGCGGCCTACCATCGCGCGCAGGGCCTGCGCATGTGCACACGCCCACACGCGGCCGACGCCGACTTCCGGCCCGCGGACGGGCCGCCCTGCCTCAGGTGAAGGCGCCACGCGCACAGACGATCAGCTGGCTCCCCCGCATCACGGAGCAGTTTCCACACGTCAGCCCCAGCTACCAGGCCGCTGCTTACTACGCCGCTCACGGGGGCAAAGGCGGAGGGATCTTTTATACAGCCGCTGGACTACATTGCCAAACCTCACGCATCTCGCGTGGTTGCGGGCCCCACCCTGGATTAACACACGAACACTCTAGGCACTCCATCCAGGCCTATTGGGGGAGGATATATTGCAGGCCCGCCTGCTACAGGGCCCCCCACGCCGGTCTAGCACCTCGTCTAGCACCTCTACCCCTAAGGTGTGGCGTATTGCAGTGCTCGCCCACACCGAGAACCTGCCACCATGACCACAGTGCCCCCCCCCCCCCCTGGAGCCCTTCATCGTCTCCGGCCCTCCCCCGTCGCAGGCTGTGAAGTGGAGGAAATGGGTTGAGCGGCTTGAGAATTTCTTCGAAGCAGCGGAAATTGCGGCTCCACGGCGGCGCGCCATGCTGCTACACCTAGGTGGGGCAGACATCCATGAGATCTCCAAGGACGTGAGGGAGGGCGGCCCGCCCAGAAACTACGCCTCCATGCGGGACGCAATTACCGCGTACTTTGAACCTTTCGCAAGCGCCGACTACGAACGGTTCCTACTCCGCCAAGCCCGTCAACTTCCAGAAGAGTCCGTCGACGTTTTCTACACGAGGTTGAAATGGCTAGCCAGCACGTGCACCCTTCCTGATGCAGACGACGAGATCTGTGCCCAATTCGTCCAGGGCTGCGCGTCCTTGAAACTGCGGGAAAGAGTGCTACAGGAAGACAACATGCCAATGCGTGACATCCTTACGCTCGGGCACTCCAAGAAATTATCCAAAGCCAGAGCTGCGCATATGGACGCCAAGCCTGCCGTCGCGATCAAGACGGAGCCCGTGTGTGCTCTACAGGCGAACACCCCTGATGCCTGCCCAAAGCCTCCCCGGAGGGCAACCCCCAAGCCTGCCCAGTCGTCAGGCAGCCGCGTGTGTGCATGGTGCGGAGGCCCTACGCCCCACGACGGCGCCTGCCCAGCACAGGGCAAGACCTGCAGCGCCTGCGGAAAAGCCAATCACTTCGCAAGTGTGTGCCGGTCGACCCCGAGAAAGAAGCAGTATGGCCCTTCCCGAAGAGTAAAGACGGTGGAGCAAACCCCCGGCAGCCCAGCCAGCAGCGACATGGACGACGACGAAGCCGATGCTGCCTCTGTCCATGTAGTCCGGATGCTAAACACCCTTGCGGCCGCGCCGACTACAGTGCCCATGTGCACCATCAACGTGCAAGGCCAAGCAATTGCGCCCTGATTGACACGGGGACGACAATCAACTTGATGGCGGCCAGCGTGTATCGGACACTGGTAGACGCCCCAATGCTCTATCCCACCAGGGTGCAAGTGTACGCCTACGGCACCAGACGCCCGCTCCGCCTGTGCGGAATGTTCCGGACGGACATATCTCACGACACCGCCCGCCAACAGACCAAAATCTACGTGTTGCAGGAAGGCTCAGGATTCCTGTTAGGGTGCAAGACAGCGCAGGACCTAGGGTTAATCCACTTTGCCCTCATGGTCAAAGCCCACGGCCTCGACCACCTGGTGCAAGAGTTCTCGACCCTGTTCGACGGCATTGGACGCCTGAAGGGACCGGCCATCCACCTGCATATAGACAAATCCGTTGCCCCGGTAGCCCTCCGACACCGACGCATCGCGTTTCACCTACGGCCCAAAGTGGAAGCGGAACTCCGCCTGTTGGAACGAGCAGGAATCATCGAGAGGGTGAGCGGTCCCACCCCGTGGGGGTCGCCCATCGTGGTAGCAAAAAAACCAAAGCAGCCCAACGCCGTCCGCATATGCGTGGACATACGCATCCCCAACCTTGCTATCAAACGGGAACGTCACCTGACGCCGACCATAGATGACATCATTGGGGAGCTGTCCGGCTCGAAGTGGTTCTCGAAAATGGACCTATGGTCGGGGTACCACCAAATCCCCCTCCACCCGGATTCGCGCCAAATCACCACCTTCTCCACTCACACCGGACTCTGGCGATACACCCGGCTCAACTTTGGAATATCAAGCGCTGCGGAGGTGTTCCAGAACATCATCCAGAACGTCCTGCAGGGGCTGGAGGGTGTCCTGAACGTCAGTGACGATATCCTAGTCCATGCACCCACACTTGACGAACACATCAGACACCTTCACGCAGTGTGTGCCCGACTTCAAGACCGAGGTCTCATCCTCCACCGGGACAAGTGCGAGTTCCTGCGCAAGGACATTAGCTTCTTCGGCTACCGTTTCTCTGACAAAGGGATAGGCCCAGATCCAGACAAGGTCAAAGATATCCACTATGCCCCCGCTCCAACATCTGTAACGGCCGTCCGCAGCTTCCTAGGGATGGTCACCTACTGTGGGCGGTTCATCAGAGACCTGTCGGATCTTACCGGCCCCCTTCGCGACCTGACCAAAGCCACCAGCGCCTGGGAGTGGGGCCCGGAGCAACAAGACTCATTCCAAAGGACCAAAGCTGCGCTCTCTGTGGACACGACCCTCGGAACGAATCACCCCCGGAACGAATCACAGCTGGTAGTGGCCTCGGGCTGTGTTGGCTCAGCAGCAACACTGTGGAGAGTGGGCCCCCGTTGCCTACGCGAGCAGAACCCTCACACCAACGGAACAGCGCTACTGGCAGATAGAAAAAGAGGCCATCGCTATCTTGTGGGGATGCAGGCATTTCCACATCTATCTGTATGGACATCCATTTGTAGTAATAACTGACCACAAACCTCTAGTCCCGCTGTTCCGGGGTTCCTCCACGCGCCCTCCCACCCGGATCGAGAAGTGGGTGCTCCAGCTCCAGGAATTCCAATTCACCGTTGAATATCGCCCCGGCACCCGAAACCCGGCAGACTTCCTGTCACGGCATGCCCGCCCTGTCACTGAAGCGGAAGCGGCTGAAGCGGCTGCCACCGAGGAATACGTCCGTCTGATTGTTGAAAGATCCAGGCCACTCCCGATGTCCCTGGAAGAGGTAATAAGAGCCACCAAAGACGACGACTGCCTTCCAATCGCCATTCAGGCCATCGCGTCAAGAAACTGGAAGCCTCTTCAAAGCCCGACCTCGTTCCGCACTCCCGAAGCTCAAGCTACATTGAAGGCACTATACCATGTTCGCAATGAACTGTCCGTCTCCACGGAAAGTTGTCTCCTGAGAGGCCCTCGCCTCGTGCTACCGGGATGCCTCACTCAACAAGCGGCCCTCCTAGCGCACGGAGCGCATCAAGGCATAGTAAAGTCGAAAAATCGTCTTCGAAGCAAACTCTGGTTCCCAGGCCTGGACCGGATCATGGAAGCCATTGTCCATCGATGTCCCGTGTGTCTGGCAACCAGCCTGCCTTGTCACCCAGCGCCAGTGATCACTGAGGATGGCGGACGTCCCCGTGGGAACGAGCCAGTGCCGACTTCGGTAGCCTCCCAGGTGGAAGGTACATGTTTGTCGTGGTGGACGACTTCTCACGATACCCGGAAGTGGAAATTCTGTCCTCTACTGCAGCTTCAGAGGTCATATCAAAGCTGGAGAAGATAATCGCCACCCACGGCCTCATTGGCGAACTGCGAATGGACAATGGCCCACCTTTCAACGGCATGGAACTAGATGAATATCTGTTGTCCCACCGAATCAAACACCGCCGAATCACCCCGAGGTGGCCCCAGGCAAACGGAGAGGTAGAGCGGCTGATGCAAACATTGAACAAGACTATTCAGATAGCTTTGGCAGATGGCCAAGGTCTAGAGCTAGCTCTCTACCAGTTTCTACGAGAATATCGTCTGACCCCCATTGCACCACCGGAATCCTGCCAAGCCGCCTTTGTTTCGGCAGGGTAGTAACAGACACCATCCCACACCACCCTGCGTGGGCGGCCTCTCCTGCCCCCCGAACCAGTCCATGGAGCGAAGAACAAAGACAAATATGGACGCATCCCGAAGAAGGAAGGCCGTGGACAGCCCATTGGTCTTGGTGACAGAGTGCTGGTACGGGACCGCCACCCCGGAGGAAAATTCCGTCTTCCTTTTGAGTTAGATCCATGGACCATAATAAGAATCACGGCGGCCCGCGGAGAAGAGAGGGTTACCAGGAACGTGTCGTTCTTCAAAAGAGCCCCGGCAGACGACTGGGAATACTTTCAAGAACTAGGAGATCCCGATCCAAACACCCCTCAAGACGCCGTGGAAACAGCAGAAGACGACGCCCCTCCACTGGCCTCAAGCGGAAGGAGCGATCAAACCACACAAGACCCGGAAGGTTGCCCATCGCAAGGGACGCAGAGCAGCCGAGATCCGCCTGAGACAGACTGTTCCGAGGACCTGTTCCAAACCCCGCCAGACAGAAGCCACTCCGGCAGGTATCACCTGCGCCCCCACCGAGACCGTCACAGAGGTATCGAGACTTTGTTGCCTGTTGCCAGCCACGGAATATGGACGAGCCAGGGCACCCGTGAATACCAAGTAAGACTGTTCCAACTGTGTGACTAAGTTTGCAGGGACTGTACAGTGTTATTTGTAGTCATGGCTGCATTGTGCTATGGTTCTGTATTTTGTTTTGCATTTCTGGGTAAAAGAGGAATGTAGTGTTGCCCGGGATCGGGCCAACCCATGTTTAGAGTGTCCTAGGGGGATGCCAGGCCACACCCCCTACTAGCGTGGTCCAAGTGGGCTGCCCTGCATCCGCGCGGGCCGGCACGCAAGGTAGCTAATAAATAGCCCAGGGCTCTGGGCGTGAGTCAGTAACCATCTGGCCACCAACCATAACACTTGTGTGTGCATCCAGTCATTCGAGCCAGGGGTCACCTGCAACATTACAGGCACATTTGGCATAATTGCCAAGGGAGTCGAGTGATAAATTGCGGACGAACTCTGAGGAGGCAGGCGGTTAGCCCATAAACCGAAATTCCGTGAACTCCTGGCAAGTAAGTGTGAGAACATCCGATGGTCAAATTGTCTTTTTAACGCTTGTAGAGTAAATGGAGTACATTTAACAGCATTTCCTCTGTCCTCCACACGTTCTTGCATCGTGACAGTTATTGGATGCAAAAAACAATGTACTGAAGTTTTCGGAGTGCACTTTTATCTGCCTGCACTGAGAAAGAGAGCTGTTGTTATTTGTTTACATTATATTGTTGAATGGGGTTAGTCTCCTGTCCATGCATGCAGCTGCCTGTTTCCCAATTGCTGCACTCTTTAACAGCTCAGTTTTTGTTTTCCGACTGTAGATTTTGGTGCTACATGTTAAAATAACATTAGTAAGTAAAATGCAAATCCTAAAGCCTTTTTTCTATGTAAGGGCTGTTAGAGTTAATTTTGAAAAGTAGTGCCAACTCACCTGCTGCCTTTCCTGCCGGTAGTACCACGGTTCTCTCAAAAAGCAAAGGCCGGCTGACGAGGCTTGCAGTCACGGTCTCATGCCAGTACGCCTGCGCCATGCCTCTAAAGAGCTTAGGTTAGAGTGGTGAACCTGCTATCATTGCAAATGACGTCTGCACAGTGAGTCCAACTCACGGCACTGCATGCAGTACTGAACAGGCAAGAATCGAGCACATGGGGCGGCAAGGAGTCTACTATTGTTGCAGCTTGGAGGCATTACAGCTGTGGTGCGTATTTTTGATGCTGGGCCTCAGATCCTTCAGTTGTGGGCCTGGTCCCATTTGTGACAGAAAGTCCCTGGAGTACACACTGATCCTCTGCATCCTGTCTTGGTTGATTGCCGGCAGCAAGGAGGATCCAGGATGCCCAGAGTGGGTGAAGGCTGCTATGGAATCTGTGTTTTAGTAGTTCTGCTAACTTGCTATGGCAGTCCTGCCAAGTATCACGCATCAGGCGTGATACTAACGCATTTCAGTGTGGTGATCCACATCACCGCACTGAAATGCATTGTCACGCATTTGCATACTAGCTCAGCATCCCTGGCACTGCCTAAATATTATCATGGAGTCAGTGAAAGTGTGGCAGCTGGCAGCGCGCCGTTCCTGGCGAGCGTGCGCTGTTCCCCCTGCAGGCTTGAGTCTTGCCGAGTGTTGAGGCTGCTGTGATAACTGCGCAATGACACAATGTTTTATAGTGATTTCTGTCGCCGCGCGGCTTTCATTCAACCTGACGTCAAGGCAGTGGTCCAGTATTAGTCTGGCGCCGAGGGGCTGGGAGATGTTAAATTTCTGCTTGCGAGGCAGGGAGTTTGTTTTTGGAAAAAGAAACGGTTTTGGCTGGGCAAAGGTGCGCAGGCTCCGACGCAATCTTGGCGCTCACAGCACTGCCTGTTGCTTGCGCCTGTCCAGGCCGCCACTGCGTGCTGTACCAGGGTGAATAGCTTTTTCATCACCGGAGCTCTGCCTCCATGGCACTTTCAATTGCACGAAGACTGAGGCAGACGGTTGCGGTAGGCCGCAGCCTTGGCCAGGACTTTCACTTGACCCGACTAGTCCAGCCTGGCCCAGAAGACTCTCTCAGGAGGCTGCGTGATGCGACATTCGGTAAATTCTGCGGTGGCTCGAGCTCCTGCAACTTTGAAAAGTAAGTGGGAGAGCGGTGCTGCAATGAAGCCTGTGCGTGTGTCGTGATTATGTAATTCCTTCAGGGAGCGCGCGATCGGCAGATGTCGCAGTGGGTGCCGGTCGTGTACAAAAATCACTGTAATTCACAGAAGTTTGGTAGTGTCCTGGCATGGCTGCATGTTGCTCTATTGCTAATTTATTTACCATGTTCGAAACTGTTCTTGTCTGCCTAATTGGGGTGAAAGGTGAAGTGGGCCTCTTTCAATTAGAAACGTAGGAGTGATAAATGAAATGCGCTGATGTTATGGGAATGATGGTGAAATAACGTTAATTTTACTCTGCTCCACAACTGTTCACACCCAGAGGTGCAACTAGATCCAAATTGCAGGGGGCGGGGGCTGATTCTTCCAGAAATAGGCAGGGTGGAGAAGCAGGGGTTCTAAGAAGGGCTGAAATACAACAAAGCGTCACTAAGAAGCAAATGGTCTTTTAAAGACAGCGCTGCTGCCTGTTCACACCCACCTGCTGCATCTCTAATTCAACTGAGGTGTCCAGCGCATGTCTGGCTATATTTACTTGCTGCAATATGTCAAGTGCTCACATTTGCATTTTCCCTTCCATTTCTGTTTTTGGCCATCTCTCTCTCCTCCAATCTCAACCATACCCATTCTTTTTAATCTCTTTCCCTCTCTCCTCCTTTTGTCTACCTCCTTCCCTCTCACCCCTCTCCCTGCTCCCATTGTCTCTCTCCTCCTCTCCCTCCTTTATTTTTTTTCTCTTCTTCCTTCTCTTTTTCCTTCTGATCCCTTTACCTCCACCTTTTAGTGCTAAAGGAATGATAATAGCTGTAACCATGTCTGTGTATCTGTGCATTCCTTTAAGTTTGCGGTTTATTTCTCGAAACTGCAGAGGGTATTTTAAAACAGGTTTCTGACAGCAATAAGCTATCCTCTATGTTGTATGGGAGATTATTGCACCGGCCTTAGCCTGTGAAGATAATGCAGCATGGTGCTAGGCAGTCTAGTCTGTCTGTGCACGTGTCAGCTGAGACAGTGTGACACTTAGATAACTGAGATTGCTTTGTGGGTAACTTGTTCATGTTGGTGCCCAGGGGCGTAACAAACACCCCTGCAGCCCCCGCGGTGCGTGGGGGCCCCCAGTCTTCAGTAGGTGAAGGGGGCCCCTCAGCTCTTTGGTAGAGTCTGAGGTTTAAATAGCAGCGTGACGTGGGAAGAGCAGCCTTAAAACCTGCAGGAAAGTGAAAGCTGCCGTGCGTAATGTTGAGAAAATACCTTTGATGATTAATTGTTCCAGAGAGACACCTACAGGTCATTGCTGGGTCCCAAAGGAAGTTCTGGTCTTCTGCCAGTGGCAGTGGGGCTCTCAACCCCTTGCACAGGTGCGACACCAAGGGGTGTGTGAACAGTTCACCTCGGAAGCTCTTGAAAGCCTGTGTGGGAGAGGTAAGAATGAAAGTGGGTAAAAGAGACGGCGCCCTTGTTACCCAGTTCACCTGGGACAAAGTGTCACAGATCCACAAGAAAACACAATTGCGACTTTAAAAATTCAAAGTGACTATGGATTAGTGAGGCTGGAGCTTCAGTATTCAAACCCCCAATGCCCGATCGAATCTGAGAACCAGAGAAGAACATGCCCAAGAGGGAGAGTGAAAGGGAAGCATTGTGGTGAAAGGAGGGTGTGATCGAGAAAATGTGAAGGTTAGAAGGGTGAAAGGAGGCGTGAGTAGGATGAGTGAATGAAGTTAAGAGACAGGAAGGTATGGGAGGGTGGTTAAAGGAGGGCGAGGACGAATAAGGTGTTTATGACTTAAAGAAAAGTGTCAAGGAAGGAGGAAAGGGCGGCACTGGGTAGAGAGAGCCGAGGGGTGCACAAAAGGAGGTGCCAGATTGAGTGGAAGTTGTGAAGTACTGGAAGAGGTGAGAAAGGGAAGAATGGCTGAGGGCTGCTCCTTGGACAGTGGTTACTTAGGGGTGCCAATTGTGTCACAAGAGAGTGGCGTCTCCTTTACCCTGCAAGCAACAGATGTGACCCCTTCTGTCGAGGGGGGTAGTACAAAAATGTATCTTCATTTCGGTTGGCAAAATCTTTTCACCGAGGTGTAAGGTGGGTTCAGAGGGTTTACTCGGTCAATGCTCTGCTTATTCTGCCGACACCGTGCACCGCTGAGACAGTCACATAGATCCAATGATGCACTTCCGCCTGCCCCGCATACGTCTGCTGAGACAGTCACGAGGCTCCAATGATGCACCTCTTCACTGGCCTGCACCGCATAAGTGTGCTGAGACAGTCACAAGGCTCCAATGATGCACCTCTGCACTGGCCTGCACCGCATAAGACTCCTGACAGTCACGAGGCTCCAATGATGCACCTCTGCACCGTCCTGCACCGCATACAATTGCTGACAGCCACAAGGCTCTAATGATGCTCCTCTGCACTGGCCTGCACCGCATAAGTGTGCTGAGACATTCATATCGGTCCAATGATGTACCTCTGTACTGACCTGCACTGTTTAAGTGTGCTGAGACAGTCACAAGACTCCAATGATGCACCTCTGCACTGGCCTGCACCGCATAAGTGTGCTGAGACATTCATATCGGTCCAATGATGCACCTCTGCACTGGCCTGCATCGCATAAGTGTGCTGAGACAGTCACAAGGCTCCAATGATGACCCTCTGCACTGGCCTGCACCGCATAAGTGTACTGAGACATTCATATTGGTCCAATGATGTACCTCTGTACTGACCTGCACTGTATAAGTGTGTTGAGACAGTCACAAGACTCCAATGATGCACCTCTGCACTGGCCTGCACCGCATAAGTGTGCTGAGACATTCATATCGGTCCAATGATGCACCTCTGCACTGACCTGCACCGCATAAGTGTGCTGGGACAGTCACAAGGCTCCAATGATGCACCTCTGCACTGGCCTGCACCGCATAAGACTACTGACAGTCAAGAGGCTCCAATGATGCACCTCTGCACTGGCCTGCACCACATAAGTCTGCTGAGTCATTCACATAGGTCCAATGATGCACCTCTGCACTAGCCTGCACCGCATACATCTGCTGAGACATTCATAATATCGGTCCAATGATGTACCGCTGTACTGACCTGCACTGCATAAGTGTGCTGAGACCGTCACAGGGCTCCAATGATGCACCTCTGCACTGGCCTACACACATAAGACTGGTGACAGTCACAAGGCTCCAATGACGTACCTCTGCAATGGCCTGCAACACATAAGACTGCTGAGACATTCATATCGGTCCAATGATGTACCTCTGCACTGGCCTGCACCACATAAGTCTGCTGAGACAGTCACAAGGCTCCATTGATGCACCTCTGCACTGGCATGCACCACATAAGTCTGCTGAGACATTCACATAGGTCCAATGATGTACCTCTGTACTGACCTGCACTGCATAAGTGTGCTGAGACAGTCACAAGGTTCCATTGATGCACCTCTGCACTGGCCTGCACCACATAAGTCTGCTGAGACCTTCACATAGGTCCAATGATGTACCTCTGTACTGACCTGCACTGCATAAGTGTGCTGAGACAGTCACAAGGCTCCATTGATGCACCTCTGCACTGGCATGCACCACATAAGTCTGCTGAGACATTCACATAGGTCCAATGATGTACCTCTGTACTGACCTGCACTGCATAAGTGTGCTGAGACAGTCACAAGGCTCCATTGATGCACCTCTGCACTGGCCTGCACCACATAAGTCTGCTGAGACCTTCACATAGGTCCAATGATGTACCTCTGTACTGACCTGCAGGTTTAATTACATGAGTCGTGAATTCTCTCTTGTGTTTGTCAGTGGGGTACTTCCTGACTGGTGCTACACATAGGATCAGGTTTGCCTTTGACAGGAGGTATGGTTTAGTAGGGTACATAGGGTAAATTAATGTTGGGGTGAGGAAACAAAAATCGAACCCTTTGTACATTTAATATTATTATGTGCATCATGCAGAGGATGAAAAGTAGCAGGAACGGCTTTGATGCCGTAGAGGCAAGCAGGAAGAACTTTTTTGGGGTGGTCAGTTGAAGAGATTGTTTAACATGTTTTAAACTCCTTCAGTGGCATTGGGGAGGGCAGCAGCTGAAAGGCTCTGTCTTTACTGGTAGGCAGCGGTTACATGGGGACCGGCCATCAGTCTTCCTGACGGTGGTGGACAGAGGAGCAGTGGGCGGCGGTCACGGGTTTGCAGTGACATACGAGGGGTGGTTTTAAAGGTGGGTGGAAAAGCATAACTGCGGGTTTCGTAGGGGTGAGAGTAGAGTTAATGGATGCGTTAGTAGCAGGCATGAACGCAGTGGTCTAGGTTTGGAGGTGGTTAACTGAGCGGGCTTCGCTTGAAGGTGGGTCATCAAGTAGGAGGATATGTTTGGTGGGCCGGCTGGAGGCAGGGTTATGTAACTTTGCTGGAGGGCGCAGCAGCAGTATTTACTGATATATGTAAATTGCACAATGAAAGGGCGAATGTGACCAACGGAGGAACCAGAATCCTTTTTTTATGGCTGGGGTGAGCCCCTGCAGTATGGCGGGTCGCTGGCCTGAGAGCTCGACTGACGCAGAGAATGGGGGGGGGGGGGCCCTCCGTGTACTTTGCAGGGGGGCCCCCTCAAGTTTCGTTTTTGTTGGTGCCTCACACATCCTTCCTGTTGGGCCAGGTCCCATGTGGACAGAGACCATTTCCAGTGCTTTGCAGCACTTTTAAGATGTTCTTGGAGTTTCTTGTTGCTCAAATGGGTGTAATTTCTGATATTTATAGGTTTCCCTCATCTTCATTCTTGATTTTGCTTGTGAGAAAGTGTCACTCCTAGTCGTTGAAATGTCACTCATAATTACACTGACATTTTGAAAATGTCACACGTAGCAATCTGAAACCTTGGCAGCTATGCTATGGCTGCTACTAATAAATAGCATTAATGCTTCAATCATTCTGAGCTGCCAGCTCCCCCTGGTCTGTAGTGTACTGAGTCTGAGAACTGTGCAGTCATGCAGCCTAACTCTGCTCTACTCAGTTTTCAGCTGCCAGCCGTTAGCGTATTTTAGTTCAATGACTTCTTAGTTTCTTGCTGCTCAAGCGGGTGTAATTTCTGATTTTATTTATATGTTGACCTCGTCTAAATTGCTTGATGTTATCGTGAGAAAGTGTCACTCATAGTCGTGAGGAGGAGGAGGTGGAGTGTGAGAGATCTACATACTGGGGCTGCTGGGGCTGTTGGACCTGACCTGGCTGGAGCTGTTCGTTTTTCCAAGGGCTACCTAACCCCACGACTTGCGGAACCCGCTTCGCGGGTCCCGCTGCGGATTGCATCTCACCGTTTGTTCCTTGTTCTTGGTTTCCTGCCTGGCTGCATCGAGGGGGCGTGTGAGGCTTCAGGGCTGCGAGCGTGAGGCTGAGTCACCTGGCCCCGCTCTCCCTGAACGCCCCGCCCTCACCTCCTCTAATCAAAAAGGCACCTGGACTCACTCAATTTGGCTGTTGGACCTGACCTGGCTGGAGCTGTTCGTTTTTCCAAGGGCTACCTAACCCCACGACTTGCGGAACCCGCTTCGCGGGTCCCGCTGCGGATTGCATCTCACCGTTTGTTCCTTGTTCTTGGTTTCCTGCCTGGCTGCATCGAGGGGGCGTGTGAGGCTTCAGGGCTGCGAGCGTGAGGCTGAGTCACCTGGCCCCGCTCTCCCTGAACGCCCCGCCCTCACCTCCTCTAATCAAAAAGGCACCTGGACTCACTCAATTTGGCTGTTGGACCTGACCTGGCTGGAGCTGTTCGTTTTTCCAAGGGCTACCTAACCCCACGACTTGCGGAACCCGCTTCGCGGGTCCCGCTGCGGATTGCATCTCACCGTTTGTTCCTTGTTCTTGGTTTCCTGCCTGGCTGCATCGAGGGGGCGTGTGAGGCTTCAGGGCTGCGAGCGTGAGGCTGAGTCACCTGGCCCCGCTCTCCCTGAACGCCCCGCCCTCACCTCCTCTAATCAAAAAGGCACCTGGACTCACTCAATTTGGCTGTTGGACCTGACCTGGCTGGAGCTGTTCGTTTTTCCAAGGGCTACCTAACCCCACGACTTGCGGAACCCGCTTCGCGGGTCCCGCTGCGGATTGCATCTCACCGTTTGTTCCTTGTTCTTGGTTTCCTGCCTGGCTGCATCGAGGGGGCGTGTGAGGCTTCAGGGCTGCGAGCGTGAGGCTGAGTCACCTGGCCCCGCTCTCCCTGAACGCCCCGCCCACACCTTCCCGTACCACGCCCCATTGCTAATGGTCTACAAAAACCAGTGAGAGACGCTGCGCGGGAGCGCGCGGGGATAAGCCCGGGACAAGGGCGGGACCGTTTGAGGCCGTTCGAGGCCTAAGAGGACTGGCCTGGCCCACCCCCCTTGGTCTGTACTATTGACTTTGGGCTCGGCCTTGGATATTAGTGAGTACGATACAGGAATTATATCTGCCATATATCATGTGCACTAGGGGGAGCCGTAGTAAGACTGCACTGGGCCTGACAAAGTTAAATGGCACCTTGGATGACTTTCTTGTAAAGACAAATTTGGCAATAGACGCCGAAATTACAAAAATGCAGAGTAGGGTTTCTATTGAGCTTGACGCTGCGCGCAGGCTCTCACAAACATTTGTGAACTCTAAAAAATCATCCTTGGGAAACATTGCGTGCGCTGCATCCCCTCAACAGGTTGCACATCCCCTCCCTCTGCTAGCACATGCCGACATTCATCACTCTCATCTTTCTTCCTCTTCACCCCCATTAGATTCCTCTTTTATTTTTACACCCATGTCCCCTAAAACCACGGAGAATTACTTCCCTACTGTACAGGAAAAGCCTATCACTCTGCCGGATACCCCTATCCCTTCCTTCTCGGTAGTAAAAAGCAAAAATCTACATCGTCAAACCATGAAAAGGAAGAATATGGCTAAACTTGCCTACAACCGCAAGAAAGCAAAAATTGCTAGGCATCAGTTTTTCAATTCTAGAAGAACTCTGCCAAAAATAGGGGAGCTTAAACAAACATCACATGCAATCATTCAGCAAACAGGGGGTGAGAGTGATCGTATCTATCCTAACATCACTACTGTTCCTGCCTTAGAGAATTTTGCTCCTCCTGGCGACAACTCAACAAGGGGAGGCCAAAATGACTTAGGGAGGGATATGGGCAAGGCGGGTGATGATGATGAACACTTTCTCAAAACAGTCTGGGTTACTCTGAAACAACTATTGTCACCTTTCGAACTAAGACTGTCACGTATTGAGACTCACCTGCTTGAAATGGACAAAACTTTAGTATCCCTGGCCACGCTTAGCCTAAAACAACTGGAAGCTACATATCCCCAGATTACTGAGGGTTCCTCACAGGCGAGTAATGATGGTACCCAATCTGTTCCAGCCTCAAATGCTGGCATTCAATCGGTATCAGTCCCTAACGAGGCATCCCCTGCTCCTACAATTCTCCCCTCTCCTTTGCCCTCCTTATTACTCAAACCGATTCCAATTCCTAAACCCCGGAAAATTGCAAACGTTCCTGTTTCCCTTCCATTAAGTTCATTAAAACCAAATACAAAACCCCCCATAAAACAAGCGCAGCCCAAAAACTCTTTTAGAAATGATCAGAAAGTGACCAAGCCTATTTCCCCCCTTTTACAGCGCACATTTAACCAACACCAAAATCAACAGAATTTTCGCGGGGGCTATATTGACCTCCCTCCCGATGCCGGGCCCTATGTTGCCATTTTGGCTGGGGTACCTACACTTGCCCCTGACACCGTGGAAACCCAGTGGTCCTTAAAGAACAAAGTGATCCACTGGTTAAATGCCAACAGGCAGCATCCGCACACCACCACAAGCAGGGTCTTAATGGTCAGGCGAGTTCCATGGGTGGGTCGCACTAATAAAACCATATTAGGAGACTGTATTGTGGTGTCATTTGCAGACCCCCACACAGCCCAACTTATCACCACATGGGATACACAGGCGATGCACCAATCGATTGTTACTAAACCCCTTACCTTTTTTTACCCTCCAAAACAGATAGTTGAGCCCTCTGGGGTCTGGTTCACAGCCCATAACCACAGATGGAAGGGGCACGGGCGGGAATGGCAACCCAATAATAATTGGTGGGAAGGTGCACCCACTATGAATAGGTTTGAATGCCTAGATCAGGTGGATTGACTGGGAACTCTTGATCTTTCACCTTGCTTGAGCGCTCTAAATCTTCCACCCAAGGCCAGTAACATTGACAATTTACCATCTGTTAACAAAATTAAAAATTCCCTGGGTCCAGAGGAACCCTGCCCAGTTCAGGGTACCCCTGCTGTGCGCGCCACACAAAATCTAGAGGTGGTACATTCCCTAGGCTCGATAGACGTAACGGGAAATGCTGGCCAACCACCCCAGAAAAACATCGACTTAAAACATTCACTCCTATCATGGAATGTAGCAGGCTTGGGCAACAAGATCACCCATAAACCCTGGCTGGAGATTATACAGAAGCATGGCGTTCTTTGCCTGCAAGAAACTTGGCTTGTTGAGGAAAGTCATATTATGGGGTATCGAACATTTCATTCACCCGCGGTTCCCTCTCCCCAGGGTCGAAACAAAGGGGGCCTGTGCATATATATATCGAATGTGGGAGACATAAAGGTATATGATTTCCATCCAGATCAATACTTTCAAATTCTTTTATTCAAATGGGGCACCACACAAAAGGTGATATTGGTAAATTTTTATAATAACATGCCAGCAAATGAAGTAGAACTGACCTTGAATAAAATGTCACACCACATTCATAAAGTGAGAGATCAAAACACGGGGGACCACACAGTTCTATGGGTGGGAGACTTTAATTGTGCCATCTGCCCATCTTCTGAGTTAGGTTTGTGCGGCCTTTCAGATCATGATGAGGATGGCCCTTTCCATTTCTCACACACCAAGTTGGGATCCCTCCTCAACAGCATTATTTTCTCTTTTGATCTTACTTTCGTTAATCAGGCATGTTCCCCCCCAGTTCCCTTTGCCCCAACATATAACGGCAGAGGCTGTGAAACCACAATTGACTTTGCACTGGCGTCACCCATCAAACCCAATTTCATAACTTTCTGGGAGATTGGGGACGACCCAATGAGCGATCATTATCCAATTACCTTTGGGGTAATGATCACAGAGGAGAAAGCAAAGGAATCTTGTGGGCCGCTATATCCCCTGGAGGTCACTCTAACAAAAATAAACGGCTATGTGATAAAGTGGGAGAAAATGAATCCCTTAACCTTCTTCCACAGCCTCATATCATCTTGCTTTACAGACATACTTGTCTGTTTAGAAGAGGATATTGATCCAAAGGCGATCATGGCAGCTTTCGCTAATATTCAGTTTTACATTAAAGATATGCTAACGAGGAGCCATAAAAAGAACGAGAAACACACACGCGGGTGGTTCGATTCTAGCTGCACAGCTGCCCTGAAGAAACTGAAGAAAGTTTTAAACGCTATCCCAAAAGATAGGGTGCAAATTTCCGAGGCCAGACGAGAGTATAAAAGGGAAATTAATCACCGCAAGGCAACAATGAAATGGGAGGCTTGGGAAGCTTTGGGGGAAGCTGCCAGGAATAAGGACGCTAACCTCTTTTGGAAAGTTATAAGATCTGTATATAACACAAAAGCTAGTGACAACTGCATAGATGTAGCAATTACTGCAGACCTCTGGGTAGAACATTACGGCAAACTTTATTCTAACAGCCAGGGGGATACTCAGACCCAACAAAAGGAATCCTTAGCTTTGAATAATATATCTTATGATCACCAGTCATTTGACCCCCCAGTATCCCCCTATCCAATTGACTTGGTTTTTACTGCACTAGAAGTGGAAAATGCCATCAGGGAAAGCCCATCAGGGAAAGCTCCTGGCCCCGACTATACCCCTGTGGATGTATATAAAACAAACCTCGATTTTTGGGCCCCCCTCTTAACTAACGTTTTAAATATGGGAAACAAATGTGGCTTAATTAACACCTGGTCAGATGCAATTGTAGTGCCCATTTTTAAAAAGGGGAACAGGGACGATCCTGCTTGCTACCGTCCTATATCTCTACTGGACGGTCTTATGAAAATTGCAGGAAGGATCGTCCTTAAGAGAATTCAACATTGGGAGACAGAGAAAAAGGTTATTTCCGAATTCCAATACGGGTTCCGAAAGGGAATGGGTACCCAGGAACAATGCCTTAATCTGTCCCTATTGATTTCCAAATACACCGAGGCCAAAAAAGGGGACCTGTTTGTTACCTTTGTTGACCTCAGCACAGCATTTGACTGCGTGGACCATCTTCAGCTCTGGTCAACATTGGAACATATCGGAGTGGATTCCACCATCATCATATTTATAAAAGAACTATATAGAGATGCCGGGGCTAGAGTGAGGTTCGGGTCCCAGGGTCAATGCACACAGAAATTTCCCATAAACAGAGGGGTCAGGCAAGGCTGTATACTCGCGCCCCTCTTATTCTGTTTTTATATAAATTCTATTGTAGAGCACCTAATAAACATCCAAAGTGACTATCCAGCAATTAATGGTAGGCCTGTACCCATTCTTTTATATGCCGATGACGCGGCAATTATATCTAGAACTAAGGTAGGGCTGCAGAGAGCAGTAACTGCATTCTCATCTTATATGGGGAAACGAAATCTGAAAGTGAACATCTCTAAAACCTTCTCCATGGCATGCACCCAAAAATACAAAAGGCCACAATGTTCGATATATCTTGACGAGCAGAGAATTGAGTGCACAGACACCTTTTGTTATCTAGGTGTCGTTTTTGAAAGGAAAGGAGGTTGGAAACACGCAGTATCCGCGAGAAAACTTGCCTTTAGTCGCGCCATTGGGGCCCTGCGAACTTTCGCAGCAAAAATAGGGGGCAAACCGACTGCTGAGATGTTACAGATCTATCAAGCTAAGTGTATAGCGACAGTCACTTATGGAGCAGGCTTATGGGGCTTCGAAAACGTATCCTCACTACAAACTTGTGAAAACCTTTTTATTCGCTACTTACTAGGTGTGAGCAAATCCACTTCGACTTTTACCACCCACATTGAGACTGGCCTCAAATAC
Source organism: Lissotriton helveticus (assembly GCF_964261635.1). Lineage (NCBI taxonomy): Eukaryota > Metazoa > Chordata > Amphibia > Caudata > Salamandridae > Lissotriton > Lissotriton helveticus. The sequence goes on from NC_136068.1 coordinate 1,738,680,378, forward strand.
CTTAGCGACACTATAAAGTTATCACCATGCTTGCTGTGGCACAAAATCTGGACAACTTTGGAATGCCAATTTAATAGAGAACTCATCATGGACTGTAAAAATTTGGATGGCGCATCCAAAATCAAGTGGTTACGATACGTCCAGATGATGTTCGCTGAAATTGGACATTCCGAATTTTATGATACCCCAGAGTCCTTAGAAAATCTGTCCAGGCCAGCTCTCAAAAAACTTTTAATGACACAACTGGAATGTGCCAGATGGAACACCGAGAAACATAAGAGTTCTACCCTGTGTTATCAAGAAATTACTCCTATTGAGGGTTTACAAATGTATCTCAAGATTGAAACTGTACCATATCCCCGTATGCTTCTTACTAGGCTGCGTTTAGGTACCTTTTTCCGAATTGTCACTTTTCCAAAACACAATGATTGGACTCCGGCGAATATACTTTGCCCATGTGACGACCATTCTTCGCAAAGTAACATTCATATTATGTTCTTTTGTAACTATTACTCTGCTCCGAGGAAATTATTCCTCTTACCCCTTCTTAAATCCTGGGGCATAAGAACATGTAAAACTGCTTATTTGAAGTTACTTTTGCTAGATGAGGTGCATGTAATCTTTGTTGTTTCTCGCTTTTTAATGTCAGTGGTAAAATACAGAAACTCGATGGTGTAAGTCTAACATGTTTAAATCCGCAAGAATTACTAAACTTGAGACTTTTTCGATTACATGTTTATTGCTGACCTCTTATACATGCAAAATGTTTTACAGATTCTTTACAAACTTTTTCAAATTTTTTAACGTGGAAATCTTTTAAAAATGTATGATATAAACTGTTCCTGTATGCTTTTATGATTTCTTATGTAAATCGAATAAAGCCAATTTGATTTGATTTAGTCGTGAAAATGTCACTCATAATTGCAATGAAATTATGAAAATGTCACACATAGCAATCTGAAACCTTGGCAGCTATGTAGGCTATCAGCCTGCGGAGTTGGCAGCTGTGATTTATGGCTATTCGAATGATCCTGGCGTATTTCAGGAAGAGAAGAAGGACACCAAAACAACTCTTCAGCATCACTTCTACCTCAAGAAAGAGAAAAGGCAACGTAGGGTGGAGTTAAAATCCTGTTTTCGTATTGCAAGAGGTAAACATAATCTCTACAAAACAGGAAATTTAAGAATGTGCACAGGGTAGGTAAATAAATGTTCGTCACCCAGATAATTTTGTATGCATTTTAAAATAAATTATTGAGTCATATTATTTTTGTCAACAGCAAAAATTGTATATTTTTAGTAGGATTTCTATTTTGGTATCACTGTACATGGTTCATCATACTCAAAAGTCCCTTAAAACATGGCGACCCTTCGTGCACAATAGCAGCAGCTAGTTTTGTCCGTCTTCTTGCTCTATGCCGTCAACTGGTCACATAGAGCCCATTCGCTTCGACGGCTAGCAGACTGGCTCGAGACCGGGACGCCAATGTAGGGCGGGACTACCGGTCATCTCCTGCACAGTGATTGGGCTGATTTTCCACACATTGCACCTTGCCCGTGGGTCCTCCTCGCTGGTTTCCGGTCTCGGGGTTGTCAAGATGTCGTTGCGGGTACTTGTTGGGGTGAAGCGGGTCATTGATTACGCCGTAAAGGTGAGGAATTACGGAACGTTTGGGACCCGCGTGGCGGGATGAGGGAACTTGCTCAGCAGCGTACTGCTCGTGCCTTCCTAACTATTCCTCGCAAAAAAACGTGACCTTCATCTGATTCATGTGTATGTTCAATAAACATAAGCACGTGAGCAGTACGACCTGTCAAAATAGCAAAGGTTAGGAACAAACAGCACGAAAGAAGTGAAGAAGTAGCAGGAAGATTATTAAAACAGAGATATGGTTTGGGATTAAAATTTTAATGTTTTACAGAAAAGTGTCTGACCGACATCGTAAGACTCCATGTAAGTTCATGGGCTGCACTATTCCAGTTACGTGAATGACGCTATATATATATAAAGTTTTGATGTTCTTGGTGAACCGCATCCTTTTCAAACTTTCATCTCCCTTTTTAGTCATGTCATCCAATTAACAGGCAGACACGACCACTACTTAAAAACAACGTATTACTTCCCCCATTCAAATCCATTCCCATCATTTTATTTGTACTCTAAACTCTGCTAAACACACAAGAAATCAAGAGCACAAACCTAACATAATTAATGCACAGAAATGTACTTATCTACTATTAATCTTTAATCTGGGGTTCTGGAGAAGCGTTCCGCTTGCCGCTGAGCGCTTCAATACCTTGTCAGGGGTAGTAAGTGCTATATAAATACAAATTGCAAGATGCATTTACATGGTGCACAGTATGGACCGTTTCCTCTCTCTTAAAGTAAGTATGCTAAACACTTTTCCAACCTAAAAGAAGCAGGTGGTGGACAGTACTAGGTCAGTTTTGTAGTCTGCGTGTACAATCCTTTCTTACTTTAATTTCCTTTTAAAAGTCTACTAAAAATGTAATCTTCTCCACCCTTTAATGCCTTTTGCCCAGATTTGAATTATCTGTGCTCACACTGAAAGGTATTTAGCAAGGTGTCTAGTAAGGTAAATTGGGTGAATGAAAGTTAACACCAATAACAAGAGACAAGGTGCTGCAAGGTTATGTACGGAAACTCGACGATGCTCCTGGTGGTGGCAATGTGCAACTAAGTCAAAGGGAGTTAGGTCATTTTAGGGGTGAGAGCTGTTGTGTTAATAAAACCACCTAGTTGAGCGCAGGTGAGAGTGACATTTCGAACTATTGATGTTTTATGCCTGGTTTCTGGAATAGTGGAGCTGTGGAAGTGAGAGTTGGTAGTAAGTCAGTGTTGCTTATGCATGCAAGTGCCTTTTTTTTGTAAAGATGGCCTAATGACTTATAATTGCCATGTCTTTTGCAGTAGAGAAGAATGGTAGCAAACGTTGGGGGTACACGGGTAGAAGCGGCTGATATCTTGCAGAGCCCCAAAAGTATTATGATAATGAACATAGCCTAAACTACTGACTGACCCCTTTAGGGAATAGCATCCTATACCCACAGGCACGAATGTGAGACACAGCATTACATATTTGAACATTACACTGGCTATAGCATTGTATACGTTAGACACAGCATTGAAGATTAACAGCCAACTACAGTGTGCTTGATTATTGCTAACATTTTGGACGCAGCACTGCATATTCATAGGTGATCCTGTATGACACAGCATCATATGTTCACAGATGACAAAGTTGGAATATAACATTGTATAATCGTAGGCCACCGTCTGGTAGAGCACAACATAAAATGTATTATTATTATTCCTATTATTAGTTGATTCAGACCTCAATTGAGGTCAACAAATACATAAATCTAGAACATATATAATTGTATATATTTTTCTTAACTATAAAAACTCATTATAAACTTAGACAGGTTAATGCAATTTGGGGCCCGCAAGTACATTATACATGAGTTTAAAAAAACTGTTAAATTTGTGCACTATTAAAATAGTTTTAAAAAACTCTTTAAAAACTTAAACAAGTTATGGCAAACAAATTCATTTGGAGGAGACTTACACACCGTAATTACATTTTTAACTAAAATTGTGTTGTATTTTAAACAAATTGGCTTTATGAATCGTCGCCGAACCTCTACCAAAATCAGGTTTGGACAGATTAGTAGTACGTGATCTTGTGATCCACAATTACACAAATCACAATTACCTGAAGAATTTTCAGGGGAGGTCCATCTGGCGGAATATACTTTTAAAGGGAGAATTCCTAATCGCAGAAGAAGGATACAGCGCCTTACTTTGTGCTCTAACTGGAACTGTAGATGGTGCTCTGGGTTTTATATACTATGTTTTCCGCATTTTTTAAATATAATACTTTAATTGGATACAGTATTCCTTATCTAATTCAAAACGTATTCTCTGCGTCATGTTTTAAAAAGAGCTTCAAATGAACTGGAGACCAAGCCTGCAAAAGTGCTATGGTGCATTGGGATACCTCGAGTGCTATTATAAGATTCCTATTAAAAGTATGCCGAGCCGATTCAACTCAAAGTCTCCCAATTTTAATATATATCTTAGGGTGGCAGGGACTGCATGTAAAAGGTGAAAGGCCCACCTTATAATGTTGGAGATGGCTCGAGTGAATATGCTCATTAAAGAAAGCTCGAGACGTAAGGCTTGTACGGGGACTGATAGGGATACTTTTAACAGTTTCCGTAGGATAATCCCTTCTTTCACTTTTACTGGTTGCCAGGTTTTAATTTGTATGTATTCCAAGGCATAAGATAGGATAGGTGGGATTTTCATACTGGCGACTTCCAACAGGGATTTATAATGTCTGTTGCCAGTGAAGCAATAAAATCTCAGCTGGCATGAGAATATGCCTTTTGCCCGAGATGTTGAAGATGGGGAACATTTTGTAAATTATCCGAAAAGATTGGGCCCAAGTATACATATTCTTTCACCGTCTCGATAGGGTTACCTCACAGTTACCATGTGAAAGGCAGAGATTTCCTTCTTCCTCTGAAAGGTAACATTTTGATTTTAGATATGTTAGGAACCAAGAAATGTTCTTTTGCGTATTGGTTTAATTCATTTAGGTTTCTTAGTAGGCCAATTGGGGTACAATTGAATATAACAATATCATCAGCGTACATTAAGCAATGGATATAATTTTATGAAAATTTGGGGGGGGGAATTATTAATTTGGGAAAAGCACCCCGGTAGGTCACTTATGTAAATGGAAAATAACACAGGTGCAACCTTGTGTCAGTCCATTCATCGTGGGAATTGGCCTAGTTAAGCCCTTGTCAACCCCCATTTGAACTCTACACCACGTTGCCGTATGCAGGGAAGTAATTATTATGAGGAGATCATCAGGAATCCCCCAATAGCTTTTTCTATAATGTTGATCTATCCACGCTATCGAAAGTTAATGTTAATAAAACTTCTAAAGCGCGCAAATACCCTGGGGTGTCTTGGCGCTGACCTGGAACCCAAGCTCTGTGAGGAATGGAAGAGGAAGGATTAGTTTAAAAACAGCCAAGTTTTTAATTCTTTTCTGAAGGAAAAGAGAGAGTTGGCCTCTCTCATATAAGCAGGAAGTGTATCCCATAATTTGACTGCACAGTAGCCAGTACTCCGACCTCCCCAGCTCTCAGTTCGGATCCTTGGTACCAACATTAGTTTGGCATTTGTAGACCTTAACTGTCTGCCTGCGTGATACCATGAGAAGAGGTGTTGCAAAGGCACCTGTCCCGTCCCATTCAGTGCTTTATAGGCAAGGCAGAGTACCTTAAACTTAATATGTTGCACCACAGGCAACCAGTGGAGCTTCTGGATTTCTTCTTTGATTGATTGGTACTTGGGTATATTCAATAGGAGCCTGGCTGCAGCATTCTGCACCAACTGAAGTTTCCTCAAATGTTGTTTCTGTAACCCAAGGTATAGGCCGTTACAATAATCTAACTTTGACAGCACAAAGGTAGTTACAACTGTTTTTCTAAGATCATAGGGAATGTAGGGCATAACCTTATTGTGAACCTGAGAAATCAATAAAAGCGCAGTAAACTATTTGTGAATTTAACATTACAAAGTTATCAAGAACAGTCTGGAGTACAGCAATATTGTCCAAAAATGAATGTTTTGGGCGGAAGCTAGCCTGTGTCATAGGAAGCACATTATTTGAGAACTCCCAGTCTTTTAGATGATTTAATACGCATGCTGCGAAGATCTTTCCAGTGGCATCTAGGAGGACTATTTGTCTGTAAATAGATGGATTCGATCTGGAGCCTTTTTAGGTCGAGCTGGTACAGCTGGAGACCTAATGTTGCCTGTCACGAGGGAAGGAGGACAAGAGGGTGTTACGAGCTTGAAAGCGGCCGGATTTGGGTGCGCGAATGCGCACGTCGCCTCCGTCCACGCGTGCGCACACAGCCAGCCACCACACACACTGAAACACACACGCGCGCTGCTTACTTTCACTTTACATCCCCCCACCAGTCATCGAATCTTTTTACACACGCATGCATACATACACACAGACACACGCGCACACACAGGCACAAACACACACACACACAGACACACTCGCACACACACGCGCGCACATGTCCCCCCCCCTCACACCCCACTCACCGAGTTCTTTTCGTGTGTCCCTCTCTCCTTCGGCAGGCAGCGGCAGGCAGCGGGTCATCCTCAGCAGCAGGCGGGGCTCTCCACGAGCATGGGAGCCCCGCTAGCTGACACGCAAATCTTCCGGCTGACGGGCACAGGAGCGCTTCAGCACAGGAGCGCGGGGTAGGCTCCCGTCTGCTTCCTGTCTTTTTGCGGCCCCGCCCCCGTCCCAACACAGGTTGCCTGGCTTCCTGTTCAAGCCGGGCTGCGGCGGTGAGTTTTTATTGTACTTGTTTTAAGCTGCTATGAGATTGAGGTATACTAGGATTTATTAATTTTGCTTTTTATGGGTTTATGATATTATTGGTGTAATGTATATATGATATATCAATGTTTTTACTTTTATGGTTCGAATTGTAACCGAAGAAGTTCTATGATGTACCTGGAAGTGCTGCATAATACGTATGCGTGAATATAATGTGACCGGGACTCGGGGAATGTGAGTGAGAGATTTGAAAAGCGCCACCTTTGACCTAGGTCAGTACAAAGCACTATCCTCTGATGGTAACGGTGAGTAGCAAAGAAACACCTTGAAGTTATTGATCTATAACGTCTGGTGTCTAATTGTCAGCCTCAGTGCGTTTTTTCTTCGCACCTGAATTTGTTGGTAGCTGACACGGAAAGATGAAGGCGTTTGCTCAGGATCACATGATTTGATGAAGCTGGGAAGCAGGGATTTTATCTCTGCTCTGTTTGTTACCCAGTTGGCACTCCGGTCAGTAAACGCATACGGCTCATTCATTCCTCGCTTGGGAGTAAATGGATCTTTATACGAAATTAACAGCGCCTAAAACGTAGGTTAAGAAACATGGTAAGGCGCTAGCACAAAGCAGGCGAGATGCCAAGCGCGCAGCTCATCTCTCTGCTTCACGGGGTTTGGAATGTTTACACAGCGCGGACCTCGCCCCTAGAGGCAGAGGGCTTGAGTAGAGCATGGGATTGGTACCGGCAGTGCTTAATTTGTCAATAAAGGAGTGCCAGGGCTCTCATCAGGAGTCCACTGCAGCTTGCACCACACATTGCCCCTGCTATGCTGCCAATGATAGTTGACTCTCCTACAAGAGTGACAATTCAGACTATTCCAAGCCCTCTAAGCTATAACAATGACTTGGGCGGCAGGTAATTGTCATTTTTATTAATTTTATTAGTTGTCTAACAAAATTAAAAACAAGCATGCAATAGGTATCGCATTTACGTGTGTTTTAAGCTATTGGCATGGTAAATGACAAAGCCTTTTATTTATGTTTTAAAAAGGAAAACAAAAATAAAAGGCATTGTCATTTGCAATGTCAATAGCTCAAACTTGTGTAAATGCGAGACCTATTGCATTGCAAATGCTTGTTTTAAAAGGGGTGCCTTGATGCTCCCCCACCAGGATTTTGGTATTTTCCCAGTTTTGAAACCATATTGGAATAGAGGGGTTAAAATTTTGCTCCAGTCTTCCGGATTTGATTGTAGAACTTTGATCGGGGTATTGTCTGGACCCATTGCTGCAGATGATTTAGCAGATTTAATTAAAACGGCGATCTGTGTAGTCGTTATGGCTAAAGGGTCCTGATCAGATTGGCCCTTTTGAAAGGGACACTGGCCGGGAGAGACTTAATTTTGGATATTAGATTTATATAATTTGAGAATGTGTTTTTCCCATTCGGATGATGAGACTGGTGATGCTTGAATTGATTTCCTTATCCCCATTGGTGAGGCTACTATAATCCAGAATGCCTTGTTGTTTCTGCGTTTTACTGCGGTATGGATATCGACCCAGTTTCTATCTTTTTTTTGTTCTTGCTTTTCTTTCTCTTTTTTTTGTTGGCGGAATTATTTCAGCTTTATTATTTCTCTTTGTCTGGTAGAGCATAACAGATATTCACCTGTAGCCAGGTATGATGCTTTGAATTCACATTTGCAGGCAACAGTGTTAGAACTCTTAATTACATTTATTTGTAGGTGACACAGATATATAGCAACACATATTCGTATGGGACAATGTGGGTCCCATGTCACGTACTCGCAGGCGACAGTGTCCGAAAGCGTCATTACATTAAAAAACAAGCATTTGCAATGCAATAGGTCTCGCGTTAGGAAAGTTTGAGCTATTGGTACTGTAAATGACACATTTTTTATTTATGTGTTGGTTTTGAAAATAGCGAAATTAATAGCTTTGTCATTTACAATGCCAATAGTTTTATCTTTCGCAAATGTGACACCTATAGCATTTGTAATGCAATATGTGTTGTATTCACGTGACTTAGATGTATCTCGCATTTGGGACCTTATAAGTCTTTAGCCATGCAACACTTGATGTTGTTGCACCAAGGATATTGTGCTGGATAACTAAACACTGATAAGATCCCAAATGCGAGATCTATTGGCTATGCCAATTCTTTGTTATTTTATGATGTGAATATAAAAATATTAAGTGAGATAATGAACTATATATACACACAGATATATATATATATATATATATATATATATATATATATATATAATCACTGAAAAAACCATAGGTTTTACACACGTTATAGTTAGGAAGTAGCATTTACAAAACCTATGAAATTCACTGAAAAAACCATAGGTTTGATACCATTTTTAGTTAGCTGGAAATTTTACTGATATAAAACCAATGAAATTCCACGTTATAGTTAGTTGGACTCACTATAACTTGCGCGTGTAATGCACTGCTGATGACGTCACATATTACATCACTCATGACATCACTGATGACACCATCCTTGTGACACAGTGACAGACCTCCTTTCACTGTAATCTAACCCTTGAAACACATATTCAAAAATAGAAACTAAAATTTTCAAAAAAATGGAGATACCCATACCAGTTACAACAACCAATTCAATAATTCCACCATCTATATACACATGCACTAATTCACCAACAGTTCTATATAGTCACTCATACATATATTCACTAATCATATGTAGTGATACACCTACACATCCTGTTACACACCGACAGTCATCCAAAAGTTATTCACACACATACTCACACATGCAAATAAACTATTGAACATCCATTTATTTGCATAAACAGCTATACACACACTACCACTTTACTTCTAAGGAAACTTACACATACTTACTCTCTTAAAAAATCACTTATAGAAACACATACTAATTTAAACAGGAACTCTTACAATCCCTCACTCTCACATATACTCACTTATATACATCAATATTCACATATACTAGATTAAAACATATGTAGTTACTGATAAAGACACTAATAAGACAGTCATTCACTCACTAACACAGACATATACACACTCATCCACCCATACAGTCCTGCACATATGCTGTCTTCCAAACACATACAAACAGAGACTCAGTCATTCTTGCATCTATGTACTAAGTAATACTCCCACCAAAGCATGCAAACACTCATACTGATACTAAGAAAAAAATCTAATCACCTATATACATACACATGTACCTACTCATCAACCCATGCAGCCACTTATACACAAAGTGAAACACTAATACATATATTTAAATATTTAGGCATTACTCACTAATATATGTATTCACTAAGATATTCAATAATATATACATATATAACACATATTTATTTTTCAGAAAGACACACATTCACTGGATGGTGTCATCAGTGATGTCATGAGTGATGTAATATGTGACGTCATCAGCAGTGCATTACACGCGCAAGTTATAGTGAGTCCAACTAACTATAACGTGGAATTTCATTGGTTTTATATCAGTAAAATTTCCAGCTAACTATAACTGGTATCAAACCTATGGTTTTTTCAGTGAATTTCATAGGTTTTGTAAATGCTACTTCCTAACTATAACGTGTGTAAACCTATGGTTTTTTCAGTGAATTTCATTGGTTTTTAAAATGCTAATTCAGAAATATCTCGTGTATACAACCTATACTTTTGTCAAAGTTCTGGCAATATTTTTTTCAGAAACAAGCCGTTTTCTTCACTGTTCAAGTTGCATACAGACTCCTTGTAAAGCGATACAGAATTAGAAAGTCTGTACCTTACCTTTTTTTCAACGCATTAAAATTTGCCTGTAAATAAAAATAGCCTTTCTAAACTTTTGTGCACGACCCGGTGTGCGCACTCTCGGCAACAGTTCTCAATAAAATGGATAGCGCATTTCCAGGCTTTCGTGCGCGACCGACTGCGCGCACCCGCCTATATATTTCGTGAAAACTTTGCAATCTGAACTTATTGAATTTCTTCATAGACCCATCAAAGAACTTATACTACGTCAAAGAGACTAAACCTAGGCTTCTTTTTTAATATTATGAAAATTTTCATTAAATGGAGCCGAATGTCTTTTTAAACTTTCGTGTGTGACCGAATGTACACACCTTGGTATTTAAAAAAAATATATAAAAGGTTTTATACTTTAACAATTGTATGCTTGAATCGAGCTCAGAAGACATATTAAATCCGCATATGTTTGGATTTACTCCTTTTCACGTTTTGAAACTTTGCTGAATTAGACCGCTACTTCCAAATGGCGTACGTGACCAGATACTATCACCGCGTACACGTCCTGAGACGCGCATGTGAAGTCATGTGACTTGAAAACAACACTTCCAATTGGTTCTTAGTAGTTTCTATTCTGCAATTTACACGGAGGACTCCACCCACTCCTCTCACTATCTTTTCTACTCTCAAAAGAGAACGACGTTCAACACCCTTCGGAAGACTTTGCTGAAATGGCTGCCGCCCCGCATTCATCTTCCGAATCTGAAGGAAATGAGCGACTACCTTTAAAAAGAAAAAAGGAATCTTTTATTTGGCAATTTTTCACTTATCCTGAAGAACAAAAGAAAGTGAATGCGCCAAAAGTTACCTGCACGATATGCAATTCGGTTCTCTCAAGAGGAAATCCAAGAAAAAAATATTCCTTTTCCATACATACCATGGTGCGGCATGTCAAACAAGTGCACCCTGTGGAATTTGCAAAGGCATCGACAGAGCCCTGGCCACGCTATTACCATCAGAGGTGGCCAGCACATCTTCTGGTGGACGACCTGTATCACCATCGAGTGCTGTGATGGACTTGAGACCATATCTTGCAAAGGTGCACATGAAATGCAACGAGTGTGGAGAAATTCTTCTGTACGGAGAGCAGAGCCTCATTCTTACTAAACTAAAAATTGAGAGTCATAAATGACCCGAGAAAAGATACATTTCTTCATTTCATTTTGATCCTGTGTCACACATGAAAATGTTGTTGCAAGTTAAAAAAATCAAAAACTGCATGACACTGTTCCTGTCAAGGTAGCATAGCTGGCGGCCTAGGGGTGGAGGACCGTTGTGCAAATACCCCGGGGAGGACTCTGGATATGCTTGGTCCCTGAGATTCTTAGATGTCACTGCCTTCCACAAATGGCATAAGTCCTGGATGTTCGGTGCCATACTTGAGGGTTTGACCTAAAGACACGTCCTGCGGTGCCCTGGTCCAAAATCAAACAACATAACACTTGTTTTAAAAAAAAAAAAAAAGTTCTTTTCAGAACTAACTCATTGTACCAAAAACAGCTCCAGGAGCATATTATAAAGGGGGTTTATCTCCCCTCATGGCTTCTTTTTCGTGACAAAAATCTTGCAATATTACATACCTACATAGAATAACAGAAAAAACATAAAACTACAAAGGCCAAACAGTCTACTAAACGCGGATTTGTAACCTATGGGGCAGATTCATGTTAACTACTTCATACCCAGATATGCACCAGTTAATGTGCACCACAGTATGGTAGTGCTCCGTTACCCATGGTGTGCCACATTTGAAATGTGGCGCACCATGGTACAAAAACACCATACATGCGTAACACATCTGTGCTCAAAAACTAATACATTGCTAGAGTTGCATCGCAACTGTGATGCAGCTCCAGCAAGGCTCACCAATGCACTATATTCACAATGCTACGTCAATACCTACGCCTGCTTCAAGCACATGCACAGTTTTGAAACAGCATGGGCCTGAAAGTCACTGAGTGAAATATCATACATTACAGTCAGCCACTTTCAAGACGCATTCCTTCAGAGGAACACTTACCGGTTATTAGAGGTAGATCGTCCGACTCCACCGGAGGAGACCCCTAATAAAAAAGACCTATATAAAATGCGGACTAGCCACTGTATCGTGCTAGCAAACTTTAACTTAAAAATCGTTAGAAAAAACAAAAGGAATCGAGCAAAATTAGTAGGCCACTGATAGGATCTCTTTTTCACCTCGCTAAAATAGAAACATTAGGAACAACCCCTCATGAGAAATATGAAACTAGTGAGAGAAACCGAGCTCGACGCCATGATGGCTGCAAGATAGCTCGTCTCCGCCGCCCACCCCGCCCAAAATAACGACAAACCCTATACAAATATTATAAATAAATACAACACACCAGCAAAGTAACAGGGTAAAACGTTTTATTAAATAACTATTTACATGGCAGCCTGCTGCAACATGAAAACAACACTTCCAATTGGTTCTTACTCGTTTCTATTCTGGAATTTACACGCAGCACTCCACCCACTTCTCTCACTATCTTTTCTACTCTCAAGAGAGAACAACGTCCTACATTTTTCGGAAGACTTTGGTGAAATGGCTACCGTATCTCATTCATCTTCCGAATCTGAACAAAATGATCGACTACCTTTTAAGAAGAAAAAAAGAATCTTTCATCTGGCAATTTTTCACTTATCCTGAAGATCAAAAGAAAGTAAATGCACCAAAAGTAACCTGCACGATATGTGACTCGTTTCTCTCAAGAGGAAATCCAACAAAAAAATATTCCTTTTCCATACATACCATGGTGCGGCATGTCAAACAAGAGCACCCTGTGCAATTTGCAGAGGGATTGACAAAAGCCCTGGCCACGCTATTACCATTAGAGGTGGCCAGCACATTTTTTGATCGACGACCTGTACCTCCATCGAGTAACAGGGTAAAATGTTTAATTAATTAACTATTTACATGGCAGCCTGCTGCAACATCGATCCAAATGCATGACACTGTTCCTGTCAAGGTAGCATAGCTGGCGGCCTAGGGGTGGAGGACCGTTGTGCAAATACCCCGGGGAAGACTCTGCATATGCTTGGTCCCTGAGATTCTTCGATGTCACTGCCTTCCATAAATGTCATAAGTCCTGGATGTTGGGTGCCATAGTTGAGGGTTTCACCTAAAGACACGTCCTGCGGTGCCCTGGTCCAACCATCACATATACCTGCGCCAGGAGACGGCGTGGGGTACACTGGAAGGGAGAGGCGGCGCGAACGAGCCTCCCCCACCTCCCCAGGTGGAGGTTTCTCAGCTACACCCCTAAAGACACGTCCTGCGGTGCCCTGGTCCAACCATCACATATACCTGCGCCAGGAGACGGCGTGGGGTGCACTGGAAGGGAGAGGCGGCGCGAACGAGCCTCCCCCACCTCCCCAGGTGGAGGTTTCTCAGCTGCACCCCAGCACTTCACTCGACATAGGCGGCCGGCTCCCAGGGTCCGGCGGAACTTTTAGCCTTTTGGTGACTCTTCCATTCTGGACCTTGTCCCACAATCCGTTTGACCTGAAGACACGTCCTGCGGTGCCCTGGTCCAACCATCACATATACCTGCGCCAGGAGACGGCGCGGGGTGCACTGGAAGAAAGAGGCGGCGCGAACGAGCCTCCCCCACCTCCCCAAGTGGAGGTTTCTCAGCTGCACCCCAGCGCTTCACTCGACAAGATGAGTTGCGCCCGCTCCTGCGGCACAGTGCCTCGCTCGGCCAGCTGAATTACGCCTGCTCTTGCTATTACAGCGTCTCACCCGCCATCCGGCTGAATTGCACCCACTCTTCCGGTACAGCGACAGGCGGCTGCCACGGAGCTCAGGAAATGGCGGTCGGCTCCACAGACTTGGGCCTGTCCTGCAAGGATGGCTCTGGACAACCCTGGAACTCGGACGCTTGACTGCTACGACATGGGCCCCATTCCCAAAAGCGTCCCCTCAGCCTTGAAGATACTACAAGAGTCACCGGGGCCCCCGACACCCGCAGACTTCCGGTGGGCAGCTTCTGCCATGATTGCTCGCAGAATGGCTACGACGTAGCCACGGGGTGCTCTCATGCTGACGCCAGCTTCAGTCTGAAACATCCAGAAACACTGTAGTGTCGCGTAATGCGTCATATGACGCGCCGCGTTAGCGCATCCGGTGCGCGAAGCGCAGCTTCCCGGAAGCGATCCGGGGCGCGGCGCGAAGCGCGTAACGTAAGCATAACAGGTCATGTGACTTGTTAATAAAACTTTTCGTTGGTTCATTTCACTTTTGGTTTCCTAATGATTTAAGGCTAGGTCATGTGACCTAAAAGTAACACTTTTCATTGGTTTAGAACTAAACCACACCTCCTCAGGTGGTGGTTGAGCAAGAGGTGCCCCCCCTCCCCATCTTCATGTTGCCTGATTCGGCCAGCTCAATCGATCGAGCATGAGACTCTGTTGTGATCTGAAGAACCGCTGCCTGCGGTGCCTCACAGAACCGCTTAATGAAGGCCCCCGAGGGGCGGTGTGGTGGCGCGGACTGGGAGGGGCCGCTTATCTCCTACCCCGTCCCCAAGTCTCGCTTGGCCAGCTGAGTTCCGATCACTCTTGCGGCCTACGACATGGAGAGGCCGAGGCGTTGACTAGGCGGGACCTCCGGCCGCAACCACAGCGCCAACGATCGCTGCTGACGGAGGGGAGCCTTGCCGGTGAGAGCCACTGATCTGAAGAACCGCTGCCTGCGGTGCCCCCATGAGCCGCTAGACGGAGGCCCACGAGGGGCGGTGTGGTGTGGTGGCGCGGACTGACAAGGGTCGCTTGGCTCCTGCGCCCTCCCCAAGTCTCGCTCGGCCAGCTGAGTTTCGCCCACTCTTGCGGCCTACGACATGGAGAGGCCGGGGCGTTATGGATCAGTATGAGCAAATTGATCTCAGTCTTGTTGTCCTGGTGTGGCCTGAGATCGCCCCCGACATAAGCGGCCGGCTCCCGGGGTCCGGCGGAACTTTTAGCCTTTTGGTGACTCTTGTCTTCTGGACCTTGTCCCACAATCCGTTTGACCTGAAGACACGTCCTGCGGTGCCCTCGCAATGCGGCCTGGTCCCTGAATGTGTGCAGGGGGACGGTATTGATTGGATCAAGATGGCGGCTTCACACAAAGCTGACTCAAGTGTTGCTGCTGATGCTATGCAGACAAAAACTGGTTTTCAGTTTGTACATTCTTCAGGCTTTTTCTTCATAAATGTAACAATGTGAGACTCACTAGGAGAACGGCCGTTTATCTTTCCTTTCAAAATGCTGCCAACAATATTTTCTGAATGGAAGACACCATCTGAGATCGCCCCCGACATAGGCGGCCGGCTCCCGGGGTCCAGCGGGACTTTTAGCCTTTTGGTGACTCTTGTCTTCTGGACCTTGTCCCACAATCCGTTTGACCTGAAGACACGTCCTGCGGTGCCCTCACAATGCGGCCTGGTCCCTGAATGTGTGCAGGGGGACGGTATTGATTGCATCAAGATGGCGGCTTCACACAAAGCTGACTCAAGTGTTGCTGCTGAAGCTATGCAGACAAAAACTGGTTTTCAGTTTGTACATTCTTCAGGCTTTTTCTTCATAAATGTAACAATGTGAGACTCACTAGGAGAACGGCCGTTTATCTTTCCTTTCAAAATGCTGCCAACAATATTTTCTGAATGGAAGACACCATCTTGTAGCATAAAGGGCTGCGTCAAGGGTGGTATTGCCCAGAATGTCTTGTTTTCTAGTGCTCGTAATGACGAAGCCAGAACTGCCGAAAGGGATTCTGGTCCTGCCGCTATTTATTGGACACATTGAACTATACTCTGGTCCTGCCTGACCTCGACCAAAATGGCGCCAGTATGGGAGCAAATTGCAACTCCTTATGACGTTCTAGTTACTTAGCCTTGACGTTATGGGGGATGTATGCGGTCTTTATGCACATTGCGGGCGGGGAAGGGTACTGACTAGGAATACGGACAACCCTATTGATGTCGATTTTTCATTATTGATTATTGTATTAATAAAGCTTCGAAATAATGTTACCCATGATACTCGCCCATGGTATGCGTATTGACGATTTTATTGTAACTGATCCTGTTATACTTTCAATTAAAAAATCAACCTTCACTGATCCTGCAACCGTTTGTCACGTTTAGTTTTTTCAATTAAATGGCTCGCTTGTTACATACTCCTATACCACTGGCTTTTGAAAGACACCATCTTGTAGAATAAAAGGCTGCGTCAAGGATGGTATTGCCCAGAATGTCTTGTTTTCTAGTGCTCGTAATAACGAAGCCAGAACTGCCTTGGTATATTCCAATATATGCCAAGACAGAAATGGAATTAGTCCAATCAACATTGTGCACAAATTGAGAAAGCAAGGAGACATGTTAATAAATCTGTTTCTGCTTTCCTCAGAGATTATAGCATGGGTTCTATTTACCACAACAACTTGCGTTACCACATGCAAGACATCTATAGGACAGATGGTGTTCATTTCACGGATGAGGGAAACAGAATCTTCCTCTGCAACATCAGACTCTGCATCGGTACTTACTTATAAATGCAGAAAAAACTCAATTAACACAAGGGCTCTTTTCAGAGCCACCTTATATCAAAGCACTCAAACTTCTGATTTATCTCCATTTTCACACTCTTGTAAATAGGTGTGCGCGCCCGGGTGCGTGCACCCCGCAACTTAAAAAAAAATATATATATATATATATTTTCGCGTTTAAGGGCCTTACTGCACACCCTGAGAGAACCTATGCAGCAAAACAATCTCTACCTTCTCCCCTTTCCATGTTCCAACGCTTTGAAATGACTATATATTTACTCGCAGTGACAAAATGGCGGTCAACACTTCCTGATTTCCTTCGAATCGAACGTTAACAGACGTCACGCAGCAACAAAAAAAATTCCGCTCGCGCGCAGCCGCTTGAGTGCGCGCACCCGTACGCGCTTATAGATATATAATTGACTTTAACTTTAATTTTCTCAGCAACTACTGAACGGATTTACACCATTCCAAAAAAAGCGTAATCTGCGAGCCGGACTCTACAGTTTTGCCAAATTTCTTATAAACCCATTCAGCCGTTCGACCTGTAGCCGTGTCTAAATGTCCTATGGAAAATAACATGGAGAAAACACGTTTTGGGACCCCCTTTTATCTCAGCCCCCACTTCACCAATCCCCCCCAAACTTTCAGGGAAGGAGCGCAGCGGACCGAGCCATCTTCTTTGAGAAATTCGCAAAGATTCATCCACCAGGGCCAAAGTTAATCCAAATAGAATGTTGAGGATTTCCTATGGAAACTAGGTCCTAACTATAACTACCTACTGGCGACCGCCAGTAGGTAATTACATATATATATATATATATATATATATATATATATATATATATATATATATATATATATATATATCTATATATATATCTATATATATATCTATATATATATATATATATATCTATATATATATAGACATATATATATATATATAGACATATATATATATATATATATATAGACATATATATATATATATAGACATATATATGCTCCTCATAATAATTATATTTCTATATTTATTTGAGTAATTGTTTTATAGTTTCAATTTAATTGGAGTTGTGTACGTTCCCATTGCTCAATTGAAGATGTTGTCTGTAACAATGTTTTTGTTTTTACAATTATTTAAACGATTGACATACTTCACTTTAACTTAAAAAAGAGTTTCCGATGTGATTTGCATTACTAGGGCCAATTTCCCCTGCCTGCATTTGCGTGACGGGTAGTGCTTATGCAGGAGTTGTATTTGGAGACTATGACTGCCTCACGTTCTAAATTACATATGTCAATCAGACAAACAATATGCAAATCGACTTAAATCGAATCGAGGCAGCGTGCATTCATATTCCTTTGGAGCAAAAAATAAAGATGTCAAAGTAATGTATTAGAAATTGAACACATGCATTATGTTCAATATATTCTTTATTTTGGCGAGCAAAGCCAACACGTATTGCCTTTCACAAATCTCAACAAAGCAATTGATACATCGCTACAAATTGCAGATAGTTTTGTGGTTGATTTAGTTTTTTACGGTTCCTGCACTCCCGTGAATTTTTCAGGGCATTCAATTATTGAACTTTGATCTAGTCATTAAAATAGATATCTTCTAAAGATCTGTGGCAGGGGGCCATACACAGCAGTATCTACGGCATGCATATGTACACAAAACAAGCCACAAACAGTTGTAAGTGGAAGGGGCAGAGTTCACCAGTGCATCTTGCAGGCAGGGAAGCAATTCATCACTAGTGAGTGATTCATTGAAAACACTGTCATGAAATGATTTACACTGACAGCTGCATACGTGTTAAGTGAGGGAACGAGAAACAGACTCGAAATGCATATACTAGAAAGAGTAAACACACTGAAGTATGACATCTGAAACCCCTACCTAAATTAAAATACTAACTCCACATTAGTGGCAGCATCTGACACTGCAGTCCTTCGGTTACTGGCTAGAACATAAACAAGCATTGGCCGCGTGGCCGTGAAAGGGACGCGGCCGCGCGGCCGTCAAAGTGAAAGTGATCGAACATGCAAATAGAGTTTCAAATAATGAGCACAATTCTAAGCACAAGCAGGAAGGAGCAGGTATATGTGCGGGGAGCTGTGGGGGGCACAGCAGAAGGCCCCAGTGGAGGAAAGAGGAGCAGATAGTTAAGAATGCACAGAAACAGGCACACCAACTGGTGAAAGTGGAGACGCAGAGGGTGAAAAAGTGGACAAAAGGCAAGAGTGAACGCACGGCCATGAAAGTGACGCCTGGTGAAAGTGGAGGCGCAAAAGGGCAGGGCAGCAAGACAGAGAAGTTTTGGGTGAGGGCAGAAAGGAAGCGTCTGGAGCAAAACATTTCAAATGAATGAAAAGAAATCCTAAATCAAAGTGCGAGCAGCAGAGAAGCGACGGCGGGCAGCAACATGGAAAAGTGGTAGGTGAAATAAAGGCATAAGTTACCGGCAAGATGTGGTGACAAAGATTTGTGAAATACAATACTTAGGTATCAAACATACAAGTAAAACATTTTAAACAAATAAAATGCTGAAAGGAGCCGACTTTAAATAAGCGAAGATGGTAGGGAAGATGGTAGGGAGAGGTGTGGGGTGGGGAGGATGAGAGAGAGTCTAGAGAAAGAGGAGGGGGGAGGAGAAACACGAGAGGCGGCCTGCGGCCGTCAAAGTGAAAGTACGGCTGGCGGTGGGCATTGCTGTGGGGAGGGGGGAGGAGAAATGCGACACGGCGGGCAGGGGAGGGGGCAGAGCGGGGAGAGCGGCATGAGGGTGTGAAGCAGCAGGGGCCTTTGAAGTGAAGCTAAGCTTCAGCTCAAAGGTGTGGGAGGAGTGCTGCTGGTGATTGACTGGCGATTTGATGATGTGCACGCGCATTTTAGGGCAATGCGCTTGCGCATTGACCTAAAAGCCACGGGCACAGCATCAAATCGCCAGTGGAATCGCCAGTTAGGTAAACTCTCTAAGCCCCTATATATCGAGCTCCCGCTCAATGCGCATGCGCATTGAGAGGTCGCTCGACCTAAAAATTAGTGTCAATTTATTACAACACAAAGGCTGCTATCCTGGAACATGCTGATCATGATCATAAACAACGAAGTTGTCACTGTTGCTGTCACAGGGGTTTAGCATATAAAACACCATGCAATAACATAATTTGAAGTCTTATTCATCTAAAATCATTACTTTTATCTGGGCAATAATGTGTGACATAGTTTCACAAATTCACAGTTGAATCTCCATCTTTAATAGCTTTCACCATAGCAAATCTCTATCTTGTGTATTAAAGCCTGCTTTGAAATAAAAAATCTATAGAATTTTCAAAACAGGTTCCCCTTTTTAGGTCTCGCCTAGACGAAAGCAAAAGCGAAGCTTTTGCTGTCTAGGGAGACAACTTATGTTGCCGCTTTCTGGGGAATGTAGGGGAATGTGGACAGCAGACTGTTACGAGCGTCTCCTGCCGGAGATTCTACCTCGTGAGCGCGCACGTCGCTGTCCCTCGTATTCCCATACAAAGAAAGGCACACTGAACACACTCACTGCAGGCAGGAAGGCACACACACACAGGAACGCACCTACACACAGGAACGCACCTACACACATACAGAGGCCCTCTTCCTCTTCCCCCCCCCACGCTGCATACATAGAAGTGCCCTCCCCCCCGCCGCATACATAGAAGCGCCCTCTCCCCCCCCCGCCCCGCCGCCTACATAGAAGGCCCCCGCCGCCAGCCGCCGCATACATAGAAGCCCCCCCTCCACCTCCCCCGCCGCCGCATACATAGAAGGGCCCCCCACCCCTCCCCCCGCCGCCGCATACATAGAAGCGGGCCCCCCTCCCCCTGGCCGCCGCCGCATACATAGAAGCGCCCCCCGCCGTATACATGCAAGTGCCGCCCCCGCCCGCCGCATACATGCAAGCGCCGCCCCCCCGCATACATGCAAGCGCCCCCCACTTACCGTCATTCTTGCAGCCTCCGCCGGGCTCTCCCTCGGGCATGAGCCCAGCGTCACCAGCACTGCTTCTCCGTGGGCGCGTGCGCGGGATTCCAAAGACGGAAGTCCCGCCCCAAGGAATTTTTCGCTTCCGCTGTCGGAGAATTGTAATTGCGGTTCAGCAGTGGTAAGTCATTAGAACGGCTATTACTTGTTTACACTGCTTTCTCCTGCCTGCTGGACACACAGAAGGCAGGACACGCTCTCCAGCGCGGTAGCCTGAGCTTGATATTCATGGCGACGCGCCTTACTCCCCGATGCCGGGTTTGCACTTCAATAATGGCAGCTGCACGACCCCTATAGCATAGCTCGCCCAAATAATAAAAAAAAAAAAAGTTTATTCTTTTTTGCGCAGCGCATATGGCAGATGCACGACTTTCTTAAAGCGCGAAACACCACAATCCTTTGTTTCTAAATTTATATTTTTTATGAAGTGCGGCACACCAAGCTTGATATTCATTACGGCCACACGTCTTTCTCCCGGATTACGCATTTGAGTTTTAATAATGGCAGCTGCACGACTTCTGTAGCGTGGCTGGACCAAATCCTTTTTTATGAAAAAAATGTTGTGCAGTGCATCGGCGGCCACACAACTTTCATATAGGGCGCACTGCCAAAATCCTTTTTTTTTTTAAATATATTTTTTTTATAAAGTGCGGCACACCAAACTTCATAATCATGGCGGCTGCATACCTTTCTTTTGGATGGCGCATTTCAGTTTCAATAACGGCGACCCCCAGACAATACTTCAGAAATGTTAACCACAGTCGCTCTATGACTCTTACGGTAAGCGGCCAATGTAGATACATTCGACTGTAGGTCTTTCCTAATATCCCTATGGACCCCCTCTAACTCGGTCTTACACTATCGCAGATTTGAACAAGAATTTGCAATGCAACAGGTCTTGCAACACAAATCACGCTCGGACACTGCTCACACCCACGAGACACTGACAGCCCAGGCACCCATGCGCCTGCAGACCACAAACCTACTCCTGCTCCCTCATCTGCGTGCCAGGAAGTCGGACCTGCCTAATCCGTGCATTATTCCGTCGGGTGGGGCGCCCCCGCACCGCCCCCACTGCAGCTCGCCGTCTCCTCACAGTACGTAACCTCTGTACCAAATATAACCTCAGCCAACAACATTAGAGCTGAATTAGGGGGCCCAGATACCAACATCATATCAACTAAGTACCCCCTTACAAAGCGGTGATGCGGCGCTATTGACGTCAGCAGTAATTACCACTGGAGTATGGTTAAAACCTGCCACACCTTACAGGTGTAAAGTTTCCCTTTCTTCAAACACCACTGAGCACTGCACACACAAGAACCCGAGCACTGCACACTGACCTGTGCGGATATGTGCAAAGAACCACTCGGGCACTGCACGCAAACCAACCTGTGCACTGCACACTGACCTGTGTGGATACGGTGCAAAGAACCACTCGGGCACTGCACGCAAACCAACCCGTGCACTGCACACTGACCTGTGTGGATATGTGCAAAGAACAACTCTGGCACTGCACACAAACCAATCCGTGCCCTGCACACGGTATATCAGGACACTGCACACAGACCTTCCCGGACCCAACACACAGGTCACACGTGGACACTGCATACAGAGCCAAGCAGACACTGCACATATAATATCAAGACACTGCACGCAGACCTACTGGGGCCCAGCACACAGCTCACACCGCAGACTGCAACAAGCATTTGCAATGCAATAGGTCTCGCATTGGCGAGAGTTTAAGCTATTGCCATTGTAAATGCCAATGCCTTTTATTTATGTTTTCAAAACCAACACGTAAATAAAAGGCATTGTCATTTACAATGCCAACAGCTCAAACTCTCGCAAAGGCGAGACCTATTGCATTGCAAATGCTTGTTCTCATTGTATTTTTCAAATATCAATCCCACTGAACCAGTGATCCATTGTTCACTTCAAAGATATAAATCCTGTTTGAATGCACATCAAAAGGTAGGGCTATAACACACTGCTCAGTATAGTTTCAGATTGGCCTAGCGTAGGCCTTCACCAGTGTGCCCAGTGATGTGATGAGTAGAAAGTTGTCAGGGTAATCTGCAGCTCATTTTATTGTGAGTCAGGCAAATGTGGCATATCATAAAATTCAATTGGTAATTTCTGCTTCTTTACTGCTGTTAGCAGGATTCTCTCCAGCTCAATACATTTGTTGCAAAATCTCTCGGAATTTAGTGCCATTACCTATCATTTACTTTTCTCACTGAATTTCCTCTCTAATTCAAATGACTTTGCATGTAATCTGCTCTGGACTTTGAAAATGTAAATGGATCTTAACTCCAGAGGCAGCAATAACCCTCTAATTTGGGACGTTTTGAGCGTCTACGCTAGCTCACCATAAACACCTTGCTAAGGAAAGAATATATAAAAGACTGCGAGCCAAGACTAAATCTATTATCCTCAGCAGGAATATTATTTTGAATGCACCGCTTTGTAATAGAAGGTTGGTTTACTGTATGCAAATTTAGGAAGCTTTCAAATTTTTTTTATCCACCACACTGCTTTCAAATTTTATTGGCTCAATCCTGCAGGGTAATGCAATACTGTCTACATTAACTGAAAATACCTTCTCATTTTTAATTAAAATAAGGTGACAGAAGCATCCAGAGTTCCAGTTGGCAGTCAGTCGGGTCAGGTTATAAAGTCATCCCTTAACAGTTGCACTGTTACCATTGCCTCATTGAGGATATCCACTGACGATCAATTTCTATAAGTACACTCAAGTCCCTACTACTCTCTGTCATTGGATACGTTATCTTCCCAACATTTCCACCTGGGGTAATTTTCCTGGTTGTTTTGCAATTGTCCTTAGTGTGTCTCTGTTGGGGCAGAACTAATGGAACATAGAAAACATCAAACCATAAATAACCATGGGGTCCACTTCGCCAGGTCAGTCAAGGAAGAAGAAACTGAATCTGTGTCGCCACTTCTCGAGACATATTCTGTCAGTGGATTTTAGTTGAATACCTACTTCAATCAATCAGGGAATTGTGAAACGCGCAACTCACCTTTGAGGGTCTCAAAGCACTGGGGGGAGGGGAGCAGCTTAATGCTTATTTACTAGAGGCTGACATTTGTCAGCCCCAAGTCTGATTTTGTTGCTATTCTGCGCTACCATAGCCTTTATTCTTTCATTACCATTACCTTTGTTCAATTATCAGACAAGATTTCTTCCATATCAATAACCATTGCTTGTTGCTGGTATGTATATGCCCATACTGTCTCCCAAATCTGCCTGGTTTTAAAAGTTCAATCAGCATTTTCACCTTTATTTGGGGAACACCTCTACAAAATCTACCCGTTTTTTAGCCCCTATGCTAACATTTCTCAGAACTAGCACCTGAAGTAGCAGCATAGTTTAATTTCTTTTCAAATTTAGGCCCTCTCCTCGTCCTCAATTTAACAAACTATAGGAAAAGAGTCCATACTCTCTTACATGATATGCCTAGTGATCTTTCTAGTAGCGTATCTACTCTGTCACCACTCTCCCTTCCTTTCCCTGCTGATTATCTGGCTACAGACCTTAGTTGAATCCCTAGTGAGGCACCATCCAGGGTTTGGATGAATTGACCTGGTGCATTGGTATTGGACCTGCTCACTGCTCCTTGAGTGCATCTCTAAAACAAGCATTGGAAATGCAATAGGTCTCGCAATAACGCGAGTCTGAACTATTAGCATTGTAAATAATAATGCCCTTTATTTTTGCGTTCTGGTTTTTGGAACATAAATAAAAGGCTTTGTCATTTACAAGGCCTATAGCTTAAATTTGCGTTAAAACGAGACCTATTGCATTGCAATGGTGGTGGTGCTGCTGAGTTTTCTCTGAATCTGCACTCTGAATCTGCACCCACAATCTGCACCCACAATCTGCACCCACAATCTGCACCCACAATCTGCACTCTGAATCTGCACTCTGAATCTGCACTCTGAATCTGCACTCTGAATCTGCACTCTGAATCTGCACTCTGAATCTGCACCCACAATCTGCACCCACAATCTGCACTCTGAATCTGCACTCTGAATCTGCACTCTGAATCTGCACCCACAATCTGCACCCACAATCTGCACCCACAATCTGCACTCTGAATCTGCACCCACAATCTGCACCCACAATCTGCACCCACAATCTGCACCCACAATCTGCACCCTGAATCTGCACCCACAATCTGCACTCTGAATCTGCATCCTGAATCTGCACCCTGAATCTGCACCCTGAATCTGCACTCTGAATCTGCACCCACAATATGCACCCACAATATGCACCCACAATCTGCACCCACAATCTGCACTCTGAATCTGCACCCACAATCTGCACCCACAGTCTGCACCCACAGTGTGTGAGTGGCGTTGCGTGTGTGAGTGGCGTTGCGTGTGTGAGTGGCGTTGCGTGTGTGAGTGGCGTTGCGTGTGTGAGTGGCGTTGCGTGTCTGTAAGTGTTGCTGTGTGGGTGAAAGTGGCACAGAGCCTTTGATGTGGCCTGGCGCAGGAGAAATGCTGCTGCTGCTAATTAAATACAAGAGCGGCCGGGAAGCGGCCGGGAAACACAAGTACGGCCGGCCACATAATTAGGGGAGGAGAAGCCGCACAGCACACGCTGGGAGAAGCCCTTTGATGTGCTGTGCGGCCGCGATGCGCGCTCTGTGCTGGGCGAGGGCCATTAGCCTGAACTCGCGGCAAGATCAAACGAAGGGTGGGAGGGACATTGAGGAACAGATGGCCATGAAAGTGTATGGGCCAAAAGCGCGTGCCTGTGGCCACGTGCACTCGAAGAAAACGCCACGAAAAAAAGCGGTGGTTTGACAATCAGTTCGAGCACTTGAATTCTCGCCATTTCCCATTCCTTCGGAATGGTAAAGGCGAGACCTAAATATGTATCTCTAAACGTGCCCTTTCATGTGCAAGTTCTTTTCTTTTCTTCTACACTGCAGTTTTTAAAATGGTCTGGTTGTATTTTTTTATTGTTTTTCTTAGGATGTTTGTTCCTTGATTTACTTAAAATATACCAAACACACGATTCATGAGACGCTTGCTGTAATATGACCTGCTGCAACAATGGTGCATAGGTAGAGGGTCCTCATTCCTTATACACCTACCTATGTGTAGATGCAACAGCCATTTTCAGTGTGCGTGTCTAGATATTGTTTATGTATGCCAGATGA
Organism: Lissotriton helveticus; assembly: GCF_964261635.1. Classification (NCBI taxonomy): domain Eukaryota; kingdom Metazoa; phylum Chordata; class Amphibia; order Caudata; family Salamandridae; genus Lissotriton; species Lissotriton helveticus. Next base: position 1,738,706,376 of record NC_136068.1, read on the forward strand.
GAATACATACGTTCTGTTACTTGGCGTTTGTGTAGTGTGTTTAATCCACAGCATGAACTTGTTGCTCTTTAGGTTGTTGTTGATGTGTGATATCAAACAACTTGAGTTTTTGTGTAGACCAGCGTGTGTGTGTTTGTTGTAAGACACCCAGCTTATTTGTGGCCTGTGGATACAGATAAGGATGAGTAGGGATATGATGTATGAACAGTAATGGAAAAAGTGTTTCCACTAAATGAGTAAATTCAAAACCTCCTTGCCACAAATTTCTGATTCAAATCAAGCTTTGATAACATGCACAATAGTTAATGCGTGCCTCAATTATTCTACACCCTTTACACCGGCTAGTCTAATAACCCTGTGCTTGGACTACACAGTGCCTGAATGCTGCAGTTCGTACCATCCCTAGAATGAGGAAATGGACCATGTGTTCGCAACACGTACAATTTTATTTATTATTTATTATTTATTGGCTCCAGGTGTCCGATCACATTCCCTTTAAACATTATATGCCTGGTTTATAAATGCCTTCCTCGTATGTCACCTTAGTACCTAGTATCCAAAAACAAGCTACAGGTTTACTAAAGCGAGTTTCATGGCATCAGCAAAATCATGTTAAGTGCCCCAAGATGCAGTTTGACTATCAAGGCTGGGTCCCTCTGTCTCCATTCAAGGTCTCAGATGTAGAACTAGTTATCACTAGACATTACTCACTCCTACTCAATTCTGTCCTTCATGTAGAAATTGAAGGCTTAAATGTTTTGTCCGCAGTGTTGAGACCAGCGCCAAGGGACCTTTAAAGGGGGTGGGCAGGAATGAATATTGCAAATGGTGAAGAGTGTGATATTACTAGGGTTATAAGTCATCTTGATTTGTGTGGAATGGTGTCATGTATTAATTAGGTGGTTGTGACATTGTGTGTGTGTGTATGATGTTTTAAGTTGAGGTGAGAAAATACTGTGCACTCAAACTCGTAGTAGTTGGGTATTCTGCTTTTGGTGGTCAAATGTTATGATTACTGTGTCTCTGTGAGACATGTTCATTCTGTTTTGTGTATAATTATTGTATCATCTTTTTATGTACTGCCATTATAGGCCATACTGGCATTATACACTGTTATGTCAGAAACTGCATCGTATGCCCACCTATCGGCACTCACAGGGGGAGGGGCCCATGTCCAAATACACACCAACAGGGCTCTTTTCCACACAAGAAAACATAGATGGTGGATCATGTACCCTCTGGAAGGGTACGTAGCACAACTCCTATATTGCCTATATCTTCACATACAAACTATACAGGCTTAGTGCTCTCAAATTTTCCAGTGCTGTATGCGCATAGTGTGCTCTGGGTCGGGCCACTCACTGCTCATCATTTGTCAGCTCTCTTGTCAAAGTTTTTGCTTACTCCTTAATCCGTGGTTTCCCTTCATTTTTTTCCCTTTTATTCCTGCAGAGGAGAACACTGTTTTTTTTGTTTAAATTTGTTTTTTATTGTTTTTAGCAAAAGACAAATACATTTCAAATCCTGTTAGCGCCAACAGGAGCACATTAAGGGCAGAAAGTTGTGCCCGGCAGTTAAAAATGCGATAACAGTGTACGTGAGAGTCCTTTGGTGCGATGTTCGCCGAAATCCAGAGGGCACTCATGGACATATATCTCTTTACGTGTGTCATTCGTGAGCATAAACAGTTACAACAAAAACTCCCCCCCACCATAAACCCCTCCCCCAACCAGTGTGCCTTGATCTGTGCCCGTATAAGACAAGATTTGTAGGAGGCTCATGAGGGCTGCGGTCCAGACTCTGCTGCAGATTGATGGGCCTCGGTGAGGCGTAACAGGCGAAGGTATTTTGGGCATGTTATCTCTTTAAATTCCTGCGATAGGAGAGATACGATCGTCTGTCAGATTGTATGGAAGGAGGCAGTGGACTGTGTGAGGGTGGCTTAATGCGCTCCATATCCAGCGTGTACCAAAGCTTGTGTAGCCAACCAGTGTGTGTAGGCCGTGTTGTTGTGCCCCAGAGAGATAGAATATACTGAGAAGCCGCCTGCATTGCTAGGCCGATCTGCCGGCCTCTAGGGGATTTCAGTGGGAATGTGAGCGTGTTCGGGAGCCCCAATAGTGTATATGCGGGGAATCGTGGAATATCGGTGTAAAAATAAGCTTCTATGTCGTTGAGGACTGACGTCCAATAGGCCGTGACTTCTCTACAGTCCCAGAGAAGATGTGTCAAAGTCCCTTCCTCGCCACACCCTCTCCAAGAAGTCTGGCTCCGGGACGGGTTGACTTTGTGCAACCTGACCGAGTCAGATACCAGTAAGTCGCTAGTTTCACCGCCTTCTCTTTGCCTGCTATGTTCCTGGCTGTGTGGTGGGCTCTGTAGTATATAGAGTGCCATTCCCGGGTCGTGAGCTGTCGCCCCAATTCTGCCTCTCAGCGTCGCTGGCCTGCGGAGCGGTGGGTCTCGAGAGGCGGGGAGATCATTTTATAGAGGTCAGTGATTAATTTGCAATCTGAGTCTTTGGTGACGTGCCATTTTTCGAAAGTCGTCAGTTTTCTGGCTACGAGAGGGGTGACTTCAGGGTGTGATAACCAGTGACGGATTTGAAAGTATTGGAAACGTTGTGGGGCAGCGATATCGTAGGGTTGCGACAGTGCGTTGAACGGTATAAATCCCTCTAAGTCAAAGAGATGGCCCGCCGACCTGCAAATGGACCCGCGCCACTGTGGAAACGTGTGTGCGTGCACCCCTGGGGCAAAATCAGGGTTGCTGAACAGAGGCGTGAGCGGTGACGGAAAGGTAGTGAGCTCTCTTTAAGTCGCCACTGAATCCCATACGCGTAGCAATGTGCGGGTTATGGGCGAGTTCTGGATGTAGCTGGGCCTATGCGTGCGGAGGAGAAAGGGTATTTTCCAGAGCAAAGTCTGTGCCATTGCCCTGTCCTGAAAGAGCCATCGCTTTTCAGACTCAGGCCTGTACCATTCCACAAGGTATCTCAGTTGTGCCGCCTGAAAGTACTGCTGCAGATTAGGGATCCCCAGGCCCCTCTCTTCTGTCCCCTGAAAGGAAAAGCTTTGGCGCATTCACGGCCTCTTCCCCACCCAGATAGTGTTGTATCGTCTCCTGAAGGGTCTTGATGGTGCCTGTGGGGGGAATCGCCGGGATAGCTGAAAAATGTACAGCAGCCTGGGAAGTGCAGACATCTTTACCGCGGCAATGCTCTCCAGTAGGGAGAGCGGTTGTTTCCGCCACCCTCTGAGGTCCTCTAGGAGTTGCGAGGTGGCCCTGGAATAGTTCAGAATGCCCGTTTGCTCGGTGGACCGGGTGATGACGATTCCCAAGGAATCTTCTTTTGAACCAGCAAGGAAGCTTCGTTTGAACCAGCAATCCCCCACCGTACAAGGGGGGCTCACTTGCGGTATTAGAGTTGCTGCCGAGTGGGAGGATCATTTCCCTTTGTTCATCTTAAGCCCCGACACCCGACCGAAAGCCTCCACTTCCTCTAAGAAAGCTGGTACAGATCGCACAGGATTGTCCAGCGCTGCCAGGATGTCGTCGACATAAAGGCTGATTGAGTGCGGCTCTCCTCCAAAGGTGGTGCCGCGGATATTCGGATTGTCCCTCACCCTCTGCGCAAGTGGTTCTACATAGAGCGCAAAGAGGAGGGGCGAGAGCGGGCACCCTTGCCTAGTACCGCGCTGGATTTTGAATGGTTTGGAGCCTAAACCGTTAATGCGGAGCCGCGCCTGAGACCAATGATAACAGCTAACGACCCATGCTCTAAAGCTTTACCCAATGCCAAGGTGCGCCAGAATCTTTTCAAGAAAGCCCCAATCCACCCTTTCAAACGCTTTCTCAGCGTCTATCGACAGGAGAACGAAATCTGACTGCGCAAAGTGGGTTTTATCAATTAAGTGAAGAATACGCTTGGTGTTGTCACTACATTGTCTACCTGGGATAAAACCCGATTGATCCGGTTCTATAATACCCGGTAGGCGCGGTCCAAGTCTAGAGACGAGGATCCCCGTAAAGAGTTTGAGGTCGAGATTGAGTAAGGAAATCGTCTGGTAGGCCGCGCAGTTAGTGGCATCTTTGCCTGGCATAGGCAACACAATAATGTCGGCTTCCAGCATATCATGAGGAATGGAGCCTGGCCCTTGAAAGGAGTTAAAAAGTTTGGTTAGTAACGGCGCGATTAAAGGGCAAAAGACTTAAACAGAAAAGAAGCCATCTGGGCCGGGTGATTTCAGGGGTTTGAGGCATGTCATTGCGCTGATCACCTCCTCAATCCTGATTGGTGTGTCCAACGAGGTTGCACCTTCCGCGTTAAGAGCTGTAGTGGCTGCGCCACTCAAGTATGCCTCTGCTTCCCTATCAAGATGAGGGACAGCGCTATAGAGGGATGCGTAAAATTCCCGAAAAGCCTCCGCACCTGAGCCTCATCGTGCAGCAACTCCCCATGGCCGTCATGTAGGGTCGCGATTTTGGCACGGTGGACCTTGGCTTGAAGTGCCTCGTCCTGTTTTATTCCCTCCCACATAGTACGTGTGACGCAGTCTGAGTCCCACGTACTCGGCCCTGTCTACATCCAGACCCAACAGTTGGGCTCGTGACGTTTTTAGTTGTTTCCAAATTCTAGGAGCCCCTGTACGGCTGTGTAACCTCTCTAGTTCGGTCACTTTGGCTGTTAGCGAGTCCCATTTGTCTTTACGTTCTTTGGTTTCCGCTGCGGAGATTGCTATCAATTCTTTTCTCACCACCCCTATCGAGGCCTCCCAGATGGCAGACGCAGGTGTATCTGGCCGATCGTTGAATTTAAGGTAGTCAGTGATCCTTCCGCTGCAGTAGAGCCTCCCTCAACCTCCATCTACCCTGCTGTGTCCTAGGGGCGGGGGACCTTTATCGTTATTTCTACCGCGTCGTGATCTGAAATAGCTGTCGGGGTGATGTCTACCTCCTCCACCTTTGCCAACAGCTCTGTGGATCCTAAGAAGTGGTCCAATCTAGCGTACGTTTGAGTACAATGTGAATTGCGAGTTCCCAGGGAGCTTGGCTCGCCATAAGTCCACCAATCCCCTCTGAGTCAGCCAGTCCCTCTCGTCAGGTGAGAGCGACCCTGCGGCGCCGTAGCGGTGGCTGGACCTATCTGCCCCCTTGTCCATAAGGACAAGTTGAGGTCCCCTGCTATAAGAAGGAAACGAGTCGAGGAGCATAGGGTCTCTGAGAGGGCCTGTTTAAGAAAGGGCTCCTGACCCGTATTAAGGACGTACAGGGATCCCACCGTCATGGTCAAGTCACCCACCCTAATGTTGTAGGCGATGAGCCTGCCCTTGATCTCTCCCACCTTGTCCCCTGTGTGCCCCATGAAGTGTTTAGCGAATAGGATAGCCACTCCCGCCTTTTTGTCGATAGTGGAAGAGAAGAATTTCTGGGGGAAAGCGCGAGACCTCAATCTATGGCAGTCCTTGGTTAGAAGATGGGTTTCTTGAAGCAAGCATATAGCAGCACCCGAGTTCTCTAAATACGAGAGGACCGCCCTCCTCTTAATGGGGTTGTTAAGCCCTTTTACATTCAGGGTGATAACCTGTAGTTTGACCCCTGTCATCTCGCCCCTTGAGTGTTGGTGCGCCTTAAACTGCTAAGGGCCATCCCTCCCGAGTACCCCTTCAGAGCCCCGGACCCCGTTGGCACACTGGTTCCCCCCGTCTCCCATCCCCCTGCACCTCCCACTCCCCAACCCCCCCAACTGCGTTCCCGAACTCCCCCTTTCCACCCCCCACCCTAACCCCAACAAGAAGACCCCAACAGTTTGTCATAGTCCCAGCCTGGAAACTGGAAACGCAGGCATGTGGTGAAGTTACCTGAGTGAGTGATCAGCCCCGGCGACCACCCCGGCTCCCTGCCTGTCCCCCCAGACCATCGTTGTCGCAGTGCCAATGAACTCCCATCGCTCAAATAGATCAATCTGTCGGTGACGTGTCTCTGGACACCTCCTAGCCAGGGCCCGTTCTTGTGCTATAGTGGCTGGGTCTGGTTTCAATTCCGTTGTAGGCGACTGTCTGCGGCCGACTCTTTGCCACTCTCCCCGTAAGGATTGCTGGGAGGGCCCTGGTGAAGCAGGCCTCTCGTCATGCTCAAGTACCAGCAGGACGCAGGTGTCTTCAAGGGATCTCAACAGGTGCAGGGTACCATTCCACATGAAGATCAGACGGAAGGGGTGTCCCCAAGAGTACGGGATCCCTTTGTCGTGCAGTGCTGTTGTGGCGACCTTGAAGGCTTTCCTTTTTTGAAGTGTAATGGCTGATATAGCGCTACCGGGCGACCCTTTTATTGAAGAGGTTGCTTCTGGCGTGCTTCGCGAAGGATTCTCTCCTTCAGTGGAAAGTCTGGTAGAAAGGCCAGTATATCCGAGGGGGGAGCAGGTGTGCGTCACGCCAATCTTACTCTGTGCGCTCTGTCAATGCTAATGTCGAAATCTGCGGGCTCCCCCATGATCTCCCAAAATAGGTCCTGCAGGTACTCCGTGATGTTCGCTCCTTCTTCCTTAGATGGTACGCCTCGGATCCGGATGTTATTGCGTCAAGATCTGTTCTCTAGATCTTCTGCGTGTGCTTGGAGGTCTACTTTCTGGTCCCGGAGGCGAAGGAGTTCCTGCTGAAGTTGTTCGATCTCCTCACTCCTGGTCTGGTCCGAATCTTCTATGGCCGCCACACGCTCGCCCAAGCCTTCCACCTCTCGCCTTATCTGGCGAACCTCCCCAGCCACTTCCTGTTTCAGCGTAAGGAAGTCTTCCCTCAGAGAGTTAAACAGGGATTCCAGGAAAGACCCAGTGATGGGTACCTCTCCGTCCCCTGGGTCTGTGGTGTGCTTCGATGCCGCTGGGGAAGAGGGTCCTCTGTCGCTCTTGGGCGGGCCCTTGAGAAGCATATCGGTGAGCGTGCGTTCTCCCTTCTTCCGTGTGCTGGCCATGTTCTATCCCACTCCTTCAGCACCGGCTGCCCCCGTTTGGTGCAAGGCTTCAAAGATTGCGCTGCCCGACGTGATCCCTCGGGAGTTGCGTGGGGCCGGCGATAGGTTCCGCTCCTTCCCGGTGACCGGGGAACAGTCCAGAACGGGAGAGCAAGGGGCCACCACTAATCCCCCGTCGTCTCAATTCGGTCTGCCTCGTCGCTGTCACGATGTCTCCCCTGTGTGTTCCCAGCCCCGTGGCCCACGCGTGTGCTGGTGCCCCAACGCTAGCCGCCAGCTCGTGGGGGCCTGATATTCACCTCCGGGTCTGCTGCTGTGAGACCTATGGACTGAGGGGGAGTGTAGGCCTGGGCAATCCTTAGGAAAGGACTCCAAAGGTCCACGCCGCTGTTATCATCAGACAGTCAGTACTGTAGCTCAGATAGCCCCTCCAAGCAATTGGGGCACACGCGGGGCTCTTAGAGGGCACTTGCGGCGCTAGGGTGAAGTGTCCCGCCAATAGCCCCTGTGATGATGACCAGGAGGCCTGATGAAAATCCCCCCTGCCACCTCCTCCGCCAATGGGGGTACATGTCTATTGATTATGTCCAGTGGACCACCTCCACTTCAACTGGCCGCCGAGTGCATCCCCCGCAGTAACGAAATGGCACCAATGTCCACCTCTGCCCCCTGCCTCCTCACCTCCGTGGATTGCTGACTTAACCCGCCTGCGCCGCGAGTGACCGGCGCCAGTTGGGAGCCCCCGGAGGAGAGCGCTGGGTGTCGTTACAGAGCACCAGGAGAGTCAGGGCCCGCCCGCACCAGGCAAGGCCCCGGAGCCCCGACCTCGATTTTCGCTCCTCCGCGCACGCGTCGGCTCTCCCAGGGTGCTCCGGCCGCTGGGCTGCTTCTGGTCGCGTGTCTCCCAGTCTGGGCTCTGCTAGCGCCCCTGGGCAGGGCGAGGGGGAAACTGAGTTCTGCCGGTGAGTGTGCGGGAATCCGGAATCACAGGGGCACGTCCACCACCCGTTGGCGCTCTCTGCTGTGCCCCAGACTTTAGGGCGCCATGACACTGCCAGCGGCGGCGGGACTCGAACCGCTCTCTCGGCGACACACAAGCCTCTGGATTGCTCCCAACACCGGCTCCTCGCTTTCCCTCAGCTCCCCCACCAGCAGCGATGCTTTTTGGGGGGAATTTATGGTACTTTTGGCCCGCAGGGAGGGTCCGACACCGGGAGCCTGTGGGATCTGCTGCCTTCTAGGTCGCCATCTTGGCCGTGAACACTGTTTTAAAGTGTTTCTAAAGTTATATCCTTCCACTACTTACTATTAGGGTACTACTTTTCTCTTTTTCTTTCAGCACTCCATGGTAGTACATGTGTCTTTTCCTTACTCTCTCACCTTGTGTGCTTGTTTATTTCACATTTTGTGATAACAAAAGTAACGAAACTAACCTGCGCTTAATTTTCTGGCAGTTTGGCAAAAAAACAGTCAAGCTTAACTTGGAGGCAATGTGTAAAGTATTTATGCAACACACAAACAGTACTAAAGTGAAAACACAACACTAGAAAAATCCCACACCAAACAAAAAAACAATCAGTTTAACTGGAGATATGCAGTTTTAAAGGTTTAGGTAAAAATAGTCTTAAAAAATAAGAGAGTTTCCCAGAAACCAGAAAGGACCGGGTATCAACAGTATAAAACAAAAATTTCCTTTCTGTGCTATTATACTTTTAGTTGGTGACCAAAGGGCCTACACCATAAAACATAATCAGTTGCGAAATCACATTATAGCACAATCCTTTCAATGTTACACAGCACAAGTGTTCAATATCCGATTCTCAAATTTTATTTTGGTTTTGGTTAAAACATTTCATTGTATTTAAAACCACAATTTTATATAGCATTTCATGTTACTTTGTGATCAGGATCCTGTGCTCTGGTACATATATACACACTATTCTAACAATCCCGATTTACGGTTTACTCAATCAGAGTCACTGGTCCTCCTGTTATTAAACAACAATTATGCTCAGATCACAATATAATCCATAAACCAAACATTCAATTATTCAAATAAAATTACATATAAAACAGTCCTTTGTCGACGCGTTTCGGTGCTGTTTGTAGTATTATAACACCTTCCTCAGGACGGACGAATTTTGTTAAAAAAACAGGTTTGATCTTCTTTCTATGAAGTAAATGCACATAATTATTATAAATTTATAAAAGAGAACGTACGAACAATACATATTGTGTGCTGGTTGTAACATTGGGCCGCATTGTGGTTCAGTTTCATTGATAAAACTAACAGGCTTACTTAGGTTAGTTGTATGTGGGTCCTTCTTTATCTTTAAGGGCCAACGAAGATTCATGTATTATCAGGAATCATTTGGATGTACGTATAATTCCACGATAGAGGTTTCTATAATTTTAGAAAAACTTTCTTTAGCATAGAACCAAATACGGTAACCGTAACTGTCTTACATTGGGAATTGGATTATAATGCCCACTTACTTAAAAACGGGTCAGCTTGATTTTGGGTTACTGCGTCTTTCAATCTGCGCACGATAATTCCTTTAGTTCAAGTGTCCCAATTGCCTGTGTAGTTAATCAAACATTTGTTTTCAATAATAACTTTACTCAATTTTGGCCCCATAGTTCTATAGCTTTAACTGGAGGCTCCATACCTGTTAGTTCGCGGTATGTTGATTACTACGTCTTGACTGTAATCCCACATCAATCACCTTCGGGACGGCGATACCACTGTCAAGTTGATATCTAAATAGTGAGATTCACTTATTACACACATTTTCTTGGCATGTCATATACAGCTACAGAGTTATTTCGTCCTCACTTTACTTATTTCTCTGTATTCAGGACATACTTCATAGTTTGTTTAGTCTATAGTTGTATATTTCTGCAAGATGGATGCAAAGATCGTATAAATCACATTTCTATCTTGGGCCTCCAAATACCATGTTTTGGGGCTCACTTGTACGTCCTAGCTAGCTGACATTGCAGAATATATATCTCTACATGGCCTGTAGTCCGTCCAAAATATGATCACTTTCATTATAATGATAGTTACACCATATAGTTCAAGATGGCGTTTTTTTAATTTTTTTAAATCTATATATTTTATCTCGGGTGAGAATGGTGTTTTTCTATCTATCACCCCTCTTTCCCTATATCTATTTAAAAGTTCACTACACTATAACCACGTTTGAGGGCAGGGTATCTACCCGGCGAAATTACATAATGCTCCTCAGCCCCCTCGGGTTTCCTCACGCTCCTTACCGCTCGTTTCTCGAACCGCTCCCGTCTGACACCTTTCTGCTTCCCGTGCTGTGTGGGAAGTGGTGCGTGTTCCTCTCTATTTATGCGGACCACCTATTCACTAGTAATTGGCATGATTGGCAAAATTAACCTCCGTTAATCCGCGGCGCCTGTGTGTAAAGAAACGGTCGCCATGATTGTAGTTTTTATCAATGCGTGCCTGTAGTTTTTACTAGCTCCTCCTCTCGACACGAAATACTTCTTACGGCAAAACATTACCGTAGTTTGTGGCTATAGCTTTGAATCTGGAGGTTATTTTCATTCATATATCTTTTAATTCTCACACGGGATAATTATTGGGAGTTGTTTGTGCATCAAATTTAGTTTCCGTGCACAACAATATTTTTGTATATGTACCTACGGAGTTTATTATACCGGCTCAAATATCGTTTAGTTTTGGCACAAGAGAGCTAATGTTTATTTAGTTGAGTAACTATGCGGATCTCATCCCAGGGGCGTATATCAATGAACCTTCGTAGAAAGAGAAATAAACCTAGTACTTCTTTCATTTCCGCTTTTTTCACCCTCGCTCTGCCTCGTATTCTGTACAGTTTGGCTTGAGTAGTGCGAGATGTTTATCATATTTCGATCATTACATATTCTCAAAACCACAGGCTATCATAAGATGTGCGAGGAATTCAATAAATCTATATTTATTTATCTCACAATTTGGCATTATTAGTGAATTTCAATAACATTGCACAACTTAAGTACACACAGTATTGCCAAAAAATACGGCAGCCTATTCATAATAATGAATGCACTACAGAATACATTCTGTGAGTACTTCCAATTTGGTCATTCTCATGAGTACTTTCATTCTCATCATTATCATTGTATATTGTATCAATGCCTTTCTTTATAGTTTGTCATTAATGATACAACAAAGTAAAATGTAGTTATCAGTGTAATCCTCTAGTCTCATTATCCAGATTATGTCTATATATGTTCAAACTACAGGTGAGGGAATTGGTAAAGACTTCATTTTATCATTCTATCCCATTCTTCACGTCCATTCAGTCCTAAATAATAGGATTTGAATTTGGACATAAAGAATTGTTCCCTCTGCTTACGTTTCTTATTAGGGTCACCACCTCTGACTGAAATTTTGATCTTTTCTAAGATGAACCATTTGATGTCCTCTATATTATGTTTTTCTGTGATCCAATGCTCCACTAAAGGGGCATTTCTTTTTTGATTTTTTATCGCAGACCGGTGTTCCGTGAGGCGTAACCGCATTTCACGGCCCGTTTCTCCAATATAGCACTTCTGACATGGACAGATAATTATATAGACTACGTTAGATGTACGGCAATTTACATGCTCATTCATCCAATGAACGATGCCTTTTACTTCTAGTTTGTCTGTTTTTACAACATTTTTACAGTGTGTACATGATCCACACGGGAAATTACCTCTAATTGGGGTGTTGTTTATAACATTTTTTTGTACCGACACTTTTGGTTCTCTAAAAGTCTGTACTAGGTGGTTTCTGATAGTTTTATTTCGCCTGTATGCATAAGTCGGCTTAGCTAAAGCTGTCGTCCCTGCTTTATTCAGTGTGCTCCAGTTTTTGTTGATCAAATTCTTAACCTTATTACTCATGCCATTGTACTCTGAGACCATAATGATCCCGCTATTTAGTTCTTTCTTTTTTGCTTGACCTTCCAGTAGGCTTTCACGGTTATATTTCGCTTGTTTGTACGCTTCTTTTATTAAGCGTTTCGGATAGCCTCGTTGGGCAAGTTTAATTTTCAATTTTTCAGCGTGTAGTTCAAAACCTTTTCTGTCGCTGCAATTATGCCTAATGCGTAAAAATTGACTAAATGGTATCCCATCTTTCTGGCATTTGGGATGATAACTGGTGTGGTGCAACAGAGTGTTGAGGTCCGATGGTTTTACATACAGTTCCACATTCAAGAGACCACTATTCTCATGGATCCTGATATCTAGAAAATCTACTGTCCTCTGGCTCTTAGTGGACGTGAATCTGAGATTTTGGTCACCACAGTTCAACCAATCTAAAAATTGGTCAAGATCCTCTTCAACTCCATCCCAAATGAAAAAGATATCATCTATGAATCTTGACCAATTTTTCACATTTTCAAAAATTGGACTCATCTCGTTGTATATGTGCTTGGTTTCAAAATTGCCCACATATAAGCAGGCCAGGCTCGGAGCACATGTTGCTCCCATGCTGGTCCCTTTGATTTGACAAAAATAATCTTTCTTAAACAAAAAAATATTGTTTTTCAGAATTGTATCAATGCATTCTAGAATAAATGTATCGTGAGGGGTCAGATCACCCGACTCACCCTTCAAGATCTCTTCCATCATGCTGACTGTCTGCTTGTGGAATGTTCGTATATAAGGCCTCAATATCGAGACATACGAGCCATTGTTGTTCTTTATCGAACGACAGTCCTTCAATCTTTGAGATCATGTGTGTGGTATCCTTAATGTAAGATGGTAACTGAACCACTAAAGGTTGTATATAGCGGTCCACATATTTACTAAGTGGCTCAGTTGGTGAGTCGATACCGGATACTATGGGCCGCATAGGGGGATCATCCATACTCTTATGGACCTTAGGTAGCCCATAAAGGGCGGGGATCTTTGGAAAATCGTTAATTAAGTATCAGTATTCCTCGTCACAAATAATTTGATCATCTTTGGCGAAGGTTACCAAATCCCTGACTTTCTTTTTTAATTCGTCCCAGTCCTTTGCCTTGCATGGTTTATAGTGGGTCGGATTGTTTAATAATTTTAACATCCTCTTCTCATAGTCACCAGTGTTCAATACCACTATACTCCCCCCCCCCTTGTCTCCAGGTTTTACAGTGATCTCTTCACAAGCTGACAAGTTCTTTAATGCCTCTCTCTCTAATTTTGACAAATTGTTATTAGTCCATGTTTTGGTATCTAGTAATTTCTCCAGACCTATCGTCACCGCTTTCTCAAAGGCGTCTACTTCTTGACCAACCATGGCTACATTAGGTGTCCATGTGGATGGTGGTTTCAAGCTAAAAATAGCGCAGAGATGCATAAGTGCAAAAAACACTAACTGTGGGCATCTCCTTGTGACAAAGTCACAAGTTCAGGCCAACTACAATGGAGTGCGGAAATACAGAGACTGGGTGAGCCCCGCTGAAAAAGTTACCTTCTCAAAGTCCAGCTCGCAGAGTTCAAAACTTCAGTATTTCACAAGTGGAGTTCAACCGATGCCAGCTAAGGGTCCAAGACCTGGAGCAGCATCTCTTTGGGGTCAGGAACTCTCTTCAGCAGAGGGCAGTAGGGCTCAGGCAGGGGCAGTTGGAGGTATAGTTGAAGGGCCAGTTGCAGCAGGTTAGCTGGGCAGTTGCAGGGAGGCCTTTGTAACGTGTTGTCCCTGCAGCTCAGAACATGAGGTCAGTAACTGACCCTTGGAGTCACTTTGTTAGTCCTAGGGTCAAGATGATGTTTCCCTCTCCTTCAAGCAGCAAGGCTGCCTCAAGCAGCAGGGCTGTCCTCTAAAGAACAAAGCAGGCCTCAAGCATCAGGGCAGTCCTCAGAGAAACAAGGCAAGCCTCAAAGCAGGGCAGTCCTCTGGGGAACAAGGCAAGCCTCAAGCAGCAGGGCAGTCCTCAGGAGTTCTGGGCAGAGTTTCTGTATGAACAAGCGTCCTAGGACAGGTTTCTGGCATTTCAAGTGAGTCCCTTGCTCACTTTGCCACTGGATTCAAGCAAGCCTGCCTGAAGACGGCTGAAATGCCAAAAACGGGTCCTAGGAAGCTTGTTTCCGGTCCAGGAAAGGCATGGCTTGGCAGTTCGGGCTGGACTGTTCCCATGAGGCACAGGGTCAGACTGATTTGCATATGGCCATGTCTGAACTGGGGTGGCAGAGTGGGCTAAAGAACGGTGATGGATTAAAACCCAGATCTGTTGACTTGGTGTGAGTGTTTGATTGGTTCAGATGCTCCGTCCATCACCACCCCCTTTTGTACCGCTTAATTTGTTCTAATCATATCTGAACAACAGGTCTCAATATGTGCAGATTGGTGATTTATGTTCAGACCAGTTCACTCTTCCTTGTGGGGTACCGCAGGGCTTCTTGTTGAGCCCCACATTGTTCAACTTGTACGTGACCCCCGTGGCTGATATTATCAAGAAGTTTGGCTTTTAGTTGATCTCCTACGTGGACGACACTCAAATAGTGGTGTCTATCTCAAGCAGCGTGGAGGAAACTGCAGATCGTTTTAGCCAATGCATGACCCGCGTAGACCAATGGATGAGTGCGTACTGCCTAAAACTCAACGGAGGACCTCCTGTTGGTCTCCGACACATCTTATTGGTCATGGAACTGGTTGCCTCCCAGTATGGGAGCTCTTCCAGGCCCAGTCAACAAAGTAAGGAATCTGGGCATAATTTTTGATGATAAATTAACATTTCATCATCCGATTAATAAGGTCTCATCTGTGATCTTCCTGACACTTAAGACATTCAGGAAAATTCACACTTTTACCCTCCAAATGCATTAAAAACACTGGTAACTGCTCTATCCTTGGCCAGACTAGATTATGGAAATGAACTATACGCGGGCCTCCAAAAACAGCATCTTCTAAAACTCCAGCGGGCGCAGAACACCGCCGCTAGACTTCTGTTGGACATCCCCAAATTCCAGTCTATCTACAAAGGTCTAAAAAAACTTCACTGGCTTCCAGTGAAAAAGATGATAGATTTCACATCCTTATGCCTGGCATACATGGCTATGCACAGGACTGGTCCCTTGTTCCTGAAACAACATTTCACCTGGTATCAACCAGTCAGAAAACTAAGATCATCACAAAACAAACTACTCGAAACCCCCAAACACAACAAAGTGCGATGGAATGGCAGAAGTTTTATTCTGAGCACAGTGAAATTATTGAAATCTCTCCCAATGGACTTCAAAATCAGTCCCACATTACTTTCTTTTAGAACATTTCTAAAAACCTGGCTGTTTTCCAACTAAAGCTTTGGTCTCTGTTATTGTTTTCAGCAAACCACTCTGCAAAGTTGCTAGACGCCTCTGGGCATTTGTGCGCTATATAAATGTTAAAATCAATCCATGTCAAGCTGTTGTGAATGAAATCCATCTCGCCTTCTGATTTTTTTGCTTGAAGGTGTTTTCGGCCACATGTAAGTGCCAGAGCTCTGTTGCATCCAACTGTTTAAGACATTCCTCGAGGTACCGAGAGTGGGGCCTTCTTTGCCCGCCTGATGGAATTTCTTGCTTAAGTAGGGCATCCAGGCTTACTCCAGGCGCCAATTTGAATTTATTACAGATATTTAAAAAATGCACCTGCCGGTGCCAACCGTTGACCAACGAGGCAGAGTTCCAGTTGGACATAGGCAGCTGATGGTGATCTCAGCAAGTTAAGAGTGGCCTTATATATCCTAGCGACCAGGTTGTTTAGAAACTTCATGTCACTCCCCAACAGAATTGTGCTGCCATAAATCAAAGTTGGAATGACCTAAGCCCTCATAACCTCAGGGGTGGTTTAAGGCTCATTCCACCACAGTGAACTGGACAGTTTCAAGAAAGAAGATAACAGGCCAAGGCTTTTGCTTCCACAACCTCCCTGTGGTAGGCAAAGGAGCCTTTTGGATCAATGTGGCACCAAGATATTATTGTATTGCCGTTAAAATGCCAACTTCCTGCCTTATTGATGTTTCTGCCCAAGAAGAGAACCTTTGATTTCTCTAGGTTGACTTCCAACCGGTTAGCATTAGTGTAAGAATGCAAAGTGTCCAATAGCCGCTGCATTCCAACTCTCATGTGGCTGGCTGCACAATATAGGTTGTCTGCGTAATGCAGGTTGTTAATATGTTTACCCCAGATGCTGGGGGAGTGGCTATTTGTGTTGTTGAGGCTTAGCAGGTTGTAGATGAATAGGTTGAAAAGTGTTGGGGCAAGAAAACAGCCCTGCTTGACCCCAAGCAAGTTGATAATTTTCCTAGACACACAAGTCTTGTCGCCCAGTTTAACGCAAATCCACGTGCCAGCATGTAGTTGTTCAAAGACCCCAAGGAGACAGTGGGATTCCCCAGGTCCTTAGTTTCTACCTCAAAGCCGCCATGGGGACTTGATAGAACCCTTTCCTAAAGTCCACAAAACAGCAGTATGTCATAGTATGAGATGTTACCACCCTCTCTGATTGTATAGAGATTGCTAGCTGGTTCTTAGAAGTGCTGGAATTCTCACTAAACCCTGTTTGATTCCTTGGAATGATGTCCCTGGACATCACCCATTGCTGCAGTTCCTCCAAGAAAGGGCTGGCGAAAAATTTAGCTTCATTGCTATCATCCTGTCATTATTAGGGTCAGATTTGCGGACACCTTTACGAATAGGCTGAATAATGACACAACATTGTGATTCCGGGGTTGATGAGTTCCTCAGACAATAATCAAATAGCTGCGTGAGTTTGGTAGCCGAAAAGGATGTATCCTGCTTAAATAGGGCCTGTGGAAGGCTGTTTGACCCTGGGGCCCCGTCCGGTATGGCTTTAGCCAAAATCGTGTTCAACTGTTGTATGGAAAACATTAGAGGCAGAGTAGAGGCAGATAAAGACTGTTACCCCCAAAAAAGCGGAATTAGAGGCCTCCACAGAGCGTAAATGGCATAACTGGCTACATGGCTGGACTTCATTACGGTCTAAACATGTTGTGCCATACTGTTGTTTAATTTCATAACTTGAGGATGATGGTCTCTCTCAATCTGGGTACTATTCCATACCTTTCAACAAGATTGAACATTTCCACATTTTGGAACATTTTCACATTACACATGGTGTATTCAAGATATGACCTTGATTTAACATATGATCTTGTCTGGCTAGGCAGGACATTTTGTGGAAACCTTCCATTTAAAACATTAAAGCCCAAGCTGCTAAACTGCATAATCATCACTTCCGCCAGCGGATTCCTTTTATTTCCCCTGGGCTTGATCTGCTCAAGAATACTCCATGAACAATCTTGACTTTGCTCTAAAGCCTCGTCATTACTGTCTTGGAATAAATTCACATTGAAGTCTCCAGTTATTATTTAGTTGGTTGCAGGGTAATCCCTGTCAGTTGTAGCTTTTTTTTTCCTTGAGTATGGATGAATGTAGATATTAATTAGCAGAAGCGAGCGGTTTGGTCTCCAATTTATCAGTTTTTCTACTTGAAGCCAGTTCTCTTGCATGTCTATGGTTTCAGTTAAAACCTTGAGATTTGTGGTGATGTATAAAGACGAGCCACATTTTGGCCTAACATTTTTATGTTCCTTAAAGACAGACTTGTTGAACTCGAGGAAGACCGTTATGGGGCATTCTGCATAAGTCCAGGTTTCTTGGAGACCGATAATATCAAATTCCCCCCAGTACTCAAGGAGATCGGTATTATGGTGTTTTTGAGCAAGGCCACATATATTCCAAGAGCTTAATGAGAGGCAGGTGCTCTTTTAACCAGCGCTGAGCTCTTTCCTCAGATCATTCGTTATACTTACGAGCAAGAGTTGATGGTAACTAACTCCATTTGTTCAAGGAATTTTCCACAGCCTCCATACACTGGTCTCGAGAGGCCGCTGGCATGCAGTCTATTGCACTTTTCAAAACAGAGTAGGTCCCTAGCTCAGCTACAGTCAGCAATGCCTTATGTTTGAAGAGTACCACGGAAAAGCCCTTTGCTTTTTAGACGCAGAGTTTGATGCCACAGGTATTAAGCACCTCAACTTTTGACAAAATCGGAGGCACATGTTCAGACATGTTCAGAGAGGCAAATGTCACTAACGTCTGAGTAGAAAACTCAATTGAGATCATTTTCTTTGACTCCAAATGACTGTGCTCGGGAATAGCCTTCATTAGGCTTATCATGAAAACCCACAGAATGGTATTACCGGATGAATAACAGTTTGATGTTGAATTGATGCAAGGCAATAGGCCTTGCAGCACACTTACTTAAGTTTAGTATAGGATGGACCGAGGTGGTGATTGGGACGTTATGGCTTTCCATAGTCTCTTCTACTAATATGCCGCTTGACCGGTGGACCGTTTTTAAATCCTTCTTGGACCAGTTATCCACAGTGGCCCAGAAAAATGTGCTTGCTGAGTCCGAACATGGATAGTTTCAGGGTTTGTGAAGGTGAAAGCCATGAAGTTCCTCCTGTGCCACACAGGTTGTGTACCACCCTGGTTACAAGGGAGATCAACTCCTCAATCCCTTTCCAGAGGACTCACCCTGAGACCAGCGACAGAATTAGGATCTTTTTTGCATGGAGTGCTTTTTTTCTAGGCTTGGTTGGTTGCCCAGAGGATCTAAGTGAGAGTTTTGTTAAGCAATTCCAGGCATGACATTGTGATCCAGTTGAGATGCCTCTGAACAGAATATCCCACATGTTCCGCAGCGGAGTACCGCTGCTTCTCCTGTGTCCGATGCTCACTCCCTGGTCGGGATGCCGAGCAGCACAAGCAGAGATTTTTCACCGGTTGGAGGCGTGATTCAAGTGATCAGTCATTGTTGCCTGCCCCGAGTTCCGCTTCCCTGGCCTCGTGGACTTCAGAGGATGCAGTAGAGTGGCTGGTTTTGTGGCTGCTCGGAATAGTCTCTAGGTCCTGTGGGCACTGTGGTGTGTGCTGAGGGTGTGTCTGTATGCAGCACAGCAACAGAGGGAGTTTACGTTTAAAATCTATTACACTGGGGACCTTTCTAGCAATCACAGAACACTTTGCGCTATATTCAATTACCTTAAAGTGCTGCAGAAACTCAATTTGACTTGAAACACACTGGATCACCAGCAGTATCAGACCACCAGGTTTCCAACCGGGATGGTAAGTGCTTTTTTTAATCTCAATCTGTCATTTTCTCTGAAGCACTAAATGTACCCCCCAGTTGGGGTCGCTGGATGTTTCTACAAAGTTGCCTAAATAATTATGAGTAATCACTCTAAGGCATCAGGTGCCCTGGCCAAACCTGAGGCTGCAGCGTTGGTACAAAGGTCTAAAAAACTCGGAGGGCAGGCAGCAGCTCGGGCCACTCATACCTCCCTGCTACGCAAGGAATAATGACGGCTACAAATAAAGGCTAATGCATTGGCGATAGCGAGGAAAATTTGACATCAACAGATGCTGCCGAATATTCCGATCCTGAGTTGCCAGAATCTATAGCGCAGACAGGTGGATACAGAGGCTCTCAAATCTAAGCATGGGACTAGTGAAGACACAACAGCAACACTGCTAAATCATGATTAGACTGCCCTACTCAAGGAATATCCTTTGTTCCAGAAAGCTAAGTCTATGATTGCTGCAGATATTTCAGACGTTTCTCAGATAGGAAGTTCACTAAATCCACCTACCTGCTTCTGATATAGCGGGCTTACAGGCAAACCTCCAGATATCTTCACAAAGTCCTCAAACGGCGGATTTCAGGTTTCTGCAGCCAAAAGATCTGGATGGGCAAACAGCGGGTACGGAAGATGATAGAACGCAGCAGCAAGCTTCTCAGCAGCCTACTGAAGCCCCCTCACTCCAATTGGAAGTCAAGGATATACTTAATTCTAGTCTTGAGATAAGGAAATTGAAGGTCTCTTAAGCATTGAGGAAGTAATAGCGCAGCTTCCTGAGAGGGTAAAAAAGGTTGAATGTAGGATTTCGGAGCTAGAAGACCAGCTCACCACGACTCAGAAAGAAATTTGCAAATTTCTCAAGCAGCAGGCCCTCCTAGAAAAGAAGATCGAAGAACTAGAAAATCACTCACGTCACTCTAATTTTCGTATTGTTGGAGTTCCAGAGGACTGCGAGGCCCAACAACTTCTTTAATGGGTAAAGACATTTATTAAATCCCATGTTCTGCCAAGTTTTTCTGGCAATCTAACCTTAATGAGAGCTCATCGAGTTCCAGCATAAGGCTTTGCCACATCGAAATTTCCACTTAGACAATCCTTGTCAACTTCGGGTATTATCAAATTAAAGAGCTGGTTCTGTCAAAGGCAATACAGCAGAGACAGTTTTCTTCACTAGAAGTGCCCCTGTGTCTGAGTTTTTTAGATCTATCCTCTGCTGCAGACAGACGCAGAAAGAACATTGTTAATATGCTCCATCTATATAACGCACAAGGGTTACAGGCTATCATTACCCAGCAATCATAACTAAAGGTTCTCTTGAAAGGGCAGTTTAATCTGTTTTCCAAGGTCTTAGAAGCTCAGGAGTTTTTGCATCCGATTTCCAAAATGTTTTTTTTTCTTGGACAGGGCTGAGGAGGGGGGCAGAGGGTGAAAGGGTGCAAGGGTCTAATGTTCTGGCAGAAATCATAGATAGGTTTTCAGTGGGAGGGGTTTGGTGGGCTCTTTCCCTCCCATTAGGGGTGGGTTTCTGCCTGGGGTACAAGGAGGGGCACACAGTGTTTTTAGAGAGGGCAGATAGGGTGGAGAGGGTGCATTTGGAAAAAAAGAGCGGATATATTCATGTCAGAAAGAATTGGTAAAATCTGGTAGTCATGAGTTCAGTGGCAGGAAGGGTGCTAAATGTTATAAGAAGTGTTCTAAATTCTCCCTTCAAAAACACAGCTTACTCATCCAATATACATCTGTTCAGTAGTTTTTGAAAGCATTATGTAACAAAGAACAATAGTTAAAAGAAAGCCACTCATGAAACGTGTTGGCAATGGCGGTCTACCTTTATAAATGCTCTGTGGTCACTGCTATGGATTTTGCAATAGAATAATGCTTTTAAAATTTGCCAGCACCATCATTGAAAAAGCTAATGGTGCTTTCGAGCCAACTTCAAAATCTATTTCTTATACGTTCAGGCTAGCTGCCATAAGTACATTGCATCATGCTACACAAAATGACAGTAATATCAAAAGTATGAAAACATTATTTTGTGTAGTTTTAAGATGACTGTTGCATAACTCAATGTTGCAGCCATCTTGAAGCTATAAGAAATAGACTTTCTGTAAGGATCCAAGCGTCGTTTCCACAGGAGTGCCAGGAACCGTTGACAAGACCAACCCTTCCCCCTGCACCTATTACGTCTATCAAACCCTAGAACGCAATGGTGGTATGGAAGGAAAGGAGGGAACAAAACAAGGAAAGGTAGGGAAGAAAGCAGGACTCTTCTGGCTGGTTTCCCTCAGGGTGGAGACAGGCACTAAAAGGAATGGGTTAGATGAATACAAATCAACAGCAGATAGAAAACAATCATTGAACCCTAGACTTCTTATCATACCTAAAAGACAGTGAGTGGGTTCGTAATACACAGGTTGAGTTGACCTATGCCCCAGTACTGAACCAGCAAATGTTTTGCAGACCTGATGTTTCTCTATAACAGGGAAAGGATGTTATATTTCTTGGTTGCTTAAAGAATATGCCAGAACTGTAAATACTAATCTCTTACCATGCAGTGCAATACAAAGGTGAGCTGACTGTCAAGACTGAAGTAAGGGGAATGATCTAAATCTCATCTGAAAATGGAATAATACTCGTGTAAGAATTCACAACCTTGTTTGCAGGGTAATAGTAAGAAATTTGGCGCTAAATAGCGATTTACCGGTTCTTCATGCCCATGCACTGCAACGACTGCCAACCTCCAATCAGACGTCAGAGAGTCCAAACAAAGAAACAAAAAAAAGGGATAAAAATCCTGGCGGACCACAACTCCCACAATCCCTTAGAGAAATCCCAAGCCCAAGCTCCTCAAGTCCGGCCGGCCGACGGAACTAAAGTGTCCGGCAGACGGGCGGAACCGCAAAACCCAGGCCAAGGACCCCCTCAGAACTGGAGAGAAGACAGCCGGATCTGGAGGGAGAAGGATTCATAGATCGGGTCCGTCCAAAGCTGGAAGGTAATTGGAGTTCCGATATGGGACTCGGGGGGGACGGAGGCGATTTTGATACACAAGGACGTGTATCGGCCACGATAGCCAGGGACTGCTCTAATGGTAATCGAATCTGAAACAAGAGTAGGAAAAAGCGTAAGGAGCAGAGAATGCCGTTGCACGAACGGCTCACAGCGGAAACGGCTTCTACGGAAATGACGTCTCAGCCAGCAAACACCAAAACACTGAAACGCGAAGCCCAGTGTTGCGGGTGAGTCAGGCTTTTGTCTCTTGCCCGTTCCCCTCGCGCATGCGTGTTTCATGGCGGCCATTTTTGACGGACTGCGCGATCTCGTCGGAGAACTGGCAGGCGTGACCTGTTCATGATAACTAGTTACCATTACTGACGTTTCCTGTGCCAGTGCCTTTCAATAGTATTTCATGGATAGGGGCCTTCAGGCATAAAGTGCGTGCTGGACTTTAGATGCGCCCTACTTATATTGGTTTCTTACCCTGCTGATATTAACCAGTCTTTGACCAAATTAAATAGTTTCTATTTGCAATTTATTTTCAATTATATTCTTTCTTTTTTTGCAAAATTCAAAAAATGAAATATATTCATAACAAATTAAACAGTTCAGTTTACATATAATGTGTGTCTTTCTAATTTATAACAACTTCTTTCAATAGTGGATGTCTTTGGCCCAATGCATTTCGGGACTTTTAGACATAGTCCCTTCGTCAGGGCAACACTGAAAAAAATATATACAAAACAAGCACGTGAATCCATATCTTTCGTTTCAATATTATTGATATACAACTTTTATCAAAGAATGAGGTTTATAAATTAGTGTGAAGATTATAAGAATATAGCCATTTCCCATAAGAACACCCTTCTGTGAAAAACCAACAACATCCAAAATCCTAATGAACTTACTCCAATGTAACGCTCTATTCCAATATGGATGATAGACACAAGCAATCCTTATCCTGTAATTGTAAATGTACATCATAAGTAACCTACTCCTCCTGTGTAAACAAATCGTGATCACAGCATATTGCCAAATACTCACGTTTCTATAGGAAAGAACCGTGAACGAGTGGGAGATCTCGTGTATTAGCAACTTCCTGCGCTGCCGTTTCTTCGTGATAGCCAAGTCTCAAGAGTACTGCTACCCTCGTGGTTCACAGCTCCCTATTAATAATCAATGCCCAATCACTTGTCACGAAAAGATATTCCATAGTCAAACGTAATGACAAAACTCCGCCGTTTGTTCTTACCCGAACGCGAGCGATAACTTCTGCGTATACTCCTCCAAATTGTCCGATCACGTGATATCGGCACTTGGAGGTTTGCTGTTTATATGTTCAACAATACGGTGTTAATCCTTTTCTAATTGGATACAATGATATCGCGTAACTGTGTCTTTCTACACGTGACTATCCGTTGACCAATGGAAACCTTCCATGCATCATAATATTCCCGCTGTCTAGTGAACCTTAGCAAGACGCTCTACTCCGTAATCCTACCCCAACTCGTACCGATCCAATGGCGTTACCATGACTACCTGAAAACTATTCAACAAAACTTTATAGCGTCCAGAATAAGCATCGAGATGCAAGCCTAACAACTCTAAAGTTCCGTTTTCAAATTACAAAGCCCGTATTTCTACCTGCCGTTCTCATGTTTTTAGGGTTGTGCGAAAAAATTAAATAAAGGAAAAAAGTGAAAATAGTGAATAAAAGAAGAAACATTGTATAAACATAAGTGATTGCAGTACATCAATAATCGTCTATATGTTCTTACATATTTTTAAATACACACTGTTACTCATTTCAGTCAGAATTTACAGAAAGCAACTAAGCTCAATCCGGTCATTAAGACCACCTGGGGTCATGGTATTAAGTCTTTTTATCCAAAATGTCTCCCTTTGGAACAACTTTTTATTTATATCAAGACCTTCTTGTATTTTTACTGCCTCTATGATTTGAAATCTTATCTGTGCTATGGTGTGTTTTTTATCTGTCCAATGTGTAGCTAATGAGGAAGTTATAGTTTTGTTGCGTATTCGACTTTTATGCTTGTAATTCTTGTTTTGAGTTTACGTTCAGTTTTACTGATATACAGTAAACCACATGGGCATTTAACACTATATATCACATTTTTACTATTACAGTCTCCTTCGAATTGCAACTTGATTTTTTGACCTGTGTGTGGATGTGAAATAGTATTACTTTGTATCACATTGTTGCAGTGTACGCAACTAGCACATCTTCGCATACCTTTGTATTCTTTAGGTTGATCTTTCGATTGCTTTTGATTCAGTAATTCTTTCAAATTTTTGTCGCGTGTATACGCGAATAGTGGTTTTTCTGCGTATATATTTTGAAAATCTGGCTCTGTTTGTAGCATTTCCCATCTTTTATTTATGATGCTTCTCATTTTTTGTGAGTTCACAGAATACTTTGACACAAAGACGTTTCTTTTAGTTTCCGTTTTCTCTTTTTTAGTTAGAAGTGTACATCGATCCTGCTTTAATGCTCTTGTCTCTGCGTCTTTCGAGAGAGTTATTGGATATCCTCTTTTCTCAAATTTTTCTTTGAATTCTGTTATGTATTCCTTGCTTTTATCTTTGTTTGTCACAATCCTCATGAATCTCAAAAATTGGAATACGGTAAATTGTTAAGAAGACTTTGAGGGTGAAAACTTTGAAAATGCAGCATACTGTTCTTGTCCGTGGATTTCTGATGGAGGGTTGTTATTATTTGCTTTTCCTTGATTTCGATCCATACATCCAGAAATGCTATTTTCTCCGTGCGCTGTGTGTGTGTAAATTGTATCCTTGAGTTTCTAGTGTTCAGGGTGACCATGTTATCCAGCAGTTCTACCTCGGTACCAGACCATATTAACAAGATATTGTCAATATACCTGCAATAAAATTCCAGGTTTTGCATCCATTGGTCGTTCTTGAAAACATGAAAATAACTTTGAGATCTTTTCAGTGATCCATCCCATGCTTAAAGCTTTGTCAATCAATGTTTGGAGAACTTTCAGTATCTCTATAGTAGGGTCTTCATCTAGTTCCAAATAAGTATTTGTGTCGTTTACATGATCTTGAACTCTGGATTTATAGAATTCAGTGTCCATTAGCACTAGGCCACCGCCCTTGTCTGCTCTTTGAAAAGCCAACTCTGGATTTTTGCCTATTTCAATGATGATACTTTGTTCAGCTCGATTCAAGTTGTTAGGTTTTCTTTTATCTCTTTTGTAATTCAATTTTTTTTAAGTCTTTGGTGACTAAAGCTTCAAACAAATCTAGAGTTTTATGTGATATTGGAGCTTCAAAAGTGCTCTTTGGTTTAAAGATGTCTTTTTTAGTCTTGGTTGAATCATCTTGTGGTATGATGATTTCGAAAAAGTTTCGTAGTTTTAGATTCCTTATGAATTTATAAAATGAAATCGTATTTCAATGGCTATTCTATTCTTATAATCTTCACACTAATTTAAAAAACCTCATTCTTTGATAAAAGTTGTATATCAATAATATTGAAACGAAAGATATGGATTCACGTGCTTGTTTTGTATATATTTTTTTCAGTGTTGCCCCTGACGACCGGACTACGTCTAAAAGTCCCGAAATGCATTGGGCCAAAGACATCCACTATTGAAAGAATTTGTTATAAATTAGAAAGACGCACATTATATGTAAACTGAACTGTTTAATTTGTTATGAATATATTTCATTTTTTGAATTTTGCAAAAAAAGAAAGAATATAATTGAAAATAAATTGCAAACAGAAACTATTTAATTTGGTCAAAGACTGGTTAATATCAGCAGGGTAAGAAACCCATATAAGTAGTGCGCATCTAAAGTCCAGCACACACTTTATGCCTGCAGGCCCCTATCCATGTTTATCTAGAGTGCCTAGGTACACTCATTTTAGATGCGGCACACAGATCAGAAAAGATCTGTGATATAACAGAAATATAGATAAATAGGTGTGCATAGAATCACCCATAGATTTTTTTAATAGTATTTGACATTGTCAAAACCTCAATGGTTGGCCAGCGTGCAACGAGAGAGGGGCTGGGAGAGAAGGGCAGAGTGAAATAGACATTGTGGACCAAGAGCACAGAAAATTTCTATGATATAGCAATCATTGCATTGCTCAGCCTACAATCCATTGCCTTATGCATCCTAGATGAGTCGAGTGCACCTCTGCCTTCATCTCCACAGAGACCCGTGGAGGGCCCAAGGTCTTTGGATCGTTGGTGGGGATGCGGGAGAGAACATGTATGCAGTATTCAGAGAGAGACAGTGAGGGGAGAGTTGTATCAGGTAAGTTCTTGGAGCAAGGAAAAGAGCCCAAGTTTGTGCTAAGTACACACAGAGCAGAGGAATGAACAGAACCTGAACTCCTGTGAAGTTTCTAACTGCAAAATCGAAAGTGAAAAAATATTTGTAAAACTTAAGCAGTGAAGGAAATGACTCTGCCAATCAGAAGTGAGGGTAAAGAAATGACCTAGAAGCGGGACAAACTCAAGAGTAGGGATCAAATTCCATCCTGTACAGAACAGGCAAGTGAAATAGACATGAAAGCCATCCTGTCATGATCAAGATCATGACCAATAGCTTACCCTACTATTGTGCCAGGTGAAGCTGTCTTAAGGTGAGACCACAGAAAATGAGCACATCAGTGTCACTGGTGATCTCACACATGACACCATCAGGGGTGTCCTGAATAATGTTGTTTGAGATTTCATTTATGAGCTCATGAGCAGTACGCTGCCAGAGGCTGAGTTATTTGTTATGTAATGAACCATAACTGATGTTTTTTAGGGCGGCTTACATGTTCCAATGGAACCATAATGTTACTCTAAATGTTTTTGCAGTGAGTATAAATATTTTTATATATGTGAGAAGTGGGTTATTAGTTGCATTGGGTGTCATTTCTTCTACGGAGAACCAAGCACCCCATTATAGCACTCGACTCTTAGGGTAAGTTGAGAGCAGTCTGAGGCCTACTTAGGGGCGGGGTGTGGGCTAGCACCCCATTCCACAGACAAAAAGGAAACAACACCCAATTTATCCTTGCCGAGTCTGTGCTTTCACTTATAAAATAGAGAAGTTATGCATACAATTAAATACTATGCAATAACTTACAAATATATACATGATGAGGTGGAAATACCTATGGTAATACCATCCTAATAGTTCAGACCTCTGGCGAGCACTGCACCCTAAGGCTATAATTACTCCCACTCCCCCATACACTACACACAGTATAATGGGTTGAAGTTAACAAAAGTCATGCCCACTGGCTTTGTCAGGATGTAACACCGTAAAATAGATTCATGTCATTGTAAACTAGTGCAACATCTGTTAATACCAGAAGGAACAGTACTCTCTAACAATGACAAAAATACCTGTAATGATTCACTGCACGGGGAAAGGTCCAGCCACCAAGAGTGGTTTCCTCAGGCCTCATAGTCTCTACATTTTGCCATTCTTGGGGAGCCTGATTTTTTTTCTTTTTCTTTACTGATCTCCCTCCACACAAAGGACCTACCTTATGCTTGGCCCCTGGCACAATTCTAAAGCCCAGGGCCTTCCACTGGAGTCCCCAGAACCTCAAGGGACAGTGCCCCCTTCAAAACCACCTAATAGAAGTCAAATGCCATCTCCTTGTGGCGGTCACACTCCTGCAGGACAATAGCCCACAGAATCTTGCACAACACTTTGATAATTTCCAAGATGGCTCCTTAGAGTGGTCTGTTGAAAGACATTCTCTTGGAGTGTAAGCCCTTCGCCTAATTGCCAAAGCTGTATGGTACCTTCCTTCCAAAACCTCAAAGATCATTTTGAAGTTCTACAAGGAGTGCAGATATTTGGAAAATATTGTCAGAACTGCGTTCGGTATTCTGATGTACCACAATATTGGTACCTCAACTAAGTCTCTAGATCTAGTCTGAACCTGTCGTTTGGTGTAGATTTTGCTCTTAGTGTAGAACTCCCACTTCTCAATATTAGCACTTTATCCCCAACAAATGATTCTGGCGTCTCAGGGAAACAATGAATACTGACTGAACCTTGCTCTAGTTCTCTAAAATCTTTCTAATGAGTACTACAATCAATACATCCTGTCATATACAAATTACATGACAAGTGGCATGTAACATGGCCCTATAATGTCAATGCTCTGAAGATTAGCATATTGCATACAATCTTACAGACATGCTTGCAACACCCGCATGAGGTAAACCACCAGTAAGTGGGACACCCCTGCACTCTACATTATTCAGTAATCTGCAATGCCTCAAGATCATCAATGAAGTTCAGAAAATAAACACGCACAGCTTACAGCGTTTTTCTGTACCACTGTACTACATCTATGTAACATGGGGATGTGCCTAGATATTAATCAGTTGGATGACCGATTATCAACAGCAGTTTTGGCATTTCGCACAGACCTTTTAGAATAGGCTTTGGCTGTAAGCCACAATCTTCTTTCAATTATACGTCTGCAATCCACATTAGGTGCTCTCAGCCCTTACCTTATTTAACATGGAGTACTTCTTCTATCCCAAACTTTAGTGATTTGTAAAAAGTGGCCCATATAAATATAAACTGCACTATTACACTTGTCTCCATGGCTTACTCTATTTCCCACGTAATCTAAGATTTCATGTGCCTGCCTAACTAAGTAGCCCATGGTCTCTTCTGGTCGTTAAGTCGCTCCCCCTGCTGCCAGCTCCCCCTAGACTGGGACCCCGCTCCCAGTACCGACAGCTTCCAGTTCGAGACTGCTGCTTGGAAGCCCACTGTGCTGGGACCTTCCTCCAAAGCTTTATTTATTTTGTAATTTTGCTTGGTATAATTTGCTTTGGTTGCCATTAATTTTTTGTTGTGGGCTCTTTTGTTGTCGACCCTTTTGGGGCCATAACCCAGTTGTTTTTTCCACCTGTTCCTGCCGTTTTCCTCGTCTGTCCCTGTTCCCAATACCCACCCTCCAACTTCCCACCTCACTGACAGCCCCTTGGAGGCCGTGGCATGGCCACACCAAAGGCAAGCATTTATATGGCCGTCCGCGCCTGGACGCCGCCCAGTGCCTGGACCCCATCTCCTCTCACCATCTGCCGCTGCAGTTCAAGAATCTCCTGGCCTTGGACCCCGGACGCCACAAAAATAGCTGCTTCACTCCCTCTCTGCAATCAGCAGAAGGATCCTTCAACTGCCACCACTGCCGCTTCTCCTGCTACAGTGGACCACACTGGACCTAGCGCCACTTCTACCCAGAAGACAACTAACAACCCGCAACCGCTCTAATGCATCTTGCTCAAAGCCCGCTCCCTCTGCAAGCACGCCACGGAAATCTGGGACACAATCAACACCCTCTCCACTGACATGGCATTCATCACTGAAACGTGGCTCAATCGGTCATTGAACGCCGACATCGCCACCCCTACTCCCAACGGCACCAACAAACACTGCATCGCCATCATCTTCAAGGAAACCATCTGATGCACCATCACCAATAACTACCCAATGACCCTCATGGAAAACCTCCACTTCCGACTACAGACCGATGCCTAGACCACCTTAAGAGGTATCCTCGCTTACAGACCCCAGGGACCCCGATTAGCCTTCTGTTTCCAACCTCATTGCCACCACGTTGCTGATCTCACCTGAACCGACGATGCAATCGTTCACTTCACCAATTCTGATGCCCAACACACCAACGACAAGCACCACATTGCCACCCACCGCAGCTCGGGCATGGTAACGAGAGCCTGTGGACACAGGCCCCCTCAGCACCACACGACCCGAATCTTCAACAGACCTCGACCAGGCCGTACAGAACTCCTCCTCTTGGATCACCAAATGCGCAGACATTGGCCACGCTGAAACCAAAAAAAGCCAACAAATCCTCAAAAAAAGCCAGCTGGTACACCAGAGCTCGGAACACCAAGTGCAATTGCCACTAATATATATATAAAATCACCATAAGGGTTGTTTAGACTGGTACATGGAGCCCACTTTAATTACCAGACATCATATACTAGGCCAACTTCTCAAAGAGAAGTTAGCCTAGTATATGAGGTCTGGTATACGCTGTCTACTAATTAAAGTGGGCACCATGTACCAGTCTAAACAACCCTTATGGTGATTTAAGAGGCCAAAGATAACCTTTGAAAGCTGTCCAAGTGGTAGCTGTGGAGAGCAGCCTTCAGGCTTAGTCTTGAAGGAATGTTAAGCAGTATTGATTAAATGAAAGGAGAACCACACAGTAGTTATGAAAATATGTATTTATTACTATAACACTGAAAGTAAGACACAGTAACACAAAGATACTCTCAAAGCACACAATACACTAGCACAGAATCAATCGTAAGTAGAACTAATACACAGTGGACTCCAGGGGGAGAACAAACTATATACTAAAATAGTGGTATAAGAACCACGACTCGAGTCAAGACAATGTCTAGAGTACGTAGAATCGCTGGGACCCCAAGGAACTACCCAAGGTGAGAAAATAGGGACCCCACAGAGAGCTGGTGCAGTGTGGAAACACGACCGCGTGCTCCGTACAATTCTGTGGGTAAGTCACGGTTGATGTTTTACTGTTTAAGGACCCTTCCCAGTTGATTATGGGGGAAGCTCTTTGGATCATAGGAGGTTGAAGAGCCACCCCACTCGTGGATACAGTAGTACCAGAGTTAC
This sequence comes from Lissotriton helveticus, assembly GCF_964261635.1. NCBI lineage: Eukaryota > Metazoa > Chordata > Amphibia > Caudata > Salamandridae > Lissotriton > Lissotriton helveticus. The sequence continues at coordinate 1,738,737,194 of NC_136068.1, forward strand.
CTATCCCAGGAAGCTGGGGACATATGGCTGAAGTGGTGTCGGAAACTGCCGTCGATCTCAATGGAGTACTTCAAGGAAATGCCTCTGCTGGGAAGCAGAAAAGTGTCTGATGGAACCCGAAGGTGGATTCCTAATGAAGGGAACCTGAAAGCAGAGGAGACAGAGTCTGGGTCACTCAGGAGCGACCAGGGGCTCGGTAGTTGAATGCCCACCGATGTCAGGTGCTTCAGGTGTGTTAATGGAGACCTTGACTCTGCAGCCATGAGGACCAGGAGACGTCGAGGATGACCAGGAGCCGGATACGAGCTGTCCCATGAAGGATGTCGAGTGCTGAGGGGTCGGTGTTCGGCGGGAGCACCAACAAACCTCGGCATCGGCAACCCACGTAGAAGGTCAGGGAAGGTTATGGTCTGTACAGGCAAGGTCCAGGTGACTCACCTCAGCAAGGGGAGTCGGGGCAGCCCTGGAGCAACCAGGGGAGCCCAAGAAAAGCAGAATTGACCCTCAAGGGGACTCGCAGGCTGGAGGCACTGGAGTTGTAAGAGGACCTTGAGCCTTTTCACAAAACGACAGCTTGCAGAGCACTCCGTGCGAAGAGGCCGAAGTTCTTTGTAGAAAATGGTACCAGTTGTTGGGGCTATTCATAGCTTAAAGAACGTGTTTAGGAAACACCAACAAGCATATGCACTTGCAAAAGTACACGGTGCACAGGGGTTTGGGTATTACAACCCCACGAGGGCTTGACCTCAAACTCTATAAGTGGACAGCTCGGACCTCGAGGGATGTGGAAGCCACCTCCTGTGTTGCTGGAGCCTTTGGAGTCCGCAGGAGCTCAGGATCCGCAAACCGGTCCGTTGCATTACAGTGCCTGCGAATGCAGGGGAGTGACTCCTTCACCCCAAGGGAGATATCTTTGATTGTCCTTAATACTCCACAGGTCCTGCACGGAGCCTGTATGGTGCACGGGAGAGACAATGCTTCAGACTGAGAGGGAGACTAAGTCGGGCCCAAACGAAGTCCAGAGTGACCAGACGGCTGAAGTTCCGTGGTTTCTTTATCAGAATCTTGTCCACGTCGAATCTAGGGTCCTTCAGCCAGGCAAGCCTTTTTGTACCCATGTGAGAGGGTTGAACCGATTTAGGGGACCCTCCCAGGGGAGGGTCTGGACAGTATAGAGGTTATTCCCATGTCGTTTGTCCAGTTTCGCACCAGAGCAGCAGCCAACGGCTCCAAGGACTGGTTTGACCTGGACTATGCACAGGGACACCAATATGCCCCTCATGCAGACTTTCGGTCGCTGGCATGCGCACCCACAAAGGCCTTATACACTAAATCCTTTCTGGGAGGTGGTCACACCTCCCTGTGACAGGATGCGTATTGTTCTGCCTTCCCCTGGTCGAGCTTAGCTCAGCAACAGGAGGGCAGACATATGTCTCTGGTCGGCAGCAACCATTTTGGGCTGCCCAGGACTAGAAAGTTGATACCGGGAACACCAGGGACCTCACAAAGCTCGTTTCTGCCACATACTGCCACACCGGTAACCGGCGTGGCAGTATGATTCCACAATGTTTGATACCAAACACGATAGGGTTACTTTCAGCAGTTTTAGAGTTGGTCATCACGCGGTCGCATATGCCACTCTATATGTTGTAAATGGCTCCAGCACTAACAACCTGGGAGAATGGACTCCGTAGGCTGCAGGGGTGTCCTGCTCATGCAGTGGAACCCTCTCACTTAGAACCAAGCACCCTGCCTTCAGGAATGTCGAGGCCTGCTATAGGGGTTACTTATAGATTTTAAGTGTAGTGAACATAGTATAGTAAACCTATATCTTTTGTAAGTGGTGCATGCACCAACTTACACAGGCTGCAATGGCGGGCCTGTAGATCCATATTGCATGGCCTCCCATGGGTTGCATAATACATGCTTCAGCCCAGGGGAGGCCTCTGGGGTACCAAAACCCTGGGTTCATGGTACCATATAGTAGGGACTGACACAAAGGTACCCCAGTATCCAATCTGGACTGTACCCAAGTACATGACATAACATTTTATGGAGAAAGCAGATAGACTGGGGTCCTGATTAGCAGGATCTCAGTCAGTCTAGTCAAAAACAGTGTAACATGAAGCAAAAAGTGGGGCTAACCATAAGAATCGAATATTATCTCAAGTAACTATAACTTATGTCCTAAGATAGCTATAACTTGTGCCCCGTCAGTTTAAGTTTACTCAGCGGATGGTCCCCGAACCTGGGTTAGTGGCCCATGTGTGGACTAACGGTCCAGATATCTAAGCTCTTAACTCTTTAACCCAACCGTGAAACATTTTTTAAATGCTAATTTCTGTTTAATTATTGCCTGGATTTACACCAAACAAAGGCACTTCCTTGTCAAGTGTATTGTAGTTCTGGACATTCTTTTCTTTAGTGGACAGCAAAGATTCCTGTGGGAGTTAAAATAGGATAAGTCACTTTTTTTTTTAACCATTCCTGCACCCTTCCCCTTTGACAGATCTGCACAGAACTTGCAATGCCACTAAATCGGATTGATTAAGGGTGCTTTTTTAGGGTCACTGCATTGGAAAAAATCATAGGGCACCTTCCCCACGTCTTGATTTTTTTTTTAAAGGAAAGTAGCCGTAAAGGAGCAGGGGTTGCATTCCAGGCTCGCAAGCAAAACCTAATTGTGCAGCTTTCATCTGTAGCGCTAATGCCTTGGGTTAGTTTAAGTGCCTGGAGACAAGGGTAAGGTCACATGGAATGGCTGCTATTATTGCACATGCGTAAACAAAAGGGGTACCATAGACAACGCTCTATATTGAACTGCAAGCTCCCATCACACAGTAATTATGAGATGAAAACAGTTGTATGGCAGAAACAGTGTGAAGGTTGGTGCCATTGCAAGAAAGGTTTGTGAAATGGGCGTACAATCAGGATATATAAATTAGTAGTAGATTTTTAGGTCTCGCTGAGTCGGTGCATGCGCTGCCCTGCGAGAAATTTAGTAAGGGGATTTTCAAAGTGCTACCAGACCTCGCTGGCGTAACGCGTTCACGCGAACGTGCACGCGCGCAGCCACCATCTGCCTCCCTTCCAGCGCGTCACTCGTGATCGCTTCTGCTTTGATCGCTATCGCTTTCACGTTTGCGCTGCCGTTACTTTTACGGCCGTGCGGCCAATGCCTGTCGGGGCACAATTTGCTACACTAACATTACACCACTTTATCATTTTAACAGACCTATAACTGTCTGAAAATCACACTCGATGCAACAAAAAAGACAAAACGAACGCATATGCGTTTAAAGCTGTGATCTGCCAATATGTGGGCAGCCCAGCACGAGGGCCTCCTTCCGCTTGCCTGGATATTGCCCTTGGCATGAGCGGTGATTTTGCGGCACAAGAAAATGTCAGACTGCCTAAAAATGACCACTTTACATCATGAACAGACTTTCTTAGCTGGCAAATATTTGAGCAGAAACAAATTTCAGATTCTTTCTTCTCAGTTCGAACCTCGCGCAGTCTTATTTCTGCACTTCTCTGCGATGCGCTGTGGTTTCATTTCGCTGAAAGTCACCGGATGTTACCTGAGCTGGGCATATCACCCGGTCTAACACAAGCACTTTAATGTTAGTGCTACTGCAACAAGCAGGAAGCAGGGGAGCTCTCCTGTCTCAAATTACACCTACCTGACCGAGCTTTCAGAGGCACAGAGGTTGGGCTTCACACATCCCCTCACGATTCCACGGGAGGAACATGGCAGTGCCCACTGCCGGGCACCTGGCTGCGTGCCGTCATAGTTTATGGAAGACAAAGGCGAGGTTAATTATTGCTTTCAGTCTCCAGCAGGGAAGTAAGTGTCGGAAATGCGGAGGGCGCACCCGTCTCCGGCCTCAGTGCATGTCGGGAGTGTTGACCTTTCTTCGCAGAATGGCAGGCAGGAACACTCCCTTCCTCTCAGGCACACCTTCGGAGGAGGCAGGTCGGTTCTTGGCTAGCACTTCGTTTGAGAACAGATTTAACCCCTCTCCGGGCCTACATTTTCTAGTTTGGGCAAATCTGGCTCCGACTGCTTCTCGGCCATTTAAATTGTTTTAGGCCATTATCCGATTTCCCTATCCCGGTCCTGTGAGGCTGAAATATATTTAGAAAAAATTGACAACTGTTGAATTTGCAAAGTTTAGGAGTTTTACAAAGTAATATTTTTCAAATGATGGAGTATAAATCACAAAAATAAAATGCAAATGTATCCTGTTAGAGATGGCCCAAAAAGCATATCCTAATGAAAGTTCCTTTGCATCACCTTCACAAGTGCAGCGTGGAAAGCTTCACGACAGTGACATTCCTCACCTCACTAAATTAGGATGAAAGGCAACTTAGTAAATAGCGTGTTATCCTAGAATTGGTTCTGCCCATTCAAGTCCCCTTTTAACTACTGTTGAAAACTGGCACGTGTCTTATATGACAGAAAAAGAACTTAAGGATGTTGCAGCTATGTTTGCACCAATTGCATGTAGAAAGTCATTTAATGAGTGCCCTCCTCAAGACATATCATCATATGGGCTCTTTTTTTTTTTTTTAAACATTGAGCTTTGTTAAAGTTTTGAGATGACAGGTTGAAAATGACGAGCAATATGTTTATCCATCCCTGCTTACACTGCAACTCTTAAAAGCACTCAACATGATAAACCGCCAACTTTATCACACAGACTATAACTGGTTGCCACCATGGTAGGAAGAGCATTAACATGTTTTGCTACAAAAAAAGAGACAATTATACAAGCATTAATTTTATTGCACAGAGGAGTTGAACTTCAGTAGGGAACGTTTAATGTTTGATAATTAGCTAAGTTCGAACACCTCCAAAGTATATTTCCTTACAACTGCTGCTTATGAACCCTTTAGAGAATCAGAAATAATCAGAAATTTGGTGCTAGTTTTTAATGAACAGCTTCCCTGTAAATCCAGAGTAAGAATTATGGTCAACATGTTAATTTGAATTTCTTTTTTCTAGAAAAGATTACTGAAACTTGACTTATTGGCCCACCAACTGAAGAAATAGAAAGGTATTTGACCCTAATGTGCAAAGCATATTTGACAGCAACATTAGAATCTTGCTCTCCAATATGCTTCGCACTTCAGGGTCAAATACCTTGCTATTTCTTTAGTTAGTGGGCTAATAGGCCAAGTGTTAGTAATCATTTCTAGAAATAAACAATTTGAATTAACATGTGGACCTCAGTCAGTGCTTAATTTGAGCTGGTGGTTTCCGGTGCTCGGCACCAGCACTTAAAACTGTTTGCACCAGCGCTAGTGACAGTCCACCACAGCATCACTCAAGGCCACCACAGCATCACTCAAGGTCACCACAGCATCACTCAAGGTCACCACAGCATCACTCAAGGTCACCACAGCATCACTCAAGGTCACCACAGCATCACTCAAGGTCACCACAGCATCACTCAAGGTCACCACCACATCATCACTCAGCGCCACCACATCATCACTCAGGACCACCACATCATCACTCAGGGCCAGCACAGCATCACTCAGGGCCAGCACAGCATCACTCAAGTGGCACTTTTTTATTAAAACTTTTTAGCATGCTGCACAGCAGCCACACTTCTGTACAGCACAGCTTAAACACATTGGCAAAGTCAATAGCTCTGCCTATACGATTATAAAGCCTCAAAGGCAAGACCTATTGGCTATGCCAATGCTTGTTATATGTTCTTTTTGCTGTGAGGTTATTCCTAGTGTATGGCCATGGCCACTGGAATTATGCATCTGGGGAAAACCAAATTATATGGCACGGTTTACTAAATTATGTGTCCAAAATTACTCAGATGAATGTGGCGCATTTTGTCATTGTTTTGCTTCACTATTAAAACTGCCCTTGAAAAGGTTACACTTCTTAAGTACCACCTTAAAATGGAAATACAGCAATTGGAAACTGAAAGTTGACTCGTAAACATTTGCGAAGGGCCTTCCAGAATGCAGCAAAGCATGTTGCTGCTTTTTTAGTAACTATTAACCCATTTGAACTAGAAAGATTATTTTGTTTTGGTAAAAGGTGCAAATGAATCAGCAGATAATGGATTATGTGACAAATAGGGCAACCCCATAGTTATACGGAATATCTTGTAGCCGCAGAATTTCAGCATTCCACTGGACCTGCTTATGGCACTATATTAAGCACACAAAAAAACACTGATAATTGCAAAGTTTTGAAACTCCTTCAATGAAAAGACTTGTCAAGTTTCACTTATACAATTCAGACATAGAATGGGAAGGAGTAGTGCAAATGCTTAGTATATAAAGAAGAGCAAAGGCAGTACTGACAATATGTGCTGCTGTAAATTTGTGCTTTAAATTTACTCTTTCCTAACAAGTTCTCATTTTGTCATTTGAACAGACAGAAATATATTATAGTCAGGGCTACTGGAATTATGCGATTCTGTAGATGCAGCATTATGTGCATAGTTATTGATTTGTCACATTTTACACACAGTCCGACCTCTGCTGCAGATAAAAGCCACATTAAACAGATCAAAAGTTACTAAAATGCAGTGACATTTTGCTGCTTAGTGGAAAGCCCTTTAGAAAGGTTTACTGGCCACCTTTAAGCTGCTTATTGTGCTTTAAACTGGTACTAATGCAATGAAACTTGTTTCCTGACGTGTTAGCATGAATACAAAATTTGACAAAATAATAAAGCAATATTTCCTTGCATTACGCTACATCATTTAGCCAACCCTGTTGCACAATTTGGTCCTTCCCGTTGCAGTGGCCCTTTTATAGTGCGACTGTTAATCCTCTAGTCGTAAACTAATAAGATAATATACTGGGTTAATACACTTGCTGCTGAAATTTTCCTACAATCTGTGGCCTCTCAAGTTCGAATCTTCCTCCTCAGCCTTCCTTTTCTGAAAAAAATGTGTGAAATGGTGCAGGAAATCTGCCGTTCTGATTCTGGTCGGGGTGGGGAGCAGATGATGCCAGTATCGGAACACCCCCCCCCCCATAGAGGGAGCCAGAGGCCGCTGAGTGGAGCTTACCTGTGAACCTAGCAAAGGTCGGTTGCTGCTTACTAGTAGGGTCCCCTGCAACTGACCGCCCGCTGCGGTGATTAGCAGCCTTTTGGCACTGGCCCAAGGCTGAGTGAAGGGAAGTGTCAGCGGAGAGGGTGTCCAGGGAGCTGCGACAAGCGGTACATCGCACTCGACGGAGCTGAGCTAAAGCTAGACCTATGCCCAACAGCCGTGTTAACAGGGTAATCATCATGTCGTCGGCCAGAGGACGGAAGGAGTAATCCCTGAAGGATCTACTCCAGGAAACATCAGGACTGTCGATGCCACAGCCTGATGCCAGGGCACCGCCAATCGAAGGAGATGACACACCGGCAACTAAGGCGTTCATGGTGGAGCTTTTTTCGGCCATTAAGGATAATATCCAGGAGCTACGCTCACAGCTCTCTGCGGATCTGAGAGAAGTTCGGTGTGATGTCGATAACATTGGAGAAAGGGTGGTGACCCTGGAGGAACACGACCTGAGCAGGGAAGAGGACTTGTATCAGTTGCAGCAAGAGATGTTACGCCTGCGGGACTAAAATATGGATCTACAAGCCCACACGGAAGACCTGGAGAACTGCTCCAAGCGGAACAATATCCGGATCCGAGCAATCCCTTAGAAAGAAGAAGGCGATGACCTTCGCGCCTACGTCAGCGCTCTGTTCCTACAAATACTTGGAGACGAGGAGGTACAGGAGATACAAATGGATCGTGTCCATCGTGTGGGACTTACGCGTGGTGCTAAAGGTCCTCCCCCTGATATCCTCGTATGCGTTCATAACTTTCAGCTGCAAGAACGCATCCTCTGTAGAGCCAGTAATCCAGTACAGTTCCGTGGTCACCAGCCGTGCTCTTCCAAGACTTGGCGGCCTCCACATTGATTAAGCATAGAGAATTTAAGCCTATCACCAGCCACCTCCGAGAGCAACATATTCCTTACTCCTGGGGGCTCCTATTCCGCCTTATCTTCAAACACCAGGGCAAGTTGTTGCAGATCCGATCCTAGAAGGAAGCGTACAACACGTTGGGCCTAGAGAAGACCTCTATCTTGACAGGAGACACCAAAACTCCCCCTCGCAGAAGACGTCGCTCCTCTGAATGGCAGCGGGTCGAGAAACCACTGCTGGGTCCCGCGCCTGACTCGGCCGCTAGCAGATTGGAAAGGGAGGCGGCCCTTTCATCAGCGATGCAAGCAACAGACAGCCCCGGGACTCCCTGACGGATTGAGCATGGCATCCACTTGGGTTCATCATCTGGCGTCGGAGGAAGGAATCACTTTAACTGTGAGCAGTGACACAACTCCCTGACCATCGGGCTGACCGCCACGTAATACTTGGTACAGTCCTGGTCTGTGCCACGTTACCCTGGACTCTGATCATTGACACGAACTTTTGTCATGCTTGTTGATTTTCACTTTTTCTTCTTTCACTGTTTCTTATTGTTGGTTTTTTTTTGGGTGTTGATTTGGGGCTCCGCATCAGTTCACGGGCAAGGTGGGCAGTTGACTAGATTGAATGGGACAACCATTGCAGTTCTAGAGTCGTTCAGCTTTGAGTGGGTGCATAATCTCTCTCCCCATCAGCTCTGCGATAGGTGGCATCTGGGAATTGCTGGTCTGAATGTTCGAGGGTTACATACTGCTGTTAAGTGCTCGGCAACGCTCTCCCTATTGGAAGATGCGTCTGGTGATATTTGTTTGCCCCAAGATTGAGATGATCTTCACTGTCCTGGATTTGGGTGGCTTTGAGCGAGCGCATAGCCTTTTTCCACTCCACTGCTACGATGAGTAGGGATCTGAAAATTGTTCGCTTGAATGTGCGAGGGTTAAATAATCCTGTAAAGCGATCTGCAATACTCTCCCTGTTAGAGAATGCTGAGGGTGATGTTTGTTTGCTCCAAGAGACCACCTCTTAACTAAAGACACCAGACGTATGAGAGATAGACGCTTCCCACAGCAGATATGGTCCTCTGGACCGTCCAAGAAGAATGGTGTGGCGATCCTCTTTAGTTCACGATCGCAATGCAAAGTAGTTTCCACGGTGACCGAAATTAAGGGCAGATTATTGGCAGTGAGGATACAATGGGGAAACACACACTTGACAATAGGGTCCTTATATGCGCCAAACGATCGGCAGGAGACCTTTTTGCGCCTAGCTCTGTCCGAGGTGCTTGCCTCTCCTGATTCAGAGGTTTTAATCGGGGGAGACTTTAATTTTGTCATGGATCCGGAGCTGGACAGATCAGGACAGAGGTCTAATCAGACAGGGGCGCTTTCGCAGGGTTGGAAACAATGGTTGTCTGACTGTGGGCTGTGTGATGTGTGGAGTATGCAACACCCGAATGAGCGCGATTATACCTACTTTTCGGCGGCACACAAAACATATGTGCGTCTAGATCACTTTTTATCATCTCTTCCCACTAATCTGATCGCTGCGGATTTTGGCCCCCCCCGCTCCCTCTCGGATCATGCCCTCATTTTAGTCCGTCTCCCAGCCCGATGCTCGCGCTCAGAACCTGTGGGCTGGCGGCTGGCGGCTACGCGAATCCCTTCTTCACTCTGAGGGCTTCACCACTCTGATCCGAGACACTATCGTATACTACCTCTCTGAGAAGGATCAGGAAGGCACGCCCCTAGCGGCAGTGTGGGAGGCTTTGAAGCTGGTAGTGCGGGGTGAATTTATTGTGGTTGTGGCATCCTTTGCGCAACTACGCAAGGAGAAGCGCGTGGAACTAGAACAGGAGGTGGGAGAACTGGAGACAGTTCACAAGTTAACCGGGGCACCGAGAGTTTGGAGGGAGTTGGAAACGCGGCGACGCATACTGAAGTACCTGGACCTCGATAGGGCTGAGCATGCTCTCCTGAGACTGCTGCACAAATTCTACCTCAGTGGGGATAAGTGTGGGAGAATGTTAGCACATAGGCTGCGAGGGCAGGCGCAGCTGTCTGCAATCCATACCATACGGGACCAGAAAGGGGTGGAACATACCACAGATACCCGTATTGTCGATGCCTTTCGTCAGTTTGAGCTCATGCGATATTTCTCCCTAACTCAAATCTTCGGCTGACAACCTGGACTCAGCCATCAGCATAGAAGAGGTCATATCGGCGATAGCGCGTCTAAAAGTATCTAAGTCCCCGGGTCCGGATGGCTTCCTGGCTGTGTTCTATAAAACATTATGCGTGGAGCTGGCTCCCCTTTTAACACGGCTTTTTAACTCCTTTCGGGACTCCGGAGAAGTGACGCCTACAATGTCTGAGGCTGCAATTTCTGTGATCCCTAAACCTGGGAAAGATCCCAAAGAATGTGGGTCATACCACCCAATCTCGCTCCTTAATATTAATGCGAAATTGTTTGCGGGTATTTTAGCCTCACGCCTTAGCCCCCTTATGGACGATATTATAGACCCAGATCAGTCCGGGTTTATACCGACGCAGCAAGGAGGGGATAACACTAAACGATTACTACACCTCATTGACCTTGTACACAGATCGCGCACCCAAGCCTTCTTGCTCTCGATTGATGCGGAGAAGGCCTTTCACCGCGTTGATTGGGAGTATTTATTCGCGGTTCTGCGCGCATTCAGTTTTGGGGATAACTTTATCTGCTGGGTTAGTTGTCTATGTGCCTCCCCATCAGCTGCAGTGAGGGATACTGGCTGCAAATTAACTCCCTTCTCCATTGCCCGGGGCACGCGTTGGGGCTGTCCCCTTTCCCTACTTTTATTCGCGCTCTATATTGAGCCTTTCGCCCAACGCATTTGGTCAAACCCTGACGTTGTGGGCCCTAAATTCGGAGCTGATACCCATAAAATTAGTATGTATGCCGATGATGTCATCCGCTCACTCACTCAGCCTTGGGAAACTCTGCGATATCCGACAAGGGAGCTTGAGGCTTTTGGCAATGTGGCAGGGTTCAAGGTCAACTATACCAAATCGCAGATTCTTAATATCTCTATCCCGGAGTCTGAGGTACAGGAGCTACAACAAGACTTTGCATTTCAGTGGGCGCACATGGACATCACCTATCTGGGCGTTCATCTGACTTCGTCCATCGCTAGGACGGTTGCACTCAACTATGCCTTGTTAATGGAACAAACGACCATGGCGTTGGCTGCCTGGTCCTTTCTCAAGCTGGCGTGGTATGGTAGAATAGCGGCAGTGAAGATGACGGTGCTTCCACGCATCCTATACATCTTCCAAATGCTCTTTTTTGAGGCCGCCGCTGAGCGCACTCTGGAAATTGCAAGGACTTCTTAATAAGTTCTTATGGGACAAGAAGAAACCGCGTCTTGCGTTTGGGCCTGTGGCCGCCTCGAAGGCGCAGGGAGGGCTGGGTTTCCCGCTGGTGGGTGCTTACTACCAGGCGGCTTGCCTAAGCTACATCATCGAATGGAATAGACCCCTATCCAGCAAACAGTGGAACTTTATGAACCAATCTGTAGCTGGGCAGAACATATGGCGCAAACTGTGGCTACAGTGCAGGCATAGGGCGTGGGGACTGTCTTCCTCCCTGGTTACTTCTCCGACCCTCAAGGAGTGGGATCGACTAGCAGGCCCGAAAGGTTGGACTACATTTCCGTCTCCCATGTCCCCCATTGTCGATAATCCTGACTTTCAGCCAGGATATGCGTCCCCGGTTTTCCATCGCTGGAGGGAGGAGGGTTGCTAGAGAGTAAGTTCCCTTTTTAGGTCTCGCTGGCGTTGCAGGGCAAAGCCCTGCCGCCAACGAGACTTATAGCCGCCTTCATCCCTGTCAAGGGAGTAACAGCTGTGAACGAGCCCGATACAGACCTGGGCACGAGCCGACCCAGGTCTGTGAACGCGCTTCAAGGTTGAGCAGCTTGTGCACGTTTGTTGGACGTCAGGCGCCGCCAGACCAATTATCCCAGCATGAAACTCTACTTCCTGAGGCCACAACACCAATTATCCCAGCAGGAGTCTCCACTTCCTCAGGCACTGCAACAATTATCACAGCATGAGACCCACTTATCACAGCATGTCAACAGGCGCCCCAGGCTGCTTGAGCACTCAACTATAATTAATGTGCAGTTGAGTGCTCCAGCAGTGTGGGGCGGCTCTCTGCATGCTGTGATAATTATCACTTTGGGGCCTCATGCTGTGATAATTAGGGCAGCATGCTCTATTTGCAGCACTGAACATTTTCAAAGAAGGCGAAGCAGCGACATTCATTGGAGACACTCACCCTCACTAACCCTCACGCCCTCATCCCCCTCACTCGCCCTCACCCCCTCACACCCCCTGACCCCTCACACACCTCCTCACCCTCACACCCCCTCACTCTCACACACCCGCACACACCCTCACACACCCTCACACACCCTCACACACCCTCACACACCCTCTCACCCTCACACCCCCTCACACCCTCACACCCCCTCACCTTCACACACCCTCACTCACCCTCACACCCTCACACCCCTCACACCCCCTCACCCTCACACCCCCTCACACACTCTCACCCTCACACACTCTCACCCTCACACACTCTCACCCTCACACACTCTCACCCTCACACACTCTCACCCTCACACCCCTCACACCCCTCACACACCCTCACACACCCTCACACACCCTCACACACCCTCACACCCCCTCACACCCCCTCACACACCCTCACACACCCTCACACACCCTCACCCCCTCACCCTCACACCCCCTCCCTCACACCCCCTCACCCTCACACCCCCTCACCCTCTCACCCCCTCACCCTCACACACCCTCACCCCCCTCACTCACCCTTACACACACTCACACACACACACCCTCACATACCCTTACCAGCATAGCATAACAAAACATAGCATAGCATAACGAAACACAGCATAGCATAGCATAACAAACAAAAGCATAGGATAGCAAAAGCACAGCATAACAAAACAAAGCATAGGATAGCAAAACACAACAAAACATAGCATAGCAAAAAACAACAACGCATAGCATAACAAAACACAACAAAACACCATAGCATAACAAAACAAAGCATAGTAAAACAACAAAACATAGCATAACATAACACAACAAAACATAGCAAAACAAAACATAGCAGAACAAAACATAGCAGAACAAAACATAGCATAACAAATCATAGCATAACAAATCATAGCATAACAAAACATAGCATAACAAAACATAGCATAACACAGCAAAACATAGAATAGCATAACAAAACAAACCATAGCATAACATAACATAAAGAATAGCAAAACAAAACATAGCATAGTAAAACAAAACATAGCATAGCATAACATAACACAACAAAACAGCAGAACAAAACAGCAGAACATAACAAAACATATCAAAGCATAGGATAGCAAAACAAAACATAGCATAGCAAAACATAGCATATCATAGTAAAACAACAAAACATAGCATAACATGACACAACAAAACATAGCAGAACAAAACATAGCAGAACAAAACATAGCATAACAAAACAGCATAACAAATCATAGCATAACAAATCATAGCATAACAAAACATAGCATAACAAAACATAGCATAACAAAACAGCAGAACATAACAAAACATAGCATAACACAGCAAAACATAGAATAGCATAACAAAACAAACCATAGCATAACATAGAATAGCATAACAAAACAAAACATAACATAACAAAGAATAGCAAAACAAAACATAGCATAGTAAAACAAAACAAACCATAGCATAACATAACACAACAAAACAGCAGAAAATAACAAAACATAGCAAAACAAAGCATAGGATAGCATAGCAAAACATAGCATAACATAACTTAAAACATAACATAGCATAGCAAAACATAGAATAGCATAGCATAGGAAAACATAGAATAGCATAACACAACAAAACAGCAGAACAAAACAGCAGAACATAACAAAACATAGCAAAACAAAGCATAGGATAGCAAAACAAAAAATAGCATAGCAAACCATAGCATATCATAGTAAAACAACAAAACATAGCATAACAAAACACAGCAAAGCATAACACAGCAAAGCATAGGATAGCAAAACACAGCAAAGCATAGGATAGCAAAACACAGCAAAGCATAGGATAGCAAAACACAGCAAAGCATAGGATAGCAAACCACAGCAAAGCGTAGGATAGCAAACCACAGCAAAGCGTAGGATAGCAAACCACAGCAAAGCGTAGGATAGCAAACCACAGCAAAGCGTAGGATAGCAAACCACAGCAAAGCGTAGGATAGCAAACCACAGCAAAGCGTAGGATAGCAAAACACAGCAAAGCGTAGGATAGCAAAACACAGCATAACATAGCGCATAACATAGCGCATAACATAGCGCATAACATAGCGCATATAATTAGCGCAACATAGCGCATAACATAGCGCATAACATAGCGCATAACATAGCGCATAACATAGCGCATAACATAGCGCATAACATAGCGCATAACATAGCGCATAACAGCGCATAACATAGCGCATAACATAGCGCATAGCGCATAACATAGCGCATAACATAGCGCATATAATTAGCGCAACATAGCGCATAACATAGCGCATAACATAGCGCATACCAGCGCATAACATAGCGCATAACATAGCGCATAACATAGCGCATAACATAGCGCATAACATAGCGCATAGCGCAACACATAGCGTATAGCGCATAGCATAGCGCATAGAGCATAGCGCATAGCATAGCGCATAACATAGCGCATAACATAGCGCATAACATAGCGCATAACATAGCGCATAACATAGCACATAGCATAGCGCATAGCATAGCGCATAGTGCATGACAATGCGCATAACATAGCACATAGCACATAACATAGCGCATAACATAGCGCATAGCGCATAACATAGCGCATAACATAGCGCATAGCGCATAACATAGCGCATAGCATAGCATAGCGCATAGCATAGCGCATAACATAGCGCATAGCGCATAACATAGCGCAACACATAGCGCATAACATAGCGTATAGTGCATAACATAGCGCATAGCATAGCGCATAACATAGCGCATAACATAGCGCATAGCGCATAACATAGCGCATAACATAGCGCATAACATAGCGCATAGCATAGCGCAACATAGCACATAGCATAGCGCATAGCATAGCGCATGACATAGCGCATAGTGCATGACAATGCGCATAACATAGCACATAGCGCATAACATAGCGCATAACATAGCGCATAGCGCATAACATAGCGCATAACATAGCGCATAGCGCATAACATAGCGCATAGCGCATAACAGCGCATAACATAGTGCATAACAGCGCATAACATAGCGCATAGCGCATAACATAGCGCAAAACATAGCGCATAACATATAACATAGCGCATAGCATAGCGCATAGCGCATAACAGCGCATAACATAGCGCATAGCGCATAACATAGCGCATAACATAGCGCATAGCGCATAACATAGCGCATAACATAGCGCATAACATAGCGCATAGAGCATAGCGCATAGAGCATAACATAGCGCATAGCATAGCGCATAGCATAGCGCAACATAGCGCATAGCATAGCGCAACATAGCGCATAGCATAGCGCATAGCGCATAACATAGCGCATAACATAGCGCATAACATAGCGCATGACATAGCGCATGACATAGCGCATCACATAGCGCAAAACATAGCGCATAACATAGCGCATAACATAGCGCATAACATAGCGCATAACATAGCGCATAACATAGCGCATAACATAGCGCATAACATAGCGCATAACATAGCGCATAACATAGCGCATAGCATAGCGCATAACATAGCGCATAGCGCATAACATAGCGCATAACATAGCGCATAGCGCATCACATAGCACATAACATAGCGCATAGCGCATCACATAGCACATAGCGCATAACATAGCGCATAACATAGCACATAGCGCATAACATAGCGCATAACATAGCACATAGCGCATAACATAGCGCATAACATAGCACATAGCGCATAACATAGCGCATAACATAGCGCATAACATAGCGCATAACATAGCGCATAACAGCGCATAACGCATAGCGCATAACATAGCGCATAACATAGCGCATACCTAAGCTAACCAAGCATAGCGCATAACCTAACCTAACCAAGCATAGCGCATAACCTAACCTAACCAAGCATAGCGCATAACCTAACCTAACCAAGCATAGCGCATAACCTAACCTAACCAAGCATAGCGCATAACCTAACCTAACCAAGCATAGCGCATAACCTAACCAAGCATAGCGCATAACCTAACCAAGCATAGAGCATAACCTAACTAAGCATAGAGCATAACCTAACTAAGCATAGAGCATAACCTAACCAAGCATAGCATAGCCTAACCAAGCAAAGCATAGCGCATAACCTAACCTAACCAAGCATAGCGCATAACCTAACCTAACCAAGCATAGCGCATAACCTAACCTAACCAAGCATAGCGCATAACCTAACCTAACCAAGCATAGCGCATAACCTAACCTAACCAAGCATAGCGCATAACCTAACCAAGCATAGCGCATAACCTAACCAAGCATAGAGCATAACCTAACCAAGCATAGAGCATAACCTAACCAAGCATAGAGCATAACCTAACCAAGCATAGAGCATAACCTAACCAAGCATAGAGCATAACCTAACTAAGCATAGAGCATAACCTAACTAAGCATAGAGCATAACCTAACCAAGCATAGCATAGCCTAACCAAGCATAGCATAGCCTAGCCTAACCAAGCATAGCATAGCTTAACAAAACACAACAAAACATAGCATAACATAACAAAACACAACAAAACATAGCATAACAACAAAACACAACAAAACATAGCATAACATAACAAAACATAGCATAACAAAACAAAACAAAACATAGCATAACAAAACATAGCATAGCATACCAAACACAACAAAACATAGCATAGCATAACAAAACATAGCAAAACAAAGCATAACACACACCACACACACACAACCACGCACACACAACCACACACAACTATCTATCTATCGCCCTCACTCTATCTATCGCCCTCACTCTATCTATCGCCCTCACTCTATCTATCGGCCTCACTCTATCTATCGG
This sequence comes from Lissotriton helveticus, assembly GCF_964261635.1. Lineage (NCBI taxonomy): Eukaryota > Metazoa > Chordata > Amphibia > Caudata > Salamandridae > Lissotriton > Lissotriton helveticus. The sequence goes on from NC_136068.1 coordinate 1,738,754,310, forward strand.
CCTCACTCTATCTATCGGCCTCACTCTATCTATCGGCCTCACTCTATCTATCGGCCTCACTCTATCTATCGGCCTCACTCTATCTATCGGCCTCACTCTATCTATCGGCCTCACTCTATCTATCGGCCTCACTCTATCTATCGGCCTCACTCTATCTATCGGCCTCACTCTATCTATCGCCCTCACTCTATCTATCGCCCCCACTCTATCTATCGCCCTAACTCTATCTATCTATCGCCCTAACTCTATCTATCTATCGCCCTAACTCTATCTATCTATCGCCCTAACTCTATCTATCTATCTATCGCCCTAACTCTATCTATCTATCTATCGCCCTAACTCTATCTATCTATCTATCGCCCTAACTCTATCTATCTATCTATCGCCCTAACTCTATCTATCGCCCTCACTCTATCTATCAATCTATCGGCCTCACTCTATCTATCGGCCTCACTCTATCTATCGGCCTCACTCTATCTATCGGCCTCACTCTATCTATCGGCCTCACTCTATCTATCGGCCTCACTCTATCTATCGCCCTCACTCTATCTATCGCCCTAACTCTATCTATCTATCGCCCTAACTCTATCTATCTATCGCCCTAACTCTATCTATCTATCGCCCTAACTCTATCTATCTATCGCCCTAACTCAATCTATCTATCTATCGCCCTAACTCTATCTATCTATCTATCTATCGCCCTAACTCTATCTATCTATCTATCACCCTAACTCTATCTATCTATCTATCGCCCTCACTCTATCTATCAATCTATCGGCCTCACTCTATCTATCGGCCTCACTCTATCTATCGGCCTCACTCTATCTATCGCCCTCACTCTATCTATCGCCCTCTATCTATCTATCTATCTATCTATCTATCGATCTATCTAACACCCTCACTCTATCTATCTAACACCCTCACTCTATCTATCTAACACCCTCACTCTATCTATCTAACACCCTCACTCTATCTATCTAACACCCTCACTCTATCTATCTAACACCCTCACTCTATCTATCTAACACCCTCACTCTATCTATCTAACACCCTCACTCTATCTATCTAACACCCTCACTCTATCTATCTAACACCCTCACTCTATCTATCGCCCTCACTCTATCTATCGCCCTCACGCTATCTATCTATCGCCCTCACGCTATCTATCTATCGCCCTCACGCTATCTATCTATCGCCCTCACGCTATCTATCTATCGCCCTCACGCTATCTACCCATCGCCCTCACTCTATCTATCTATCTATCTATCTATCTATCTATCTATCTATCTATCTATCTATCGCCCTCATTCTATCTATTTATTTAGATACTGATTGCCATCACTCTATCTATCTGTCTAGCTATCTATCGCCCTCACTCCTATCTATCCCCCTCCCTCTATCTATCTATCCCACTCACTCTATCTATCGCATCACCACAGCATCACTCAGCACCACCACAGCATCACTAAGGGGCACAACAACATCACTATGCGCTACCACAGGATCATTGAATGCCACAGCATCACTAGTCGCCACCACAACATCACTCAGCGCCACCACAGCATCAATCTGTGCAACCATTCAACAACAACTGGGTCAAATATGATCTCTCAATGTTTCAAGCTTTATTACAAATGTCACAAAAAGAGGTTAGTATTTCACTTCTGTTCTTGGATTTTCGTCACAATAAAATACACTGAACATATTCTTCACAAAAGTTATTTACAAAAGTTTAAGCTATTGCCATTATAAATTACAATAACTTTTATTTAAGTATTAATTATTAAAAAAATTCAAAGCCATTGTTATTTGTAATATCAATACATCTAAGTCACGTGAATACAACACATATTGCATTACAAATGCTATAGGTGTCACGAGTTATAACTATTGGCATTGTAAATGACAAAGCTATTATTTTTGCTATTTTCAAAACCAACACATATATAAAAAATATGTGTCATTTACAATACCAATAGCTCAAACTTTCCTAATGCGAGACCTTATGCATTGCAAATGCTTGTTTGATGTTGAGGGCTTGATCCCCTTTCCCCAACTGCTTAAAGATTATGATCTACCGGCGTCAGATTCCTTCCACTACTCGCAAGTTGCACACTGGGTTACACGGCCTGAGAACTTTGCCCTCATGTCTCGCCCCCTGACAACCTTCGAAAAGTGGCTGGTGTGTAAAAAAGATCGTAAGCTCATATCTGAACTCTACTCCATGATCACTACACATCCGAAGAGACATCGCACAAAAGCGCAAGTTAGATGGGAGACTGAACTAGGGGGCCCCTTATCACACAAAGAGTGGAACACATTTCTTTCCGAGCGCATCACACGGCTTCCAATACGGCAGGAGCGGAATCTGCTTATAAAGTGGTTACTTATTGGTACTATACTCCTGCGCGTATGAAGAGTTGGGACAGGTCCAAGTCAGACCTCTGCTGGCAGGGGTGTGGCCTTACCGGTACCCCAGTGCACTTACTATGGCATTGTCCGAAACTGGTGCGCTATTGGACAGCAATCATTGATGATGTTGATGCAGCATTTCAGATTACATTGCCACGTGTGCCTGAACATACCCTGCTGGGTCTTCCCCATCCTAAGCACTTCCCGCTGAAATCATTGAGGGGCAAGCAGATCGCCATGGCATTACTTGCAGCGCAGCAAGTGCTCTTAGCGCATTGGGGATCCTTGATAGACCCAGACCCTCGAGATTGGATCCATCGACTCTGGCAACTTTTAGCAATGGAGGCCCTTTCACTTAGTGTAGATGGGAAAGGCAAAGAATTTGCGAAACTGTTGGCCCCTTTCTTGCAGATTCTTACCAAGGAAATGAGAGAAGTAACATGCCCGAAATATCTGAAAATCCTACAGCTTATACCATTAGAGCCACCTGGGGCATCCTCTGGTTGAATTGTTTGCTGAGTGTCTATTGTTTAGTAGCTGTGGTGCGGCGAATTAGGTAGGCTTGAACTGATGCAGAGGGAGGGTGGAGGGGTGGTTTGGGGAGGTGGGACTGTTTATTTGTTTAATTGTATAAAAGTGGTATCTTTGCTGGGTACATTAATGTTTAACTAAGAATTGATTTCATCGCGAGGTCGCCCTCCGGGATGTAGACATGAGCGCTGTGTATTCTTAATCAGTCTTCGCTCTGCCGGCGCCCTGATGTAGGCAGCTAAGCTGTGTACTTACCCCCACAATAAAAATGATTAATTCTAAAAAGAGTAGACAAAAACTGGCAGCAGGCGTGGTGTGCAGCTCACACCTGTACATGACCATACAGCATGCCCGACCCAGCTCTAAGCACCTGGGAGACTCTGGACAAACTCACTCATCTTTATGGGGCACACATGCTCCTTCATGGCCCTCCCTGGTCCAAAATCCTGAAGCAAGCTGGGCCTGACACAGAACAGTACCAAAACCTAAAACAAAATAGCAAGCTTAACATTGTGAGCAAGATTGTGGAATTGGAATCAATCACTGATGATCATGTTGTATTGCAAACCACAAGTGACTTGCATCACTGGGCGGTCATCGATGTGTTTTTCTAAAGGCTGCTACGCTTTGATGCAAAATCGTCATTTTTATATTTTCCTTAATAATATTGTAAACATACGCGGAAAAGTTGTGTCGTCACCAGTTGCTCTCACGCACAGACACCATGATAAAACAGTTGTACATCATATCTGTATGTTTGGTTGGGCAAACAGTCCCTTGTCAGTTCATTGAGAGCAAACGGAATTACTGCCTATTCCTGAGATTTCACAAAGTCGAGATGCAGGAACTCCGTTTCCTAAGAGTTTCGGCTTGTCACTCTTTGATCTCAAAAACGTGCTTGACTTGCAGTCTTCGCGCTCAACTAGGAAAAAGCGTAACAACTCAGTTAGGCAATAGCGTAACAACTGTTGGAAACAAGGCAACACGGCCCCTATCTAAAGTAGGTATTTTGAGGGGGTTATGGACAATAGCCGAAATAGGCTAGTGTCAAATTGGAAATTATGTGCAACAAATAACATTAAAGAATGTTAAAAAAAAGCCTTGAAAACAACTTTTCACACACAGAACGCCCCAATTGAGTGTGTGAAGCCCGTTAGGATTATTTTGGGGGTGAGACACTATACCCTGATAAGATTGGTTTATTTAAAACTTGAATGTCCTCACCTTAGCCCGACTACTTGTCTGAGCACCTCGCCTTCCCACTTCAAACCCACACTGCCCTTGGAATACAGATCTCAGCACTATTACACAAGAGCTGACACTAAACAGAGCAGGTCTCCCCTCCAGTGGACATGCTCCACTTTCATAATTGAAAGACAAACTGATCGATGATTGTTTTATAAAAGACTTTTCTGTGCTCCTAAATTATTGATATACTTTAACATGAGCATGGATAGACTCTGAGCATCTTGGAAAGAGAACTCTCAACATCTTCGCGCCACGTTGTACCACACAAAATATATGTTCTTTAGATAATGGGTTGAAAGATTATTACTAACCAGACAGAATATTAAAAAAAATCATGGTCAATCTACGATAAATTATGTTTTGATCGTATTAAAATATTTGTTTGCACCACACTTCAGAATTAACAAAAAATTTGCTTTGTTTGTTCTTTACTAATTCTTATGTAGTCTCCAATACCTGCACAGTTTACTTACAACATTTAAATTTTGTTGTCTTTTAGAAAAAAACAAACATCCTACAGCCTTCTTCAAGCACTCCCCCAGTAGCTTGTCACTTAAAACCTCTCACTTTGAAGTCAGAGAAAGAAAAATAAACACCAAGCTCTCGGAACACTGAGCCTGACATTTGACCTATCTGAATGCACAGCAAATGTGTCAACATAAGAGCAAGACTTAAATGCCTGTTTACAAAAATTCAGTACTAGTGGAAGAATACAGTAAATAAGATTTGGGCAAGGAAAGGGACGAACTTGAGCTGGACAGTCCCCTAAAGCAAATCGAGCCAGCAACGGGGAGGAAAACAAATGTGAGTTTCGAACCACAAAGCCAATGGTAAGCATTGGGCGGAATGCATTCCCAGGTAAGCTTTCAGAATGTCCTCAGGATGTCCTTAGTAATCCAGACATCGCTTCTTTGTCCTAAAATGGCTTGACTGGAAGGTAATTTTGGCACATTGTGGGCAGTAAATGTGCCTCTGTGACTCACTCCCGGGTGGCAATTCGATGTTATTTTACCTGCACTTGTGACGTCTTGATTTTGTATATTTCCTACGCTGGTGCCCCCAGATTTTGGAATCTGCACACCGGCTTTCGTAAAGATCAATAAAGTATGCCCTGGAATTGTCTCAATAAGCATGGTACAGAATCTGGGTGGGAGAAATTGCTCTAGGAATATGATTTCGTATCATAATTTCCTTCGAAACCTTTTGCTCTCTTTAAATACACCTTAACAAATGGAATCTTGAATCTAGTGTGATGTTTCAGCCTTTTCTTTTTTTTTTATATACGAGTTAATATTTCACACAGAAAGATTTCTTTCACACCAAAGTTAGTAACTAGTGTTCGTGTATGCAGGTTTTGTTCAGATTGATATTTTATATGTTACATGTAGTTTTCGGGAGGTGTGTGCTGCACACGCCATTTTGTAAACCTTTATTATCAACTTAATCAGTTAGGATTCGGTGGGCTTCTCCAATCAATTCATACGACCATTCCTCACTACCTTTTACATGTGCCATTATGTCGCAATCTGGTTTATAATGTTAATTATTTGATCTCTCATAAACCATTTCAAGCACAGTAGTCGGGGAGTTGTTATTTACTGGTCATTGTGGAAAAATTCAAGCGTTTTTAAAACATTCTTAGTTGTAAAATAGCTGGCAAAATCTGCCATTTCAAACATTGTATCTCATAGTGAACACAGGCCGCATGACTCTGAGGATCAGAATCTAATTATTTTGCTGCCATAATAAAGGTTGACCAATTCAACTCCTCCGTTGACTTTTGACATACACTTTCATCCAACACATGTCATCCTTATAATCCAGCTCAATCTCTTTCATATCAAGATTGCTTGGCACGAGCAGACAGGCTTATCAAAGCAATGTGTAAATTATTTGTACCAACACTCCCAGTAACACAGTGAAAACACCACAAATGGACTCCACACCAGTTTAGAAAAATAAAGTATCTTTATCTAAATGCACAAGACCAAAACGACAAAAATCCAACATACACAGTTCAAGAATATGATTTTAAAAGAGTTCTAGGGTTTGCGTCAAAATAATCCACAGCTGCGTCAAGTTTAGCCCAAAGTACCTGAAGCTGTGACAATCGTTCCAAGTGCAAGCTGCAGCGGTGAAAAATAAGCGATGCGTCACTCCTGATACCCTGGGGAGGCGATGCGACAGCCCCGCTGGATGGAGCGGACGTGTTGCGACAAATCCGGTCTGTATGGGGAGGGATGCAATATCTTGTATGGATTCCGGTGCGCAGGTTCGGTAGGAAGCGTCTCGCACAGGCACGATGCGACAATCTTCGTGACGGCGCGACGATCTCAGGTGCGGCGGCGATGCGCAGCATCGATCTTCTCCTCTCGCGGCCCCTCGATGCGATGGCTCTGCGACGATGTTCGCAGCGACGTGATGCGGTCCGCAAGCAAGTGGTGCGGCGATCTCATCCACAGACGACAGGCTCTGCGACGATATTCGCAGTGACGGGAATCTTCCCGCACCAGGCCGATGCGTTCCGCAAGGGAAGGATGCGTCGGCTGTGGCAGCGGCAACAGTCCCTGCAACGATCTCGCTCTTTACAGCGGCAGGAATTTCCTCGCACTGTCAGGGATGCGCTCCGCAAGCAAGCGATGTGTGAAAATTGCAGATTGTCTATGTTTCTCCTTGTCCAGCTCCCCAAACAGCAGGCACAACCTCCAGCGGCCCCACAATTGGATCAAGCACTCTAGGAAATGCAGAACTCCTACAGCAGAGTTCAGGGGGAAACTGGGGGTGAAGTCCTTTTGTTCCTGGGACTTCTTAACAGGGAGCCAGCTCTTCTCAGGCCATTGGAGATCTCTTCAAGCTAGGGGACAAAGCATCAGGCAAAGTCCTTCCCCTTTCCTTGGCAGCAAAGCAACTGCAGGTCAACCCACAAGTACACAGCAGGTCAGTCCTTCCTCTTCAGTCTTCCAACTTTCTCCTTGGCAGAGGTTCCTTCTTGATTCCAGGATCTAATTTTCTGTAGTCTGGGTTGCCCTTCTTATACCAGTCTTTCCTTTGTTCTCTAGAGGCAGAGAGGCCTTGGCTTGGTCAGAACCAGTTCAGGTCAGTTCCTGAGCACTTTGTTTTTCTGTCTTCTCCTCTCCTTTCAGAGAGAGTGGCAGGGTTGTCAGCTGCCCAGCAGGAGGTGGAGCCAGCAATGTGGAAGGCAGACACAGCCCTATTCAGGCCCAGGTGATATCCACTCCCACCACTCAAGATGCAGATGCAGTCATTCAGCCTAGGGCTGACTCATCCACCCTCCTGGGGGCTCCACAGCCCCTGTCACTTACAAACCAGACAGTCAAATCACAAACAGGCAGAGGCACACAGAAAGGTTAGACAAGAGAACAGCCACTTTCTAAAAGTGCTGTTCTCAAACACAGGATTTAAAAACCATCCTTCCTAAAAGATGTTATTAAATTCTGAGTTCAGGGATACCAGACTTTAATTTTCTATCTTGCTCCTATGGGAAGATAAGCAGGTAAACATTATACTCCACAATCCCCATAATAGCCTATGGGCAAGATAGCCCTCTCAATAGTGAAAAACGAAAATAGCTGTAATTCACTACCACAGCATGTCACACACACCAGTACATGCTCTACCTTTCATATACACGGCACCCTGCCCAGGGGGGTACCTAGGGCCTTCTATAGGGGTGTCCAATGGGCACAGAAAGGGAAAGGTTAGGCCTGGCCAGTGTGGACACTGGCCAGGGCAGCATGGCAGTTAGCAACTGCACACAGGCACTGCGGTGGCCGACCTGAGACACCATTTTAGAGCTACTTGTGTGGGTGGCACAACCAGTGCTGCAGGCCCACTAGTAGCATGTGAATCACCGGCTCTGGCACACTCAGTTCACTTTACTAGGGACTTCCTGGTAAAACAAATATGCCAATCATGAATTACCAGTCACAATAACAATTTACACAGAGAGAATATGCACTTTAGCACTGATCAGCAGTGGTAAAATGCCCAGAGTCCTATTGCCAACAACCACGGGTCAGGAAAAGCAAGGGAGGAAGAAGTAAAACGTTTGGGGATAACCCTGTAAAAAGGACCATTTCCAACAGTGACCATACCTTATCTCTACAGGCACCTTCAGCTGGACTGCTGTTCTTCCACTGCTCAGATATCCAAACAAATTTCAAGTTCAGCCTCATCTTGAATTAACATTGTAATGCTTTCTGCTACCTTCACATAAATTGATTTACTTTTCTGCCTAGTCTTAAATAGCTCTGTGAGGCCTTTTGGAAGGTATACTATAGATGCACAGTAAATAAAAAAAACTATGTGCAGTCGAAAACTACATAGTAGGTAAATTGCATTGCGTGCTGTGTGCTTGAAGGCAAGATATGAATGAGTAGGCTTGTGTAGCACGCCCGCAACAGAATGAACTTTTGTGGATAGTCTAGTGGCTGTATGCAAAGGGCCAAAGGCTCCAAGGAAGGTGAGATGGTCTGCTTCTGATTTAAGGAGGAGGAATCTTGTTCCAAATGATAACCTGCAACCAGCCCTCAAGGGCCTACCCAAAGAGTCATCCGTAGATCTCGTCTTGTTGCCTTATGTGCCTCTACAAAACAAGGTGGGGCAATACAAAGCCCTTTTGTATTTACCTTAATGAAGATCATTTTAGATTTGAAAATGCTTTAAAAACGCTTCTTTCCATGTTAAAGCCATACTACTATTTACAATTACTTCTTTCATTGTTGTTTACTGATAGACTTTGATGCAAATATGCTGCACTCGCAGCACACATACACTGTGTTTCTAACATAAGAAAACCGCCATCCCAGTAGCAAACTTTTTGCTGCTGAGTTACCTGCACATGCATGTGTCTAAACAATCATGTATGGTTGCCCACACCCCTTTTACCTGTGTTTGAAAGGTTTTACAAACTATAAATCCACCCCTGTTTCGTAGCATCCTTACCCTTATCTCAATCTACCCCTTCAAGCATTTGGGGGGAGGGGCGGGCTTGACTCCAAAACATTTTGCTCAAAGGGTCCTTGTGTAACAGTTTGAAGACCATTGCTTTAGGGATGTCATGTGTTTCCACTGTGCATTCTTTCAGCGACCACAGGGACACTTAAAGACCCTTATTTTGAGAGACTATCGATGTGCTGCAACGGTATCCTGTGCCTTCTATGTTCCATTGCAACATCAGCAACAGGTTTCTGGCCTTTATATCTAGAGTCCTGCTGAGTCTGTCACGTGACATCTTTGAATCCTGTAATGCAGTATTCTGGTCTGTCATTAAAACAATGTTCTCTTTTTTTGCGCCAGGTTCGAGTGAAGCCAGACAAGACTGGCGTGGTCACCGATGGCGTGAAGCATTCTATGAACCCATTTTGTGAGATCGCTGTGGAAGAAGCTGTTCGAATGAAAGAGAAGAAGCTCGTCAGTGAGATCATCGCCGTAAGCTGCGGCCCACAGCAATGCCAGGTATGTTGCTGCATGCACACTGAAGAGTGAACTAACACTCTAGAAACATAATAGACATCCGATTGGAGGCTGGTGACCGCCTGTGCAGTCTTTTGATGAGCAGATGAGGACTTCCTTGACTGCTCAGCACTTTGTTGTTATTGAGCCTTACATCACAGATTTCACAAAAATAGCAAAACGTATCTCTCTTCTAGTTTTTTGTAGTGAAGATAATTCACTATATGTAACTACGGGCACTTACGGATCTAGATGGGAAGAATATTTTGGTAGCATGGATGCTCTTAATGAGCCATCCAGCATGTTAGCTGAGACTGACTGACCCCCAGTTAATTCAGACATGTCCATTTCGACTTGCAGCCGTACTGAGCCTTACCTTTTATCTATTGGTGACGTACAACACAGATTTCCTGCTGCTCCCTTTATCTCAACTTTTTAAATTGTGAAATTTTTGGCTGGTTTATCAAACTTTACATCACCTGAACAACTATTTCATATGTTTTTCAGCCGTGCAATTTATTCGTCATTCTATTAGAATATGGTCCTCCATATCATGAATTATTATAATGCCAGACTTTTAAGCTCGATTGCTATTGGCTTTTATGCAGCGATTTAATGTATGTTGTTATTCGCAGTTTTCATGTAACACTTATGGGTACACATGGGTTTTTTACGGCAATCTGCCAAAAAACATTATATGATGATGATTTTCATCCAATGGGGATGATTATGGTGGTGCAGCTCCGTGCAAGCGATCGAAGGTGACTTGTTGGCCTGGTACATGCAAACCTAGGGAGTTTGTAGTAAACATGTTTACTCGGTAATATCTGCAGCTTAAAAGAACGACACCTTAAAATATTGAAAGCTTAAATGTAGACAAACTTAAATAAGTAGTGTTTGCTTCATTCATGTAATTCCATTTGCAATTGCTTTTGGAGCTCATTATGAGATGGTAATAGGTTGAAGTGGTAGTAGAGCCCTAAGAACCCCATTTCATAAAACTTTAAGTGATGGCCGCCCTTTCGGGCATCCAATGCTGCCCTAAGCCTGTTTGTCCCATCTCTGTATTGTTGGACAGCAGCCAAGGAGAGCCAAGGGGCGTGATTCAGAAGGGCCTTTAGAGGGATTGCTGGGTCTCCATGCTTTGCTGAAAGGACCTTGATGCAGAAGAGAGGTTGGCATGATGGGACAGTGCATGGGCATATAGTGCATCACAGTAGAGTTGGTCTGCTGCGATTTCACCTGTGGGTAGTCGGGAGGAGCTCCTAGCCACAGCAGGAAGTGGCAGTCATGGAGAAGGTGAGGATAGGGACTGAGGGCCGTTAATGCAGCTGCCTGCTGGCTTGTTCAATAGTCAGGACAGGCCTAACTACAAGGGCAGTAGTAGAACTAAGAACTAGTGACAATTACATTAAAATGAGAAAAGAAGCATAGACCGACAATAGGTCTTCCCTTAATAAAGATAGGGCCAAGCTATTAGTTTTGCCATTGCTTGTTTGTAAAGCACTGCAACAAAAAAGTAAAGGAAAAAGACATTTCAGGCTTATGGTATCGCACAACTGTTCGCTGATTTGAATAATTTCCCTTTTTATAAGCTATGTAGTTTATTTTTCATCGACTTTTCACTCGAAACAACACATTTTAAAAAGAATAAAGAGATGTCAGAATTTGAAAGAGTTTGCATACCAAGGCCTCATTTACTTTCTACAAGACTCAGAACTAAAAATGCCAAATGCTAGACTTAATTGGTGTACAACAGGAGCCCAAGGAGATTTATGGGCCTCCAGGAAAAGAGACACACCTTTAGTCATGCTAAGTACACCTTTTGCCTCAAAAGCCATCTATGAATGTGTATCAGCCTGCCTCTCTCCTGGCGCTATAAATGTTACCTGCGTGTGCCAAGAATGTTTTTTTAACAAGTATTTTTTATTAAACTTAATTTAATTTAATTGTGGGTTTATATAGCGCTAGGAATCGACTCCCGGAGGAGTATCTCCACGCTTCGACCGCTGGGGAACCCGTCCTGGCTCACCCTGAGAGATGGTCCCTGATGGGTATCTCTAAGGTGCGACCAAGCATCCCCGGCGGTCTGGGGGGGCTGTTGTGAAGATGAGGCAAGCTGATGCCCAGAGTTGCCGAGTGTGGTTTCTGACTAGAGTAGGCACCGAGGCGAGAATTATCGAGTCCGCTGACCCTGGTCCACGACCCTGCCGCGTCGGGAATCGAACCCTGGTCCCGGGCCGTTCTCTGCTTACGGATCTGCCGCCTCTATCCAGTGAGCCACACTTCCCCACTTATGTCAACAAAATATAACATAAATTGTGACTGGTCCAGAATTACATAATATTTTCAGGAGCATCTTCTCAACTGACCATGTGTCAAAATAAGATGACAAAAGGGGGGGGGGAGATAGGGATTGGAACTGGGGAACCAGGGCACTGTTGGAAGTGAAACCTTAACGATCAGAGCACATGGTGCTAATAAGGCTGAACCTCTCGGACAAGAACAAAGGGCTGCCCACGGAGGGAGGTTTGGGGGATGGGCGACGGTGCGAGGGCCGTATCGGTAGGGCCCATGCAGGGAAGAGAAGAGCCAAATACTGGAGATATGTGCCCCATGGCTCACTGGGGTAGGGCGCCATCTTGTGTAAGAGAGAGAAAGCGGCCAAGGAGGGTATCCCACGCAGGAAGTGGGGTTTTTACGGATATGCTGAATCTCCTCAAAGCGCAGTGCCACGCCTCGGCCCTGCTCCATTGCTGCTCATCATCGTGCTATGATGCCGGGAGGCTGGGGAGATCGCTATTTAAGGGTGATTGCATGCTTAGCGAGAAGTGAGGCTAAACTTCCGTCACCTCGTGGTGTGCGGCGTGGACTGTCTGCCAATACGGAGAGTGCGGGACTGGACCATACAATGTGCTGGAGGTCTGCTGAGAACTCCTGGCAGCGCAGGCATCCTAGATGTGGTCTGGGGCTTGGGGGGGGGGGGGGCTGTGAGGTATGCTGACTGGTGTATGTTGAATTGTGTGCTCTGAAACTGGGCATTGTGGGGGTCCTTGTGCGGGGATGCAAGTGCTCTGTCCCATCCAGAGCTGTGGAGGCAGGACCTGTATCTGTGTCTCGTTGGTCTCCGAGGGAGACCAGTGGAGTCCTGTGTGATCCCTCTTGGTCCTATGAAGCTGTGTGATAAGTCGGCGTCCCATCCCCACGGTGGGTAAAGTCTGGATAACGGAGTGTGTGGGAGGCGCGGCGTCTATTATGGACCATTGAGTGCGGAGGGCGTGCCTTATCCGACGATCCTGTAGGAATGGACTCCTGGGGAGAGTGAAGTCATCGAGCAAGAGGGCGAAGGTTAGAAGCTGACCATCTGCGAACATGGCGCCTGCAGTAGTAAGGGAGCAATTATGCCAGGTGTCGTTACGTTTTCGTATCAAGAATGTGTTTTAATGTAAAATGTGGAATGCAGGAACTAAGCCAAGCCATCTCAAAGCCTCCTCTTTAGCCAGGCCCTGGCGAAAATATAAATTTTTCTGTTACAGATGAGTAGTGAGATGAAGGGAGCAAAATTCTCTGAGCATAGAGGGTGGGAATGTGATGGCGAAAGGCACACAGGGCGGCGAGAGCAAGAAAACATGTGCACTTCCACAGAGTGTTCAAAGAAAAAGCAAAAAGGATGTGAATGTGACTCTACTCTCTCCATGACAAAGCAGGTCAACGCCGTCTCATCCTCCTGCTTCAACACCCTCCGCATGCTCCGCAAGATCTACAGGTGGATCCCAACCAAAACAAGAAGAACGGTCACCCAGGCCCTCGTCAGCAGGAGGCTGAACTACGGAAACGCCCTCTACGCAGGAGCCTCGGCCAAACTCCTGAAACGACTACGACGGATTCAGAACGCCTCTGCACGCCTGATCCTCGACACCCCCCATAGCAGCCATATCACACCCCAACTGAGAGACCTGCACTGGCTCCCCGTCAAGAGGCTCACCTTCAAGCTCTTCACCCACGCACACAAGGCACTCCACAACACCGGACCAGCATACCTCAACAGACTCACCTTTTACACCCCTAATCGCCAGCTCCGCCGACCTCGCCACCGTCCCCCGCATCCGAAGAGCGGACTCAGGCAGCAGATCGTTCTCCCACCTCGCCGCCAAAACTTGGAACACCCTCCCCATCCTCCTACGGCAGACCCAGGACCTGCTTACCTACAGAAGACTACTGATGACCTGGTTATTCGAGCAGTAGCAGCACTCCCCCCCCCTCTTCCCCCAGCGCCTTGAGACCACCACGGATGAGTTGTGCGCTTTACAAGTGTTCTGATTGATTGATTGATTGATTGAGTGGAAGAATACAACTTAACCAAGCAAAAGGATGATAAATAAGGTTTGCTTCAAGGAAGGGAAAAAACTCAAAAAGAGAAGGGAAAACCATCAGGTAAATAGTGAGCAAATGTCGGGGTTGAAAAAGCGAACAAATTGTAAGCAGCAGCTGGCAGGAAACCACAGGGACCACCAGAGGTCTTACTACAGACTTACGGCTGAAACAAGAAGTACAATATACTATGGAAAATAATTGTTTCCCCTCTGTTTTCTAATAAACATTTACATTTTCCAAGCTTTATTCGACGTTTGTCATAAAAGCATCAATCCCTACCCCATACAATAAATACTATAGCTAAAAACTTTTTTTAAAAAAAACATATTAAACAATGACAGTCGAATACTTTATACACATAAAAATTGTGCTCAGTTCATAAAAAGCAGTTAAAATAATATGTACATATTTCAGATATAAGAACAATTGGAACAAGGCGGCCATACTTCATTATGTTATATTTAACAATAGTGAGCGGGAACGGATTACCCAGGCCCAAGCAAGGAATTTTGCCGCCGCAATCGCTAATAGTGTAGAGCAGTCAGATTTTAATATTCTAAGTGCGGTCGATTGACTACGAGTACCCATATTTAAACAAACTGGCTTTAGCCATTTGCGCCTTGGACTGGCATATAAAGGGCAACAAAACAATAAATGGGAGGTGTGCTCTATTTGGTCCTTACAATGATGACAGTATTCATCCCGTGAAGGGTGCCAGTGTTTCTTAAAAGCATTCACTGGAAGTGTTCCAACACGAAATTGAAAGTATAGTTTCCTGTCATGCGGACGTTCGATTATGTCCCAGTAATCTTCACACAATGGGAACATCTTAATGTCCAAGAAGCGAGATGACAAATTGGGTAAGGAACCTATTTGATACATTGTTGAGTACACCATCTCCCAATACATTTCTTTCAGTTTTGTTTTCGATGGGAAACAAGCCACATCCCTGTTACTCCACAGATGTTCCAACTTTAACTTTACAAGAGTGTCCCGCAGTTTTCTAATAAAACAATGATGGATAGACAATTACAGCATTATTTGCAAGATATTTTTGTTTCGACGTTGTACTACACTGAGTTTGCTGCCCAGACATATTCGAATCCACCAGCCTAGTGAAGGGTGCTCTCTGGCTTCAAGCCAGGTGTTTTGGGCTTCTCCCTACGTCCTGCCTGCTGGCATCCTCCCATGAAGGCCCGCCCTTCGCAACAGTAACACCTCTTGCATTTACACAGAGCCGCATAGTAGGCATCCCTGCACAATCCAAGCATATCCGACCTGGAAACCCACCCTAGACCTGCAGGAACACAGACCCCGTTCACCTCAGACATCACAGGGTAAACCCCACCGCCCAGGTAGACCCGTTGATCACGTTTGTGCCGCCGCTCTGCTCACTGTATGTGTGGTTGGAAAGATTACACTGATATTCACCACTAGCGCACTGCACATTACTATCTGAAATATATCTTGGCACATACAGATAGTTTTAATGCGGAGAGCTGTAGAGTTGTTGTGGGCCACAGCCTTCTTCCTTTCACTAAGTGGGTCGCTTATTTTTTCCGTCTTGTCCCGCTGTTTCCTCATTAATTTGTAATTGTTCGTTTCATTGTTTCATCGAATTAATTGTGATGCTCTTTTATTCGTGCCTTCATCATGCAGCCGTGCCTTCGGGCTGTTCGAGTAATGATGTTTCCCTAACACCTTGGGAGGGGTAGGCACACGGTTCATGGATATTTTCTTGCAGACAGCTGAACTTTCTCCCCGTGAGCAGGCCAAAGGTTAATTAAAATAAGGAATTCATTGAAAGGAGCAGGCTAGAAAATAGCTTTATAAGGCTTAGGAAAGTAAAATGACCGATACATTAACACATTGCTGCTTCATCAGGAGTTCTCTAAATAATGGTGATAAAGCCTGTGTCTATATATAAATTTTTTTTTTTTTTTTTTTAAATGGCAAAATATACTGTTTAGTAAGATACAGATCCGATCCCCAAACCGCTTGCGCCACTAATTTGTTTTCTCAACAGTCACAGGCGGCACACCTTCCTGCTCAAGAAACAACTACCAAAAAGCATTGGTAAAGCCAGTAGTTTGACAGTCGCAGTGACAAAAGCAATACAAATGCCTGCTGCAGTGCATCCCAATTAAACAAGATTGCTTTGTGTATGCAATGCATGGATGAGCCGAAGAATAAATGTGTGATAGCAGTGTGTGCTTGTTAGATGTAAAACGGTGGTTCCCAACCTGTGGTCCCAGGGCTCCTGGGGTCTGCAAAGCCTCCTCTGGGGGTTCGCGACTACTTAGAAAATTAAGTAATAATAACAGATTAAAAAGTGTATATAAAAAAATAAAGAAGCTAAATGTACAAGTGAAAAATTTAAAACATACTATAAATGTGAATGAAATTAGAGACTAAAAATTAAATTAGTATCCTCGGATTGATTCGTGGAGCAGTGCAGGTGCATCAAACAGAATATAGTATAGACTGAGTGACCTCATTTTTCTATTAAAATTATTTTAAAAATATTTCTGTGTTTGTGAATCAAATAAAATGTGTCATTTGTGTATTTGCTTGAGGACTGCTTTTTTCTTTATTTTTTGTGTATTGTTTTGCAGTTCAAATCCTCAACAATGCTTAGGCCAGGGTACATGGCTTCCAGTAATGACTCAGTGGGGGGGGGGGGGGGGGTCCCTGGATTCCAATAAGGGTTCAGTGGGGGTCCCACTCCCTTGCTACCAGTAATCACTAAGTGGGGGTCCACAGATGTCAAAAAGTTGAGAACCACAGATGTAAAACACTTCCTCATACATTCCAGTGGATCCATGTGATGTACACTTTATGGCGTTGGAAAATCCACTTTCTTGGTGGTGATTACCTCTTTTGTGATTGATGAACTTTAAGTCTCTTACACAAAGAACCTCCTACATCTGAAAAACTGTATCTGGGAAAGGGCTTGTGACAGCCTTACTGCCAGCAGCTAAGAGGGAAAAACAGAATTGTCGCTAAAATAGGATGGCGGGCAGATCGTCACCGCCTGTATGGCGGTGGCAATCCGCCCGCCATTCTCCACCGCCCGCCTAAAATTTCCCCCGGCATATTACGATGATTTTGGGGACCCGGGCGGACTTTCCGGTTTTCTGCTGATAGGCAATCTGCCCGATTGCCTACTCGGCGGAAAAGGGCAGCAATATGGTGGCGGTGCTGATCCATATTAGGACGATGGCGGTCAATTGCCTTTCCGTGGCGAAGACTCTGCCATGGAAAGGCATGCGGTCTTTTATTTGGGGGCCCGTTGCGGGCCCCCAGGCGCGGTGGGTAGCTGCACTTGGAGGGTACCCCCGACATTTGCATGCACAAGGTCGCAGGCACTGCGCGGTGCCTGTCATGTTGTGCATCCAAATGCACCACATGCAGTTTTTACATTGTGGTGGGCGCTGCTTGCAGCGCCGCCGCAATGTAAAATATGCGTGATGCGCCTGCCAGTGTGGCGGGCGCATCGTAATCGGCACAGCGGGACTGCCACACCCCTGGCGGGCGGCCCTGCATCCCTTTACGGTTGCGGGCGGACTTTGTCCACCCGCCATCGTAATTGTGCCCTAAGTTGGGAGTCTTATGTCTTCTAAAACAAGAGGAGTTCGATCTCCTCAAGACTTTATGTTCATTCTCCCAGAACTGGGGAAACACCAGTGGCCTTTCAAAGTCGTTGTCGTAGATGAAATACAATGATGAGGACCAGTCCCCATGCATTTTGCAGGCATTACCATTAGGGCTCCCGATTTTATGGTATTTATTTTTTTAACATTTCCGTCTGTATTTATCCATGTTTATTTTTTGACCATTTTATTGGTATTCATCGATATTTATTTTGCGTTTGAGAATAAATAGTCATAACATGGTAGATTTCCACATTTATTTAACTGATAAACATGCATCCATACTTTGCTGCCTGTCTCGTTTCAGCAAACTAAGCAGCTAAACCTTACACCCACAGGTAAATACCAGTATTATAATACAAATATATGCTAACACATGCCTGTATTCAGGGAAATTTGAACCTGTTTTTTAACTTCCCATTCTCTTTATCTGCTCAGAAAGCTAGAAATCACGAAAGACCGCATGGAAAGTCACCCCCACAAGAAGCATAATTTTCCGTATGTTTCTACTTTTAAAATTAAATACACACAGGAAGCATATTGTTTTCTGTCTCTATTTATCTGTAAAAACAGAAGACTGGAAGCCTTCATTACCATGGACCTCTGTATCAGATAAGATGCTTTTTAGCCATAAAGCTCTATGCAGCCTGTTTGCGTTGCCAGGCATTGCTTAAATCTTCTTCTTCTATGCCCTTCAGGACATCTAGAATGTTAACTGTGTATGAAATGTGGGGCGTCTGTATGGGTAGTTGGAAGAGGATGCTAAGCTGGAAACCTCCAGCTCAAGGTGGGGTATCTAGAGATATGCTTATCATCTGTAATTTACTATTTATAAAGAAGCCTCCTACATGAACACTGGAGTTCGTCATTATATACCTTTTATAAGCATATACAGTCTTCCTCCTACACACCTTTAGGAGTTTTGAAATCAGATTTCCAACCACTTGGGGTAAACCGAGAGCATGAATGCAGTGGTATGAAAAGTTGCCTTCTTGGTGTATCTGGTATCGTTCGATATTGATCACTTTTCCTCATTCACCTAACCATTGATCACTTCCACTAGCACATGCTGCACTGTAAGCTTTCAAGTCGGAAAATACATTGGAGCTGACGAGCAGAGGGATATTTGCACATAAAGGGCTCTGAAATTGTTGCACAGATGCAGTATTAGTTTTGGAGAATTGTTTTTGTAGCCCATGGAACTGCTACAGATAATTCCTAAGCCACCATGATGGAGGGGAGAGCAAGGACTAAGAGTACTAGAATCACAATGAACGTATTTTCAGATATAGGAACTTCCTTGCAAAGACCTTGCTGTCACACAATGCTGAAGTAACAAAAAAGCTTTACGAGGCCACTGAAGATCAAGGTTTTTGATGAAACCAATCTTGAGATGTTGAGGTGAATATAGAGCAGCTGTTCTCCTCTTTTTGACTTTTGCGGACTCCCAACTGAATCACAACTGGAAGCTTGGATCCCCAGCCAAAGCAATTTCCAAGGTTTGAACCTTAAACAAAATGCACAAAAATACAGAAGCAAGCATACATCAAACAAATTCCAAACTAGAAAATATTTTTTTTAATCCACAACAAAAAAATACACATTTTAATGGGAGGTTGGAACTTTTGGTTTTATTTCTCAAAGACAAAGTGATGTACTGCGTTCTAGCATGTCACTCTAGTTTGCTTCTACTACATCCTTCATTTTTGTCGGTGCATGCTCGTGCTTTAACTGAAGCAAACAGTCAGTTATTACTGCTGTTTGGTGAGCTTGCGCTATCATGCTTAGGATACCACCTTAATTTCTTGTGTCCAAGTTTGAACTCCTTCACATTTACAGGGTTTAACATTTTCAGTTTCCAACTGTGTTTTTAATCTACTAATAATTAGCAAATAGTCGCTAAGTGGGCCTCAGGTTAAGTATTACCCAATATGGAGGCACTTAACTCATGCCCGTGAGTAGATCTCATAGGTGGCATGGTCTTCATATATCAGAGAGAAAAAAAGTCTAATTCCAACCTGCTTATAGCACTTAGTTGGGCAAGAAATTACCAGCCAGTTCTGGCTTTTACAAGGCGTTTACTGAATCTCCTAAAAATTAGAGCAGCCTTCCTCACCCAGCTCTAAATCGGGCCCCAAGATTCCAGACAAAAAGTAAGAGAGTGACAATTTATTTGTAGGAACCAAAAAACAAACGAACAATGACAGTCTCAAGAATATGCTTCTGTTGGAATAAAGTAAAGTTAATTGCTCTACTGGCCAGCAGGGCATCTGAGGGTTTCACACAAAATAGGGCCATTTGACGTTGATCAAACTGTCTCCGAGGGATGGTTGGGGACAGAATCTGTATGTGCTACTTGCTTTTCACATTGCAACTGGCATGGGGAGGCTCAACCTCACAGAAACCAGGTTGGGTATCCAGACCTCTTAAGCCTTTCACAGGGTAGGCTAACTTTGAAGTTTTATAGGGAGGAGACCAGGTAGCTGTTGCAGTTACGGGTGGGACTTAAGCTCTCAAAAAAGATTTTTCAACAAACCACTTGAATATGCCATCTTGAAAAATCCCCAAATACTGTGCCGTGCAGGAAGGTTGGGTAGGGGTGAATTGATGGTATCACCGAAGGATTGTTTAGAGGTGCCTACTCTCTGGAATTTTCCACCCTCGCTTAAAAACCCCTGCACAAGAGACACATTTGAAAACATTCTGGATCTGGGGGATGTGATAACAAAGAAATGCTGAGCTGGAAGAGGGAAAACCCCAGACTGTTATGTGGATTTGTGAAGCACACTATCATCTGCGAGGGAATTCTGGCGCTGAGCAGGTGTGTATGCCTAGCCCTGCCTTTTGAAGTTCTTTATTTATTTTCTCGATTAATTAAAATAATTGCACATCATCACCGGGTAATGAATACAGATATCAAACAAGGACTGGAAAAGCGAAGCATACCATAAAATAAGTGCCTTAAATATCAAAATTTAACACCACAGACTCTTATACAGGGAAAACTAATTGATTCTCCACGTACTATGTTGCACCTTAATAAAAGGACTCTCACATGGTGGCTTGTGGACCCAACATACATCCTTATCTTTGCATTTCATATCTAAAAGTAATCAAATCCTTTCAGCATGCCAATTTAGACTCTATATACATATATATATATATATATATATATATATATATATATATATATATATATATATATATAGTATAAATGTACACACACACACACACCCTCCCCCACCCCCCACCCCCGCTTAAGCGGATGAATGTCCAGACTTACTGACTCATATGGTGTCTTCCATTAAAATGCATATGCTACTAACCTCCACCCCCTTATAAAACAGAGACCAGACTGAACAAATACCATGAGCGGCTATCATTTGAAGTTAGTGGGCACCCCATCTGGGCAAAAGCAGCTGCCTAAGAAAAATCAAATGAAAAGAACTAGTGCTATTTAGCCGCTGCCTTCAGCATGAATACTACAACCTACATGTATTTTATGAATGTTCTGACCAATTGGCCTGAATCCCCTTTTAAACTCTCCTCCACCACATCTCTACAGGTTCTAATATTTAGCTTTCTAAAGATTGGAACCAGGCAGTAGTGTCTTGGACCCGTAAATGTAGTGCATATGCAAATAATGTGCTGGAGAGTTTCCAGTGCTGCTCCATACTGCCTGCATAGGGTTTCTTGAGTACCCGTCAGCCAACCATATTTGTATGTTTTTTGTGTAATCCACCTCAGATGAAAACGAAGGAGTTGGATTTTTGTAGCCTGATGAAATTAATACGAAAAATAAGATGGCAACAATAAGAGCTGGTTTAGGTCAGCTGATGGTATGACTTAAGCTCTTGCACGGATTGCCTCTAGGTCAGGGGTACTCATAGTTCGGCCCGCTGGCGGCCCGGCAAGCCTTCCCTGGCAGCCTGCGGACCTTGCAGACATCGTACACGAATTGTAATTTTGTTTTTTTTTAAAGAGTGTCTGCAACCAGAGCGTGACTCAGAGACTCTGCTGCTATGTGGGGGCCGGCCGATTCCCGCCATAGTCCGAGTTGAGCTGCAGGGGCGCTAAGAGATGAACAAAGCCTCATTAACATGACAATGGTCTTTTAAAGACCTGTGAAGTGCTTGGGTCCAGCTGAGGGTGTGTGCCCCCAGAAGCTGTCTCAGCCCCGGCACACACACAAGCAGGGTGAGGTGACAGAGGGAGGTAGAGCGAGGGAGACAGAGGGAGGGAGGGAGGGGAAGGGAGGGGGAGGGAAGGAGAGCGAGGGGTAGGGAGGGGGAGAGGGAGAGGGAGGGAGGGAAAGGGAGGGAGAGGGAGCGAGGGCAAGGGAGGCAGACAGAGGGAGGCAGACAGAGGGAGGCAGACAGAGGGAGGGAGACAGTGGGAGGGAAAGGGAGGGAGAGGGAGACAGAGGAGGGAGAGGGAGAAGATGGAGGGAAAGGGAGGGAGGGAAAGGGAGGGGGAGGGAGGGAGGGAAAGGGAGGGTGAGGGAGGGAGAGCGAGGGAGGGAAAGGGAGGCAGACAGAGGGAGGGAGGGAAAGGGAGGGAGAGGGAGACAGAGGGAGGGAGAGGGAGAAGGAGTGATGGAAAGGGAGGGAGACAGGAAGGGAGACAGAGGGAGGGGAGGGAGAGGGAGAAGGAGGGAGGGAAAGGGAGGGAGAGCGAGGAAGGGAGGGAAAGGAAGGCAGACAGAGGGAGGAAAAGGGAGGAAAAGGGAGGGAGAGGGAGGGAAAGAGAGGGAAAGAGATGGAGAGAGGGAGAGGGAGAGGGAGAGGGAGGGAGAGGGAGGGAGAGGGAGGGAGGGGGAGAGGGAGACAGGGAGGGGGAGAGGGAGACAGGGAGGGAGGGAGCGGGAGGTAAAGGGAGGGAGAGTGAGGGAGACAGAGTGAGGGAGACCTTAGGGAGAGGGAGACCTCAGAGAGAGGGAGACCTCAGAGAGAGGGAGAACTCAGAGTGAGGGGGAGGGAAGGAGAGAGAGGTAGTCCTCAGAGTGAGGGGGAGGGAAGGCGAGAGAGGGAGTCCTCAGAGTGAGGGGGAGGGAAGGAGAAATAGGGAGTCCTCAGAGGGAGAGGGAAGGTGAAAGAGGGAGACAGGGGGAAGGAGGGAGAGGGAAGGAGAGCGAGGGAGACAGGGAAGGAAGGAGAGAGAGGGAGACGGAGATAAGTCAGAGTGAGTGAGACTGAGGAAGAGTGGGAGTGAGACAGTCAGAGTGAGTGAGACAGAGGGAGAGAGGGAGTGAGAGAGTCAGAGTGAGTGAGACAGAGGGAGAGAGGGAGTGAGAGAGTCAGAGTGAGTGAGACAGAGGGAGACAGAGAGAGAGAGAGGGAGGGACAGAGAGGGAGGGAGAGGGAGACAGAGAGAGAGAGAGAGAGAGAGAGAGAGAGAGAGAGAGAGAGAGCTGTGTGTATGCCGGGTCTGGTGGCTCAGTGGACGAAGGCGTCCGCTGCAGGGACCTGTGATCAACCTCATGGTCACAGTTTTTTTTGTTGCTCTAGCCCCGCCCCCTCCCCCATTGACCCCGCCCCACCGGTGCGGCCATCGGACACAAACCACACTGTAAATTTGGCCCCCAAGAGAAAGTTTGTGAGTACCCATGCTCTAGGTCATCAGGGACAGATAGTAGCCTTGCTTGCTTCAGCAAATTTATTGCTAACTGTTTTGGTGGAATAGGCAGTTTCATCAAATCCTTGGCTTGCAGAACTTTAATTGCATTTAAGTAGAATTTGTATAGATACGATTCTTTGTTTGGAATGATATTCCATAAGAGAAGCTTGATCGAGTAATTTTTTGCAGTTCTCATTTTCGTACAAAGACAAAGGAATCACGCATAATTTATGTAATCCTGCCGAAACAAGTTGAACTCTAGACGAATGTGGGCCTGTGCTGTGCCTTTCGGGAGATGAAAAAGACGTCTAGCTGCGGCATTGTGCGTGATCAAGCTAGGGAAACAGTCGATCCCTATATACAAATGATCCATGAGTCAAAGTAGGCATGACTTTACTTTCAGTGACTTGCAGATAGCGAACAGGTCCGGAGCAGAGAAGCAGCTATGGAGGCGCTGGAAAACATAAGTGAGAAAATGTTCAGCTGCAGTCAATGCTTCAATATGTGAGGCTGGTTGGCTGTGACTGTTCATCAACCCCCCCCCAATTTTTTTAATTGACTCCTTCGATTTCTTGATGGTTTATATACCAGGTGCAAAAGTTGATTTTCCTGTTACCAAGTACAAGAATCTTTGTTTTTGGTGTGTTATAATGAACAGTTTTTTGGTTTTGCAATAAACTGCTAACACATGCAAAGATCATTGTATCCTATTGCGGTCCGGTCCATAAGGATGATGTCGTCGGCATATAGCAATACCTTTAACTGCTGCCCTCAATTTTAGGAGGACATCCCTTGGCTAGTCTTAAGTGGGGTGCGCAAATCAGCCAAGTATAAAGTACTAGCAGCCCGTCCCGACGTTGTCCAGGTATGAAATAGAATGTGTGCAATGTGTGTAATAGGCAAGGGAAATTTATTTTAAAATCTCGCGGTAGACATTTTTAGCATGAAGTGTCACAATAGTTAGGCATGTGTGTGCAGATACTGTGTGTATCTCGGAGTAAGAAGTATTAGCAGATGTCTCTAGTGTGTATGTACTCCACTTCCGTTGGTAAGCGTGTGTGAAAGTGCATTCAGTTGTAAATTTCGTGTCCCTGCAGGCACGTTGAAAGGCGTCATCCCCCGCTTGAGGCCCGGCTCCAGTTTTGTTTGATGTTGTGCTTGTGGTGTAAAGTCGTTGATGCAGAGAGTTGAGTGAGTGACAGCGCGCGCTGGAGAGCCTGCACGTGTGGGAAAGTGCAGTCAGTTCAAAGGTTAGTGTCCCAGCAGGCCCGCTTAGTCGCGTCATCCGCCGCCTGAGCCCGGCTCCAGCCCTGGTTGATGTTGTGCGCCTGGTGTCAATTCGTTTATGCAGAGAGTTGAGTGTGTGACAGCACTCAGGAGACGCTGCAGTTAGCGTCCCCGCAGGCACGGTCCTTTATGCAGAGAGTTGACTGGCTGACAGCGCGCAGGATACTGTGCAGTTATTGTCCCCGCAGGCACGATCAGTCGCGTCTGCCCCCGCCTAAGCCCCGGCAATTGCCACGCCCATTGGCCATGCCCCTTGCTCCCATACAATTGCCGCACCCATTGGCCTTGGCCACGCCCCCTGGCCCACGCACACGTTTGTTTTCCACACGCCCTCGAGGCACGTTTTTTTTTTTTTAGGATGTGGCGCGCGATTGTTGCCGGTTGTAATGCCCATTGGCCACACCCCTTGATGCCGCGCAATTGCAATTGCCGCGCCCATTGGCCTTGTTCACGCCCCCAGCACAACGCACATGTTTAAGGAAAGCTTTTTTTGTCGTCATGCCGCGCCACGCCCACTCCCTCAAGGGACTACTTTGCTGGTAAGGTTCTTTTACCTTTCAAATGTATATGGTGGGCATCTGTATAGCCTATGTCCTTCTGTTGCAACTGCCCTTTCCAATGCTGTATTGGGTGTTGTGATTGGTGCTGTGGTTCCTGAGATTACCCGCCTCAAAGGTTTGGGCTCTCTCTTTATAATATTAGTATGGAAGGGTGCCAGGACGCAGCTTTGCTTCAGGCTTCTGCTTGTATAAATTTCAGTCGAAGTGGAGTTATCTGCTAAGGATACTGCATATGGCATAGCAGATTCTTCTGCTCTGGGAATGAATGGTTGGTGTATGGCATGGCAGATTATTCTGCTCTGGGGATGAATGATTGGTCTATGGCATGGCAGATTCTTCTGCTTAGGGGATGAATGGTTGGTCTATGGCATGGCAGATTCTTCTGCTCTAGGGATAAATTGTTGGTCTATGGCTTGGCAGATTCTTCTGCTTTGGGGATGAATGGTTGGTCTATGGCATGGCAGATTCTTCTGCTCTGGGGATGAATGGTTGGTCTATGGCATGGCAGATTCTTCTGCTTTGGGGGTGAATGGTTGGTCTTTGGCATGGCAGATTCTTCAGCTTTGGGGATGATTGGTTGGTCTATGGAATAGCAGGTTTTTCTGCTTTGGGGATGAATGGTTGGTCTATGGCATGGCAGATTCTTCTGCGTTGGGGATGAATGGTTGGTCTATGTCATTTGCTCAGGTTAGAGCCTTACGCGTTACTGGCTCCTCAGTATTGTGATTACAGGCCTTGCACCTGACACTCGTCCACTGCCCACGCCTGAGGGTCCTGTTAGAGTTATTGTCACTTTTTAGATTAATAAACTCTTCTTTTGGTCAGTAATTAATGAAGACGTAATAGTTGGAAGGTCAGCTAATTTTTCCAGGAGATGGTAGCAAATGCAGCTAGTCTCTGTCTTGAGCATGAATTTGGACTCGGATAATTAGATGATTCAACTTTCAACTTATCTAATTTATTGTTAATGCCTTTGGTGTAGTCTGCCAGCTTCCCAGCTTCTGCAGAGTTATGATTTGCATGTCGACTTTGTCTACATGCAGCAGGGTCACCTGTCCAATAGAGGAAATTGTATGTTACACAAATCTCCACCATGCAATAGCCTCCGGGTAATGCTCCGTCAGTGGAGGTACTTGGGGCGCCGGAGCGTCTTTCAAGAGGACATTTTTAAACCTGGATTTAAGAAACTCTGCACTTTTTGGTGCTTGAGATAGTGGCAGCGAAGTTGGATTTGTTAACAATGAAGCCAGGGCCCCCTTGTGACCCGTATGTCCTACTGTTGCCCCATCATCACTGTTTCTCCAAGTGGTGTACTAAAGTCCCCAGGCGCTGCCGTTCTGCCCGCATTAATAATCTGGACTGTGGGTGACAGGGGGGGACCCGAGAAGAACATAACTGAAATCTTGGGGAACTGTGGCTGCTTAAAAGGACGCCCATAGACCGCATTAGATTGCCTGTGCTGTCTTCTGATTGTGCCCCATCTGCGCCTCAGTCAGCCTCTCGATCTGCCTCAGCCTTGATGCGAAAGCCTTTGACTAATTTTGGAGGAAGGAGGGTTCGCACAGCTACATTTTTAATTAATTTGTCACTAGTTTCAAAGTCTATCAAGGCAACAGGGGACTCATGGTTTTCCGTAGGGTTTACCGCCATGATCATGCATTTTTAAATATTTTGTAATTCCCATTCATGGGAAGACTACACTGTGCATTGGTCAAGATTCGGGAGCCCTAGAAGGTCTGTAGGCTGTGTTGGTGTAGCGATGAGAAAGTGGTCTATCAAAGTCTCTTGCCTTATATTATCAGAGTCACTAACCATTCCCGCGAAAACCTGGGGTTTCCACCAAGGTTAGTTTTACTTGCCGCACTTTGTGAGTGCTAATGTCAGCCAGTGATATTTTTGAACTTCGAGTGCGTATTCTTGAAGTGGTAGCACAAGTCGGAAGTTGGTGTAGACGAGGTGGCACACAAAAAACAACTGATGGTCTGCTAGAGAGCAGTATCGCTAAGTTTGTGTGGCTTTTGGGGCACGGATCACTTCTCTGTGCATGCCCTCTCTGGCTGTCCAGATTCGACCAGGAAATCACAGTGCTGAACATTTTCCTGATGCTCCAAAGCCAGCATTAAAACTTTAGGGCTGACTGAGTAGGGGGCGCTAGGGTAAGGATGGCATGGACTTTGGCCCTACAAGCTGCATTCCCATCTAACGGGTCTGCTTCTGTGAGACTGGGCTTGACTCAATGCAACACAACTAAGCACCGCCTTACCTCCTCACCTGCTGCGACAGAAGATGTGCACGCAGAGACTGGATGCTTTACTTGCAGCGTGACACTCTGAGGACTTTTTTTTTCGCCGCCAGTAAAGCATCAAGTCCCCGCGTGCACATCGATGAAGCTTTTATAAGCATCGCGCATTGTGATCGCGGGCTGTCTGGTTCGCGCTTGTTTGTCTTGGAGTCGGCTGACAATCCCCGTGTGCACATCGATGCAGCTGTTAAAAACATTGTGCATTGTGAGCGCGGGCCGCCTGGGTTGCGCTTGTTTGCCCTGGAGTCGGCTGACATTAAAGACTGCCTTGACTTTCCGTTCTCCAGGCCTCTCATACTCCGGAAACCTCATAACACCAGTTTGACTCAGCCACAAATACAAATTAATTATAACAAGAGGGCTTTGGGTAGGTATTTGTAATGTGCGTGTGTGCTGCGCAGTGCACATGTGCCCGCGACACCGAGTCAGGAGAGGCCACGCCAACAAGCTCTTTAAGAGCAGCCGTCTGCCCTCTGTTGTGGCCTCTGACACAACCACACACCCACAAACTGAGAGAGAGCATCTAACAGCAACACACCCACACATTGACTTGCATTAACACACCACACAACGCACAGGAAAGACAGATTCACCAAGCACGTTACACTACACAAATGTTATGTTGTTATGTTACGTTACGTGGATTTGTACTGCGCACAGCTGCCCCAGCTAAGGGGCGTCCCGGCGCACGGCAAGGTACCACGCAACAACCACTGGAAACACAACCGCAAGAAAAGAGCCAAGTTAAAATAGAAAGGTTTTAATAGCCCTGCGAAAGGACAAGAGGTCTTCCAACAACCGAATCCCCACCGGAAGGGAGTTCCACAATTCGGCTGCTTTGACCCGAAAAGACCGGCCACCAACACGGCACAGCTTGTATCTGGGAATAATAGTACGAGCTTGGCCCAGAGATCTCAAATGACGAGTGGGGACGTACCAGGTCAAAAGGTCAATAAGAATTTGAGGAGCCGTACCATTTAAAATCTTGAAGGCTAGACACAGTACCTTGAATTGAATTCTAGCCCTGACTGGCAACCAGTGCAGAGCTTTCAAAGTACTGGAAACAGGGCAGAATCGAGGGAGACCAACAATTGCCCTAGCAGCGGCATTCTGCACCCGCTGAAGGCGGGTGATTTCAGCCTGGTTAGCGCCCACCAGAAGGGAGCTGGCATAGTCCAGGGGTGATATAACAGTCGCCTGTATAACCAGCTGCCGGGTGCGGGGATCAAAAAACTTCAAGATTGGACGCAGGGTCCGGAGAATTCCGAAGCAGCAGGCTGCCGTTTTCTTTGTGTGCCCCTCAAAGCTGAGAGTAGGATCCATCCACACTCCCAGGTTTTTCAGTTCCGTCACCGGAAGAGGGGCCGGCCCAAGCTCCGGAGGCCACCACCTATCCCCCCAGAGATCCGCCCGTCTGCCGACGATCATGACCTCGGTTTTCTTCGCGTTGAGCTGGATACAGTTGGTCTTCATCCAGCTTGCCACCGCCCTGAGTCCACTCTGAAACCTGGGAGCGTCCTGTTCTACATCCCCGCTGATCGTAACCGCTAGCTGGGTGTCATCGGCATATGACACCATGGTCATACCCCATTGCCTGACAACCTCAGCCAGCGGTCTCACGTATAGATTGAACAACGTGGGACTCAGCGAGGATCCCTGCGGCACTCCCTGTTTCAGAGGATGGAACTTGGACTGGAACGGTGGCACCGCAATGCTGAAGAAACGATCATCGAGGAAAGACCGAAACCACTGGAGGGCAGACCCCCTCACTCCTATCTCCTCCAGGCGATGCAACAGGATTGGATGAGAGACAGTATCAAAAGCGGCGCTTAGATCTAATAATACCAGCGCCGCCGTCTGTCCTACATCCATCACTGTGCGAAGGTGTTCAGCCATGGTGAGAAGGGCGGTCTCCGTGCTGTGTCCAGCACGGAACCCGTTCTGGGTGGGATCTAGGATGTTGAGTCGAGAGAGGTGGTCCGAGAGAGTCTTGTTCACGTGGGCCTCCACAACTTTGGTCGGCCAGGGGAGCAGGGAAATAGGCTGATAGCTTTCCGGCTTTTCCGGGTCCAAGGAGGGTTTCTTTAAAATAGGAGAAACCACAGCCCGCTTCCAGCTTGCTGGAACCATGCCCGAGGCTAACGAGATGTTCATCAGGGAAAGTACCGAAGTGCGACCCATGAACAACTAGTCTCTAAAGAGGGCTGGCTTAAGCGGATCGCCGGGCGACCCGGATTTCACCTGCTGAGCCAAGATGTCAAAACCCTTAGTTGTCAACGGGGGCAGCACATACAGCAGGGAATCACCAGCGATATTACATGGGGTGCCTGCCGGTGGCCTAGTATCAGGGAATGTTAAGTAGATGTTCTGAACTTTTTCTAGGAAGAACAGGGCAAGGGCCTCACAATGTGCCGTGGAACTCGTAGTAATTGCCGAGGCCCGCTTTACTACCAGGTCCTTTACCACTTTAAAAATGATTTTAGATGGATTAGGGCTATTGCCGAATCCCGCAGCATAAAAAGCTGCCCGGGCCCGGCATATAGCACGATGGTAAATTTTAACGGCAGTGAGGTAGATGACCTTCTTACCACTGTCGTACACCTTCCGCCATTCCCTCTCTGCTCGCCTACAGCTGCCCTTGAGTGCACGTAAAGCACTATCGTACCAAGGGCTAGACTCCCGAGAACTAATTTTCCTGGTCGTAATAGGAATCAGGGAGTCAAGAGCCGTTGTAACCCAAGAGCAGAACCGGTCATAACCTGCATCTACGTCCTCCAGCGGTCCCAACGGCACTGCGGCGAGGGCTCTATGAAAGTCCTCGAGTCTCAACTTGCTCCAGTGCCGTGTGGAGACCGTCCTTACTGAGGCAGATGACGAAATTCCCGGCACGGGGACATCAATGGCCACTAAAGAGTGGTCCGTCCAGCCGAGCGGAGTGACGGCCATAACTGTGGCCTCTGTCAGGTTCGTGAAGAACGGGTCTAACGTATGGCCACCTGTATGTGTAGGATGCCGCACTATTTGATGGAGTTGAAGGGCCTCCAGATCGGCTAGGATACAGCGCACCGTAGGGATAATCTGATTCTCAAAATGCAGGTTAAGGTCTCCCAAAAATTGGCGCACCCCATCGCCAGCGAGCTAACAGCATCCGGGAAGGCAGCCTTAAATGACACCTCGCTTCCCGGCGGACGGTACACTACCATTCCTGAAAGGGAAAACTGAGGATTGACCGCAATTTTAAAGGCAGCGCTCTCGCAGCCTACGATGTTAGAGGCGGACCAGCGACAAGAAAAACTGGTTCTTACTGCGAGAGCGATACCCCCCCCCCCCCTAGTCGATCGATTCAAAGTGAAGACCGAATAGTCGGAGGGGAATGCCAGATTAATAATGGCCGTATCGTCGTCCTTTAACCACGTTTCCGTGATAGCCATGATGTCAGGGGCCTCTTCACGTATCAGGTCTCTAACGGCTTGGTGATGTTGAACTAGAGATCTCGCGTTAAGGCTCAGGATACGTAAAGTGGAAGCCTGACGGTGACTGCACGAGGCAGTCGGTATGGCCACCTGGCGTATCTTGGCCGGAGAGTCCACTGGCCACAGGGACACTGATGAGGGCCGCAAAGCGAATGTAGAGGTGCATGAGAGCATCTCAGAGAAGAGCGCCCTATGTGCCGCAAAGTGGCAGCAGAGTAGACGATCATCGCGCAATCCAGTATAGCCAATACTAAAGCCCAAATACCTGTAATCCGCCGCGCCCGGCGCGTCCTTGGCGCGGACGGGCGCAGACGTGCAGGACTCAGGCACGACTCCGGCTAAGCGACGGCGTCCCACTGCGCGATCCCGCTGCGCGGGAGAGGACGGCTTTAAGTAGGCGAGGCGACGAGCACACCGAGCGCAAAGACGCTCCAAGATGGCGCTCGTGAAAAAAGCAATGAGCCCAAGGCAAGATGGCGCCCGCCGAGCCAACCCCGGGACCCAGGACCCGCCAAACAGCGGTGCGTTAAAACATTTACATGCAGGTAAGAGGGCAGATAGAAACTCCCATGCAAGCGCCTAAAAACAGGGGCTAATGAAAATAATATGACCAAAATACAAAACGGGCAATTTTAAAATGAAAAGCGCAGCAGCAGCGCGACCTGCAGCAGAGCCAGTACCTTGACCAGGCTACTGGTGAAGAGTCCGCCTTAAATAGGCGAGGCGACGAGCACACCGAGCGCAAAGACGCTCCAAGATGGCGCTCGTGAAAAAAGCAATGAGCCCAAGGCAAGATGGCGCCCACCGAGCCAACCCCGGGACCCAGGACCCGCCAAACAGCGGTGCGTTAAAACATTTACATGCAGGTAAGAGGGCAGATAGAAACTCCCATGCAAGCGCCTAAAAACAGGGGCTAATGAAA
Organism: Lissotriton helveticus; assembly: GCF_964261635.1. Taxonomy (NCBI): domain Eukaryota; kingdom Metazoa; phylum Chordata; class Amphibia; order Caudata; family Salamandridae; genus Lissotriton; species Lissotriton helveticus. The sequence continues at coordinate 1,738,786,163 of NC_136068.1, forward strand.
ATAATATGACCAAAATACAAAACGGGCAATTTTAAAATGAAAAGCGCAGCAGCAGCGCGACCTGCAGCAGAGCCAGTACCTTGACCAGGCTACTGGGGAAGAGTCCGCCTTAAATAGGCGAGGCGACGAGCACACCGAGCGCAAAGACGCTCCAAGATGGCGCTCGTGAAAAAAGCAATGAGCCCAAGGCAAGATGGCGCCCACCGAGCCAACCCCGGGACCCAGGACCCGCCAAACAGCGGTGCGTTAAAACATTTACATGCAGGTAAGAGGGCAGATAGAAACTCCCATGCAAGCGCCTAAAAACAGGGGCTAATGAAAATAATATGACCAAAATACAAAACGGGCAATTTTAAAATGAGAAGCGCAGCAGCAGCGCGACCTGCAGCAGAGCCAGTACCTTGACAAATAAACACACTGGAAGGCAGTAACGTGGCACCCACCAGCAGATGCAACACACACAGGTCTACAATACATACAACACAAACACGTACTCATAAAAACACACTAGGACACAGCTTAACCAAGCAGCTGCCACTACACAAGCACACAAAGGGCACAGGAGGACAGCTACCCAGAGTATTACACCTACACACAGAAGCAACACTCACAGGCCTGCTACTCACTCTAAAACAAGCATTGGCATAGCCAGTAGGTCTCACTTTTGTGAACTTATAAGTATTTAGTTATGCAGCACAATATCCTTGCTGCAACAACATCAAACGTTGCATGGCTAAACACATATAAGGTTCCAAAGGCGAGACCTATTGGCTATGCCAATGCTTGTCTTATATTGTCCTTGGGGGCCTCATCTCCTCAGTGAGCGATGCAACAACAATCAAATAAGTACTGCCTCAATCTTCAATTTATTTCGTCACTGGGTGCCCCTCATCTCCCTTGTGTCCGAAGAGGAACTTCAACACGCTGTTAACAGCAGCTTCCAGGGAGGGCCAGAGCTAAGGCAGTGTGCCTTCCCTGATCCCCGTATATGTCTGGAGGGTGCGGGAAACACAAAACCATCACTGACCTAAACTTCCACCTGGAGAACAACAAGGACCGCAACACCGCCGCCCTGCTGGACAACCTCGCCAACCTCGGACTCAAGCAACTGGTCAACACCCCCACCCACTACGCCGGCCACACGCTTGACCCCGTCTTCTCATCCAGCAAGCACATCACCTTCAGCCACTCCACCGGACTCCACTGGACCGACCACAGCTGCGTCCACTTCAGCTTCAGAAGAACCACGACCCACCACCACCCGCTTCAGGTTCCCCACAGAAGCTGGAGCAAGATCACCACCGACCAGCTCACCACCTCCCTCAGCCAGAACCCACCCGCCAGCACAACGGACCCCAACGAAGCAGCCCGCAACTTCACGCAGTGGCTGACCGCCTGCGCCGACGACCTCGCACCACTGAAGAACCCTCCCAGCAGACCCAGAAGCAAGAAGGCATCCTGGTTCACCGACGAACTCAAGGACTCCAAGAAGACCCGCCGCACCCTCGAGAAAGCCTGGCTCCTCGACCAGACCACCGACAACATGACCGCCCTCAAACACGCCACCCGCAAGCACCACCAGCTTATCCGCACCACCAAGAAGTAATCTCTGATGGAACGACTGGACAAAAACGCCCACGACAGCAAGGAACTCTTCAGCATCTCCAAGGAGTTCTCCAACCCCAGCACCAGCAACAACGACATCACTCCGTCACAAGATCTCTGCGACTCCCTCGCCTCGTTCTTCCACCGCAAGATCGCCGACATCCACAACAGCTTAAGCGCACCATCCACGCACCCCACCGTCAAACCAACGCCCCCCACCACCACCCTCCGCACCTGGACCACGGTGACCACCGAGGACACAGCCCGCACGATGAACACCATCCACTCCGGATCACCGACCGACCCCTGCCCCCACCGCGTCTTCAACAAGGCCGACTCCACCATCGCACCCCAACTCCGGAACATCATCAACACCTCCTTCAACACCGCCACCTTCCCGGAGAGCTGGAAGCACGCCGAGCTCAGCGCCCTACTGAAGAAACCAACAGCGGACCCCACCGAACTTCCGCCCCATCTCGCTCCTCCCTTTTCCTGCTAAGGTCATCGAGAAGATCGTCAACAGACAGCTTGCCGCCTTCCTCAAAGCGAACGGATCCCTCGACCCCTCGCAGTCCGGTTTCAGAGCCAACCACAGCACCGAGACCGCCCTCATCGCAGCCACCGACGACATCCGAGCCCTGCTCGACAACTGGGAAACAGCGGCACTCATCCTCCTGGACCTCTCTGCAGCATTCAACACTGTCTGCCACCGCACCCTAGTTCAACGCCTCAGCGACATCGGCATCCAAGAGAAGGCACTGGAGTGGATCATCTCGTTCCTCGCCGGAAGAACACAGAGTCCGCCTCCCCCCGTTTCGATCCGAGGCTACCCAAGTCATCTGCGGCGTACCGCAAGGATCTTCACTCAGCCCCACCCTCTTCAACGTCTACATGGGACCTCTTCAGCCATCGCACGCCAACACAACCTCAACATCATCTCCTACGCCGACGACACCCTGCTGATCCTCTCCCTCACCAGAGACCCAGACTCCGCCAGAACCTGCCTACACGAAGGGATGAAAGACATCGCCGAGTGGATGAAGAACAGCCGTCTGAAACTGAACTCAGACAAGACGGAAGTCCTCATCCTGGGACCATCGCCCTCCGCCTGGGACGACTCCTGGTGGCCCCCCGCCCTGGGCACCGCACCCAAGCCAACAGACCACGCACGCAACCTAGGCTTCATCCTGGACTCCTCACTCTCGATGACCAGACAAGTCAACGCCGTCTCCTCATCGTGCTTTCTCACCCTGCGCATGCTCCGCAAGATCTTCCGATGGATCCCGACCGAAACCAGGAAGACGGTCACCCAAGCACTCGTCACCAGCCGACTGGACTACGGAAACACCCTCTACGCCGGAACCACAGCCAAGCTACAGAAAAAACTCCAACGCATCCAGAACGCCTCCGCCCGACTCATCCTGGACATCCCCCGACGCAGCCACATCTCCGGCCACCTGAGAGACCTGCACTGGCTCCCCGTCAACAAGAGGATCTCGTTCCGGCTCCTCACCCATGCACACAAGTCTCTCCACGACCTGGGCCCCAAGTACCTCAACGACCGCCTGACCTTCTACACGCCCACCCGCCAGCTACGGTCCACCAGCCTCGCCCTCGCCGCCGTACCACGCATCCGAAGAGCCACCGCCGGAGGAAGATCCTTCTCCTACCTGGCGGCCAAGACATGGAACTCCCTCCCCATCCACCTTCGGCTGACCCAGGACCATCTCGCCTTCAGGAGACAACTCAAGACCTGGCTGTTCGAGCAGTAGCGGATACCCTTCCCCCAAGCGCCTTGAGACCCTTCCGGGTGAGTAGTGCGCTATACAAGTGTTATGATTGATTGATTGATTGACCGTCTGCCCGCATAGACGCGATCAGGAAACTCGGACCAGCAAGTTTAGCCTCCTTGTGAGGCCCAAGAGTTCTGCATCTTCGGGGCCCCAGAGAGGGCACAGGCACAGGCACCTACGATAAAACAATTTAAAAACAATAATCACGCCTGAGACGCACGTGTTGAAGAGAAAAAAAATGGAAAAATAAAAGCATTTTTTTAATAAGAAAGTAGCCTCAGTCAAGAGGAGTTCCTAAAAGTCCTCTGGGGCCTGTAACGTATTTTGCATATTTATTTCTGTGGTGCCTCGGAAAGGTTGAGGGCTGAGTCCTGTGTCCTGAGGGCTGCCAGTAGAGCAGCAGCCCCCACATACACTTCCATTTCCAGGAAAGGCACCCTGTGTCTCCCAGGGGATCAACCTGATTGTCTCTGGAGAGGTTTTCCATGATGCCAAGCACACCTGGGGTTTTTAGTTGGATGGTACTAGGGTTCAAGGTCCATTATTATTGGGTTGTAAAGCTGCCTTATAAGAATAAGAAAAAAAGACTAATGCACACAGTTCATTGAATATTGAAATGCTTTACTGACCGTGTCAAAGTCAAAAGTGAATTATATATATTAATGAATGTTATTGTAACATGGTACCACCCTGAGAGGTCTTAATGGTGTTACATTGGTTCATTATGCATCTTTCTTTTATCTATTTTATTAATGTGTTGGTACCCCGACCAAGCCAATATATCTGAGGTTTGATTGCTATATCTCATTATATTGTGTCCAGTATACGTATTGTGGATTTAGGGCTCAGGGGTTCCTAGGGGTAGGAACTATTAAAAGGGTTTTACTTTAGGTATTTCTACGTGTGTGCGTGTTTGCACTATTGAGTAGTGTGTGCATAATAAAGTACCTTTCATTTAAGTGAAAACACTGGTTGGACAATGATTGGTGTTATTTCTTGTGTACCTGTAGAGTACCAGCTCACACCACCTGCCCTGAGGTGAACTTAGACTGCTCTGCCTCGCTGCCCTGAGAGTTCAGTACTAAAAACAGATACTTCGTTTTTAGTAAAAGGAGATTGTGGAATTGTTACTTTTGTAGGACCCATTTCCTTCACAATTAATAACCCAATTTTCTGTGTTGCGTAGAGTATAGAGGCCAAAATGTTCCCACCGTGACCCCCAAATCTGGTTATATTTCCTTTGGTAGCCCCTCTTCTGATATGAACGTCAGTCTTGGCAGTCCAGGCGGCAGGCAGTCTTGGCAGGCCAGGTTTCAGGCAGTCTTGGCAGGCCAGGTTTCAGGCAGTCTTGGCAGGCCAGGCGGCAGGCAGTCTTGGCAGGCCAGGCGGCAGGCAGTCTTGGCAGGCCAGGTGGCAGGCAGTCTTGGCAGGCCAGGCGGCAGGCAGTCTTGGCAGGCCAGGCGGCAGGCAGTCTTGGCAGGCCAGGCGGCAGGCAGTCTTGGCAGGCCAGGAGGCCGGCAGTCTTGGCAGGCCAGGAGGCCGGCAGTCTTGGCAGACCCGGCGGCAGGCAGTCTTGGCAGACCAGGCAGCAGGCAGTCTTGGCAGGCCAGCCAGTCTTTGCGGTCCAGGTGTCAGGCAGTGTTGGCGGTCCATGGCGGCAGGCAGTGCTGGCGGTTCATGGCTGCAGACAGTGTTGGTGGTTCGTGGCTGCAGACAGTGTTGGCAGTCCAGAAGTCAGACAGTCTTGGCTGTCCAGACGGCAGTCCGTCTTGGAAGGCCAGCGGCAGGCAGTCTTGGAAGGCCAGCGGCAGGCAGTCTTGGCAGGCCTGACAGCAGTCTTGGAAGTCCCAGTGACAGTCGTGGCAGGCCCGGCGACGGGCAGTGGTGGCAGGCCCGGCGACGGGCAGTGGTGGCAGGCCCGGCGACGGGCAGTGGTGGCAGGCCCGGCGACGGGCGGTGGTGGCAGGCCCGGCGACTGGCGGTGGTGGCAGGCCCGACGACTGGCAGTGGTGGCAGGCCCGGCGACGAGCTGTGGTGGCAGGCCCGACGACAGGCAGTGGTGGCAGGCCCGACGACAGGCAGTCGGGGCAGGCCCGACGACAGTATTGGAAGGCCAGGTGGAAGGCAGTCTTGGCAGGCCAGACAACAGTCTTGGAGGTAGCCTTGGCGGTCCAGGCGTAAGGCAGTCTTGGCGGTCCAGGCGTCAGGCAGTCTTGGATGTTCAGGCGTCAGGCAGTCTTGGATGTTCAGGCGTCAGGTAGTTTTGGCGGTCCAAGCGACAGGCAGACTTTGCAGGCCAGGCAACAGTACAATCGGTGTGGTTCCCATGTCCTCATTAAACTCAATCTTACTAACTTGGGGGTGGGTAGGTTAGAATGTGTGCTAGTGTGTATGTGGAGGGAATATCCTTAAATATGTTTTGTCTTTAAAATGTGTAGCGAACGAGTTATTGGAAGATCCCAGTCCTCCTAAAATTAAACTCTCAGGTGCTGCCCCTTAAGCCCATTGTGGGACATAGGCCTACAACTACAAACACGTAGCTTTAAAGAAATAACTCAGATAAGTGTAGTGTACTTAATTAACCTTTAGCACAAATTATGAGCTAAAAGAAACAATGACCGATTGGAACTTAACTTTTGGGAAATTCATTTAAAAATAATTTCATCTGACCGAAGTCTATGTATTTGTCAAATTAGAATGTAAAGTGCTCTGTGCAAGGAAAGTGAATATATGGCGCAAGGTTATACAAATAATGTTTCCTTTATAGGTTGAGCCTAGAGTCAGCGCACATGCGCTGTTCTGGGAGACTTGTTGTAGTGGAGTATGGAATAGAAGCCCCGCCCACTCTCCGCCATATTTGCCATTTGCTTGTCATTGTCATTCGTAAATGCTGGCTTTTGATTCATAAATAGGGATTGTTAGTCCTTCCTTAGCACCGCCTTGTCTTCGTTTGTAACCTCCCATGTCGACTGGCCCTTTTACTTCGGTTGTTTCACGGTGTGTGTTATTCAGTCTTGTAAGCTCAGTTTTCTTTATTGAGTTTCTCTTAGTGCAGGCACGACATGCTTTGCTTACATTCAGTCTGTGGTGTGTTCTTTACAACCCTGCCCTCCCTCCCGTTGTCGCCCTCCCTCCCGTTGTCTGTGCCTTTTTTACCCCCCCATGTTGTTCGTGCCTTCTTTACCCCTCCCTAATGTTTTCCGTGCCTCCTTTATTATTATTAGGGTTTTGTAGAGCGCGTAGTAACCCGTAAGCATCCCAGCGCTGAAACCAAGACAGTCGAAAGGGTGGGTCATCAGGGAGAAAAGGAAGAAGGGGGATCAGGGGAAAGGTGTGTTTTCAATAGTTTCCTGAATCGGAGGTGATCTGATTCCATCCTTAGTTTACGGGGGAGGGTGTTCCATAGGGTGGCCGTGTTCACAGAGAATCGCCGTCCGCCTGTCCGAGCCTTTTTCACTCTGTGAACTATGATGAGGTGTTCGTGGTCCGAGCGGAGGGATCTTGTGGCCTTGTAGGGCGTGATAAAGTTTTTGAGAATGGGGGGCCTTTGTCCTGTAGGAGTTTATGGGCCAGACAGAGAGCCTTGAATTTATCTGGCCGGGGTGTTGGTGAGAAGCCGGGCCGCGGCGTTCTGAATTCTTTGTAATTTGTTGAAGGTGGCTTCGGGGGCTCCCAGATAGATGGCATTGCTGTAATCCAGCCTAGATAGAATAAGGCCTTGGATAAGCAATTTCCGGGAGATGGGGGGGAGCAAGGAGAGGATTTTCCTGACTGATCTAAGAAGCCCAAAACAAATCCCAGCAGTTTTTTTGGCTTGGGTTTTGAAGGACAGGTCTTTCTCTAGCCAGATACCCAGGCTCTTGATCCCGGTTTTGGGGACCGGGGGTTCACCCAGACAGGAGGGCCAGATGTTAGGGGGAAGGGAGAGCCCTTTTTGACCAAGAAGCAAAATTTCTGTCTTGGACCCGTTGAGTTTCAACTCTGAGTTATTCATCCACCCCTGGATTTTGGAAAGGCAGCTGTGGAGATTAGATGATTCTTGGTTGGAATGGGATAGGGACACCACCAGCTGGGTGTCGTCAGCATAGCTGATGATTTTCACTCCAAACGGGGTGACCACCTCCTCCAGTGGGGACATGTAGACATTAAATAATGTGGGGCTTAGCGAAGAGCCCTGCGGCACTCCGCACTGGAGGGGAACTGCAGGGGAGTGGGTGTCGTTCTCCCAGACCTGGAAGGAACGGTGGTTTATGAATGACGCGAACCAAGCCAGGGCAGTGCCCTCCACCCCGATGTCTCTGAGACGCGGGATTAAAACCCGGTGGTTGACAGTGTCGAAGGCCGCACTGAGGTCCAGGAGGATCACTGCCACTGATCCTCCGTTACACCCCCGCCCCGTCCGTGGTGCCTTCTTTACCCCCCTCCCGCCAGTTTTCCGTGGTGCCTTCTTTACCCCCCTCCTCCCCGTTGCCCGTGGTGCCTTCTTTACCCCCTCGCCCTCCCGTTGTCCGTGGTGCCTTCTTTATCCCCCCTGCCCTCCAGTTGTCTGTGGTGCCTTCTTTATCCCCCCCGCCCTCCCGTTGTCCGTGGTGCCTACTTTACCGCCACCTTTCCTCCTGCGCCCTCCCTCCCTTGGTGCCTTCTTTACCGCCCGCCCTCCCATTGTCTTTGGTGCCTTCTTTACCCCCCTCCCTCCCGTTGTCCGTGGTGCCTTCCCGTTGTCCGTGGTGCCTTCTTTACCCCCCGCCCTCCCGTTGTCCGTGGTGCCTTCTTTACCCCCTGCCCTCCCGCTGTCCGTGGTGCCTTCTTTACCCCCTGCCCTCCTGTTGTCCGTGGTGCCTTCTTTACCCCCCTCCCTCCCATTGTCTGTGGTGCCTTCTTTACCCCCCCCTGCCCTCCCGTTGTCCGTGGTGCCTACTTTACCCCCCCTGCCCTCCCGTTGTCCGTGGTGCCTACTTTACCGCCGCCTTCCCTCCTGCACCCTCCCTGCCGTTGTCCGTGGTGCCCACTGTACCCCTGCCCTCCTTCCTGTTATCCGAGCTTTATAAAAATTTATTTATATGCTAAATAATGTCAGCCGCATGCAAGGAGATGCGCAGACGGAGGGGGCGGGGCTTGTGCGTGGCAGACTAAAGAGGAAGACCCTCCACCGCAGTGGCAAGCACAGAAGGCACTAGAGCACCCACCCACAGGTGCACCGCAGTCCCATCGCAGTAGATAGCTGCAAGGCGCATCCTCAAAGGGAGTTCAAGTATGTGGAGGCTCAGAAAAGATGAGCTGAAATGTGTTGCCTTTTAGTGTGAGGTTGTTGACTTGGGTGGCCAATGCGGATGAGCTTCTAGCTGGGTCTTGGACTCCACAGCGCCTGCAACGTTGAAATGCTGGTTCAACGCGCACATACCATTGGACTGGTTGGATACGGTTTGGGAAACAGCTGTAACATTCACGTGAAGCTACTATAACGCTGTGCAGTGGGATGAGAGGCATGCAGAGCTGCAAGAGTTTGTGATATCAGCGCTTGGGGGTATCTGTCGCCGACCGTAGGAATGCAGGGTAGTGGGATGGTGTGCATGTTTAATATGCATTTAAGACATGGCTGAGGGTATGCTGGATTAGGGACATGGCATATGATGCATGGGGCAGCGATGTAGAACACCCGAGTCTGTAGCCAACAACAAGAACAATCTCCCTATTTATAACTTTCAAAAGGGTAGAATATCCACAGATTTACATGTCCCAAAGACAAGTAGTTTTTTTTTTTAATATACAGTTTATTAAATTTTCTAATACAGCATAAGACATTAATATAAATAACACGTAAAGATCAAATAAAGAGTGAAGTTATCATAGAAGCCACAATAGTGGACGTCAATAGTTATGGAGCCCCATAATCATGATCAGTAGACCAATAGACTGTGTGCAATTACAAACTTCAAAACAGAACACAAACATCAAACAGCAGGTGAATGAATGAATGAAAAAACTGTGGTTTTTTTATAATTCTTTTTATTAAAACACACAAAGTAAATCATAAATACAAACAATAAAATACACTGGGTACGGTCAGGCAAAAACATTAAGGATGTCACATCCGTTTGGTCACAAAAGATACAGCACAATTAATGATCCACGGGCTCAGGGATCCTTCGACATTGGCGGGTCATCTAACACGACCGGGGGAGCACAAATATCCCCCCTATATACATTCCAGGCACCCCAGACTTTCCCCCACTTCCTGGGCCTCCCCCTCGCCACATACACAGCACGCTCTATAAACATACACCAATCCAGGTCTTCCAGCCACTTCCCGATCGTAGGCGGTTGAGTAACCCCCCCACAATTGAGCAATATTACGCTTGGCTATAGCGCATGCGAGCGTGGGCGTGGCCCACACCTTTCCGTGGGACGTAAGACCAGTTGGTTCCCAGACATTCAAGAGACAACGCCGTGCCTCCAACTCAAAGCCAACTCCACACACCTCACGTATTTTTTCGCGAACAGCCGACCAATACCCCCGGATAAGGGTACAGTCCCACAGCACATAGGAACGTTCCAACCTCACCACATCCCCTTCTGCACTCACCACTGACAGCCAATCCCATGCGCACCAATCGCGGACCATTGACATAGGAGCGGTGGAGGATCTTCAATTGCACCAGCCTGAGTCTCATCTGGATGGCAATGACTCTAGGTGAAGCCACTGCCTCCCTCCAATCTTCTTCATCGAGGATCAGTCCATCGGCAGCCCAGTGATCTCTGAGAGCCACAAGCGGATCACCCTTATGATTAACCAGTTTTTTATAAATCAGGGAGATCGTCTTAGTCGGAAGATGACCATCTAGCACACGATCCTCCAACGGGGAGGCCTCCAGGGGAGTCACCCCCCAGGGAATACCGGCCAGCGACGCGTGCCTGATCTGCAAGTAGCGAAACCGCTCACTCCCCTGCAATTGATACCGCTCCTGCAAAGTCTCAAACGTAAGTATCCCATCCTTACCCCACATATCCCCTACTCTGGAGATCCCAATAAGGTCCCATTTGTCGAATCCTTTGGTCTTCCATAGGCAACCCAAGCATTCAGCATTCCATAACGGCGTGGCCTTAGTTATCTTCCCCTCCCAATTAAGGGAACGAGTAGCGTCATACCACACCTGAACAGCCACCGCAATAGGCCCCACTAATGGAAAACGCCGCCTTCTGGCATACAGTGCCCTTGAGAACTCACCGCCGGGTATCTGGCCACGGTCCATAGCATACCCGGGATCATGCGGCGAACCCTAAATAGCATGGTTAACTGCCGCCAGCTGAGACGCCCTGTAATACTTCCGAATATTCGGTATGCGAAAAAACAGTTTTAAAGCGTGTGGTTACCCATGGGCATCCCAGCGCAAGTCGGGTACATACAAAAATCACAGAGCAAAAATAATAATATACAAAAAATAAACAGTACAAATATTTACAAGAACACAGGAAATGCGCCAACGTGCGTTTCGGAGGTGAGAAATATTTTAGCCAATTCCTTCAGGGCGCTGAGAAATCAAGTAGGGAGATGGCTAACAGCCACCCTGGATACAAGCACTATTCCTCAATGCGTAATACGAGGGGCTCAATAAAAATACATACTACATACGTTTAATGTTAGCGATGTCATCTGGTAACCGAAAATGATGAAGCTGTTACAGGCCAGTGACGATGGAACTTCTCCCCACGTAGCAGAGTGCTAAGGGTAACTATGCTGCCGAAGAAGCAGACCAACATGAATAGGGATCCATGTTTAGCGGTGTCGGTTTAAGGAGGCCAGAATAGCAAAAATTCAAATTGCGCAGTGCGGGCTACACCACGGAGAGGGCTGGGTGCCAATAGAAAGTAAGACAACTCATAAAACCTGGAATACGGAGCTGCTCAACAAATAGTGGGGAGCTCAAAAAAGTCTGCTCCTCCAAACGAATCAATCTGGGCGGTGGGCTATGCTGTCCTCGCGGCACACTGTGCAGGGCCTGGAGGGAATGCCATGCCCGAGGTACACTGCACAGTGGGCATACTGGTTGGTGGTTGCTTGCGGTGATGCACTATAGCGAGAGTGAATACTCTGGATGGAGGGAGGCTAGGGATGTTGGAGTGAGGGCTGAGAATTGGACACATGCCCTTGTAAACGGTAGTCAACGGATATCGGCGATAAAGGCTCTTGGTAGCAAGTGTTTTATGCTTTCTGCAGTTTAATATTATAGCCAAACACTATTAACTTCTTCCACAACTGATGGAGGGCTTGTGACATCAGAAGAGAGTGCGCGTTTCTCAAACCTGTGAGTCAGGACCACAGTGGAGGTCTGCAGACAGATGTGGTGGGATCGCCCGGACCCTGACGGAGTCGATCATTCCATTCTAGGCTGTTTCTAACTTGTAAATCTGCAGAATTTGGGACTCCACACTGAAACTTTAATTGCAAAAGGAGCATTTGAGTTGGTCAATGAAAAGTTTGACACACTGTCATAAGTGGAATAAATGCATTTTTATAATTGTTTGGGACTTTGGAAATGCAGTCCATGGCACAGATCGTGTAATGCAGAAGAAATGGCCACCATTTGTATGTAACAGGATGTTGGGGGTGGCTGCTCGAATTTGCTTTGGGGCATAGGGTTAGGTGGATCTCCTCCCTAATTGGGCACATATACCTGGGGTTTGACTCTTCAAGCCTGTTCAGTGAGTGGAAACTCCTCAGGAGTCTTGTCTTTGATGCATGCTGCTGGAGTGCTGTTGGGGGATGCTTATGCAGGGCCCTCCTGTTTCATTTAAAGGCCTTGTTGTGTCTTGTGGCCCTGTTCTTGTACCTCAGTAGTGCTGATAGTGTGGGATACTGAGTAGCTGCAGGTACATTTTGTTCTCAGGGTCCTTTTCAGTTGTTACTTCTTTACATCTGTGCTGAGTGCATAAGATGACCTAAGTGTGCAATGCCCAGAATTATCCTTCCTTGCTTTTCGTTCCTTCCAGTCCCACTGACTCCCATCTGGGAGCGTGACTCAGTGTTTGTGAACGTATCCATGCTTGTCTCGCTCTCTCTCGCTCTCTCTCGCTCTCTCTCGCTCTCTCTCGCTCTCTCTCTCGCTCTCTCTCGCTCTCTCTCGCTCTCTCTCGCTCTCTCTCGCTCTCTCTCTCGCTCTCTCTCTCGCTCTCTCTCGCTCTCTCTCGCTCTCTCTCTCGCTCTCTCTCTCGCTCTCTCTCGCTCTCTCTCGCTCTCTCTCGCTCTCTCTCGCTCTCTCTCGCTCTCTCTCGCTCTCTCTCGCTCTCTCTCGCTCTCTCTCGCTCTCTCTCGCTCTCTCGCGCGCTCTCTCGCGCGCGCTCTCTCGCGCGCGCTCTCTCGCGCGCTCTCTCTCGCGCGCTCTCTCTCGCGCGCTCTCTCTCTCGCGCTCTCTCTCTCGCGCTCTCTCTCTCTCGCTCTCTCTCTCTCGCTCTCTCTCTCTCTCGCTCTCTCTCTCTCGCTCTCTCTCTCTCGCTCTCTCTCTCTCGCTCTCTCTCTCTCGCTCTCTCTCTCTCGCTCTCTCTCTCGCTCTCTCTCTCGCTCTCTCTCTCTCTCGCTCTCTCTCTCTCGCTCTCTCTCTCTCTCGCTCTCTCTCTCTCTCGCTCTCTCTCGCGCTCTCTCTCGCGCTCTCTCTCGCGCTCTCTCTCGCGCTCTCTCTCGCGCTCTCTCTCGCGCTCTCTCTCGCGCTCTCTCTCGCGCTCTCTCTCGCGCTCTCTCTCGCGCTCTCTCTCGCGCTCTCTCTCGCGCTCTCTCTCGCGCTCTCTCGCTCACTTAATCTCCTGACGGCCCCCAGTGCCTTGTGACTGTTTGTTCCCTGACCTCAAATGTGCTTTTGTCACATTAGCATGTATTCATTATAATTTTAAGGATATCAGGACTGACATTCAACACCTCTTCACCCCAATAACAACAGTTGTTCTACTCATTATCATGTGTAGCCCCACTAAAAGACTGATACAGCCCTTTTTTTAGGTTGAGCTGCGGCAGCGCATAAGCTGCTCTGCGAGGCATGCTGTATTTGAATATAGACTTGAATCCCTGCCACTCTCTGCCCATATTTTCCATTGGCTTGTGTCATTGTCCTTCGGAAATGCTGGTTTCTGATTCGTTAATAGGCTTGTCTTCATTTGTAACCTCCCATGAAGACTAGCTCTTTTACTTGTTACATACTTGTTACACAGAATGTCCTATTTAGTCTGTAAGCACTCTTTTCTTTAATGAGTTTCTCCAACTGCAGGTATGACATGCGTTCATGCAGCATTCAGGGCGCCATGCACCCTTTCGCCTTCCAAGCTGCCCGGCGACAATGGCAGCTGCTTATTTTAAATGAAATAGGTCTTGCATTTACTAGAGTTTGAGCTTTCGGCATTGTAATGACAATGCCTTTTATTTATGTTTTAATGATCAAAACGGATAAATAAAAGGCATTGTCATTTACAATGCCAATAGCTTAAACTCTCGCAAATACTAGACCTTTTGCATTGCAAATGCTTGTTTTAACACATTCGACCCGGGGCAGACTGACCTTGCACTGAGGTATAGATAAGTTTAGTTTACATGGCTCATTGTGTTTTTAGTTCTTTGTGTATACAGTTTATCAAGTATACAATACTAACTTGAAATATTTCCCTAATGCCTGTTGGAACATTATCGTGTACATTTCTAAATGGCTGCTAGATGCTGCTGAGCCTTGACACATGCATGGTAATATTTTGTGCCGTGAGCTGTATTGATTTGGTAGTTTTTGGGAAACTGCACAGCACTTGATAGATAATGAGAACTAATTCTTCACTTCCCTGGGACTCACAGGGATAAGCACTTTGTAAATTGAATGATTACAGTGCTAGGACCCAGGAGAACTTCAGTGGCTATGTTGTTCAAGTCACCCCTGTTCTGGGAACCCTGCACTGAATTACTTATTGGGTTGGGGAGGGGAGGCTCTGCAGTGCCGCCGCCTCTGTGTTATTACCTTTCTCACGCTGCTCATAGCCATATGTGCCTGTCTGTAGATTAGGGGCAGCGTTGGCTTCGACTGTGCGGGCCTTGATATCTTGCTGGGGTTTCTGGGGAGGGCGTGGAGCTCCTGCATTACACATTGGTTACATTTCTTTCAAATCTAATGCATGTTAAAGCTTCACTTTTGTTATTTGTGCCAGTGGGGAAGAGGTTGTTTATTTTTCTAGTTTTCAGTTTTCTGTTAGGCATCAGGCTAAGGGCACAGCTATTACCTGGGCCCAAATCACCATCTTCCCCATCACACTCCCAATCATTCCACATACTAGGGCCACATCTTTGAAAGATTCTGTCTTCCAGACGACTCTACCTCTTCCCTTACTAACTTGAGCTCTGCCTCTTGTGCGCCTAAACTCTCTAAATGTGCAGTTTGCAGCATGTGCTGCTGTATATCATAAGTTTTGCACTCCCCTGCCATCTAGTGGAGGATGTGGACTTTGGAAGTTGTATTTCTTTGAAGTAGAGGTATTTGGTTTGAGGTGACTTGTGCTGCCTCCCCCTAAACCCACAATGGACCAGGACATAGACTCGACATTTAATAGTTTTTTCCACCATTGGGTTTGGAAGTAACTTTGGGAGCACTGCGGATGTTGTCCTAGAGAAATGAAATGCCTGACAACGGCTCACCAAAATCACTACACCCAACGTATGACGGCAACCTACGACTGCAGACCACTTCAGAAACTAATCAGACTGAAAATATGGAGGCCAGGTTGTATGAGAATAGCTTGTGTGGGATGTGTTGTGGAAAATATAAACGCACTCCCCCGGGTGGTACCTCGGGTTGGAAACTAGAGGCTCTAGGGTCTCATGGGTAAGCTGGCCTTCCAACATAACATATGTCCACAAAATAAGCTCCCAGAGAATTTTGCAATTTATAGAGATATGTAATGTATCCCTCCCAACGCTACTTAGTACAAGTGTGGGGCATACAAGTTTTTTTTACGGATTTTCCACACATGCCACCGTGTGTCATGCTTCATCATAGTACAATCCTCGCTCTCCAAAACCTGTTTGATGGAGAGCGGGCCTACACCTAAAGTCAGGGAGGCACTTCTAATTAAGACTCATTCCACTTCGAATGGAGAAAAAGGAGTCCTGTACGCTCTTCTGCCGATACCTCTCTTTCCCCGCATTCTGATGATGATCAGAACCTACTGGGTCCAAGTCATCCTCGTGGCTCCGGTTTGGGCATGGATAGTGTGGTATCCTAAGCTTCTGATTATGAGGACTGGTCCTACGATCAAGCTGCCCCTCAGGTAGAATCTCTTGGTACAGCAGCGGGGCAGGATCCTGAACCCATACTTGCACACGGTCCACCTCCATGCTCGGAGATTGAGCGGCAGCAGTCTAGTGCTTTCGACCTTCCTGCTGAGGTAATGGATGTTAGTATAGCAACCGGGCGTCCCTCACACCAAGTCTGTATAAACCTTCCGTTGGGTAGTTTATTGCCTGGTGCTCTACTAATCAGATTGACCCACGGCATCACAAGTTATCTGAGGTTCTTTTGTCTGTGTTATCCCTGGCCCAGCAAGGTCTTGCTTTGGGCACTGTAAAGGTGTCCTCGCAGCTTTTTTTGCAGTTGCCAGATCAGCCCTCGCTGTTCAAAACACCTGTTGTGAAGAGGGTTTTGAAAGGGCTGCAACATTTGTTTATTCATTTTCCTTTTTTAACGCCACAACATAACCTGAATTTGGTTTTTAACTTTCCTGATGTGTACTTCATTTTAACCGCTGCACAGCTGTCCTCTGCAATTATTCACCCTGAAGGCAATCTTTCTGATGGCCATAAGTAAGCCTTATGCTCTTTCTGTTCACCCTCCTTACGCATTCTTTTACCCTTACAAGTTGGTCTTAAGAACTCTTATTTTTCTTGTCTTGGTTGTGACTCCCTTTAAAATCGGCCAAACCATCTCTTTCTCAACGCTTTTTACCCTGCCTCACCAGTCTGAGGAGGAGAGACTATACCGGCTGGACCTGAAAAGGGCTTAAGTTTCTATCTTGATCGCACCAGAGAACACCAGGTGGATGATTAGGTCTGTGTTGGGATATCAGGAGCAAGTAAGAGTAAAGCAGTGCAAAAATGTGTATTAAAGGAAGATGCACAGTCTAGCTGTATAGTTAGATAATCCTTTATTGTAGATTCCTTCCAGGATAGATGAGTAGGAGAAGATAGGAAGTATAGGTAAAACCCCACCAGGAGCAGGCTCCAAGCAGCTCAGCCTGAGTTGACAACTGACAGTGTGAGCCAGAGAGTCACCATGGCATTCTATGATGTCATGTCATGTCATGGACATTCTATTTAGTGGAGAAGAGTAGAGAAGTAATTTACTACACAGCCTCTTTCCTTAGGGAAAGACAACAGAATAGAGAGAAAGATAGGCAAGATACCTCAAATATAACATTTGCATGAAAGTACAGAATGAGATACAGCAATCTAATAACGTACGACATGAGGTATCATTAGCATGAGCAGAAATACAATAAGATGCTAAAGTTTTACTACTACATGCCTCATCCCCCTCCCTTAGAGAAACAGCATTGTTTAAATGAATAAAGACCAATGCAGTAAAGAAAGGCGGTCACGCTCACAACCACCCCATACATAGGTACACCACAGGGTAAGCACCCTGGTAAACAAAGATGAGTGTAGACAGAGACCTTTGGGAAAAATACAGCAGGGGTAAAATTCACTCTAGACAACCAGAAGAGTGTAAGCCCCATAGCAAAAATTCCCTAGAGAAAAACGCTGTGAAAAGAAACCAAAAGTTCCCCTGGTAAAGACATACTGACACTGAAAATGATAAAACTCCTCACTCAAAGACCTACCAATGTGAAACCCTTGGCCACGAGTTCCAAGCAAGTAAACTTCGACAGGAGGATAGTGTGAAAATGAAAAGATGTCTAAGCAATCTCCACCAAAAATAAGGAACAACGTAGAGTACTAACCCTGGGAAATAATACAACCTCCCCTAAATAGGGTACACCAGAATACTGAACCTGAAAAACTGAACCACCAAATATTTGAAACGGCACAGAGTATTAACCCTGTAAAATAACACAACCTCCCCTAAGAAGCGTACACCGCAGGATAGTCACCCTGGGAACTGAAATGGGGCATTGACTACCCACAAACACGCAACCTCCCCTAAGTAGGGTACACCACAGGATGCTCACCCCGGAAAACCAAAACTACAACATCCCCTAAATAGGGTACACCATAAAGTTCAACATCACCCTAGAAAACAGAAATGGGCATGGACTACCCACAAACACACAACCTCCCCAAAGAAGGTACACCGTTGGGTTAAAAGATGTTGTCCTAGGAAACACTCCAGTCACAACAGCTCTCAATGCACTTTCCATAATGACCTCAAATACACACAATAGGGCAAACACACCAGAAACCTCCACAAAGATAATGCAACCCAAAGAAAAGACTATGCCCAAACCAGCGCGCAGTCAAAACAATGCTAAGCACCTCACAATAAATAAATAAAAGATTTGAGCACCGGTGAGTGGTCTCTCATCCGGGGTCTGCATACAGCTGTCCGCAGTCAACGCTGAATGTTGCCACACAAGAGAAGTATCAGGCAGTCTATGAAATGTGATATCTGAAGAAAAGTCGAGAGTTCCAGTGCTCCGCTCCCTCTCCAACAGATACATTGCCAAAACTGTCCGCATCTTGAGGAAAATGTAACACTGACCATGCTGGCCAAACTCGTGCGGCTCGGGTGGCAGACAGCCCTGCGTTTGGCAAAACGTATTTTCGTGATCGCCAAACAGAACGAAGAGCAACAAACATGACCGGCAATCTGAGGCATTGTTCAATAAACACAAAATGGCAGCACGCCTTTTGACGCGGCGCCGGGTGGCTCAAGGCACGTTTGTGCACTAAGGCGTTGATAGGCAGCTGGAATCCAGAAATGCCGGGACGTCACAGAGAAGAAGGAGGCATCACGAGACCGGTAAGACTTTATGTAGAGAGGCTCGTGACATGTTTAAAATGCGGCGGTTCAACTGCCATGAACCAAATTGCATTGTGAGTGCACAAGAAACACAAATAAAAGTGCCCCCCACTCACCGGCAAAATACAGTCCAGCTTCCTCAAAAGACGTGCGTTGACTCAGAGAAGATGTCGTCCATGTGCAGAGTTATGAATTCAAGAGTTATGCTTGACATGAAGTGAGACCACTCTAGAGCACGAAAACGGCAAAGTATACACTGGATAGTAGCCTCAACTTCGCCGCAGTCGTCACTGATTCTGCCAGGGTATCAGCTCTAATGAGTACTTACACAGAGAGAAAATTGAAACACACTGCCAGACTCTTTAGATATAACTTGCCAAAAAAAACTACGAGTCTCTGCCAATATACTAATTGGAACACAAAAGAGTTTGTTAAAGACGCTGTTAAAAGTAAGAATCCACAAACAGACTACTGAATGCTCCTGTAAATGTACCTCTTGCTCACCCAGGATAGTGCTGCCAAGGTACCCAATCACTTTGAAAGCACTCGGAAAGCACTGAAGAATCACTCGTGAACGTCGCTATCTTTCCCAAAGCGACAAAAGTTATCAAGGTTTTTTCTGCACAGAAAGTTTATCACACCTGTAGACAGTCAGTCCACAAGACTTACTGATGTACTGCAACAATTCTCACGCAGATTGACAGCAGACATCAAAGTAAAGACACACGCCCAGGGTGCAGGCTGTCCAGATGGAACAGGACACTGGTGGGGTCAGCTGGGCGTTACCTTATAGTTTCAATTTGAAGTAGAAAAGTTCTTAATGTCTTTAGTTCCTTTTCTTGTCTTTTGGTTGGTTGGTTCCTTATTTGCCCTTTCTCCTTAGTTCACGTGTAGGTTCATCCTGTTCACCCTCGTCGCCAAGTTGTAGTAAAGGAAGAAGCACAGTCCAACTGTGTAGGTTAGATAATCCTTTATTGTAGGTTCCTTCTAGGATAGGTAAGTAGGAGAAGATAGGAAGTATAGGTAAAACCCCACCAGGAGCAGGCTCCAAGCAGCTCAGCCTGAGTTGACTAACTCACACTGTAAGCCAGAGAGTCACCCAGGCATTCTATGATGTCATGTCATGCCATGGACATTCTATTCAGTGGAGAAGAGTAGAGAAGTAATTTACTACAAAACGTTCTACGTGGCGCTGGATAGTGCTCCACAGAAAGATCTGCTAGGTAATGATGAAAAAGCAGCCTCCTGCAAGCTTGTGGGATCACGCCACCACGGCCAAGGCTGCTACCACTGTGCTTGCACATGCAGTGCTTTTCCTGGACATTTGCCAGGTAGCTTGGTGGGCATCACTCCATATGTTCATGAAGCACTATTGTTTGAACAGCCAAGTTTGCCGAGATGGGTATTACACCAACTCCATCCTGCTGTGCACGCTGCATGTCACAGGGACAAAAAATGATTTCAGGCTTTTCCATTGCCTCCTGTCAACTTTTTTTTATAGAGAAAATACTTCCGGTGCAAGCACCAAAAGAATTTTCTCTTGGAGTGCGAGGATGAGGTGAACATGCCCTCTGCATTCCAGGGGTTATGGCAGAGGACATGAACATCACATTCTCCGCATTACAAAGACTAAAGCCTTTTCCATGGAGCAAAACGCTCCGTATGTTTTGCTGTTAGGACATTTCTTTTTAACATTTTATTTGTATAATCCCTACTGTCTTTTGCAAGTAGTTGCATCTCTCTGCATGTACACGCTCTTGCTTCAAAATCGTTTTTATTATTGTTAAATATAAGGAACTTAAAAGCACATTGAACAATGTGTAATTTCTCATTGTATACCTTAACTATTACATTTGAAACATATGTTAAGCTATGTAACATTGTAAATCCAACCAAACAATGAGGCAAGGGTTTTAAAACATGTTGAATACTATTGTTTACTACTCAGTTTTTACAGATTGAAAACTTTGAATATTTATTTCAGGCACGTGAAAATGAACGTTTTAGGGACTCTTATTTCAACAACCTATGCCAGCAGAGGTGAGATTAACATTACGTATTTATAAAGAGCACATTCACCCCAAAGTGTATCGTGACCCTGAATAACAGGTGTTTATTGTTTCCGAACTCAGCAGTACTCATTTACCGAATTGGCCCACCCACTGTGTTTGGAACATGTTACCATGAGGTTAAACACCGATCCTATCGGTGGATGCTTCAGTCCACTGAGCACCACATCCAGCCCTTGTTCTACAGCTGTCTTACCAGCAGCATGTCTCCCAGTGCAGGGATATTGTGTGAGCTAGACGAGCACTCTAGTTCTTTATTAGAATTCTGTGAACTTTACGCGAAGAATGTGTAATCATATGTTGTTTGATACTGTAATGAAGCTTGTCTCAAGTAGAAATTGACCAGCTCAGGGCCAATCAAAATGCAACATTTAGGGAGTGTACAGTTGTCTGATTTACAATACTAGTTAATACTTTCTAGGCCTTCTAACTAGTTGAGTCAATCCCAGCTCCCTCTATAGGAGCAGCTATATGAGCCTAGCTGTTAACAGTGAAGACAGATCTTTGGTAGGGCTGCCAGAAGAGTCCTTCGGGCCTCAAAGAGGCTCCATTTGTCTAGCTCGGAAATTCCATGTAAGATATCCGTGCATTCTGGAAGTTATAGTTGTGTGTAAGGGAAGCCCAGGACTGCAGAGGTTGTGCGCTAGTGCCATAGAGCCATCTAGTACCCCTACTCAGTAGGGGTTCACACTAGATAAGGCCTGTTGTGTTACCAGATGGGTGTATCAATAACATAAGAGCCTTTTACTAACAAAAAACATGAACTAAAATGACTCCTGCTTTAAATTGAAAGATTTACCTAGAAACCTGCATTTCTCTCTATTTTCTAAAGTGTTCAGTTGAATGCTCCTCAGTAAGTGTGTGATCTGCAGTCGTGGACGGCATACCAGATGCAGTCTAATCTTTTGACCTGTGTAATCTCTCCACAGGATTATGCAGCTAAACGGCCTGTAGGGACGTAGTGGCCAGTTAAAAATAGTGGTCTGTGAAATTCACATGATTTGCTTTCACATAACTAAGCAAAGTTCAAAGAAAATTGCATTAAATTACGCGTAATTACAAATCAATTGTTAATGGTTATATTTTAGTGTGAAATGCATCCTCACGTCAGTTTTTGATGTGAGGACACATTTTGCAAAAAAAAATAATTTAAAAAACATGAGAAACACAAGTGACACAATGTTTTTAGCGTTGTTACGGAGCGCTCGTAAAATGTTGCTGCGAATGCCGCATAATACTACGGTGTGGCATAACGACGTGATTTTGGAAGTTTTAAGTAACAGGAGTGAAGTAAAATTCCCAAAATTATTTGGTTATTTAAATTTCGCCCGGGCCTAGTTAGAAGCTCCCGCCTAATTAAATTCTCCTGACATGTCAGTCAGGTATAGCTACGTGGTCTTCGCCCTGTCAGTAACTTGTGGGTCTCGGTTGTTCACTCTCTTGTGCCCTTTAAATGCCTACTGTGGTTCCTTGTCAGCGAAGGACAACCACCAGGCACAGAGCTCATGGTTTCACTGCCCCCGCTTCCCGCCAGCGCGGCAAATCGCCTTTTGCTCTGCTCCAGATCCGCAGATAATGGAAAGCGTAAGCTGTCAGCAGCGAGCCTTGATCAGAAGCGCGGAGCAGTAATTGCTGCTGACACCTGCATTGCACCGGCCGCCTCCCGGGGTGCTCCCACCGGCTCCCCCTCGCTCCTCTCCCCGAGGTGTCCTGGACGCCCTTGCAGTGTCAGCCTTTATCACTGCTCCATGCACCTGTGTGCGGCGGCGAGCCCTCAGAGGAACCGAGGCCTTTCTTGTGTTGAGCCATCAGGGGGCGCCCGCGCACCTCTGAATGTTTCCATAGCACAGCTAATGAGATGCGCAGCAGCGTGCTGCAACATGTTTTATTTATTAGTAAGTCTTTATTTTTTCCGTTTTATATAGGCCCTACTCTACCTACAGGCTTTGGGGCGCCTCACAAGGGAGCAGGAAGTACGTCCTGAAGGGAGCATGTAAAGTCCATTGATAGCGCGAGTTTCATTGCAATTAATTGAGATTCTGCGTTATATAACATGCAAGTTTTCTCCGGTATATTTTCTTCTCTTCTGGAGATAATTCGTTCACGTTGTTCGCCGCCTTTCTCAGCTTCTTGATCTTTGTCCCCCCCTCTTGGACAGTCAGTCTGATTGTTCCCATTTGAAGGATACAGACAGCACACTGCCCCTGGAGATGTGAGTTCCTGCAGGCAACGATATAATGCTAGAATATAACTTGTTTTCACTTCCATTATCATAATTTAGAAAAAGGGTACTCATCCCGCTTCACGTTTCAAAATAAAATTCCAACCCACCGTAGTTAAATTCATCCAGTTTAGTTGGACTCCGCGACATAAATAAAGTTATAAAAAAACAGTTTAATTGGACTCAGTTTTTCGACCTCCGAAATCCCCTCTATGTGATTTAGACTACAGACTCTACTCCTAATTTTAAGAATCTTCCCCACTGTCTCTGACAACTGAGAACATACCCCGTCAGCAGAATTACTGATACAGCCAAATAACATTTCCTTCGAGCTATTTGTCCTCATTTTCCCCTCTCTTTTCCTTTCAACCTTTAATTTTGTCTCTGCATCTCCACATTGTGAATAATTGAACATTAGTTTCAACGTATTCATTTGCATCCTGATGGTACATAAGTGTATGCAAGGCACAAGTCCTAAACCAAATAGTAGGGGGACTAATTATCGCCTACAATTCTCGATGACATCATGAATAGTATCTTCACAGTAAGTGAAGCCATGCCCTTATATTCATCCTCACTTAAGAAGCCAAGAGCCTGTTTTACAAAAACAGTACATTAAAACATAATCACAAAGATTTTATTTTTACTTTGTACAAATCACATCCTATACTGATGCGTAAGTAAGTTTGAAATGGCTAAAAGTGGCAATATTTTTTAAAGAGATGTGTAATTTAGTAATTATATTTTAAAATTCCGTTTAGTGTGTGTTAAAAAAATATGAAGCTTGTTAATGCATTTTTTGTTTCCTGCTGGAATCTTTTATCGAGCTTCAAAGCACAAAATAGCTTCAGATTTGCAGTTCCTTAAACAACAGAAGGGCGTGAAGTGTTCTGCTCCTCAGATCGAGATTAAAACATAATCCTATCCTGGTCTATTCTCACGAATAGCGGGCATGCTGCCAGTGGGGTGTAGGTTTCCAAGCATCCCGAGGCCAGGTTTCACACGTACAGTGTAGGGAAAGGCAATCTGCTGCAGTACTCGGGCACAAGGATACACGTCTCAGCCGGCTAAGGGAAACAGAGTCCCCTTTCTAATAAGTAGTGGGGGGGACTCCGTCCACCCCTGACTTGTGCCATGCATGTGTCCCGTATAACCCCTGTTATAAAATTCGACCTTGAACCCAGAGTCCCAAAATTTGTCTCCATGGAGCTACCATTGCCATAGACATTTTTACGCGGACTGCACATTCATTAGTTCACTGTTGCTACTATATAGAAAATATATAAAAAGTGGTTTAAGCTGGGGCCCGCAGTGGCCACTGTCAGAACCACGTTCCGAAGGCCACTGGGCAATCAGCAGCTTCTTAGCCCAGTCGTTGGGGGTTGAGGCCTTTAAGTTCTGAAGTCCTGATGTCTCACCTACTATGGATTCTGAGCAACTGGGCCAAGTACGCCTTCAGCATTTGACTCTCAGTGGTACCACAGATCGAACAGTCCAAGGCTTCTCGGGGAGACAGGAGAGGTAAACAATGGTAGCGTCAAAACAAGCTCCCAATTCAAAATACGTTCAGCAGCACCACTAAATGATTGCCCAGACAAATACTTGCTTTTATGAAAAAAGAAACATTTGTATACTTAGAAAAGCAAAGTAAGATATGACATTCACAAACTATACACACAGTCTCCTGAGATCAGGACTTTATGGTTTTACAGATGCTTTCCTGAGTCCCACTCCCCTCTCACTAGTGGTTATTCTCCATTCACAATAGGCGACTTTCAGGTTAAGCCGTACTAGTAGTCCAAGTCTCAGCAGTACCACTTCAAGTCGTGTTAAGTCAGAAGGCTTCCAGCGCAGAATTATCGATTAATAGGGTACATTTGTAAACAGATTTGGCGTTCCTCATTGCCGTATTCTGTGAGTAGTGCCCATAAATTCAGATACCTTAGGTATTAATTGCAGATCGCGCATGTTTTTGTTTTTTCCAGATTCAACCCCACTTGTTCCCCTCAGTATGTTGCAAGAACCCTCTGTTTTCTTTCACTATTTCTTAATGTTGATTGTTGCTGCACACTGTAGGTGATGCGAACATAACGTGTATTTGTAAAGTGCACATTCACCCAAAAGGGTATCTTGGTGCTGAATAACAGATATTTATCATTACCCAAATCAGTGTTACTCATTTTATGAACCTCAGAAGGATGAAAGGCTGAGTGGAACCGCCGGGATTTGATCCTGTGACCATGAGGTCGCACACAGGCCCCTACAGTGGACGGATTAGTCCACTAAGCCACCAAACACGGCATAAACCACCAGAACCGGCTGATAAGTCTGATAGTAGATCTGACCATGCCATGGCCTGTCTCCAAATGGGCTTTGAATTTTGTCATTTTGTAGGGGCTTCCAAACTTCTGAAAGCTAACACCTTCTAAAAGTTTGGAGTATCTCACCGCTCCCAGTGGAGTGATGTAACTTTCTCTTGTTGGTAAATCCAGGAGGTGTCAGAACAGGCTTCTTGGAACCTTACTCGGATTGGTAGCCACCTCCAGCACATCTCATTGTAGAGTCTAATCTGATAGAGACTTCTAGCTGCCGATTCCTTGCCGTTGAATTTCCCAAGCATCAGGCCAGATCCGGAAACTTTTGCTGAGCAATACCCCTTGCGCGCGATGTTGGGTGGCTCAATTCGGCTCCGCGTGATGCCGTTGGTAGCGTCGGTTATGAAGTTGCTCTTTTCTTTCCGCGCCAGTTAAGCGGCCATCTGAGAAGGGCTACCCATCTGGCACTTTTTGGCAGGCTTTTTTCTCAACTTTTGTCGAAATTTTTTAGTACGTCTTCGTGTGCGAGGGTTGTCTGGTAGGAAGACAGGTTTTAAACCATGCTGGACTTGTTCCCGCATGATGTCGGTTACTGAGCCCCACCACGTATGTCTGTGGTGTCTTGAACTCGACCACGATTAGAAATCGTGTTCAGACTGTCATGCGATGGCTCCAAAGAACTTGAGGGAGCAGGCAATGAAGTTGCTCGCGGCCTGGCAGTCGACACCATTAAGTTAGACTCCGAGGAGGTCACAGTCCCGTTCGAGGAATAGGAGGTCGCGGGATCGCTCACAGAGCCCTAAGTCCTCTTCCTCCCATTTAAGGTCCCCTGGACACTCAGGGAAGAGGCTCAAGAAGAAGAAGTCCAAACCGACTACGACTTCACCCCAACTGGCGTCCGTCGTTGAGAGAGGTAAGGAGCACCGATGCTCGAGGCACAGTTCTGTGGAGCCAGAGCCTGAGTGGATTTCGTGCCTCCCTCCCTTTCCATGAGACCCAGCGACTCCCGCTCAAATAAAAGATTTCTACGTGGCCATGCGCCGTTTATTTGAGCGGAACGACCCCGTTGGTGAGCCCTCGGGGCCCCGCAGAGTCGGATGGGGCTCCATCGGGTACGATGCAGTTTGCTTCGGTCACAGCGCTAGTTGGGCCTCAGGGATCCGATCCCGGATTCGGTTCGATGCTGGTCGTGCCAACGCGACCTTCCCCGATGTCGAACCCAAAGTCTGTGCCTGTGACGTCGCTGGCACCCGTCGGCAGCGCAAGCCCCATCCTCATCGCCCGTCGACATGGAGCCGGAACGGTAAAGGAGGGGTGACTCCTCCTATGCACCCTTTTTTGACTTTTAATACTGTCAAGATGGACCTGTAATAAATGAGTTTGGTTGGTACCTCTTTAGGCAGTTTTATCTCACTTCTCTCTCTGTACTAGTGATACCTCAATAGGGAAACTTTTCCTTTTCTTCTTTTGCTTTTTTTCTACCACAAAAAAAAAGTCAGCGCTCCGCCCAGTGTGTTGGCTTGCACCAGGGCGTTGTTAGCGGCCCTATGATGAAGCATGCCACTATGTAGTGGGTGAGGGCAGCATTAAAACATCTATTGATTTCCCCTTCTATTTCTCTTTAACTCTTTTGACTACTTATCTAGGATAGAGACACAGATAAAGTGAATAACGGCATGGTCTCTGTCATGGCGTTTTTTAAATCCTTCTCTTTCTGTGAGTTTAGATGCTTTCATTAGAGGACTTAGAGGAGGTCTCTCTTTTTGTGTTTTAAAAAAAAATCTTTTTATTAACAGGAATGGACATGAACATACAGTACAATAGATATGACATTTGAAATTAAAGTGGAGACAATTACCAAGACAAATACAGTCGGATAGTTCATTGGGGGTCACGGAGAAGGGGCATTGTTGGAAAACGAGGCAGCATCTGTGATGCCTGCACAAATAACATGACTACATTTGTCCTTCACTGGGAACCAAACACCCTAGTGTTGCGCCTGACTCTCCGAGGGTAGCGTTGCAGAGCAGTCTGAGGCTTACTCAAGGGAGGTGGTGTGGGCTAGTAATCGCCATTTGCAGGTGTGCAAAAATAACACTCAATAATTGATTGTCCAGTCTGTACTTTGCTTTATAAAAGTAAGAGTACATTTATTAAACACACACACCACTCAATACTATACACCAATTTACAAATATACATAAGCTGATGGAATTACTTTGTGACATTGCATAACATCTCCACCCCTCCCGCAGGGGGGGGGTGGGGTCTAGTACCACCACTCCCATGTATGCACATCACCTTGCCCCCAATGCAGGGAATTGGTCTTAACCTGGAGCGAGGGCCCTGCGCACTGGCACCATCCCAGTGGCGACCCCCCCCCCCCAATACCTCAAAAAGTATTAAACAGGCTACACCTGCCTTGGTGACACATGACCCTGACTGAGCATCTCCTACTGACCATACAGTATGCACCTCTATATCTTAAGGGCTAATAGTCTGGGGTCTTCACCTAAACGCAGCAGCAAGAATACATGTTTACGCACACTTTAAAATGACAGTACTCAGCGCATTTGGATATCATTGAAAATGCATTGCAATTATAGCCCCTAAAGGCATCACAGATGATCACAGGATTATGTTGTAAATACTGCCAGACACCCTAGCAAGAGTGTCTAGCCACTTAGCTTATGACATCACCTTACACCAATACTTCACATTGAACATCAGTCCCTCTAAAAGAAATAACCATTGATAACTGCATTTCAGTGCAAGTACACCTCTTCACCTCCAGGGGATGCCCTTCTGCAGATCTTCCCAACTCAAAAGTTCCAGCCCAGAAAGTGTTAACTGCAAGTTGAACCCTGGAGGGGTTGATTCATTTGAATCCCCAAGACACTTGGGGTGGGACTTTGCTCTTCGTGCTGTGGGGAGACTGCGCTTCTCCAGCAGCTCCCCAGCACCTTTATACATGTAGGGTGGTGACCCCGTTCTCCTGGGGTCACCACATGTCAAGAAAACGCCGGTTTGCCCCTGCAGGCCGGTCCTGGCCTGCAAGGTATTATGTGGCTGTCAGCATAAATGATGAGCGGCTCTCCCACTGCTTCGGGGAGAGCCGCGCTGTGGCCTACGGCCGCGTCTTGGGCCTCGATGGGGGGGCCGGTCCCACCCGGACCCCCAGGTGAGAGGATGCGGCTCGAGGAGCCCACCCCCTGCCGCTCTGCCCGTTGTTGAGGGACCCGGTCCCACCCGTGCCCCTGATGCCGACTTTGTTGTGGGACCGGGACCCTCTCATGTCACCAGGGTTAAAAGGCAGCCCAGGGAGCCCACCCCTTGCTGCCCCCGCCGGCTCCCCGCGCAGCTAGCACTCTTCGTTGCTGCCGCGGGAGCCGGCCGAGCACTTCTGGTCTGCCCGCTCCGGCGGACAGACACGGCCTCAGCGGTCCCGTCGGGACTCCCCCAGCCTTCTCATCGGCGGGGACTGGGAATGGGGCCCTGGCCCCCGGACATCTTCGGGGGGGTGTGATGGCGCTCACCCGCATCCCGCTTCGGCGGGGGGGGGCGCGACGGCGCCCCCCCGCCCACCTCCTTCACATCACCGGGGGTCAGGGTGGGCTCCTGGCCCCCTGCTGGCATCTTCACGGGGAGCGCGACAGCTCCCCGCCTTTGCTTCCTCCTGGGACAGCCCCCGGGACCTGACCCACCCGGGGGCATCTCTGAGACCGGCGACGGAGCCCCACGCACTTTGTCGTCTGTCTTCTTAGGGGGTCAAAGGTCGCCTACCTTCCGGGGGCCATATCTCAGCCCCTGGGGGTCCGATCTGCCCCATTTATGCGTCTTCTTGCTCCTGGTGGCGACCCCCAGTCACTGGGAGCACTCTCCTTCGTCCTCCGGGTCTTTAAGAGGGTGCATTCTGAAAATGCTGAGTGCCTGTTTCCCAACAATTTACTAAAAGAAGAAACTGGGGGAGGCCTAGGCATCCCATCATCTCACCTCCCTAACATTTTAAAATACAAGTGTTCCGGGCGCAGGTGGGCCAAAATGACAGTATGCTTTTTAATTCAAAGTACACTAGTGCAAACTAGTCTGGGCTAATCTATATATGCCCCAAAAACCGGCTAGTGACAATCAACCTATAGGGTGAGGAAGTGGTTATGAGCCACTTGGAGTCTTACTGCTGGAATCTGGCGTCAGCCTCAATGGCCACTGGAACTCCCTTCCGTCGAGTCCGTTCACCCGTCCAGCCAATCGGACGCAGCCTCCGGAAGATCCCTTGGCCTCAACTTGGAGACGAGCCGGAAAAAACATGGCGTATTTCAGGCCCCTGTCGTGTAGTCGCCTATTCACGTCTAGAAATGAGCGTCGTCGTTTTTGCACGGCTTGTGTAAAGTCTGGAAAGAAAGTGATTTCCGAGTTGTCTAGCTTGATTGGTGGGGCGACTCTGGCGGCTTGCAGGATCGTGTCCTTGTTCCTGTAATTTAGCAATCTGGTCAATATCGGGCGGGGAGGCTCTTGGCCTCTGGCGACCCCCTGGCACCCTGTGAGCTCTTTCAATCACAAACAGGTTGGACAGGCCCTTTGGTTGCAGGTGTGTAATGGTTAGGGTTTCCACAAATAGATCCGTGGCGGATCCTTCCAATTTCTCCGGCACGCCTAGGATGTGTGCGTTATTGCGCCTCGTGTGCCCCTCATAATCATCCAGCTTGTTTACAGTGAACTTACGAAATGCCTGGAGTTACTGAATTTCGTTCTGCAAGTGTGAGGTATCTTTCACAAGGTTGGTCGTGGTAAGTTCCAGTTGTTTAACTTGTTCCCTGTGTTCGGCATGGTCAGCTCTGATAAGCATCATTTCCGAAGAAAGGGTATCCATCCTCTGCTCCGTGGAGGTGCGCACCCCATTTTTGGCCTCAA
The DNA here is from genome assembly GCF_964261635.1 of Lissotriton helveticus. Taxonomy (NCBI): domain Eukaryota; kingdom Metazoa; phylum Chordata; class Amphibia; order Caudata; family Salamandridae; genus Lissotriton; species Lissotriton helveticus. The sequence goes on from NC_136068.1 coordinate 1,738,816,073, forward strand.
TTACGTCTTTCGGTGTGTGGTCTAGAGTCATTTTCCGCCCCTCCTGGCTGTTTGTCCCCTGCCACCTTATGCTCAGGTAAGTCCGCTTTCGGGTAAGTGTAGCGGTCCAGCCTGCTCTGCTGGGTTGACTTTACGCCCTTCACGCCAGACATAGTGAGGCCCGTACAGTCACTCAGATCCATCTCCGCAATTGGTATTGCTACCACTTGACCCAGGTTGGACCCGCCCGGAGCACAAATGAAGGGTAGGGGAGGGGAAATAAGGAACACTCCCCACCAGTCTTCCGGGTGTTGGCTGTTCTTTGCGGCAAGCGGAGCTCCTCAATGTTAGTCTTGTCTTTCCAGCGACCTGGGAGGGCTAAGCGATGATCAGGTGTAGGATAGCGAAATCTCCAACTGCACCAGGCCCAGTGACTCTTCATACTCTCTTTGGATGCACCAGGGGCCATTCCACTTTGAGGCGCCTGCATGCCGACACGGCGGTAAGTATCAGGCAAAGCTGGCAGCCTTGGAGCATGGGGTCTCAAATGCTGCCGCCGTAGTAAATAACCATGGAAGCCAGCAGTACTGGTGCAACCGGTTCGTCGGGAGGGCGGTGCGGGGGGGAGGATCACCCCACCCCCGTCAATAATTCAGGCGCAGCACTCTAATTTAGTCCCCTCAGCAACACACAGTTCTCGGCCCCTCCGTGGGTTCATGCATCGTCCGGCTTTCTCACCGCAGGGATCCTTCTTGGCTGCGCGGCGCTAGGGCAGTGCTCCTTCTCAAAACCTGGCGACCAAAATCAGCAGAGCAGGGAAAAGTTCAGGGACTCCCGGGTCGCAGAGCGCCAGGCGTTTCTCAGGCCCAGTGACTCCGAACTCTGATTAGTTCGGCTCCCCGGGGTGGTGGGGGGGCGGGGATTGGAAGTCGCGCTGACAAGCACGATCGCCGCCTCGGCCCGAGCGCCACGCAAGCCCCACGTTGGAGGAGGCCTCACAAACGTCTGTGCCCGCAACTTCGTACCTGGATGTCCGTCTGACACTCGACCAAGATCAATGTGCACCGCTGCACCTCCGGTTTGTGATTCTGGCCCCGGAGGAAAGGAGTTGTGAGCCGGATTGATGATGTAGGGAGGGAGTCAGGCAGACACCTCAATAAGTGGCCATGTTGGTTAGCTGTGTGGCCACGCCCCCCCTTTGTGGTTTTTGGTGGATGAACATCACTTGCAGGAAAGTAGGGCTATGAAGGTGCTTTTTAAATGTTAAACACGGACTCATCTCCTGAACTGTGGTCGGCTACAGAACTAGTCCACTGCAGTCAGATCAAGGAGACCTGCGTAGTGTAATTGTATGACCATTGTCCAGAAGTCGAGGGCAGTGCCTTTGTTACACTCCATGTAACTGGGTAGGGATCCTCCGCTCTTACCAACTCAGTGTGATTGAGGAGCCTCTCTCTACTTAAAATTGAGTAAGGGGCAGCCCTTGACCAGCCAGTGTCATTGGGGGATACTTTCTTCTGTTTTATCAGTATTTGTCTCCATCTCGCTTAGTGAATTAATGGTCTGACTCCACAACTCATAACTGGGGGTTGCACCATACTCCTGCCATCTTTGCCTCTTGTAGTGAGATGTGCTGTCCAGGAAATGTCCTCTTCGCTTTGTTTTGAGTTTGGGCACAGAGCTGTGAATCCTGCACAATTCTGAGTTCTTCATCTCCAAAGGTGTTTTGGTTGCTAGCCCCAGACCTCCCCCTAGCCTACTATAACCAAGGAGTGTTTGGGCTCTTTGTGGTCCTATCTCTGGTTGCGAATTGGTGTTCTGTGGCACTTAGCGGGTTCTGGGCATTACCGCTTTGCAGGGATATCGACAGAAGAAGGAAAGGAAGCCTGGGTGAGTCTGTAATAAAATTAACAGAAAAACTTCTTGGGCTGTCCTCTGGACCCAACAAAAACCAACCAGAATCCTGTAGTGTGCAAACTAAAAGCAATTGTGCTACGTGTTTCCAAACCTGCTTTAACTAAGTTCAGCCACTTGATGCTAATATTACCTACAGGTTTATGAAAACTGTATTCAGCCGACTGGCCATTTGTAGAATCGAAAGATCATGGCACTAATTTGTTAGCGAACAGCAACAATGCAGACTATGTAAAACGCTGTATAAATCTATTGATCATGTTTTATTTGCCTGTCCTGTGCTAATCGATAGAAGGCAGAAGCGCTTGAAACCATTGGTAGTGCCCAGTGTGTGAACAATAGGGCAAGCCCAGCTCGTCAGCAAAGAGCGAGAGGCAGGATCAATAGTACCTGCAGCAAAGCAGTAACATTTATCTCTATTACAGAAAAGATGCTAAAGCTTAAAAATGCATCTTGACACAATGTGCTGTGCTTTATGCCATTTTATCATGCACCATTCTTTCATCAACTCTTCTGCACACCAATGATTCTGTGCTAGTGGTGTGTGACTCCAATTCATAAAACACTGACACAAACTTGTGCTCCATGAGACCATAGTGTGATGTGATGCTTTAGGTGTTCGAGACAACATTAAGACTTTTTGAATGCCATTTTAAACTTATTTTAGTTTTTAGGAGGTCATACACTTTCAACTTTTTCATTGTAGTCAGTTCTCTGAAGGCAACATTTGTATGTTTATTACATTCTGTTTATATGATAAAATGATTTGTTGTAAACTGCCACGAAGCCTTGCTGGTGAACATGTGTCCTTTAAAGTTCTTCTCCATTGATGATGTGCCCAAGAGACAGGCACGGTTTGAATAGACAAGAGCAGGTAAAGAAGTGACGAAGGGTGTAAGTACTATTCGTTGACTAGGTCCCGCCATAGGTGGTTTTGCGTCAGCAGTGCTTATATTTCACCCCTTCCCAGCCAAAGTCATAGAAAAAGCCTTCAACACCCAACTCTAAGTCCAAAACGAACCACATCATGGACCTCTCCCAATCGAGCTTCAGAAACACCCACAGCACCAAGACCGCGCTCCTCGCTGCTACAGATGACATATGCACCCTCCTCGACCGAGGCAAAACTGCTGCCGTAATCCTCCTGGACATCTCAGCTGCCTTCGACACCGTCTCCCACCACACACACTGCGCAAGACTCTACGAGGCTGGCATCCGCGACAAAGCCCTAGAATAGAGCCGTTCCTTCCTCACCGCCTGAACACAGTCAGACTTACGAATACAGGGAGTCAGACTTCCACTGTTCTGCTCAGAACCCACAGAGATCAGCTGCAGAGTGCCTATGGAATCCTCTGAGCCCCACCCTCTTCAACATCTACATGGCCTCGCTTGCAGCCATCGTCCGAAGCCACAAACTCAACATAGTCTCCTATGCCGATGACAACCAGCTGATTCTCTCCCTCACAGACGAACCCACAGCCGGCATAAGCAAATTCCTACAATTGGATGAAGGCAGTTCCCACCTGGATGAAGGCCAGCAGCCTCAAGCTTAACTCACACAAGACTGAAGTCCTCATCCTGGGCTCTACCCCCTCCACCTGGGACAACTCTTGGCAGTGCTCAGAATCCCCCCCCCCCCCAACCGGGCCACACACAAAACCTCGGCCTCATCCTGGACTTCTCGCTCTCAATATTCAAGACGATTTCCACCATCTGCAGGAAAACAGTCACTTATCAGCAGCAGACTCGGCTACGGCAACTACTGCAGAATATTCAGAACGTGTCTGCCAGACTCATCCTGAACATCCCACGCTGCAGTCACATCACAGACCACCTGAGACCTTCACTGGCTACCTATCAACATAAAAATTACCTTCAAGCTCCTCCCACATGCATACAAAGCCCTCCACAATGCCAGATGTGCATACCTCAACCACCGCCTCTCCTTCTACTCTACCACCAGACATCTCCGCTCAACTGGCCTTGGCCATCATCCCATGGATCCGCAAGACCGCGGCTGGAGGAAGATTCTTTTCCTCCCTCACTGCGAAGACCTGGAACTCCCTGCCTCTGCACCTCAGGCAATCACAATTGTTGCCGCAATTCAGGAAGGACCTCAAGACCTGGCTCTTTGACTTAACTGCCGATCCACCCCACGTGCAACCCTTCCCCAGGCCCCACCATGTCCTTACTTTGTGATGTACCAGGTGCTCCCCCTGCCACTAGGGATAATTTGACGTTTTGTATCAAGCTTTCAGAACTGGAAGTGTTTTATATGCATATGGTTCCGCTGCGCTTTAAAGATGAAACTGTTTGGTCAGAACAGCATCTCATGTTGTTTTTAGCCCATTTGAAATTACTGTTTCAAGCACCAAAACAGTATACTTCAATGTTCTAACTAAAGGACTTGGAAGAGGAGAAGTGAGGGGTGGAGGAGGCTACCAGTAAATTTGAACTTGGCTTCCATTGTGAATCTTGACTACCAACAAGTTCAACTATTTAGAAGAAATGGGACTATGAGGTCTCTACGCTTCCCGTGCGTCCCGCCATAGGTCACCGTGAATAAGTGAAAAGTTTACCTTGGCGTATAGCACAGTCTCCTTCCCGCCAGTATGAAGTCCAGTGTGTTGTCCTTCATTCGGGACATACCATTGTCTTTGCTGTGCATCCTGTGGATGCAGTTACAAGGCCCTGGTCCATGCTTGAACCTAGCACAGGTGTAGACACTGGGATTCCCATTGGTGTCCCTCGGGAAGGACTGGAGCAGCTAATAAAGGGGCAGCCTTAATTATGAAAGAGAAGTACCACTGCCCCCTTGCTGAAAACATAGTCTCAAGGTATCTGTTAGTGATGACCCAGACCATATCATCCTTTGCTGCACTAGAAACTGTATTTCTAACAATGTCATTATCTAATTGTTAAGGAGATTTAAAATACATAACGTGTTACCCTCAGCACACCATAAGCGTAGATGCAGTTTCTTGACTGATAATGTTGCAGTGAAAACATTCGATGAGGTTGGGTAGGGGAGGGTATCTGATGCTCTGTGATTGTGGCCCCAGAGAATCTGAAAGGTCCAAAAAGGACTTTGTAAGTGTCATTAGCACTTTAATCTGTGGCCATTGTGTGCTCCCTTAAAATTCACTTATACAGACGCCAGTCAGACAGACTCTCGATCTGGGCAGGTATATAACATTTAAGAGCTGTGATCATGCACTGAGAAATGGCAGTAGGCAAAGGCACGTCTAAACCTGGGACTGGTTATTGGGAGGTAATGGATTACTGTTGGACCTAGGCAGCCCTTTTTCCAGGTTTATCCACTAATTATTTTCCATTTGCTTCTTATTTTTCTGACCCTCTTCTTGTTGGCTTTAGGACTCTGGGTACTTTACCACTGTTAATCAGTACCAACGTGTATATGCTCTCTGTGAAAGTGTGATTCTGATTGGTTATCCAGGATTTGCATATTTGGTTTAGTGGTAAGCACCTAGCAAAGTGCATTATGTGTGACACATAGTGGGACCCTGGCTGAAAGAATCTACGCAGCTCCTGTTTGCCGCCGCTGCATTGATGTCCAGCGCGTTTGAATTTCCACGCATCGCACCTGTGCGCAATTTTGTTCCGACGCATCACCCGCAGACCAGAACCGTCTTGGCGTTCAACGCCTCGCCTTACTATCCAGATTCGAAACAACACTTCTCCTGCATGCTGCAGAACTGATACATCGCCTCCTGTGGACTCAGTAACTGATGCACCGCTGTGTTTTCAGACTCTTCCCTTGTCTGCAGCTGTTTTGCCTTGTGAATTTTGACGTATTTGAAGGTACTAAAATCACTTCATCCACATTTTCCTCTGGACAGAATTGCTAAAACCATTTAAAAGTCATATTTTGAGTTGTGTATGTTGGATGTTTGTTGTTTTGGTCTTGCTTGGTTTAGATAAAGATATTTTATTTTTATAGACTGTTGCGAAGTCCATTTGTAGTATTTTCACTGTATTGCTGTGTGTATTATGTTCAAATATTTTACACATTGTCTCTGAGATAGGCCTGACTGCCCCTGACAAGCTACCAAGGGGGTGAGCTGGGGTTTTCTTGGCCGTGTAATCCCCTTACCCTGACTAGAAGGAAGGGTCCCTCCTTGGAGAAGGTGCATACTACTGCCAGTTGGAGACCCACATTTCTAACAATCACGTTCAGCAGTCTAAAGTTTATGATTTGCCTGTTTAATGTGGTCATATCTCAGAGATACATAAGCACCTGGTATTCTTCCTAGCTTCAGCATTCGCAACACTGCATCGCCTTTACCTCAAACCATGCCAGACTCAGGGGCATTAGCAGTTAACAAACATGACGTACATAGAGTGGTAATGTCAGCAGCATCCTTTAGGATCGCTTGTAAATGCTGTAATTGTCAAACTGTTATTCCAAGAACAGTTGTCGTATAATCCTGTTGGGTTTTGATAATTGTACCAGCCATGCAACATTTACAGCTCCAAATACTTTACAATGCAAACTGTTGACTATCAGCAAAACAGCATTAGCTTTAAAGGATGACAAGTATGTTCAATTCCGTTTTGAAACCCACATGTCTTCCTTTAGCATCCTGCTTTAATGTCTTCAGATACCCGAAAAATGGAAATCCTTGTAGCAGTCTGTTTCGAAGTCCTAGGATCGATGTGTAATTGTTTGCCTCATTGATCTATGACCCAGTAGGAGGATGGCCTTGATCACGGGCATGGACATTGTAGAACATTGCTCTGCTCCACAGACGGTGCAACAGATTGGCAATGCAGAATGCTGAACAAGCACACTAGTCTTAAGCAGCATGAGAGAGAGTCGTAAGGTCTCCGTGGGCCACAACATTCCGAACATGCTCTTCTCGAGAGCAGTGTTCTGCATATCACCCACTCAAAGCAACCTGATCAGAAACCTGAAAAACTCTGACTACCGAGGCTCGTTTCCACCCAGAACAGGAGATCTGAACCAACAAATGGTGGAGTCTGGAAGTGTATCGATTATCCAACAGGCTTGAATGACCCATGTCACTGGGACTAGAACGTGCTGTGAAAGGTAGTGAGGGAGTGACTTGTGTACTGTTTGGATTGAAGGAGATCCTACATTACATTGAGAAAGTACTCCATGTGGTCTTGTGAGTCGCTTAGCACTGCGAGTTCTGTAACCTCCTACAAGACAGTTTAGCCACGGCCCTAAGCCTGAGGGGTTGCACTCCATGTAAGGTGAATCAAAGTTTATTCGGGGCTTCCATAACCGGCTCTCCAAAGACAGGACTTCGATCAAACGACAGTAGTTTGCGGTGTGGCTCAATTGTGAGAGAGTCTGGCTCGAAGTACTAACTTCTTTATCTTTTACCTCGGATTTCAGTGTTCTCTGTAAAAAAGTTAAAAGGATTTGTTGCTCAAGTCTTATGGGTCCTGCAATTTAGTAAAATGGCGCCTGACGTGAACAAAGCAGCTGCTCCCTCGACTTGCTTTTGAGCCTGAATAATTATCAGTGAGATTTTGATGACACAATATAAACCTTCTTGCTCCCAGATTGAATTTTGCTAAACCTTTACAACCGGGTCCTTGATCATTCACATGCACGAAGGGCTTCTGTCTCTTCCATAACCAAAGACTTGGAGAAGTTCATGGAGGGGCCATCTTTTGCTAGAAAATGGTGTGATCACAGAGCTGCACTTCAAACGTCATTTCTACAGGCAGAATTTTACTAAAAGTATTGGGCCCCAGGCCTCAGTACTAATGAATCGCGGTGCTCGGGGCAGAACATGTCTTGTGGCCCTATTGTGGTGGATCATTGGGTGGCTAAGGAGGGCAACAGAATCAAGAGTTGCTGCATGATGGGAAAGATCTGTTGCAGAGATCATTTTCAGTCGTGGCTGTAGCTCTCTTTTAAGGCATGTTTTGGAAATTTAGAAAGTTGTATCTAGATACTTTTGTTCTCTCCTCTTTAAATGTATTCTGTGTAAGGCTACACTTTAAATCTAACGTGTACGGTGCTTAATTTGCTGTCGTTTTTTTATTTTTTCTCCTAACTTTGTACTCTAATTTTCCTTGATGCCAGTTCCCGTGAGATATTTTGTGCGTTTCCTGAAATCAAGTTGCTGATAAAGGTAGTACAGTGGCTGTAAGCGCGCACGCCCGACTCACGGTTTGTGTGGCCAATCGAGGCTGGATTTGAAGGCCCAGCGCCGCTGCCTGGGCATGACTGTTGTAATTCGTCAGTCAGCGCCGTGCTCGAGGACTTCAGTCCAGCCAAAACACAGAATTATTAGCGCTGCCGGCTCCATATTGGGAAAGAATAGAATGCGTTTTCATCTGTTTTATGCGTCCAGGGTCTTTGAAAGAGCCTCGAGCCCTGGCAGGGAGAGGCACGGACTCCCCTCTTTCCTCGCCAGGCAGGGCTTGGTCCGACCAGGGCCCCGTTACGGTGTTATTCCCGCGCCCGGCCTCGCATGCCACCGACCATCGCCCCCCTCTTCTGGGTCGTGCCTTCGTGCGAAGGTGGTGATGTGTGTCCATGCCGCAGGGGCCGGGGTCCTGTCCGCTCCTTCGGCAGGAGGCAGGGAGACAGACAGGGACCTCCAGGCCTAAATAATAAATGCACGGCATCCGAGCAGAAGTGCAGGCGCGCAGGTTTGCTGCCTGGTAATGGAGCTGCCTGCATCCCGCGCTGCCCTCTGTCCCACTTTCCTCTCCCGGAGCGGCCCGGTTGACTAATCTCAGACCTGTCAGTTAGCGTTTTCCGCTCTACTAATTGCGGCTGCGACCTCCCGCCTGCCAACTTGCTCCTGTGTGCACGGGGGCCGGTGTTACTGCTTTTCGATTATCCCGCGCGGTGTCCCGCAGGAGTGTCACGCTCGGCTGCGCCATCCAGGTTTTCGGCTGTGCGTCAGGAGATGCGCCAGGACCGCGGGCGCGTCTGCTGCCTCCTCAGTGCAGGCAGAGGCTGCCCGCACGAAGGGCGTCGACTGTGAAGCCGCAAGGTTGTTTATTCTTCTGCTTGCTTTGCATTTCACCATTCTCCTCTCTCCAGCCCTCGTGGAATCCTGCTTTGAAACAAGCCGCCTTAATCCTTCTTTTTGCCTTGGATTCGTGCTTGTGATGTATGGATGGGAAAATGTGTCTGGTGCTTTACCATATATGAATTACTCAACTTCACCATTAGTGCCCCCCCAAAGGGCCTCATTCGCATATCTCATTGGTCTAACCAGTCCCTGAAGGGTGGTGATACAGACCATTGCCTGCGGTGCAGCAAATCCAAGTGGTGACTATCTCAGTTTCATGTGTAGCAGAGCAGAACTACCTAATTAAGGAGCTTCCAATCAAGCAAATGAATACGTGTAAAGAAAAGTGACTATTGGATTGTTCACAAAATTGAGTCACTGCTAAACTCGAAGCATTTGCGGCTAACGCAGTCTCCATTTCTGAATATTAAAGGTGCGGTTCACCTTTTTAATTGAAATGATTGTACTTTTCAAACCTAGACCTTTCTTCTCATAATTAATTCCATCTTGTAAACATCAAACCATCATTGTGTCCTCGGTACGTAACACAGTGTGGCATTGGTTCCATCAATATTTTTCATATCTAATTAATCCCGCTGTACATATTGTTAGTTTGTCATTTGTGTGTTGGGTAAAAAGCAGCTTTTGCAGAAGCATCCCGTGTTACTGCTCTGCTTGGTGATAAGCCTGCGATTAATGCAGTTCAGTTCTGACTTGTGATGTGTATGCACGGGAGTAAGAGAACATACATCTCGTTAAAGCTAAAGAACCTTGTACACGAGTAGGGTTTGCCATTCTTCTCTCTGATGATGCTTTTCCACCAAGACATGTAGGCAATACACGAGGGTGTGTATGTATGTGTGTGTATGTATCTTTGTCTTTTAGATATATTTCTGGAGTAAAGCATTTAGACTAAATGTGTTATGCATCTGTGGGCTTGGGGTTGTGGCAGATCGGAATATCAGGCGTGGAGGCCGGATATAGTGTGCTATGACTTAGCGTAGTTTATTGTTTTACACAGTTAGTGGTTGGAGGGCAAGAAGGTAGAGCGGAGAAATGAAGGAAAAGGATCTTTGTTTTGAGTCGTCGGGTGGACGATGGCCCGCGTTGTTCTCTGGAATGCAGGACGTCTCTGGGCTGTATCCTGTTCGTGGGCTGGTCCCGGTGGTGTCCTCGGAGGTATGAGGAAGAAAGAACAACAGGGCGGTTAGTCCTCGAGCGTAGGACCGATTGAGTCCTGTTACCAACACCCGGGGTGTGTGGAGGGTAAAGCGAGCGTGAGGAGCGGGGCGGTAAGGAAAGGGGGATAGGAGATGAGATACGAAGAGCGGGAGGGAAGAGGGTGATAGCGGTGAGGGGTAGGTGCAAAGGTTCTCTATACAACAGTGCTCGTGACGTGATTCGACTGTAGCGTATATACAGTGATTCGGCTTTAGCGTATATACAGTGATTCGGCTATGAATACAGTGAGGTTTGCAACGTGAGGGAGCACTCTATATACACCTATGTACACCAATATACAAGTCAGCTTGGGGACCAGGAGACAAGGTACTCACATGCCCCGCCGCAACTCTCCCGCGAGTTGCGGCCGCTCTCCAGCCACCTCCTGGGGACTCCACCAGTCTTTGGTCCAGACGTCCACCTCTTCTCCAGTCATCCGTTCCTCGGTTTCTCCTTCGATCACGCTCCCTCCGATCTCCGGCTCAGGTTCTCCGTACGCTGTCTCCTGCCACGAGTCCGCCGCATTGAACGCTTCTCCTTTGCTTCTGCCGACTTTTCCGGGCGCTGGCTCTGGTTGGAGGGCGGGACTTCCGGGGTCGCAGGAGGGTGCTTCCGGTCTTCCGCTAGCTGCCATAGGTTCCTGTAAGGGAGGACAGAGGGGTGGAGTCCGGGTTGCCAGGGATGCCGTAGGATTGGGGTCCGGGACCTTGCTGTTGAGGTAGGGGACGATTCCGTTCCACAGCATCTTTGCTAAATCACCTTTATCAGATCTTGCCTAGAGACAGTTTTAGCTGCTTTATCTGTCCTTTGTCAATTACCTCTTACCTCTAATAAATTAAAGTATATATAAATAGTTGGCTTTGGGTAAGACCCTTGCTCTTGCCTATCTCCTTTCCCTACTTCGTATGTGATGGCATTCCTTCTTAGTCTTTGTCTGTCCCGCCTCTGGAACTTTTCTTCTGTGCAGTGCCTTGCTTAGATGACTTGTTTCCTGCCTCTGTTCCCATGCAAGAAACTACTGTTTTTTCTTTCGATTTTAGCACTCCATCAAGTACATGTTTTTTAAAAAAAAAAGCGGAAGGTGCACACGTTGCGGAGTTAAGACGCAGCAGTCAAAATCAATTCCAAAATGACTTCTTTTTATTTGAATAAATCTTTAAAGCTGGCACACAGCCAATGCGTTTCGTTCCCCTTTTTTGCCTGGGGGAACTTCGTCAGGGATCTTTTATATGGTCTTGAACAAAGATAGTAACTGATAACTCTGCCGGTTATCAAGCCGTTGCAGGAGGAGACGTTGCCATTGCAGAATATTTGCAGTATCTCTCTACTTGAGACTAGTCACTTCTACACTAGTGCGCCCATTTGAATTCTCCTCCTTTTTTGAACGTTCATATATTAGATTTTGGAATACAGTCTGCTATTGATAGTATTACTTCCATTTGCGGTCGTACTTGATCCAACACACTTGTTACTATCTTTGTTCAAGACCATATAAAAGAACCCTGATGAAGTTCCGACTGGCAAAAAACGGGAACGAAACGCGTTACAGTAGCTTAGCAAAATGTTTATTTTCTACTTGCATTTTTTTGTGAATATTACATTTTAAAGCAACAAATCAATTTTGCATTCAAGCTTCTACAAATATTTACATCTAATCAGAGAGCACTCTGGGAGCATTATACATAACATCATATTGCTAAAGGTACACATTTTTACACTGTAACCATTATCAGTAGTGGAGTCTGAGCTTACAACATTTACTTAGAGCACTCACCCTAATAAGAAAGGCTTTGCATTAATGAACCATGAATACAAGTTCGAACAGTATTAACACATGGACACAAATATTACCTCAACTGCAGACAACGCCCTTTCCTGATCCATGTGTTACTGTAAACTGGCAGTCAAAGGGTTTGAGCTTTTGGGGGTTGGGCACACTTGTCCCAAGGAAAAAATGCACATGAAAACTTGTTGCACTAGCAATAACAAAGGACAGGAAGTCTATGAGGCTCACTGCCGTTCTATGCTGTTTCTGCGTGGGAGTAGGTGTGAAGCACCTCCACTTAGAGCAGGCTTTGTTTCAGACGCATGAGAGAAAAAGGCTCACACCTCAGGGAGTCAGAAACATGTCTAGAGATGACAGTCTGGTGCAGACCAGTCAGCCACACACCAGTGGTTTGGTAGGTTTGCGGGGGCATTTATTAATTGATCCAACACTTGCATACGTGTGGGCTAATTAATCTGAGATGTTTGGTACCAAACATCTTGGAATTCAGTGAAGCCATCATGCATCCGTGGAACTCATATTGAGAAGCTCCCAGCCCATTTACTCAGTATGTCTTCGCCATGCACTTATAATGTCTAAGAATGGACATAGACATTATATGGCAAATATCTGCTCATGCAGTTATACCCTCACATGAGGTATAGTGCACCCTGCTGTAGGGCTATAAGGGTGACTTTACTGTACCTCTTGCAGTGCTGGTAGGCCTGGCACACAAGAATGTGTGCCAGGCAGACTATTCACCGTTATCTGCAACAAAACACGCAGGCTCCAGTTGCAGTGTGCATGTGTTTGGTAAGGGATCTCTTAGGGTGGCATAGTACATGTTGCAGCCCTTAGAAACCCTCTGTGGTCACAAGACCCTTGGTACCACTGGTACCTTTTATAAGGGACTTATATGTGGACCATAGGTCTGCATATTGTGGAAACAAGGGTACAGTTTTGAGTAAGAATACAGGCACTGGGAACCTGGTTAGCAGGAACCCAGTGCATATTCAGTCAAAGATGCATCAGAAACAAGTAAAACATGGAGGGTAACCAAAAGGAGTACTTTCCTACAATGTGGAAGTCTGATTTTTAATAAATATAAAGGAAAAGTAACTTGTATATTGCTATCTTCTCTCTGCCTGAAGTTCCTGGACCCTAATTTGCATTAGCTCTCCAGCAGTAGCCCACTGGGTGTTTAGACCTGATGAGGGGAGAAAACTGATTCTAGAGCAAATAAAATGGCCTGGGGTTGGGTAGATGTTTTTTCTTAACCATGGCAGAAAGACCAGTTGGGGGTCTTCCCAGGAACTTAGTTTACTTCAAAGGGGATGTCCTGTTACACACACGTTAGATGACACCTGGCAATGTCACAACCTTTGTTTTCCCAGTAAGACAGTCACTAAACCCAATGGCTGGGAAAGCTGCCCTCAGCAGCTGGTTTGAAGTGCAAGGCTGTTTACCCTGGACACACCTTCTAGGTGGACACACAAACTTCTGGGGCCTAGGAGTGAGGGGCATTGTGGGATTATTTGCTGTAGGGGGAACAAGAACTTCTGCAAAGTGGGTAGGGTTACCCCTGGTATGATGTACACCATTGGTTAGGAAGTGCCCAGGGGTCGCTCTTATCCACTAGCTGCTGGTGCCAGGCATCAAAGAGGCACCTTCTTCAGAACATTTCCTGCAGGCATGGAAGAGCAGAAGAGGACTGGACCTACTGTCTGTGACCAGCCCTGAAGGACCGGACCTGCTCCCCCTGGTACCTAGGACCTATTTGTGGACTTAAGGGTCAGCTGGCTAACCACCTAGCTATATGGTCGCTAAACGCTGAAAGAGGCCTTTTTCTTGAACTGCCCGGCTGAACAGAACTGACCTGGACCCTGCTGGTGGTGCCGGTTGGAGTGAGTCTTGACTCCCCAAGTGCTGTTCCTGAGGTCCTTCGCCCCTTGACTTTGTCTAACTGAACTTCTTCTACCACCTCTGAAAACTTGGGACTTGGAACATTTTTGGAATTCTACCCCCAGAGGACTAGGACAGACTACACCACCATCTCTGACCAATGTGCGACCTCGCTGGACTAAGAAAAAGGTTCTTCCTGATTGCAGCTTCTCCACAGCAGCAAATGTAATGAATCGGACCCTCTATGAGAATGCATCTGGCCTTGTGAAACTCAATGTCTGATAACAGCCACAGCCAGGCCCGCTGAAGTATTCCGGGCTCCAAAAAAAGGCATTATCCGAAGGTAAAAAATCTTGACGGGTGAAGGTTCAAAAGTATCCAATCTGTTAGTGCCGCTTCCTGGATATGAAATTTAATTTTCAGAGCTTTTCCCACCAAAACCAACCGCTTCAGGAAGACCTCATCCAGCTCCTATGTGACTTTTCAAGGACTTCTCCTGGTACTGCCTGCTGCCTTACCCATGAACGATTTCGACTTCCAAAAAAAGCTAAGTCCTAAGTTAAAATCTTCGACGGGTCATACCTGGTTGATGTATCCTACACAAACTCCATCTTAGTCTGCCTCAAATCACACCAAGGTCTCTCCTGGCCTATCATGACCATTGACACTTGGTGCTTTTTGTCATTATATTTTCATAAATCTTTAAAAATCTATATCTCAGGTTCGCTTCATTAGATTTGTTTCCTTTTTGGTGTCATTTTGTTTATGAAACCTTACTCAATTTATATAAACCGGAGTGGGATTTCTATTGTCATGTTTTTGACTTTTTAACTGTTTTGGAACTTCTAAATGCTTTACCCATTTTCTGTAAATTAATCCTGTTTGCTCTGTGCAATATCTACCAGGGGTTTAGATCAGGTTTAAATTCCTGAAACCTTTGACTAGACCTAACAAATAAGTGACTTTATTACTTGTGGTGGATTACCTTCAACCATAACAAATAATTGACTTTCTCACAGTATGGATCATCTGTTTTCTCTTTTGTGAGCAATTGCATTCCTTCTGAGTGGTCTTACTTCTTGGAGTGGGCTCTCTTTTGCTTCTGTGCTATTGCTTTGAGCTTCTTCAGTTTACTTGAGCTGTTTAGTTTTCAGCGCATGAGTAGAGCACATTTTGTGAAATAAATTTGTTGGATTTTTTGGCATTGATGTTGGCATTGATTTTACTTTACTTGTTTTCCTACACCCTTGGGCCCCATGGGCATGAAAGGTTTGAGGTTGTTTTAAGCAGCCGTTTTGATGAAGAATTTCTGTTTTGCAGATTTTGTCTATGTGCGTCCATTTCTTATGTTTTTCTATGTGTGCTTTTGTATCACCCAGATTCATTGATGGCTCTAGGTCTATTTTCAACATTTTCTCCCTAGCTTGGAGTACCCAAGGCGCACTCGTCTTTTTGGTTGTCTCTCTAACGTTCTGTGCTCTTTCTTGTCATATGATCTGGGTTGGAATGTTTTGTTGATTTCTTCCAGCTTTGCCATTCAGTACCAAGATTGTTTCCTAGCAAGAGGTTTAGATCTCATCCATCACAGAGATCCGTTCTTATTCTCTGCAGATTGAGTGTCCTTCATCTTCTTTTTTTATTTTTTTTTAAAAACAAATTTTATTGGCTGAAGACACATATTCTTGCACAGCTCTGAAAGCCAGAGGCAGCTGCCACCATGGTTACACAATATCAATTTCAGCATTTTACATTTAATCATTGAATGATTTAAGGAAAAGAACAAAGGAAATTAACTAATCCCCTCCCACCCCCCCCGAGCACCGCTGCTAGCTCGACTCGCTACAAGTGAAATATATACAGTGCCTGCCATGTACACTTAGTCACCATGCTTAGGTTCAGTAGGTATAAGCCGTCAAAGAGTTGGGGGGGCAGTGTCCTCTGGCGGTGGGTCCAACTCCAAGCCCCGATAGTCCGCCCACCTTTTCCATATTTTGGAGTGCTTCCGGGGACAGCCCCTCGCCACAAACACTGGTTGTTCAAGCCCCATACAAAAATCCAATCCATTCTTCCGTGCCGCGAGGGGCGGGGCACGGGGCGCCTTCCAAGCCCTTGCAGTGTCCCTTTTCGCCAATGTTAATCCTAGCAAGAGCTGGTGTCGCTTGTATCGATTGCCCCCCACCCCAGCCATAACGTGAAGCAGGATAAGTTTAGGGTCCCTTTGGAGCTCCCAGGCCAGAACTTCCTCGAGACATCTAATGACCCCACTCCAAAATCTCTGTAATGCCCCACAGTCCCACACTGTATGTAACAACGTGCCCACTTCCCTTCCGCAACGCAAGCATTCTGGAGAAGGCACCATACCCGCTCGCCACAGTCGCTGTCTGGTAAAGTATGTACGGTGCAGGTATCTGAACTGGATGAATCGCAGGCGTGTGGATATCGCTGCCCCCCCCCCCCCTAGGACTCTCAAGGGCCTCTACTCAGTCCTCCTCATCTAACTCCCCAACATCCTGTTCCCAAAAGGTCCTGAGTCTTGTCAAGTCGGAGGAGCTATGCCGCACTAGCGTTTGGTAAATACGAGACACCTTCTTGTCGGGCAGTTCTCCCATAAATAACTTGGCTTCAAGTGGGCTAAACTCCGGGAGTTGCTCCAGACCCGCCAGGTACGGCAGAAGAGCGTGACGGAACTGAAGATATCTGAAGAACTGTGTACGGGGCATGTCGAATTCTTTCTGTAGTGTTTCAAAGGTCTTAAGAACACATCCAGCCATAACATCACCCAGGGTGGAAATGCCAATCGCATCCCATCCCCGGAAGCCCACCAGGGTGGTTAGCTGAGGCAGTCTACTATTATGCCACAGCGGGGTTTCCTGGGTGAGTGTGTTCCACCAGCCCGTTCGACGCAGGGCTTGCCTCCACACCCGGAAAACTACTTGGGTGACGGGGGAAGGGCCTTTCTAAGTGGAGCCGAATATAGAAGCGTGTGAAGGGATGCAGTTCCCATTAGGGCCTTCTCCACCTCATACGCCGGGTCTCCTCTGTCGGCGTACCACCAATCCATCTTCTTTTGATTCCAGATTAAGCATTAGGACCCAGAGGTTGTGGTTGTTTCCAAGCATTATTCTATGCACCTTTCTCGAATTTATTTCAATTCTTCACTTGGATGTAAGCATAGTTTAGGCTTTTGTAGAGCTGTAGGCCATTGCGATCTAGCAATTTTGAGTGGATTGTGTTGAAGTTCTGAAGAAGAAAGTGTTTCTGTTTAACTTCTTTAATCTTTATTGTTAGCTTGAAGACCCTGTACCATCACAGCGGCCCCCATGCCCTCCTTGCTTCTTTTAATTCACTCAGAGCAGTAGTGAGCATGATCAGAATTTTGTTTAGTAGGTTCCCTATGGTCTGCATTTTTTCCATTAGGTGTACTAGAAACAGTCTTCCAATGTCATAATACTAATGAAGTAATTCCCTTTCGCACATTTTTTCATCACTATTGTTTGGGTTTGGTTGTGGCAACGTTGGGAGTGTTAATGTTCCCCGGGACACCTGCTTTTAAATTTGATTTATCATATTATATTCTTTCTTTCCGTTTTTAAAGTTGCTCTCTGTGTGTGAATGATCTAGCTCTACAGTAAGCTGTCAAGAACTGTTAATTTCTTATTAGCAGTATTAGGTAACTGCTGTTCTTGTTAAGTTACTCTTTTTGGGTCTGATACTCTGAAGTATTACTAAACAATCTTTATTTGGCAATGAACACAGCCATAAAAGATACAATACATTAAAAACATTCTCAAATACATTTAAAAAAACGTATTTCATAATATTAAACAACTCTAAAATTTCTGTAAAATTACATCGGACAATCTACTCTCATCTTGAAAGACCTCTAATTATTACAGAACTGTAAATGCTAATTAATTCCCAAAGTCCTGTGTCAGCATGGAACCATTCACGAGTACCCCTCTCTGTCTCAGTCATATCTGGTTTTCCTAGATCTTATCATTGCTCTTAAAAGTGCATAACCACAAATAAAGTGCGTTCATTCTGCAGAAGTTGCATGTGCAAAAGCCTGTCTAAATCCCATTTATTTTAAATAGGGCTTAAGATAGTCCTGGGATACATAAAATATTTGCATAAAAGACAAAGTGTAAAATATCCTGTGGAGACCTATTGTCACAGCCATGTGTCCCTCTATCCTCGGCTCGTGCTACAAAGCCAGGAGGAGAGGCCACTAAGTGATGAAACATGTTAAATCTAAAATGGGTAATTAAAAAACAATTGTGTGCGCTGGTTAAAATAGTGACGTAAGACTCTATTCTCAACACTGATTTAACTAAGGCGTGTGCTCTTAACTGTTTGCTTAATCAGTTTCTTTCCTTCTCGCTCAGCACTAGCTTTCTTAGAGAATAGTTCATTAATTATTATCCTCTCTCTTCACTGCTTTATATAATTTATAAAAATGTATGATCTTCCTAAGGCACAACATGTTTCCTTGATATATCTCAACCAGGGGATTTTGAAGGCATGATCCAATTAGAGGCAATCCAAAATTGCAGCTTGGTTAAAGAAGGCCTCCTCATTGGACCAAATATTCATCCAGCAAAGCTGTGGCTTAACTGCAACTAAGTCAGTGATATGCCTTGCCCCAATTTCTTCATGAACCGAGAATGCAGGAGTACCCGGAGAGACTTTTAGCAACTGTCTCAAAAATGTATTTTGCGTAGTCTGTAGTTCAGCCACTGCTTTGTAACCCCAGATCTCGCTCCTGTACAAGACCTTAGAAATACAAATTGATTGATATACTTTTAAAATCACCTCAGGCCACCATGTACCTAATCTGTGTTCATAGTTTCCAATGGCTCCCATAGCTTTCTTCATATCCATTACCTTCTCTTCCTTCAGGTTATTCCAATTTAATATTGTATCAAATAAAACACAGAGGTATGTAAAGGCTGGGACTTTGGCTATGCTAAAAGTGCCTGCTTTGTAGGATTTTGTGCTATTCCTCGACACCCAACTTCCATCACAAATGACTTGGTGTAGTTGGGGGACAGATCCAGCCATTCATTTAGGAGACAAACCCATCGATTATAACTTGCAGTGCTCTTGGGGTGCGTGCTATAAGCACAGCATTGTTTGTATACAGCAGAACTGGTACTGCTCTACTGCCTGTTCTTGGTGTATTGGCCTGCAGGGATATCAAGGCAGATTCTAGCCCGTTGATATAAAAAAGGGGCTAAAATAGAGCCTTGGTGCACACCTCTTGTGCATTTAAAATTGTCACTAAGTTCCCCCTTTAGTGTGAATCTGACTGCTGCTGAGGTATGGGCATATAAAGTCATCAGAGCATTTATCATTGCCCGCTCCACACCTAGTTCATCTAAGAGCGCCCACAGTTTACTGCGCTTCACCCAATCAAACGCTGCAGTGATATCCATCAATCATAGATATATGACTCCTGCTTTGGCGATTGTATATTTTGATATCAGTAAATAGAGGTTCAGCCATTGGCCCACTGTAGATGTGCATGTTCAGATGCCATAGTGGACCTGTGAGATAATTTGTTTATCTTCCCACTCCGCTGACCTATTTAATAAGACCCTCCACACAACTTTGACCGCGGAATCTATCGGGGAAATGGGTCGATAGCAATGGGGATTATCCCTATCCCCCTTCTTATAAATAGGGACGATAATAGCAGTGGACCAAGACTCGGGCGTATCAGATGACACTGCCGCATTCAAAACTTTAGTCAAGATCTGGGCCCACACATCTATGTTACTCCGGAATTTGTCCGAGGGGATCCCATCTGGGCCGGGGCCTTATTCTTGGTCAGTCCCTCTATTCCAATTTTAACCTCATCTAGATGAAAGTTGATCTGAGAATTACATGGGAGGAGCTCCCAGTCATTATTATAATGATCTCCATCCCCGTGATTGTAAACTGCCTGGAAATGATTCTTCCACTGATGCTGTGTAATTTGATGACATATGGTCGTTTGTCCGGTTCTGTAA
Source organism: Lissotriton helveticus (assembly GCF_964261635.1). Lineage (NCBI taxonomy): Eukaryota > Metazoa > Chordata > Amphibia > Caudata > Salamandridae > Lissotriton > Lissotriton helveticus. The sequence continues at coordinate 1,738,835,890 of NC_136068.1, forward strand.
AACAAGGTCTGTTGACTTTCCAAAATAGGGAGCTATCTTTTAGTTCACTAGCCTAAACCAGTTTATCCCAAGCCTGTTTTTGTAACAAATACCTCTGTTCCTTGAGTGCTTTTTTTGTAATTATTGCGGCAAATGGCTAATAAAGATCTATTGCGAGTGATCTCTTTCCAAGCTATTTTAAGTTTCCTCAGTGCCTAAGAACACTCACTGTCAAACCACCTTGGACTATCCAAATGAAGAGTGGCCCCTGGGGCAGTTCAAAGAGCAGCCGCTGACTTTGCGATAGCCTCAGCGCAACTAATTACATCTTCCTCTGAAGGTGATATATATCTAAGCACAATCAAGAACAACAGAATTTACTCCCCTTATATTGCTTTTTAAACAAGGTAATACATCGACAGAGGAGAAAAATAGATAGCAATACAAACATAAAAATGGTGAAGACTGCACAAAACATCATATGAACACAATATGACCTACATACATAATATACAATGATAGGTACAAACTACAAGGAAGACAGAAATGTGCACCATTTTTATGTTTGTACTGCTAACTTTTTTTCTCCTCTGTCGATGTGTATAATGTAGTACATTGTTCCTCATCTATGCTTTTGTGGGGCTCTTTTCATGTTGAAATGTTTATCATATTCTTATAAACAGTTGTGATATCTGAAAATGAAGTGATTTCTATGAAATGTATTTTTTTGATAATAAATTTTGACAATTAATTGGTCTATGGGATGTGTATATTTTTGGATGTATTACCTTGTTTAAAAAGCAATATTAGGGAGTAGATTCTGTTGTTCTTTATTGTGGGTTTTCTTGTATTCTTCTCCCTATTAATTTATTAACCAGGGACCCCTTCTTGTGTTTTTTTATATAGCTAAGCACTTCAGAATCTCCTGTAGCCTTACTTTGAAAAGGGATAGATTAAAAGCATTGATGTCCACCTGCGACCACGGCAGGTGCCTCCCCTGACCGGTTGGCAAAATTGTCCCTCCCATTCTACTACCTTGTACTTACTTAGGACCCTGTACCCACAGCCCGAGAGTCTAAGGGTATGATCGATGTAGGGACTATCTAAAGTCCTAAAGAACAATATAGTGCGACCCACTGAAAAAAAAAAAATCAATGATAGAAGCACAGTCCCTTTCTTTATAAGTAAGAGGGTACAGGCTATTGGGGCATAACTGCATTTTGTAAGGTAAACATTAAATCATGGGTATTTAAAAGAGCATTTAAATCGCAGCCATCTGTGGAATGCTCCATATGCCAGTCTTCTACTGCCGGGCATATAGGAATGGCCCTTGTACTTTGTCCGATGTCTGAAGACAAATGACAATTAAAATAACCTAACAGAATAAGGTTACCCTGTGGTAGGTCTTCCCCCTGTAACTATTCCAGGAGACCAGCTAGCTCCTTCATTCTTGGTGGACCAAAATTCCTTTTTTAGCATTATAACAGTTAATTATTGTAAACCGAAACATTTAATAATTTATTTGTTTAGTAGAGCGCTTGAATCACCCCTGGAGGGGTATCTCTGTGCTTAGGGTGGAGCTGCTGGCAGGCTGAGGAGGATGTTAAAACAGGAAGGCCTTGAAGTTCCCTGATAGTCAGGGCATTGCCTCAGGTGTATGGGGAGCAGGTTCCAGTACCGAGGAGCGAGGTAGTAGAAGGACTTCCCACGGAGCCTGGCTTTCATAACTCTGGGGACTTGGAGAAGTGATTTGCTACAAGACCTGAGAGTCCTAGATGGGATATAAGGCTTGATCTTTCTAGAGTTATAGGAAGGGCCAATTTTGTACAAGGCTTTGTAGACCGTGCAGCAAACCTTAAACTGAACACGCCTACGAATTGGAAGCCAGTGGAGTTTTTGCATTAAGGGAAGGAATGGGGTTTTGGATTGAGAGTTCGTGATGAGTCGTGCAGCAGTGTTCTGAACCACCTGTAACCTGCTAAGGGATGACTCATTTGCAGAAACCAGGAGAACATTACAATAATCAAGACGGCTCATGATCATGGTCTGAATGAGAGTTTTCCGAGTATAGTCTGGCAAGAAAGGGAAGACTCGTCGTAGCAGACCCAGCACATAAAAGCAAATGCTAGCAGTATGGGCAGCATGCTCCTTTAGAGTTAGTGGTACAAAAGGGGGTGGTGATGGACGGAGCATCTGAGCCAATCAAACACTCACACCCAGTCAAAAGATCTGGGTTTGATCCATCGCCGTTCTTTAGCCCACTCTGCCACCCCTGTTCAGACATGGCTATATGCAAATCAATCTGACCCTGTGCCTCATGGGAACAGTCCAGCCCGAACTGCCAAGCCGTGTCTTCCCTGGACCGGAAACAAGCTTCCGAGGACACGGTTTCTGGCATTCCAGCCGCCTTCAGCCCAGCTTGCTTGAATCCAGTGGCAAAGTGAGCAAGGGACTCACGTCTGAGCATACCCTGCCACACTTATGGCGGCCAAAGCGGTACAAAAGGGGGTGGTGATGGACGGAGCATCTGAGCCAATCAAACACTCACACCCAGTCAAAAGATCTGGGTTTGATCCATCGCCGTTCTTTAGCCCACTCTGCCACCCCAGTTCAGACATGGCTATATACAAATCAGTCTGACCCTGTGCCTCATGGGAACAGTCAAGCCCGAACTGCCAAGCCATGTCTTCCCTGGACCGGAAACAAGCTTCCGAGGACCGGTTTCTGGCATTCCAGCCGTCTTCAGCCCGGCTTGCTTGAATCCAGTGGCAAAGTGAGCAAGGGACTCACGTCTGAGCAAACCCTGCCACACTTATGGCTGCCAAAGCGGTACAAAAGGGGGTGGTGATGGACGGAGCATCTGAGCCAATCAAACACTCACACCCAGTTAAAAGATCTGGGTTTGATCCATCGCCGTTCTTTAGCCCACTCTGCCACCCCAGTTCAGACATGGCTATATGCAAATCAATCTGACCCTGTGCCTCTTGGGAACAGTCCAGCCCGAACTGCCAAGCCGTGTCTTCCCTGGACCGGAAACAAGCTTCCGAGGACCGGTTTCTGGCATTCCAGCCGTCTTCAGCCCGGCTTGCTTGAATCCAGTGGCAAAGTGAGCAAGGGACTCACGTCTGAGCATACCCTGCCACACTTATGGCGGCCAAAGCGGTACAAAAGGGGGTGGTGATGGACGGAGCATCTGAGCCAATCAAACACTCACACCCAGTCGAAGGATCTGGGTTTGATCCATCGCCGTTCTTTAGCCCACTCTGCCACCCCATTTCAGACATGGCTATATGCAAATCAGTCTGACCCTGTGCCTCATGGGAACAGTCCAGGCCGAACTGCCAAGTTGGCAGTTCGGGCTGGACTGTTCCCATGAGGCACAGGGTCAGACTGATTTGCATATAGCCATGTCTGAAATGGGGTGGCTGAGTGGGCTAAAGAATGGTGATGGATTCAACCCAGATCAGTTGACTGGGGGTGAGTGTTTGATTTGCTCAAACGCTCCATCCATCATCCCCTTTTGTATCGCTTTGTTCGCCCTAAGTGTGGCAGGGTATGCTCAGACGTGAGTCCCTTGCTCACTTGGCCACTGGATTCAAGATAGCCTGGCTGATGAGGACTATGAATCCGAAAGCGGTCCCAGGATGCTTGTTTCCGGTCCATGGAAGACATGGCTTGGCAGTTCGGGCTGGACTGTTCCCATGAGGCACAGGGTCAGACTGATTTGCATATAGCCATGTCTGAAGTGGGGTGGCTGAGTGGGCTAAAGAATGGTGATGGATTCAACCCAGATCAGTTGACTGGGGGTGAGTGCTTGATTTGCTCAAACGCTCCGTCCATCATCCCCTTTTGTATCCCTTTAGAGTTAGGGCATGATCAAGGAGAATGCCTAGGTTTTTGACTAGTCTTTTGGTGGTAGGGGAAGGGCCAAGGGTTACCGGCCACCAATCCGGGGACTAGAGAAGAGGGGCATCTCCAAAAATGATTATCTCAGTTTTTCCCACATTAAGTTGTAGAAAATTGCTTTTCATTTAATCTACAATAGCAGTCATTCCTTCAGAGAAGATGGTCAAAGCTGATAAGGAAGATTATTGAAGGAGAAAAGAAGCTTGGTGTCATCAGCATAGGAAATGGGCAGGAAACCACTGGATCTCAGAAGGTTGCCAAAGGGTTCAATGTAGATGTTAAACAAAGTAGGGCTCAAACAAGAACCCTGGGGGACACCCTTGGTCAGTTCCATCGCCTTAGACTGGAAGGGTCCTATATTGACAGTCTGAGTGCAGGAGGACAGGAAGCTGGTCATCCACTGTAGGGCAATTCCACAAAGTCCAATCTCCTTCAGTCTCCTAAGCATAATCTGGTGTGACACTGTGTCGAATGCTGCAGAGAGGTCCAACAGCACAAGAATAGTGGACTGGCCACTATCTAGGGTCATTCTGATGTTATACGTGACCTCTAGTAGGGCCAGTTCTGTGCTGTAGTTGGGCCTAAAACCAGATTCTCCCTAACATGCTACCTAACACAAGCTTTAAGCCTTGTGCCACTGCAGAATTCCAGGTCAATGGTTTCACAGATCCAAAAAGCTCGAGTGTGATAAATATAATTAGGCCGCCCTTAGCTCGCCCACAAATTAAGCCTTCCACTGGAAGGAAGAACGACTTGTAACCTTCTAGGAATGATTTATTTTCCCCCTCCCAGGTCTCCTGCAGGTAAATGATCTTGTAAGAAGTTATAAATTGGATCCATCTATCATCTTCGAATTTTGAAGCTAGTCCTGCCACCTTCCAGATCAAATTGACCTCTCTCTCCTCCTTGGGTATGGGGTAAAATAGCTGATGTTATCTCCTCCCCCTGGTGTCCTATCTGGCAGTTCTGGTTATAATAATCTAGAGGGTGGTCTACTTTCTCTCCCTGGCAATACTCACTAGGCATAGCAGCCTGTGTTTGGAAGTCAGTCGCTGTTGTCTGTACTAGGCTGTGTTCAGTGCCCGCAGCCTATCAATCCACGTCATTAAGACCAGTCAGGGGGGCATAAATATTCAGTGACAACATCATTCCCTTCTGAGTGTGTGCACCCCCCACCATCTCATGGGCATTATTATTTGCTATGGCACTAGTACTCGGTTCATCGAAAAAACCTAGTGGGAATAGTTTAATTTCTGATGTATAAAAAGGGAACTCAGCCGAGCGGCTAAAGATACTATATGCCAAATTTGGGAATCTGAAGGTGGCAATCACGGCATCGCCTTTGAAGGTTTTCTTGGATTGTCCAATCCAAGAGACCCTTCTTGCCATCAGAATGTGAGAATGGTCCATTACATTAAATCTGCTATGTTTCCCTAACAAATGAGACACTTTATTTATCAGATTGTCTGTGGGTTCCTCAGTATCTACTCCCAAGCTTTGAACCCCAACCAGAACTACAGTATAGGGACAACAAGCCGGAGGCAGATCGATTACTGGTAGACCTGCTCTGTTTATGTTCCTAGAACTGGTCCTCACTTTCTCGTACTCATGTGGGGAAGAATGTTGGTCCCCAACACCCCCAACTCCTCTCTCCATTCCACGTGTTTGAGAATTAGGCATACTACCATACGTCTTACCCTGATCCATTACATGTCTCAGGGGCCCGTTCCCCAGTGATCTAATATTATTTAGTGGTCTGCTTTCAGTCTATTTTTCCCGAGCAAACTAGGAGATACTGCCTGTGACTGGGCACTGGTTGGAGAAGGTACTTAAATAGCATATTCTCCAATTTCCCAAGTGTTTCTCTGGAGTCTGATAACACTTTGTCCAATTTTTTCCAAAGCTTAGAGAACAGGTCTGCCATCAGATTCGTAACTATTTTCCTCAGAGAATTCCAAAATTCCCCTATGTCCTTCAGGCTAATTGATGGTTTTTGTTCCTCCACTCTCCGTGTAGGCTCGTTTTTCTTCTTTGCTTTACGTAGTCTCCTGGGTACCGGTGAAACCTCTGACCCCATGCCCTTTTTGTTGTGGGGTACCCCACGACCCCCCCCTGCTGTACCTGGTGAGGGAGCACTTACACAATTGGTCACCTTCCCCTGATGTTCCAGCCCCTGTGAACTATCAATAATAACAACCTGGGGGCTCGTAGTAGTTACTTATAATAAGTCAACACACAAGAGTTCAGGCGCTTGGGGACCAGTCCAGTCCATGGAGAATCTCCTCTCTATTTTTATCAATCTCCTTAGTGATGGCCCCCACCGCTTTCGCTAAAAACGGATCAATAGTAGCCCTTTTGTCGTTAGTCATATGATCAGTATTAGCAGTTTTTCTCTTCCCCATAGTAAATAAATGCAGAGGATTCCTATAGACACTAAGGAGCCTTTCTGATAGATACATCTGCCAGTGGATTCCTCACCTTGTGAATATCCCCCTTGCGTCAGCAACGTTCGGAAAATTCTTCATAGCACGCCGGCGTGGACGACGTCATAGAAACGCGGCATCGCGTGTGACTCCGTCTGACGTCACCGACTCCTTATTAGGCCCACGTCTATTTTGCATTACTATTTCTCTGTCGAGTGTCTATTCTTCGTCGAGGATGTCGTCGAGGAAGACGGGGTTCAAACAGTGCAGATCGTGTGCCCGGATGATGTCTATTACCGATCCGCACGACGATTGCTTGTGGTGTCTTGGTTCGGACCATGATGTCAAGAGCTGCCGATCCTGCTTCAAGATGAACCCAAAGGCTTTACGAGAACGTGAAGCGAAACTTCTGCTGGCCAAGGTGAAAGGTAAAGAAGCTGGTAGGTCTTAATGGTCAACATCTAGACGCTCGAGGTCGAAGCAGAGGTCACGATCGAAGTCGAGGTCAAGATCGGCTTCGAGGTCCAGAGTGAGGTCGAGGTCCAGGTCGAAGTCGGCTTCGGGTCATACTTCGGGCTCCTCGAAGAAGAAGCACAAGAGGAGGAAGCATAGCTCAAGACATCACTCTGGCAAAGAGTCTTCGGATTCGAAGAGTAAGTCTTCATCACGTAAACATCATATCGACTTCGTGTCACCTTCACCTGAGCGATCTCGTGAGGTTTCCCCGGATCCGGAGCAAGAACCGAATCCAGATTCGCGTCATTCTTCGGCGCATGAAGAAGACGAGGAGATTCCTCGGGCACTGACTCCGGTGGAAAGCCCAGAGGTTCAAGAGGGTCAGGAAGAACCGATGCCAGAGCAGCCTTCTTCGGAGCAGCCAATGGGTTCGTACCCTCCCTTTCCTGGTCCTGGACAGGACCCCTCGCATTTCCTTAACGCCATTTTTGGCGTTTATGCAAGGGCAATGTACCCCACTGGTGCACCGGCAGGTCCCATGGGTCCGTTGTCTTTTAACTTTGGTGTCCCTCAAGCTTACGCTCCAGCAACTTTTATGCCGACGCCTTATACACCTTGGCTCGGTACGGTGCCGCCGAGGTCATCGACTCCGCGTACGGCTTCGCCGGCTCCGAAGCGACCTCGAGAACTGGATCGAGTACGACGCCTGTTTGAGATTCTCGTCCTCAAGCTGTCCCGGCTCCTCGTTCGACTCCGGCTCCGTCGGAGTCGTTACCGGATCCTACGACTTCGGTTCGTCTGGAGTGGTCGAGGCGCAGAGCTCAACGCCTCATGGAGGAAAGGGAGTATGAAGATCCTGAAGTAGAGGAAGGAGAACTTCTGGATCAAGGGGACTGTTTTGAGGACCTGCATAGTGCTAGTGGCCTGGAACTCTCTCCTGAGTGGTGTTTGCCATCAGTTTCTGATGTACCATCTAAGGACGTGGCACCCTACCATGTTGTCATTAAGAAGGCTGCGGAGCTGCTCAATCTGACTTTACCTACCGTTGAGCTCAAGCCTAACATCCTCACGGAGGTTTTCCATTCGCCTTCCTATATTAAAGAGCCTACACTCCCATTCAGTGAAGCTTTGACTGAGCCAATAATGGAGGTCTGGAAGAGACCATTGACTGCTCCTGCGGTATCCAGGTCGGTGGCAAGACGTTACAGGGTGGCACTTGGTGACCCTGAGTTTCTTTCTTCGCATCCTTCACAGGAAAGTCTGGTTGTGCAGACCGCTTGTTCCAACAGATCTGCAGGTTCTTTTCCACAGGAGCGGTACCTCGTGGTAGAAGTAAGCCTTTATGATATAGCGGTCACTGACGCCGCGGTGATACCTACCGAGTACCAGCTCATGGGGCATATCTTTTGCGCAACAGCAAGACCACATTCAGGTCATTATTTTTGATACCTTTTGCTTACAGAGGGCCAGCTCATGCCCTGAAGCAGAAACTAGCAGTGGATTTTTACTGCTGGTTTCTAGGACGACAGGCTTATTACATTTAGCAACTGAGCTTTGTTCCAGTAGGGACCATTAGAAGATCCTGATGAGTAGGCAGTAGGGGACTGCCTACGAAACATGTAGACCAGGTTGTAGCGAATCGCTCTACCTCAAAACCCCCTTCTTAACGTCCCCAGCTAGGGAAGTGAATACATTGTTTTTTTCCACTAGCCAGAGGATTTTTAACCTTTTTTATTCCCACACATAATTAGGTCCCTACACTTCACTGACATCACCCACACTTGCACAGTCACATAGTCCTGTCACTATACTAGTGCTCCCGCGTAGTCGGTCAGGTCGTAGCACGCCCCGCCCCGTAGAGGGACGGGAAGACCCCAATGATGAAGCATGACACTATTGGATTTTTTTAGTGTGTGAGGGGTATTTTAAAAAGCACACTGTGCTCTCATCTTTACCACCCTAAGAGAGAGCTCATCTATTAGTTTTCATTACCCACAGAAATTAATAAAAATAATAAAAATCACTACACTTTGATAGAATCTCTTTGTTTATACATATCTGATCGGAGGGTGATTCTGTCAATACCTCTTCACTTCCTCAATTGTTTTGGAAGTCTTTTCCACAGGTGCCAGCAGATAAAGATTCTAAAAAATTGGACCAGTCTGCAAAAAAGATTTTCTCCTCTGGTAGCATGGCACTTAGATCTAACAATGCTACTTGCCTGCTGGGGAGATATGTTCATGCTTTGATGGACTCTGTGAAACAATTGTAAACTAAGCTTCCGGAGGAAGATAGAAAAAACTTCAATGAAGTAGTCTCTGATACTCAGGCAGTGGCCCGCCAGGTAATAGAGTGGCATGGACACGACTGACTCTGTGGCCAGGATAATGAGCTCTACTGTTGCCACGAGAAGGGCCGCTTGGCTTAAGTCTTCTGAATTTTCAGCAGATGTACAGTCTACTCTAATGGACTTACCATTTGACGGAACTGGCCTCTTTGGAAAAAAAGCGGATGTAGCATTGGAGAGGTTCAAAGATAGCCGGGCGATGGCAAGGTCTTTGGGCCTGCAGGCTAGAGGCTCTACCACCAGAAAGTTTAGGGGATTTGGTGGATCCACTTTTCGTCCCTATAAACAAGGCCAGCAGCAACAGCAGAACCCTATGTACAAGTCATACAGAGGTAGACAGAGGGGTTGTGGACGTGGACGTCAGGGCTCTTCCTCCTCTACTTCCTCCTCTAATACCCACCCCCACCCCCACCTACAACAGCAAAGCAGCCCTAGATCCGCCATTCCGGATCATGCGGGTCGGCTTACTCATTTTCTACGGGATTGGGAATCGGTTACATCAGATCTTTGGGTTCTCAATCTCGTAGAAAATGGGTATGCACTTACTTTTCAGGAGTTCCCTCCCAATTACCCTCCTTGCCAAGGTTATTGTTCGGAGGACCACCTGCTTCTCCTGCAGGAAGAAGTCCTGGCACTGTTCAGAAAAGGTGCGATAGAGGTGGTTCCGGAGCAGTAGAGGGGTCAGGGGTGCTACCGGTATTTCCTGATCCCCAAAAAGGATGGCAGACTTCGACCAATCCTGGATCTCAGGATCTTGAACTTGTATCTGAAACAGGAAAAGTTCAAGATGCTCACTCTTGCGCTGGTTCTTCAAGTGCTGTTGGAAGAAGACTGGATGGTGTCGATCGACTTGCAGGATGCTTATTTCCACATTCCTATCCTGAAGTCACACAGGAAGTATCTCCGTTTTACGGTAGGGTCGCAACACTACCAGTTTGCGGTCCTGCCGTTTGGACTTACTACTGCGCCTCGAGTTTTCACCAAGCTGATGGCAGTGGTGGCTGCGCATCTCAGAAGGTCGGGGATTCCTGTGTTCCCCTATCTGGACGACTGGCTGATCAAAGCAGAGTCGCCGGAGAAGGTGCTCCATCATCTGCAAGAGACAGCTCCGTTGTTGCACAGGTTGGGTTTTTCGATAAATGTACCCAAGTCTCACCTGGTACCCTCCCAGCGCAACCTGTTCATAGGTGCGGTACTGGACACTACTGTATGTCGGGCATTCCCTCCACCACAAAGGATTCGCGACATACAAGAAATGATTCCTTTATTCTTCAATGGAGCGGTTGTTCCAGTCCTGAAGGTCCTTCGTCTGCTCGGTCTGATGGCTTCTTGCATTCTGTTGGTCAATCATGCACGCTGGCACATGAGGGCACTCCAGTGGTGCCTCCGCAGGCAGTGGTATCAGCACAACGGAGATCTCAGGGAGTCAGTGAGGATCTCCAGAGAAACTGCAGCGGATCTGTCTTGGTGGAGTGTGGAGGGCAATCTGTCTCAAAGAAAGCCCTTCCATCTACCTCCATCGGTGGCCACAGTGATTACGGATGCATCCACTCTAGGGTGGGGTGCTCATCTGGGGGATTTGGAGGTCAAAGGTCTTTGGTCTCCAGAGGAAAGGTTGCTTCACATCAACCTTCTAGAGTTGCGGGCGATACATCTGGCGCTCAAGGCCTTCCTCCCTTCCCTTCACGGTCAGTCGGTTCAAGTCCTGACGGACAACACGACCGCAATGTGGTATATCAACAAGCAGGGAGGAGTAGGGTTGCAGTGTCTCTGCAGAGAGACTCTGCGTCCTGGTCCTGGGTTCAGGACCATCAGATTTGTCTGATGGCAAATCATCTGGCCGGAGTGGAGACTCCATCCGGAGGTTGTTCACGACATCTTTCAGATGTGGGGGACTCCTCGGGTTGACCTGTTCGCCACTCGCGAGAATGCTCACTGCCTGTCATTCTGCAGTCTCCAGTATCCGATGCAAGGAGCACTGGGGTACGCGTTTCAGTTGAGTTGGGAAAGTCAACTCCTTTATGAGTTTCCTCCCATACCCCTGATTCCTCGGGTTCTGAGGAAGATTCGCCAAGACCGGGCCCAAGTCATATTGGTTGCCCCGGATTGGCCAAGAAGGGTGTGGTACACGGACCTACTCCACCTCTCCTCTCACCCGCCGCTCCGTCTCCCTTTCAGGGTCGATCTCCTCTCTCAGATGTAGGAGCAGGTTCTACACCCCCACCTCCAGACATTACACCTTCATGCCTGGAGATTGAACGGGGCAACCTGATTTCCTTTTCTCTCCCTCACGATGTGGTGGATGTCATTCTTTCGGCCAGGCGTGACTCCACCAAATCCATCTATTCGTATAGATGGTCTAAATTTGTTGTTTGGTGTAGGGAGAAGGCTATTGACCCTTTGAGGGCTCATCTGTCCGATATATTGCAGTTCGCTCTCTCTTTGGCGCAGCAAGGATTTGCTGTTGCCACAGTCAAAGGTTACCTTTCGGCGTTATCGGCTTTTCTCTGTTTGCCGGATCAGCCGTCTCTTTTTAAATCTCCAGTGGTTTTGAGGTTTCTGAAGGGCCTCACTAATAAGTTCCCCCTTTCTCCATTTATCGTGCCCCAATGGGACTTAAATCTTGTCTTAACATTCTTGATGGGTTCTCCCTTCGAACCCGTACACAAGTGTCCCATGAGGCTTTTGTCTTTCAAGACGGTCTTCTTAGTTGCGATCACCTCGGCAAGGAGGTTGAGTGAGCTTCAAGCTCTTAGTTCTAAGCCCCCATTCCTGACCTTTCATGCTGTTCGAATGGTTCTTAGGACCAGGGCTGCTTTTCTGCCTAAGGTGGTAACTCCCTTCCATCTAGGGCAGTCCATTACCCTTCCTACCTTCTATCCTCCCCCTCACCCTTCTAAGGAGGAAGAGAGACTGCACTGTCTGGGCCCTAAGAGGGCGGTGTCTTTTTATCTGGACAGAACAAAAGACTTCCGGTTGGACGACCAGCTATATGTTGGTTTTGCTGACTGTCGGAAGGGCAGAGCGGTGCACAAGCGCACACTTTCCAGGTGGATAATCCTGTGCATCAAGATTTGCTACTCCCTGGCGGGTAAGGACCCTCCTGAGGGTATACGAGCTCATTCTACCAGGGCAAGGTCTGCTACCTCTGCGTTGTCTAGGGGTGTACCTGTTGAGGACATTTGCAGAGCCGCGACTTGGGCCTCCCTCCACACTTTCGCGAAGCATTACTGCTTGGATACCGAAGTGAGGAGGGATGGCCACTTCGCGCGCTCTGTCCTCCAAGATTTCTTGGTGTAGCAGGATGGACACCCTCCTCCGGGAGTGGGGACTGCTGTGGGACTCTATTCACAAGGTGAGGAATCCACTGGCAGATGTATCTATCAGAAGAACAAGTTTTCTGGTAGATACAGTATCTGCCTGTGGATTCCTCACTGACCCACCCGCCTCCCCGTTGTCCACTCTGCTATACCTGAGTTTATGTATATTAATATTTATATTTGTATATATATTGGGTTTTTGATACCTTTGCTTCGCACTATGTGTGCTGTTCTGATTTGTATGTACTATGTACACTGTATATATGTATATTTGCGGTCATTGGTCCGTCCGGGTGCCTCGAAGGCACGGAAAAAAGGGCGGAACTGATGTCATCACGCCGACGTGGGCTTAATAAGGAGTCGGTGACGTCAGACGGAGCCGCGCGCGATGCCGCGTTCCTATGACGTCGTCCATGCCGGCGTGCTACGAAGAATTTTCCGAACGTTGCTGACTCAAGGGGGATATTCACAAGGTGAGGAATCCACAGGCAGATACTGTATCTACCAGGAAAAGCGTTACCAAAGGTAAGTAACTTGTTCTTTAGACAAGGGGCATCCGCAATTAAACCAAGTGCTTGCCCCCTGAGTCTTTTAGGACTTCCACTGGCTTGTAGCATTTAGGGAGTAGCTCCTGGTCAATAACGACAGATACTATGTTGTGTACACTGCCTCCGCTTCAGATAGTGCTCAGCCAAGAGGGTAGGCCCAGCCGCAGATGGGCGCAAACGGGCCTGCCCTTGGCTCAGACTTTGCCAGGGCACGCCTGCGCGCGTCCCCCGCTGTGGGGGACCTGGGCAGTCTTTATGCGCCTCCTGGGATGGCGTTGGCGGCGTAACAGCCACGTTGCAGGCTGGGGCCGGGAGTGATGCCCTTCCCGCGGCTCACAACAGCAGGCGAACAAGCTCCTGTGCTGTGGGGGCCCTGGGCGGTCTTTATGCACCCCCTGGGATAGCGTCAGCGGCGTCACAGCCGCTTTGCAGGTTGGGGCTGCTAGTCCTGCCCCTTCTGCGGCACACAACGGCAGGTGAACAGGCTGAAGTAGTTTTGCAGCAAATTTCTTAGCTGCATACTAAATTATATCTGTGTCATGCATCAATGCTTTGACTCTGGTCTTTCTCTTTGTGTTGTGCAGCTCTCTTTGCTGCTTGAGCTTTGTATCTGTAATCTTTAGCAGTGACTTTGCATTTCAATCAATCTATATTACAGCTTTGTAGATTGCCTCATCAGCTCATATCCAGTAGGGGTATACCTCATGAGTGTAACACGTGATTCTTAACTTAGAAAATATGTTCAAAGATCTCAAGAGAATCGATATTACAACAGAAACATCGCACATGTAAATCAATATTTTGTTAAAAACATGTTGCTATAGTAAGGCCTTGTAAATCATCATTATGGCTTGAGGCTAAAAGCGTCTAGCTTTTATCATCTGAACAGAACCTATTTAGCCGACCTTGAAATTGAATACATTGCCTAGAAACAGCAAAGACATGATTTACATAAGTCAATAATTGAGCTACAAATGGCAGTGTAATATCTTATTAATAAGCATCCAGGCTACAGGGTCAGCAATGGCTTGTTCATTTTCTCGTCTGACCAGTGGTAATTTAACATCATTTCTGCGAACACCGATGACCCTTGCCTTGTTGTCGTTCGGATAAGATTCGACGGGTGAATGTACCTGCCTAATACCAGATTCTATTACAATAGGATTCAGGAGGTGTCTGCTAATGGAATGGTTTGATGGGCATGAAAAAATAAAAACTGCGCATAATTTCTTGGAGTTTAAAGATTGCATGCAAAAATGCTGACCTGCCACATGATGCTTTCCAGGGACCTTGTATCTCTCTCAAGGGCAAATAAACATGGGAAAGTCTAGTGTGTAGAAAACCTGATATGAGAGTTCTGAATAAAAAAAGAGATGCTTGGTATTGTACAAACTCCTGAGGCGGAAGCCGGGAGTCTCTCTGCTCTAAAAATATTTGATTGATTGTCATTTGTAAATAAATTGCTTTTAAACAAACTTACTTCTACTAGCAGTCCGGTTCCCACAGCGGATCTAGCGCTGTTTGTTATCGAAGACTGACTCTCCTCGCCACCGTCCGCCCAGCCCGCTGGCCACGCCCCCCTTTTCGGAGGCCACGCCCCCCGCCAAAGTCTAGTTAGGGACGCTGATTGCAAGCGCCGCCATTGGTATTGTACAAACTCCTGAGGCGGAAGCCGGCAGTCTCTCTGCTCTATTTTAAAAATATTTGATTGATTGTCATTTGTAAATAAATTGCTTTTAAACAAACTTACTTCTACTAGCAGTCCGGTTCCCACAGCGGATCTAGCGCTGTTTGTTACCGAAGACTGACTCTCCTCGCCACCGTCCGCCCAGCCCGCTTGCCACGCCCCCTTTTCGGAGGCCACGCCCCCCGCCAAAGTCTACTTAGGGACGCTGATGGCAAGCGCCGCCATTGGTATTGTACAAACTCCTGAGGCGGAAGCCGGGAGTCTCTCTGCTCTATTTTAAAAATATTTGATTGATTGTCATTTGTAAATAAATTGCTTTTAAACAAACTTACTTCTACTAGCAGTCCGGTTCCCACAGCGGATCTAGCGCTGTTTGTTACCGAAGACTGACTCTCCTCGCCACCATCCGCCCAGTCCGCTGGCCACGCCCCCTTTTCGGAGGCCACGCCCCCACCAAAGTCTACTTAGGGACGCTGATTGCAAGCGCCACCATTGGTATTGTACAAACTCCTGAGGCGGAAACCGGGAGTCTCTCTGCTCTATTGTAAAAATATTTGATTGATTGTGATTGTGAAGGAGACCCTCGATAGGGGTGGAAAGGCCCTGCTCATCATGCTTGATTTGTCGGCGGCCTTCGACACCGTCCCCCATGACCTCCTCCTAATTAGACTCTGGGAGATTGGGCTGCGGGGTACGGTGTTCGCATGGTTTCAGTCTTTTTTGGCCGATCGGAGACAAACGATCTGGGCTCCCCCTTTCTCCGCCCGGATGCCACAGCTTGAGGTAGGGGTCCCGCAGGGCTCCATACTGAGTCCTTCCCTCTTTAATATCTTCCTTACACCTCTTGCGGCACGGGTGGAGGAGCTAGGGGCCCAGATCATATCCTATGCGGATGACACGCAGCTCCTGTTCACTTGTGACAGGGGTTGTGACTTCGATGGAGCAGCCATTCGGAAGTGTTTGGAGTTTGTGTTTGACTGGTTTGGGAAAAACGGCCTCAAATGCAACTCCGACAAATCCGAGATATTGTTCTTTGGCTGTTCTGCAGACCCACGATGGAAGCAATGGTGGCCTTCGGCCATGTCTCCCCCTGCCAGCGATTCGGTCACAGCTAAGAACCTGGGTATGATGGTCGACAACACTCTTTCCTTCAAAAGCCAGGTTGCTGGCTTGACGGGGAAGTGCTTTGCCATCTTAAGGATGTTGCGTAAGTTTTTGCCCTATTTATCTTTGGAGCATAAGAAAATCACGGTGCAAGCATTAATTGGCTCGCGCCTAGACTACGCCAACATCCTTTACTTAGGTCTTCCTGAATATCTGCTGACTCGTCTACAGATAGTTCAAAATTCTGCAGCCAGAGCAATCTTCGGTCTAACTAGAAGATCTAGGGCTAGCAGTCTCCTTGTCTCTCTACACTGGTTGCCGATTCGTAAGCGTATCTTCTTCAAGACCCTAACTACAGCGTTTAGGGCGCTTCACAATTTCGGCGCTGAATATCTGCAGAGAAGGGTCAATTTTTATCTTCCATCTAGACCTCTGAGATCTGCTGCCCAGGCCAAGGCTATCGTTCCAACAGTGAAGCGTGCTCGCTGTGGAGGTCGCTCCTTTAGTTACCTTGCACCCCGCCTCTGGAATACATTGCCCCTGACGCTGCGGGCATGCACCAATCTCTCGGTGTTTAGGAAAGGACTTAAAACTCACCTGTTTGCTATGTAATGCTGTTATGGTTAATTCTGGTTTTATTTTCTGTTATGGCTGTGTGTTTGCTGCTGGTATTTGGTGTGATGATCTTAAGCGCCGGGACGCTCTTTGGAGCAGCTGAGCGCTCTACAAAACAAACAGTAACATAACATAACATAACATAACATTTGTAAATAAATTGCTTTTAAACAAACTTACTTCTACTAGCAGTCCGGTTCCCACAGCGGATCTAGCGCTGTTTGTTACTGAAGACTGACTCTCCTCACCACCGTCCGCCCAGCCCGCTGGCCACGCCCCCTTTTTGGAGGCAACGCCCCCCCCGGCCCCACCTCTTCTATCCTTAAATTATGTGTCACTTTCGGATGCGCAGCGGACGAGCGCAGCGGGCGCGACGATTGCGCGCCAAAGGCGCGCCTAAGGCAAGCCCGTCTGCGCCCGTCCGCGTCCGACCGGGGCCAGGGGCCAGCCACTCTGCCCAATTTACACAATATTCCTCTGCACAGCTACTTAACCTCCAAGGTTCATGGCCTCTGGACGACATTACATTAGTACGTATTGATAGATTGGGATTGACCCCTCCATTTATTTCCCCCCTCTCTCCCTCTCTATCGTTTCCACCTACCAACTGTTCCTGCTCTGCTCCGCCACCGCGCCCATCCATCACCACTTTATCTGCTATCTATCTTAACACTAGGTCAGCTGTTAAGCATTATCATGAACTTTTCACCTTACTGGACCTGCACAAACCCAACCTCCTTTTTCTTACGGAGACTTGGTTCTGTGACAGTTCCCTTCCCCCCTTATTAGCCACGCTTCCTGCATCATATTACGTTCTTCGCGCCGATCGTCCCCCCGGTAAACCGGGTGGTGGCGTTGCCCTGATTGCCCGCAAAGATATCATCTTTCAACCTCTAGTTTTCTCCCCTATTGGCTCATCAGATTTTTTAGTTGCCCGCACACTCTCTTTCAGCACTCTGCTCACTTGTGTGCTGATGTACCGTCCTCCCTCTTCTCCTCAACTCTTCCTGCCGAGCTTCCAAGACTTGGTGGCAACCCTGGTCGTAAACAACTCGGCCATTTTGGGATTTGGAGACTTCAACTTTTGGCCTTCAGATCCGGCCGAATGTTCAACATCGAAGGAATTCTCAGAGTCTCTACGCTTTCTCAATTTTTCCCCAGCTGTGCACTCCCCAACCCATTGTCAGGGCCACATCTTAGACCAGATTTGGTCCCTTAACTGCCCAGTGTCGTCTTTGACCATTTCCCCTTGCACCTGGTCTGATCATTTCCTCATCTCTTTTTCGTTACCTCTCAGTTCAGCCCGCAAGCCCTCCCTCCCTAAAAACATCTGGGCGCGCTTCTGGAACCACGTAGATGTGACTTCCCTGTCTGCCACACTTTCCGCCTCCCGCCCCGATCTTCACGGGCTGTCATCTCTCGAACAAGCTGACTCCATCAACTCATGGCTTGGTTCAGGCTGCAACTTAGTCGCTCCCTTAAGGCGTGTATCATCCAGACGCACCAACGACGCAAATCGCTGGTTCAATCAGGAACTCAAAGCTCTAAAACTTAATGTCCGTCAGGCTGAACGCTCTTGGAGGCGGGACTATTGTCCAATACTTGGAAATCAGTACATCACTCTCTTGGCCCAGTACAAAAAATCCATCCTGGCGACCAAGAACGCCTACATTTCCTCCAAAATTTTAGCTGCTGAAAACCAGTCCAAAGAAATTTTCACTATTGTGCACGACCTTGCATACTCTGATAGGGCCTCCCTCAAACCTTCCCCCTCCCAGCATCTTTGTGACTCCCTCAATTCTTTTTTCCTTGATAAAATTTCCACCATCAAAGCTAATATCCCCCCCCTTCCCCTTCCTTTGTCATCCCCCATTCTCCCCCCAACACAGCATGCCTCGACTTCAACCCCCTCCTTACCGAAGAATCCTTCCTTTCTCTTCTGCCGCTGGTCAAATCCGGTTCCCGTCTAGACCCCTGCCCTGCACATATTCTGAAACAGATTTATTCTGTTTGTGCCTCACCCCCTCTCACCCTCCTTAACAGCTCGCTATCACAGGGCATCGTCATCCCACCCCTCAAATCGGCCGTCATCCTACCCTTCTTAAAAAAACCCGGAGCGGACCCCTCAGTACTGGTCAACTATCGCCCCATCTCACTCCTGCCCTTTTTGGCGAAGGTGCTGGAGCGTCACGTAACCAGAACGCTCAGCACCTTCGTGGAGGAGAATGGGGTATTAGCCCCCCGGCAGGCGGGGTTCCGACCCTCACACTCCACGGAGTCCGTTATATTAAAGGTTCTTGACAACCTCAGAGAGGGTTTGGACACCAACCATCCCCAGGCCCTGGTCCTCCTCGATCTCTCCGCCGCTTTTGACACGGTTGATCATTCCATCTTATTGTCCTGTGTCAGAGCGGCGGGAATCGGAGGATCGGCCTTGGTCTGGCTGTCCTCCTTTCTGAGTGACTGCACCCAAGCTGTGCGCTTGGGTGATTTTTCAGCGGACTTCCAGCCGGTTAAATGTGGGGTCCCCCAGGGTTCATCCCTTTCCCCGCTGTTATTTAACCTGTATATTGCTCCCCTTATCTTTGCCCTCCAACAGCTGGAGGTCTCCATTTATAACTACGCGGATGACCTCCAGCTAATTTTTTCCTTATCTTCCTCCCCAGAGTCCATCTCTAACTTTCAATCTGTCATGACTTTCACCCGGGACTGGATGAATTACAACCACCTGAAGCTCAACCCTGACAAGACGGAGTTGGTGCTGACAGGTGGTTGCTCCAGTCCCTGGTCCTCTTCCTTTTGGCCCCCCTCGTTGGGTACTCCCCCAATCCCATCCCCCTCTGTAAAAACTCTTGGGTTTAAACTGGATCACCAATTCTCACTTCACTCTCAAGTTAGCACTGTTGTGTCTTCGTCTTTCCTCTCACTTCGCACCATTCGCAAAGTTTCTCGGTTCTTCTCTCTCCCCGCCCTCAAACTTATAGTCCTGGCAATGGTTATCTCCCGCCTGGATTACGGCAACGCCCTTTATTGTGGTATGCCCGCGTACAGCGTGCGACGCCTCCAGCTGGTCCAGAACCAGGCGGCTCGCCTGGTCTTCAATCTATCTAAGTCACATCACGTCACTCCCCTCCTCAAGACCTTACACTGGCTCCCCATTCGTGAACGAGTCTAGTTTAAACTAGGTTGCATCATCTTCAACGCCCGGTCCGGCTCAGCCCCTGCCTTTATCATGTCTGAAATTCATTCCTATGTCCCTCCCAGGGAGCTGCGTTCTTCCACCCAACAATTGCTTGTAGTCCCCCGTTTCAAACGTAAGAAGTGGGGAGGCTCCAAATTTTCCACACTCGCCCCTGCCTTCTGGAATTCCCTTCCGGTCCACCTGAGATCCTGTCCCCAGTATACACTCTTTCGCAAGGCATTGAAAACTTTCATTTTCACACAAGCCTTCTCCCCTTAAACCTCCTTTTCCATGATCTGGTCTTCGATTCCTCCGGGGTTCAGTACTGTACAGCGCCATGAAACCGCTAGGTGTACGTGTGCTTAAGAAATATTTTAAACTCAAACTCACGCCCTTAAATTACTTTTGAATACATAATACTGTTGCAATGAACAACAGTTAAGATTTATATAACCTTATGGCCAGCTGTCTGAAGCTATACTGGTTATTAAAGAACCTAGATTTGCAGCTCGGGACTATAACGAGGCAGAAGGCCTTTAACAACTGGTATATCCTGAGGCAAAAAGGCTTTTAGACCATTCCATCCACTGAGAGTAGAATGTTCTGAGTTAACAAGAGAGAATCAGAAAGACAAACATTAGAATGTTGGAGCAGGAGGCCTTTAGCAGCCATTATTTGCCTGTGTCACTCCTTTGTCTTCAGTGGTAATCCTCACATTAAAGTGTTCTAATATAACCCGCTGCCAAGGGCTATACTGGTTTTTAAAAGCCCTGAACCCAAGTTATAAGCCTGCGCTTATGAAGGTAAGGGCCTTTAACAGCAGTTACAGGATTGTAAATTAAAAAGGGAGAAATAGAAAGACAAACATTGGAAGGTGAAGCAAAAGGATTATACCAACCATTATGAGCCAGAGGTCACTCCATTGGCTTTAATGGAGCTCTCTCAACAGTTCAATGTTTTATATGCAAAATTGCGCCTTTCATTAAAATGATAGCCTGCTTTGAAGACGGTTCATAGTTTAGAAGAAACTGTAGCAGTAAAATGATCCAGCGCCTCCACCTGCTGGTAACTTAGGTCAAAACCTTCCTCTTAAGTTCCAGAGTGATTAATTACTAGGTGTGTGTGTGCCCTGAGATTCTAACTTGTAGCCAGCTGTGTGCTTCATTTGAAAAAGAGTGAACTTTACCTAGCTACAGGTAAGTAGATGCTGGAGAGAAAGCAAGACAACACTACAGATGGAAAACAGAATATATTAGTTAATTACAAATGTCTTAAATTGGCATCAGATTGAAGCACAATAAGCTTTTGAACAACCTTGATCAAAATATCCCTTCTTCCTATACTTCAATGAAAAATGTTAAATCATGTGCAGTTAGACTGCGATCATTGACATATAGTTTCAAAGGGTGTCTCTGTGAACGTTTTGCCTTTATATTCACGACCCCATTTAATCCTCAGTGTTCTTAGTCCCGTCTTGAATATTGTGCCCATAGGACTGTTTTGACTCATGTATTCATAGGCTTGTCTTGGCTCCTGTGTCCCTAGCCCCCTTTGACTCCTCCGCGCTTTGCCTCTTCTTAGTGCCGGTATCCCTCACCCTGTCTTGGCTCTGTCGTCCCTTGCCCTGTCTTGGCTCTGTCGTCCCTTGCCCTGTCTTGGCTCTGTCGTCCCTTGCCCTGTCTTGGCTCTGCTGTCATTCGCCCTGTCTTGGTTCTGCCGTCCCTCGCCCTGTCTTGGTTCTGCCGTCCCTCGCCCTGTCTTGGTTCTGCCGTCCGTCCCTCGCCCTGTCTTGGCTCTGCCGTCCGTCCCTCGCCCTGTCTTGGCTCTGCCGTCCGTCCCTCGCTCTGTCTTGGCTCTGCCGTACGCCCCTCGCCCTGTCTTGGCTCTGCCGTCCGTCCCTCGCCCTGTCTTGGCTCTGCCGTCCGTCCCTCGCCCTGTCTTGGCTCTGCCGTCAGTCCCTCGCCCTGTCTTGGCTCTGCCGTCAGTCCCTCGCCCTGTCTTGGCTCTGCCGTCAGTCCCTCGCCCTGTCTTGGCTCTGCCGTCCGTCCCTCGCCCTGTCTTGGCTCTGCCGTCCGTCCCTCGCCCTGTCTTGGCTCTGCCGTCCGCCCCTCGCCCTGTCTTGGCTCTGCCGTCCGCCCCTCGCCCTGTCTTGGCTCTGCCGTCCGCCCCTCGCCCTGTCTTGGCTCTGCCGTCCGTCCCTCGCCCTGTCTTGGCTCTGCCGTCCGTCCCTCGCCCTGTCTTGGCTCTGCCGTCCGTCCCTCGCCCTGTCTTGGCTCTGCCGTCCGGCCCTCGCCCTGTCTTGGCTCTGCCGTCCGGCCCTCGCCCTGTCTTGGCTCTGCCGTCCGGCCCTCGCCCTGTCTTGGCTCTGCCGTCCGGCCCTCGCCCTGTCTCGGCTCTGCCGTCCGGCCCTCGCCCTGTCTCGGCTCTGCCGTCCGGCCCGCGCCCTGCCTCGGCTCTGCCGTCCGGCCCTCGCCCTGTCTCGGCTCTGCCGTCCGGCCCTCGCCCTGTCTCGGCTCTGCCGTCCGGCCCTCGCCCTGTCTCGGCTCTGCCGTCCGGCCCTCGCCCTGTCTCGGCTCTGCCGTCCGGCCCTCGCACTGTCTCGGCTCTGCCGTCCGGCCCTCGCCCTGTCTCGGCTCTGCCGTCCGGCCCTCGCCCTGTCTCGGCTCTGCCGTCCGGCCCTCGCCCTGTCTCGGCTCTGCCGTCCGGCCCTCGCCCTGTCTCGGCTCTGCCGTCCGGCCCTCGCCCTGTCTCGGCTCTGCCGTCCGGTCCTCGCCCTGCATGGGCTCTGCCGTCCCTCCCCATGCCTGGGCTCTGCCGACCCTTTCCCTGCCTCCCTCCCCCTGCCTGGGCTCTGCCGTCCCTCCCCCTGCCTGGGCTCTGCCGTCCCTCCCCCTGCCTGGGCTCTGCCGTCCCTCCCCCTGCCTGGGCTCTGCCGTCCCTCCCCCTGCCTGGGCTCTGCCATCCCTCGCTCTGCCGTTCTTTCCCCTGCCTGGGCTCTGCCGTCCCTCGCCCTGCCTGGGCCCTGCCGTCCCTCGCCCTGCCTGGGCTCTGCCGTCCCTCGCCCTGCCTGGGCTCTGTCGTCCCTCGCCCTGCCTGGGCTCTGTCGTCCCTCGCCCTGCCTGGGCTCTGCTGTCCCTCGCCCTGCCACACACAGTTCTCCTGCTAGGCTCGGCCGCCGCGCATGGTTGTCCTCCTAGACTCGGTCGCCGCGCACGGTTGTCCTGCTAGACTCGGTCGCCACGCACGGTTGTCCTGCTAGACTCGCCCGCCGCGCACGGTTCTCCTGCTGGGCTTGGCCGCTGCGCACGTTTCACTTGCTAGGCTCGGCCACCCCGCGGTTCTCCTGCTAGGCTCGGCCGCCCCGCGGTTCTCCTGCTAGGCTCGGCCGCCCCGCGGTTCTCCTGCTAGGCTCGGCCGCCCCGCGGTTCTCCTGCTAGGCTCGGCTGCCACGGGGTTCTCCTGCTAGGCTCGGCTGCCACGGGGTTCTCCTGCTAGGCTCGGCTGCCGCCGGGTTCTCCTGCTAGGCTCGGCTGCTGCCGGGTTCTCCTGCTAGGCTCGGCCGCTGCACGGTTCTCCTGCTAGGCTCGGCCGATGCACGGTTCTCCTGCTAGGCTCGGCCGATGCACGGTTCTCCTGCTAAGCTCGGCCTCTGCGCAGTTCTCCTGCTAGGCTCGGCCGCTGCAGCGCCGTTCGCCTGCTAGGCTCCCGTACCCCTTTGCCTGGTCTATAATTCTCTGCCTGTTGGCCTCCGTGTTCTGATCCTTCGCTCTTGGATTCCTGGTTCTCTTCCAGGGGATCCTCATCAATAGTCATAAGCATTAGAATATTCCCGCCCATGTGCGGGACACCGGAAACACTATATTATATGTGCCCCACATATATATACTCATATATATATAAATACATATATATATATATATATATATATATATATATATATATATATATATATATAAAAACATGCAATAGCAGCCAAAGAAAATCAGAGCTGAAATATGCTGTGCAGAATTTCCACCATACATGAATAATAAGCATTAGAAACATGAGAAACAACAACAAAGTTTGTTTAGAAACTGTTTTAATGCTCAGAAAGCAGTAGAAATTCTCATAACTCACTGGAAGCATAGAAAGCTCCCAGGCTGCATTGCAAACACACAGTCTAAAAAGACTGAAAAGTTGCTAGGCTCGGCCGCCCCGCGGTTCTCCTGCTAGGCTCGGCCGCCCCGCGGTTCTCCTGCTAGGCTCGGCCGCCCGCGGTTCTCCTGCTAGGCTCGGCCGCCCCGCGGTTCTCCTGCTAGGCTCAGTGAGCCAGGCCATAAATGCAAATCCTCTCCCTGTCCTTAAGAGTTCTTCCTGACAGGTGTTCACAGTGAGGACAGGTGTCTGGATCATGATCTTCAGGCAGACACAAGATACAGACGTCGTGATTGTCTGATTTTGCCTTCTTGTTGCCACAAGAAGGACATTTGTCAAAGAGTGAAGGCATTCTCAGAAGAAAATGTTCACAAAACTGACTAAAAAAGACAGTATATTACTTGACTAGTTGTTAAATGTCAAAGTAAGTGTAAAAATAGACAAAAGTGAAGTATTTTTCTGTCAGAAAACAGAAAATTAGTGGAGCTGTGTAACCAGGATCCTTCCTGAAGGAGCCGGAAAGAACAACTGACCTGTCACCCCTGAGGCATGATGGGATACTGGGGGTCATGGGTGCCTTAAAGGCACGGTGTCAGTTTATTGCTATGCAGCTGCAGGTTAGCTTTTCAGTCTTTTTAGACTGTGTGTTTGCAATGCAGCCTGGGAGCTTTCTATGCTTCCAGTGAGTTATGAGAATTTCTACTGCTTTCTGAGCATTAAAACAATTTCTAAACAAACTTTGTTGTTGTTTCTCATGTTCTTTTGTTACTACTTTTATGTTGTTTGCTTTTTTCACTTCTTTTTACTCCTGGCTGCTTGTTGCTGAATTACGCCCTTAAAACCATTCCTCAAGCAGATGCTATTTATTTGCCATGACTGAATATGTTCATGTACTGAGTGAAAGAGGCGATATTTGGTTAAAATGTTTGCATTGCAGATTAGAGATTTTAGATCTTTAAAGCAGAAAGGGCTAAAGTACTGATGGGCCTATTGAAGAGACTGTAAATGCATTCCTGTTTTTTTAATGTATTACACCTTTATAATAAATGTTAAAAAAGAGGTTAAAGTGGGCACATTTACGGTGTTTAAGTTTTATAGCTGTATATCCTTCCTTTTCCAGGAAACCCTCCGCACAGCTTTGGCCATGGGGGTCGACCGTGGGATACATGTTGATGTCCCAGCCAAGGACTATGAAAATCTCGGCCCCTTCCAGGTCTCAAAGATCCTTGCTGCTCTGGTGAAAAAGGAGAACGTGAACCTGGTGGTGCTTGGAAAACAGGCGAGTGTACCACATTTTAATGGTCTTTCTAATCCCATTCCACACATGCTAAATTTCCCTTTAGACATGATATGGCATGTTCTATCCTTACTGATTCATAATTACATACAATATCAGTTAAACCCAATGAAGCAAAAAGATTTAATTTCAAGACTGAAGACTACCATTATGCATTAATCTTTTATTTGCCACTTCTGCAACCCATTTAAGGAACTTACAAACAATAAAACCACACTTAGAACTAGAACACCATAGTCCGTAAATGCTTCCTTCATGGAACACTCTTCCTCTTAAAAATGCTGCTTCTGAGAAAGAAAAGTACCATGAGTGAAGGTTTAGTTTGATGTATGAATTGCATTTTGTGTTGAGTATTTTTAAAATGTATGAAAATTAAGCTTCTAATTTATAAAAGCATCAAATGCATTTAGTTAGTATGCTAAGGATAGGTGAGTTGTGTAATCAAAAATCTAACTTTCTTTTTAATTTAAATAAGAGGGTTCAATATGAAGAATTATTCTGGTAGAGAAGCAGTCATTGTATCATGTAGTCTCATGTAGCACAACGTGCACTTTTAAATTTGACTGTCTTGAGTGTGGTGTATAGGTTTTATAGCATATGGTTATGTTTGGCGGTTGGGGAGGCCACGACCTTAATGTCTGCACAATTCCTAATTCTTGGTGGTTCTTCTCGAGCTGGCAGCTTGGGCCGCATTTTTCAAAGCTAAGCGCGAGATGAGCTTGCACGCTTGCCACGAGCCCTCAAGCACCGGGGCAGTGAGTTGAATGCTCATGATAAACAGCATTTCCTGTATGCAGGCAAAGTGACTAAATCAACGCGAGCTACCGTGTGAGTTTTGGCAGGCATATTAGATCGGGCATGAACAGGAAAAGAGCGAGCATTAGCGCTCTAAAAATGCACAGTTCAAGAACAGAGATGAACAGTAAAATGGTAATTTATGAGGAGAAATTAGTTTTGTTTGGAGGCTGTGTTTTTTTGTTTTTTTTTAAAAAGGGGTTAGATTTAAATTACTGTATATTTCTAGTTAGAAGTACTTAACAATACAAAAAATATATATTGAAGGATAAAAGATGCCCGAAGCCCAGCAAATGTATGAACGCCATTGAGATTATAAATATGGTTTAGGCAATTGATACCATACTCAGACAAAGCTCCTCCCATCTGGTCATGGAATATAGCAGGAAACAACGGTTCATCCCAAAGCGGTGTATCTGGATGCATAACATAAAAACATATTTAGTAGACATCTCCTGCAATACATAGCTATATCCCGAATTTACTTAAAACTCAAACATTTAAAATAGTTGGGATCCCCTAATCTATACAAGAATAATCTAAAATCTGATCCTAGCGCAAAGCGGAATAAAAAAATCTGCGGGGTCAGGATTGCCAGCGATCACAAGGCTACGAAGGTGCCCAGCGAGCGCAGCAAAAAATAGAGTTTAAAATCAGGGAGTGAAAACCCACCTTGATTATACTGAAGTTTCATAAACCAAATTGCCCACCTAGCTTGTCTGTAACCCCATAAAGCTGCCAATGATTCCGTCAAGTTGTTTAAAAAAGGAATTTGTGACCCATAGAGAAATCGTTCGAAACAGGTATTCAAATTTAGGCGGGACATTCATTTAAATGATGTTACAATGACTGAGGATCGAAACAGGGTTATTCCATGCCCTAAGTTTTTTTGGACAGATGTTAAGAGCGGTTCATGATTTAACTTGATAATCTGAGCCACCTGTGCAGTCAAGTGAATGCCTGAATAAGTGGCGACGAGCTTACCCCCTATATCGGATCTTTAGGTTAAAAATTGAGAAGTAATTGTGTTTTGGTATTATTAAGCTTCTAGCCAGAAAATTCTCCAAATCTGTCCGCTTCAATGGGTTGGGGGAATAAATTTGACATCGTCAGCATATGCTGTAATTTTAAGTTTATAATTGCCGGAAACAACAGGCTGAATATGTGGTAGCAAGCCTCAGCCAGGCCTACTAGTGCAAGGGATTCACCCTTCTCTACTACACAGAGACTTCAGACCAATAGCAAGTAGTTGGCACAGAAACTGTAATAGAAAAGACAGAGTTTATTAAACCTCATGAGGTGGAACTACATTCACAAAAACACCCTTCGGTATAGTATGAGGTAGCACACTGACTGGAAGGAGCTGGGTCCTTTTATACCCACACAGAGGCTCAAAAGAAGGCGGTACAAGTACAAGCTGCTGTTCTTAGGCACATACAAGGTCATACAGAAAATGCACAGTCGGCAAGTGGGAGGAGCTCACAGTTAGCTAGTTGGAGTAAACACATCCTGACAGTTACATGCTAGGGACAGCTGCAAGCTCAACTGAGCATGCAGAAGCTAAATATAATCTGTCTCTAAGCAAAATTCATGAGCAGTTAACAGAAAAGTAGGACAGAGCACATGGCATACAAAATGTCCGACAGAAATACAAAATGGATTCTGTAAAACGGGCAAGATAGTCTCGAAATACTGGATGTCTTCTGCTAATGCTTAACCTAATGATTACTAAACTACGACAGACGACCCTTTCAGCATTTGCTGAAGACATCTGTCTGTCTGGGGTAATCTGGATCTGCATCCTGTATATTGATATTCATCATATCAGAAATCTCTTTGCTTAACCTTTGCTGTTCTTTTGTAGTACTTCTTTTAGCAGGTTTACAAGCAGTAATGCACATCGAGCAAATCATGGGACCACATTGTATACAAGTACAGCATGTAAATAGTATCACCGGTAGTATACATAAAAAAGTCAGTAGTTTCCAGCCCCAAGTAGCAAAGAGTGTCCATATCCAGTTTGAAAATGTCCATGTACCAGTCTCTGGGTGAGTTTCTGCAGCAATCTTATGTAGTTTAGAGATTGCGTCATAAACTGAAGGTGAGTGGTCTGGGATGAAGACTCAACAATTGCTTCCGATGATGCGGCATGCACCACCACGATCAGCCAAGATCACGTCGAGCACCATTCTATTCTGGAGTGCTACAATCCTTGCGATTTGCAGCTCTTCTGTAATGTTCCCAAGTGCCATAGCTGTCTGATTAGTGACAGCTTCCACTACACGAGTCAATCTTCTAATCTTTCTACTATTTAATGCAGCCCCCACAAAGAAAAACAAACCCAAATTGAAATCAACATATTGTTGCAGGGCAGTGTCTGTCTGATCAATCTCATCAGTACTTGTTGTCCGTTTATATCTATTCTTTGAAATATCATTATACAGTTTCAGGTCAAGATGATATGATGCAGGTGCTAAAAACACATGGGGTAATAAAAATGATATGTAGCATACCCCTGACCATCCAACAAGTAATTGGTAATATCCTTTATTACCACCGACGAAGTAGGTATTATGTGACGATATGAAGCTGCTATTATTTACACCCTCCATGTTTAATACAGTAGTACATTCGCTTTGTCCTACGGGAATTCTCCCAACACTGCTAATACATAAATATGCTTTTGCTCCTGTTACTGATGTCACAAAAAGTCCATTGTTCTTTAATCGCCCTCACATTTGTGAAGACATATGGGGTCGAAATATTGTCCGGTTGGTATTCATCTCATTCCCATTTAGTCCCTTTAGCTTGAGGATAGCTATTTTGATCTTGGTAACATTCTTTATTAAATCAAAAAATGATTCCACCTATTGAAGGTTTCCCATAAGCAAACAAAATGGCATACCAAGCTTGATATGAACCATCATGAGAAAACGGTAGAGGAATAAAAGGCGTTCCTCCTTTCTTCTGGTGTGCAGGTATCATCCCACAAACCCAACAATTGGTAGTATTTGAAGCATTATGGGTATGATGCAACATCTGAATGAATGTGTTATTCAGATAGGATTGTCGATGTTTCTGCTCATGATAGGGATGAGTGTAATACCGATGCTTCAGTGGAGCTGGAGTAGTTGCAACAAAAAACAAAAAGCTGTCTAGCAGGAACTGCTTTCTCAATGAACCAAGTTGTTATTGCCAAAATCACCAGGTCAACAACAAACCCTACAGCACAAATCATTTTCTTATTCATTTCACTTGACAACAGTGCTCGATCTTTCTAAGAACCTATTGAAAACAACCATTGGAGCTCTTATCCCTTGGTAAGCCGCTGATTTCTTCACCACGGGCCAAGACGGGTGTCACTACACTAATGCAGGGCTGATCCCCCCCCCCCCCTCCCTGCCTCATTGGCTCTCCGTTTCGCAAACCCAGGGCGGTAGCTCAACCAGTCTCGTTCAAAACGGCAGATTCTTTCCTCGGTCTCAAGTTGTATCGCGCTGTTCCAGGAATCGTGTGGTCCGGGAAGGCTTCCGTAGACTTGTCACATGAGATAGCTTGACCCTTCTCCGTTTCCAGAATCTCTCGATGGTCGATCAGCACAGCAGGTTCCACCAAGGCGGGCGATACATGCTTGCAGTGCGTGGTATGGAGCCAGTTCTTTCTGTTCGTCACTCGAACCGCTGTCCTTGTAGCCAACAGCACCTGCTCCGGACCTCGCTACCTCGGCTCCAAGCTGTTCGATCTGTCGAATGCCTTGACCATCACGTGGTCACCATGACGGAGATCATAGGCCTCACCAGCAGATCTATCAGGAAGAGCTTCTCGAACCTGTTGATGGATAGAGATCAAACTGTAGGTTAACTGTGCCAAATAATTATTCAACAGAACACAAGGTACATCATGTATGGGGCGTGGCTTAGGAACTCCCCAAATATTCATCGGTCTTCCAAATACCACCTCATATAGTGTGAGACCTGATCGTGAGTGTGGTACTGATCTTATGGACAACAATGCCAAAGGCAATGCATCGGGCCACTTTAGGGACGTGGAAGCCAGTATTTTCGCCAGCTTCAATTTTAAGGTAGCATTATACCTTTCCACCAATCCTGCTGATTGTGGGTGGAAGACTGCATGGAATTTGTTTTATCCCTAATCCTTTTAGGATATAATCAACAACTTGCCCAATAAAATGGGGTCCGTTGTCACTCCATAAAGTTTTACAAACACCATATCTAGCGAAAAATTCCTTCAGAAGCACCTTTGCTGTGGTAAGAGCAGTATTATCCTTTGTAGGATACGCCTCTATCCATTTACTGAAGGCACATACCACCACTAGGACATATTTTAGATTATTGCAGCGTTCAAGTTGGATGTAATCCATCTGCTAAACTTCAAAAGGTGCGGTTGGTGTAGCAAACCCTCCTGTAGGAGTTTGTGTCCCTTTTCGACGATTGTACTGCCAACAGATCAAACAGGACTGTACCACTGTTTTAGCTGTGCTGGCAATTTCACGATGCTCCCAGACTTGTGTAAGCAATTTAGTTATTGCTAGAGCTCCAACATGTGCCAGCCCATGTGCCATTTGAACCATAGATTGTAAATAGGCTGCAGGCAATTTCCACTTGTTCATATCTGTGTTACGCCAACAACCCTCATCATCCCACATTCCATCTTTGGACCACTGTTCAAGTTCTTCCACAGAGGCAGATCTCTGTATATCCA
Source organism: Lissotriton helveticus (assembly GCF_964261635.1). NCBI lineage: Eukaryota > Metazoa > Chordata > Amphibia > Caudata > Salamandridae > Lissotriton > Lissotriton helveticus. The sequence goes on from NC_136068.1 coordinate 1,738,866,404, forward strand.
ATACTTCCTCTCTAGCATCATGCCAACGCTCAGCTTGTGATTTCACTACGTACATAGATGTAATGCTTCGCTGTATTGCAGTTTCGCGAGCTATACGATCTGCAAAGACATTTCCTTTTCCTATTTTGTCAGTGATCTTCTTGTGTGCGCTTCACTTCATAATGGCAACTTTCTTCGGATATGTAAGTGCAGTCAAGTGATTATGTACTAATTCTCCATGCATTATCTGCATCCCATGGGATGTAAGAAAGCCTCTTTCCTTCCAAAGTAGGCCAAAATCATGAACCACTCCAAAAGCATAGCGGCTATCCGTGTAAATGCTCACACATAAGTCAGTACTAAGCTCACATGCTCGTGTCAAAGCTATTAGTTCAGCTGCTTGAGCCGACTACTGTGGTATTCGAGTTGTTTCCACTACTGTTTTAAGTGTCATGATTGCGTATGTGGCTGAGGTTGTGCCATCTGGTAACTTCAAACAAGACCCATCAACCCACAGCTCCCCATCGACATCTGGAAGGGGCGTATCTCGCAGATCAATGCAACACTTTGTCTGTTCCTCAGTAAGGAATATACAATCGTGAGGCTCCTTTGACTGAGACTGAGTCGCAGGATATGGCAACAAAGTGGCTGGATTTAATGTAGCACACCTCTTCAATGAAATATGCGGTGCTAACAGTGTCAATTCATATCCTATCAAGTGAGCACTAGTTAAATGCTGAGTTTGTCTGATTCAAAAGGGCATCTACTGCATGGGGTACTAGCACCAACAGTTTGTGTGACAAAACTATCCCTTCACTCTGACGTATAGACACGGCTGTCGCTGCAACTGAACGTAAACATCCAGGCAACGCACAAGCAACAGGATCAAGAACTGTAGAAAAATATGCTCAGGGACGCTGCTTGTCACCGTGTGTCTGTACTAAAACTGACAATGCACATCCATCTTTCTCATGTACATAGAGTGTAAAGGCCTTCGCATAATCTGGTGTACCTAACACTGGTGCAGAGCAAAGAGCTTGTTTCAACTGGCGAAAAGCATTTTGACATTCATCTGTCCAAGGAAGAGGAATCAGAGTGTTCTTAGTCAAAAGTGCTAGCAATGGTTTAACAATGTGTGAAAACCCCAATATCCATTGCCTACAAAATGAAGTTAACCCAATGAATGCACGATCATCTTTCTGTGTGGAAGGTACTGGAGTGTCTAAAATTGCTTGAATGCGATCTGATGTCAGTGCACGTCCCTCCTTAGACAGAAGATGACCTATATAGGTTACCTTCTGTCTACAATATTGCAATTTCTTTCGTGACACTTTATGATGGTGTGTAGCAAGAAAAGAAAGCAAGTACAAAGTACATTTTTCACACTGCTCCGGCGTATCAGCTGCCAACAAGATGTCATCGACATATTGTATGAGAGCCACTCCTTCAGGCAAAATAAAAGAATCGAGTTGTCTTTTCAAGGCTTGACTATAGATACTCGGACTCTCAGTGTACCCTTGAGGAACTCTACAAAGTCTGTATGATCTATTATTCAAAGTGAAACCAAACAAATATCGGCTATCAGGATGAATAGGAATCCCAGATCCACTACTGGAAATGTAGTTGCAGTTGGAGGGACCAAGGTAAGCAGTGTCGTTATGTCAGATACTACAGGATACTGTGGTACTACAATCTTGTTGACCTCCCTCAAATCAATGATAAATCTATAAATCTTAGTGTCAGCATCTTTTTTCAAAATGGGGAGAATCGGACTATTGCAAACATTATAAGGAACTTCTTCCACCACCCCCACTTCAATCAGATCTTGCACAATACATGTAAGTGCTTCTTCTCCTTCTCGAGAAATTTTATACTGAGGTAATCTCGGCAGTATAGTACCCTCCTTGACACTAATATGTACTGGTGGAATAATCATTTGCCCTATGTCAGTGTCTGAAGTAGCCCACCAAGTACTAGGGAGTGAAGCTAGAGCAATATCCTCTTTACCAATAAAGGATCTCTCAATCATGGGGTGGTTGTCATTTAAAATAACCCGTACTCCTTCCGGAGAACATCGTATTGTGGCCCTGAAATATTTGAGCATGTCAAGTCCCACAATGTTGTCTGGTGTATTTGGAGAAAGCAAAAATGGACATGGAGCAGTAAACTTATCAACATGGAGTGCAAGTGGGTGTGATAATGGGCTAAGGGTGGATGTTCCATCGAAACCTATCGATGTAATAGTTAAGCCAGACAGGGGAGCCCTAGGAATCAAGTGTTTAGACAAGGCGCTACGAGTAGCTCCTGTATCAACCAGAAACTGATCAGTAGAACCCAAAACATGTGCTGTAACATAGGGACCCTTCTGATCTACTGGAACTTCAACTGATTCCTTACCCCATCCTAGGCAATCCTATGCATAAGCAGAATCTTGAAAATTAGACGGCTCATAGTCGGACATTTGATATTGATTCCGTCTGTTATGTTATGTTATGTTATGTTATGCACTTTTATTAGGCGCACAAATGCTCCAGCGAAGGAGCGTCCTGGCGCCGCGACAAGGTAGCAGCACAGCACAACACGACAGCACCCAGAGATAAAACTAAGGAAATAAAAAGGTTTTCACTGCCCGGCGAAAGGACAACAGGTCACTAAGGGCTCGGATCGCCGGGGGAAGAGAGTTCCAAAGCAAAAGGTCTGTCAAAAGTATTAGCCCCCCTCTTGTCCACGTATATTCGCATCAAACCTAGCACGATCATTTGTATTTCCTCTAGGTCACCGTATTTCCGAGTCGCCAATGAGCCCCACGTTGGATGCGCCAATTTGTGGTAGCAAGCCTCAGCCAGGCCTACTAGTGCAAGGGAGTCGCCCTTCTCTACACAGAGTCTTCAGACCAATAGCAAGAAGTTGGCACAGAAACTGGAATAGAAAAGACAGAGTTTAATAAACCTAATGAGGTGGAACTACATTCACACAACACCCTTCGGTATAGTATGAGGTAGCACACTGACTGGAAGGAGCTGGGTCCTTTTATACCCACACAGGGGCTTAAAAGAAGGTGGTACAAGTACAAGCTGCTGTTCTTAGGCACATACAAGGTCATACAGAAAATGCACAGTCGACAAGTGGAAGGAGCTAACAGTTAGCTAGTTGGAGTAAACACATCCTGATAGTTACATGCTAGGGACAGCTGCAAGCTCAACTGAGCATGCGTGGAGTGGCAGAAGCTAAATATAATCTGTCTATAAGCAGAATTAATGAGCAGTTAACAGAAAGGTAGGACAGAGCACATGGCATAAAAATTGGCCTAGAGAAATACAAAATGGATTCCGTAAAACGTGCAAGATAGTCTCGAAATACTGGATGTCTTCTGTTAAGGCTTAACCTAATGATTGCTAAACTACGACAAATATGCTTATTGAGATGTAAAGAGCACAGGTATGGCTCCATGTATAAAGTGAATAGCAACAGAGATAGCTGGCACCTCTGCCTGGTGCCACAATGGATCCGAAACGGGATAGGGAAGGTTCCAGAATATTGTAATTGTCGAGTAGGATTCTGATATAAGGACTGCACCTATTTTTTTTTAAACTTCTAAATGGCCAGAGTTCATATAGATAGTTGCCCAAACACATGCCCAATATACCTGGCCAAATGCTTTCTCAGTGTCTGAAAGTATCGTACTAACATTCACGCCTGATTTTGCTGCTATATCAAATGCAGCCATGCTGTGTTCACATGACAAGTGGTGTCCCGCCGAGGTATAAAACCATGTTGCTGCGGTGAGACCAGCACAGCCATAAGAGAGGTAAGACAGACCACTAAAATCTTTGCAAATATTTTTTGCATCTTCAGCAATGAGAGAGAAATCGGACGGAACAAACCAGTCTATCCCAGTGATTTAGATTTTTTTAAGAAGATGACAATATTGGTCATGTTCCAAGACTCGGGGACTTTACCACTAATATCAATGTCTTGAATGACGCGAAGAAGCAGGGGGGAGTATAATATCTTTAAAAATCTTGTAGAATTCCAGGGGTGTAGTATCTGCTCTGATAGCCTGACGAAAGCATGGCCTGCGCAGTCATAATTTCAATTGAAGTAATTTCTGCTTGAAGGGCAGTAGAATGGCATTTATCTCATACAGGTAAAAAAGAGCCCCGAAGATACTACCCAAACACTGAAGCGTCAAAATCCTCAATCTGGTTATGAAGGTCCTGATAGAATGCTGAAACTTGTTTCACAATCGCACCCGAGTTAGTTAATGACCTGTACATGAGTTCTTAGACCTCCTGTCTGATATTTGATGTGCTAGCACCCGCCCTCCCTGTTCCCCATACTCTTATTATAGATCCCGGTTCTTATTAAAACTTGCAGCTACCTTATCTTTTAATACCTACCCAGAATTGATCCCTTTTCAATTAAGGAAAAATAAACAGCCTGTTGGTCCGGTCCCCCAGCGTATGATAATTCACGTGTTGTGATTGAATTACATAGCTGTTGTATATTATTTAGACTAGTCTTATTTTGAGAAAGAGCCAACTGAGGAGTAGTACCACAAATAAAAGCTTTCATCGCATCCCAGACTATTAGAGACAAAGCTGTGCCATTTTTTAGCTGAATCAATTTCGACAGGGCCTTCAACATGGATTTTAAATATTCTAGATTGGAAAGAAGGTGACTTGGAAAAGAAAATTGGTGCCACTGAAAAGTGACTGCTTGTAAACTAAAACGAAACAGTATAGGGATATGATCGGAGGTTACTTTGGGCAATTGTCAAAAAGATGATGTCCAAAGCGGCATGCAAGGAAAGGTGTCCAAAGCGACACACAGGCTGAATTCTATGAGATGAAGTTGGGACATGGTTCATTGTCTCAGGACAATAAGCAATTTGACGAATATGTCTTTGACATAGACCAGGATGATACATTTGTTGCTGAGGTAGAAAATATTGTGGGTGCAACCTCAGAGGATGGTTTTAAAACCCCTTTAGAAAAAGATGCTTTCTCCAGATGATATAAGGCACCAAGGAGTGGCGACTGGTGGCTGAGGGATCACGTAAGCAAGTTTATTAAAGAGTTGGTACGAAAAGCTTTAGACAAAGAGTTAAGAAGAGTTTTAAAGGCAGAGTACTCAAAGCCTGTAATTGAGGAAAATGTTTCTTGTACTCCAAATTTAGACTCAGCGATGATTAGCTTTTTTTCAAGCTAGGAAGAGAACCATGCAAAATTCTTGAAATATCTTTAAAACGGTACCAAGACAAGCTACTGGATGTATTAGGCCCTTTGACAAAGATCTTGGATATGGTGGAGAAGGCTCATGTCAACTGTAGATCTAGAGTTAATGCATCATTGTATTCATAGAGCTACAATAGTATTAGGGAATGCAAATGCGGGTATACTGGCTGAGAGAAGACAAGGGATTCTTGATAAACCAGAAGTCAATATTGTCACCTTCACAAAAGATGGAGCTTTTAGGATTTCAGATAGGTTCTATCGAGGTTGTGTTACAATTACCAGAGAGGAATGATAAGGAAAGAGATATTACATGTTTTGAAGAAGGACTTGTTGAATAAGGGATTTAGCTCAGAGGGTAGGATTGTTATTTTAAATTCAGGCAATTTTTCCTGGTCCGTTGCATTATCATGCATTACAGAGAATAAAAGGAGTGGTATTTCAGGAAAAGCAAGGGCCTCTGGAAGTGGATCTTTGTGCAAGCAGATTAACATTCCATATAGAGACAAAATTCAGTTGGATGTGAGATTCAGGGGCATCTGCAGTGTATGCATTTTAGCAGATTTCGGTGGGGAAGAGAGCCTGTGTCTTCCCTCTGTTTGCTATGATCCAGAGGGTTCTTTTGAAGGTGAGAATAGAGAGTTGTCAGTGTTGGTGACTCTGTTGTGGGTGTCTCAAGTGTGGTTTCCAGCAGTGATGGAATTGGCAGGCACAATTCCTTTTATAATTCTAGCAACAAAAGCTTTACTAAAGAAAGAGAAGAGCATCCTTTAGTGCAGAGCAAGGTGTTGAACCTTCTTACATGGAAAGTGTCAGGAGATCTGAATGTTTCAAGGGACTTTTAACAGGGCTATCAAGCTGCCCGGGAAGTCTTGGGCACCAGGAACAAGAAAGTGATATAAGGAAAATGGAGAACATGGGGTTGTTGGTGCATGGAAATGAGTTTGGATCCAATGGAGACTTCTATTGTAGAGATAGTCCATTTTCTGGTAGAACAATTAAAAAAAGGTTTGAATAACAGAACAATGAATTGTTAGAGGTCAGCCATTTCAGCTAGATATGTTCAATTTGATGGCAGATCAGTCGGAGGAAGTACTATGGTGTGCACATAGAGTATGAGGTTGAGAAGTCCTCCTTAAGCTCGGTATGACGATTTATGAGACGAGAATATGGTATGAAGTTTGAGTCCTGGCCAATAAATAAAAACTTTAGGTTCAGTTTGAAACATTCCTATGTTGATATCTTATAGAAGGGTATCAGATGTAAAAGCATTGGAGGTAAGTAACAAGATTTATGGTCCAGATGGGGTATATTTTAAAATTTTGAAAAAAATAAAGACAATGTTTCAGTCAGAAGAATTTTTATTAAAACCATTACAATTAACTAAAACATACAGTATTAAACAAAATCCAAGTGAAGTGGAGAAACACAGCATTTTTACAATCAGCAGGGTATCAGTACATACAATAGATGCATAAATTAAATAAGGGAACAGGCCTATGTAACTCTCAAACTTATGGCAATTTACAATACCGTAGTCCAACCTGTATCTAATAATCATCATAGGCAGTCTTTTATCCAAGTTTACCTCACTGTAAAAAGTTTTGTGTAGTAGACTGTGTTAGACTGCCTCTGGGAATAGAGTTATGGAGTACAAAAGAAGGGGAGAAAATCAATTATTGATATCTTATGTTAACCCTTTGGGCGCGGCCGGAATTACCCCGCTGTGCTGGTGAATTCCACGCATGCGTGGTTCAGACAGCCCCCGGCCATCTGAAGCACAAACCACCGTGACCTCAGACGGCTTCGAGCCGTCCGACGCATGCAAGGGGTTGAACCATATGGTGGGGTCAGTAATGCTACTCTCACCAGATGGGTTAAATGGGTGATGGATCAAGCAGGAATAAACCATTTTTGTCTGGTGGAAGATTGGAAGAAATCTGAAAGCATCTGATTGGTCAAATGCAAGTACTTTGTAAAACATTACTTTAGACCAGTAAAGCATATAGCAAATGGGATGTTAAAGGGCTTTTAACATGCATAATGGTAGCATCCTGTCTTGAAAAGAAATGGCGGCTCTCCAGACGTTATGAATAGACTATCAAGATGTCATTAAAGACACGGAGGCTAACATTATCCCACCCTTCCCATGTAAACTGGAAAAAGGTAGAAAGGGAAAGATTATTTATGTACAAGAGAATAATTTGATTTAACATACTTCAATTCAAAATAAGCTTTATTTGGTTGGGACATACAATCATAAAAGCACAATATATTGTAACATAACAAGTTAAAAACAGTTAATAAAAAGTTGTCATCCATATTAAGAAGTGGCGTACAAATACTGATTCCCTTAGATCACATACACTGTGGCAATTCTCCTAATGTAAACAGTAGACACATAGCAGCTTTACATAATTTGGTGACAAATATCCAAAACAGGGGGCTTCAGAGAGTGCAAAATATAAAGTGCGTGAACTGCGGCATATGTCCTAATGTAAACAATAGACTCTTAGCAGCATTACATCATTTTGATAACGGAAGACCAGGACACATTGGCTTCGAAAGTGCATAATATAAAGTGCAAGGTGCTTAATTGATAAGGCCACCCCCAAACATTATGGAGATGGTAATTTACGTTAGAACAACATACTCTTTCTAGCCTTAATTGAACTTAAAATAAATGCAGCAGTATTAAAAACAAATCTCGGGTTCTTTAAGTGCGAAAAGTAGGGTCATAGCAGCATTAGAGGTTTTGGCTTCGTACTTTTTAAACAGTGGTTTAAGATTAACAATTCTAAAAGACAGAAACAAGACAGAAACAAGTCACATAAAAGTAAAAAATGCAAGGTGCTTTGCTTTGTGTTCCCGTCGCAAGGACATGGGGAAACTGGGTGCTGTTTCATCGTGGGGAACGCAACCAAGTGATGCACAAGGCCTAACCTCATTCTAGTTAATACATAGCGATGGGAAGGTCTTGTGACAAGTGAAAGGTATGCTTGGAAGCCCACCGTATCTATATGCAGATGATAAAGCCGATACGTGGTTTGTTTCCTTGCTATTTCCAACCTGCGTTCATTCTTATGAGACAGGAAGGTACTCTTTAACTCCTGTTTTGACAAAGCAGATGTTTTATTGTGATTTCCCAAGATAGTTCGGTCAAATATGACCCCGAAAGAGTTGGCTAAATAATTGAGCCAGGGTATCTTTAAATAGTTATCCAAACACAAGCTATCATTTATAATATACTTAGTAAAAATAGTCTCCTCTTTTGACCATAACGATCTCCATAACTGAAGTGGTCTCATGGCTATTAAATCCATCAAATAGTTAAGACCAACCTCACAGTGAATAAGTTCAGAGGAGGCTGAGACCGGGAGACATAAAAGCTTCTTTAAAAAATAATTCTCTTCCGTTTGTAAACCACAGCATGGTTGGTATCCCCAAAGCCCAGCCCCATAAAGTGCAACCGATGTGCATCTGGCTTTATAGATGTCAATCAAGTCCCCAAATTAGAAGCAAATTTGAAAACACCGTATATACTTTTCCTCAATTTGGCCCAAACATGGGACATTTCGTGGTTCCATTTCCCATCCGAAGAAAAGGAAATACCTAAATAACAAAATTTTTCCACATTTTGTACTTTGTTCCCTTAAATAAAAAAGGGTTTCAGACATATTTATATTTGGGGCCGCATACCATTGTAAAAGTTTTGGTCTTATTTATCAACAGCTTCCTCTTACTAATAAAAGCTGCAAACCCATCAATTAACCTCTGGAGGCATACCGGCGTTCTAGATAAAAGCACGGCATCGTCCGCATAAAGCAGGACTGGGACTTCCTTCCCCTCCACTAATGGGGAATCCGCTTGTATCAGTTTAAGTGCTGCGTCGACTTAATTGATGAACAAGGTAAAAAGCAGCAGGGCTAAAACGTGCGTTGGCGGATACCACGTTTTACATTAAAATTGGGGGTACATTCACCCTTCTGGCCGTACCGTACTTTGGTTGATAGATTTTCGTACAGCCTAGCTAAAAAGTAAATGATGGGTTTCGGGGTGCTAAGGTTGAGTAAAACAGGCCATAAAACACCATGATCCACCAAATCAAAGGTGCTGCTCAAATCTACAAAACATTAAAAAAGCCGACCCTGTTTAACTCGTGTATATTTTCCAACTAAAAGCTCCAAGTTAATACTCTGTTCTAACGTATCTAACCCCTTTCTAAAACCATATTGTGCCTGGGCCAAAATATCATTATCCAAAACCCACGCCTCCAATCTTAACAATAAAACCCTGCTCATAATTTTGACTGAAGAGTCGAGTAGGGAGATGGGTCGATAGTTTTTCGCTTCAAATTTGTCACCCTTTCTTTAAATGGGAATAATAACAGATTCCCCCCATGAGGACGGGCAACCCTCGGTTACTGCAGCGTTAAAAACTCTTGTAAGTATATGTCCCCACAGTTCTGGTATGGATTTATATACGTCGATAGGGACACCATCAGCACCTGGTGCTTTCCCCCCTTTAATAATACATATACCTATCAAACTTAATCTAGAGTGATATCAAGTGGGGTAATAGGCCAATTATGAGGAATTGTTGGATCTGTCATAAATAAATGACTAGGGTTAAAAATACTAGAAAAATAATACACCCATTCCTCACCACTCACATGAATTCGTTTTTGAGAAGTTTAGAATTCACCATATCGCAGAATAATTTATTGTTAGAGGTTTCTGCAGCAAATGCAAGGTTGTCCGACGCCTCCTGTTGAAGCTCCTTCTTCCTGCGTTTTAAGTTATAATTGTATCTTGCTCTTAGGTCATAGACTACTGCACTATCCCTTGGTTTATTCGAAAGTGCTGTTTTCAATTGTTTCAATGAGACAGTATATGAATGGTCGAACCAACCCCTGGCCTGTGTTTGTTTCATAGATGGCGTCGCAGTAAATAATTTGGAAATAGATTCATTGATAGTAAGGGAATTGGTCAGGATCTTAATTGGTTCGGTCTTGACCAATAAGCTGTTTTCTAATTCATTACCACAGGCCTGTACATTTTTTTTTATATTTCACAGGAGTTGGCACCCTTCCATTTAATTCTAGTACAATTAGAGTGGCACAGAGCAATGTTATTCATAACAGTACATGATTCAACTATCTTGTTCCCCCATAAGTGCAGTCTCATAATGATTGAATTGTGGTCACTCATTAACAAATCAACAATCTGCAGGATAGAGCATAGATTCACAATGTTTGCAGAAACAATAACATGATCAATACTACTATGTGCTGACCTTCCTGTAAAGTTTGGGATCTCATGCCCGCTCCCATCCTTTGCACACTGCATAATATCTAGATCAAATTCTGCCAGGACTGCATTTAAAGTATTACCATAGGAGGTATGTGGGAAATGTAAATAGTCATTGCCTTCATCATTTTGGAACCCACACATTTTTGTCATCGACGGGGGGCATATATAAACATTAAAATCACCAAGCCAAACTATATTCAAATTAATAGTATCCACAATAACCATTTTATCTAATTCCTGTTTCAATTCTGTAACTACGCTATGACGAGTAGAATAAAATACATTATGATACAAGTTAATCAGTAGGACATCCCGGCCATCCCTATGGTGTAACCAAAGTAACTGCGAATGGTGCCCTATGTTAATACATCTTTTTTTAATTAACAATCCCCTCTTTGCTCTACCAGAGCGATGGGGGTTGTGGGCAAATTATATGTGGTTAACCCGTCAAAATGGACATTTATGGTACTCCAAGTTTCCTGCAAACACAACAAATTGTGTAAACAAATAAACTCCTTCCATCCTAACAAATCGATCCTACTTGCGATTCCAGCTATATTCCAAGTGACAATAGTGCATCCCTCAACAAAGGGGGTTCCTTGATGAAATACAGGTCGGTCAGTTCCTGGGCTAATAGGAACACTAATAGCAACTTCACTGATAGCCTTGCTACAATCTTCTAACAGTACAGGGGAAGTTATGTTCACTGCTGTTCCATGCCTATAACTCGCATCTACTTTAGCCCCCTTTTTTGCGGCTTCGCTCTCTCCTTGATTTAACATACTTTAAATTCATATGGTATACATACATAGTAACAAGTATGTTATTTAAGAATATTACTTGTTATTGTTAGATGCACAGTGAAAAAAGAATGGTGAAGAGGAGGAGTGTGTCAGTCTCAGGTTCACGGAAAAAGAATGATTAAAAAGTAGAAGAGTTGTACCGCATTTAAAAGAGCAAGAGGGTTCTAAGAGGGGAATATTTATGGACTATGGTGTTCTAGTTCTAGATGGTGGTTTTATTGTTTGTAAGTCCTTTAAAGGTGCTGCAGGAGTGGCAATAAAAAATGTAATGCGTAATGTTAGCCTCAATGTCTTTAATGAAATCTTGATTCTCTGTTCATAATATTTGAAGAATCGCCATTCTTTACTGTAAAATCAAAACATATGTGAAGATCTAATGCTACTAGAGACTAATTCACCCTTTTTTGATTGATAAAGTTTACCATGGGAATTCTTAGTAACAAATCTGAATGAAATCATACACCACACCTTCAGTACTTAAATAGTGATGGGTAATATGCATGTTGTTACTGTGTAGATGGGGCTGTCAAAAGTATTAACTACCCTCAGCTCTAACATGCTCCAGTTCAAGTATACCCCAATTACAGTTAGTGTGCTAGTTCCCATGTTACTTGCATCCAAAACGTGTAACTTAGAAGATTACTTTGAGGTGAGAACTGTAATGAAAGGGGCGTAGGCAGGAATAGAGGATAGCTTTATTAAGATAAAAGCAAAGCAATACAGGTGAGTGCCAGGAGGTAGCTCAGTCCAAGGACCACTCCAGCATAACTGCCACCACCTAACAATCTAGCTAATACCACGTTCCAACCCTGACCTCATGCATTCTATAATACATAGCAGGAGCCCTTAAAGGTACAAGAGAAATAGAACAACATAACACATCCCCCTCCCCTTAATCAATGGAACAAGAAAAAAACCAAAATAAAAAAAACCAAAATGAACTAATCACCCACAGATACATTAAGTAACATAGTCTTTAAGCCATGAAGGTAAAACACATGTTCTTTTCCCATGCTCCCTTCCCATAGCAGTGGAACCACCCTTGCCACTGTTAGAGTCTGAATCAGAAATAACATCACTACCAGCAACCCTTCCCCCCTTCTCACAAACAGACGAACTGACAACAGAAGAGTCCACCATGACATCATTACTGTTGTTTTCCACATTAGAAAACTGGGATTGCAAACAACTATTCTCAAAATGATCTTCAATCCAATCATAACCATTCCGTTCACAACCTTCCTCAGCACATTCCATATTGCTTTGTTCAGGATTAATAGCAATACTTTTCATGTTCCACACTTTCCCATCACTCAGCCTTACAGCATTTCTCAAAATTCCCTTAACCTGTTTAGGTGGATCAAAACAACTCTCACCCTTGGGTACTTTCCAAGGCTTCCTCACACGCACCCAGTCTCCCACAGCAATTTGTATATCTTTCGTACCATGACAAACATCATAAAAATGTTTGCTCTTAGCATGGAGCAATTCCAGGTCCCCCTTAACTTTAGTAGGAGCCACTGAGTCACTTTCCCTTCCACTAACCAACCAGGGTTAACTTTGCTTCTTGGCAACCTTCCTCTCATCATAACAAATGGGGAGAGACCAACGCCAGTCTGTGACGTAGTTCTGTAAGACCACACTGCTTTTTGCACCTGAACTTTCCAATCCATTCCTTTGTTAACAGCAGCCTGAATCACCCCATTGATCACTCTATTAAATCTCTCGATAGTGCCATTACCACTAGGATTGTACAAGGCAGAAGTTTTATGCTTTACACCACACTTCTGAAAATAATCCTTAGCCATATGTGACAGAAACTGAACGCCATTGTCTGTGAGAATACAATTTGGCAGACCTTCCATGATAAAAATCTTATCTAAAAATTTCAAAACCGAAGCAGTGTCCGCTCTATCTACAAACCTCACAATAGGCCACTTAGTAAATAAGTCTATAGCAACCAAACCAAATTCACTCATGGCACCCAAAGGTCCAATAATATCAACAGCGATGGTATCCCATGGAAGATCAGGAATCAATCCTTCACTCATGCTCGGTTTCAGAGTTCTGAGAGTCTTGTCAGCAGAACAACAAACTTTACAATTCCTTACAAATTTCTCCGTATCTCTATCAACCCCTGGCCACCAAAACATGTTCTTAACAATAACTTTGTTCCTACCAATTCCAAAATGCCCTTCATGACATAACTCTAAAATCTTTTGTCTCAAAGAGGCAGGGGGGATGACTCTATCGCCTCTAAAAAGTATATTTTTTTCAAGAGATAACTCCATCCTGACCTCCCAAAAGGCTTTTAAACCATCTTCCCTGAAACACTTCCTAGGCCACCCCCTACAGATATATTCTAGAACTTTCTTAAGTTCCACATCCTTCTCCTGCTCCACTAACCACTCTTCATTACTAATGGCAGGAGCTCCAGAATCATGCACCAGAGCTACACTAAAAGCGCCCCATGGGTCATCTGCACACTCTTCAAGTGAAGAAGGCAACCTAGACAAACAGTCTGCAACAAGATTGTCCCTGCCTGGTAAATAAATCATCTTGTATATATACTCTCTCATGCGCATGGATAACCTGGCCATCCTTGCTGAAGCTCCAGAAATTCCCTCAGACGACAAAATCTTCACCAATGATCGGTGATCCGTGCGAATGACCACAGGTTTGCCCCAAACAAAAGCTCTTAAGTGCTCCAACGCCCATGCGCACGCCAACGCTTCCCTCTCAATGATAGCGTACCTTACTTCTGCAGGTGAAAGTGCTCTGGAAGCAAATAAAATTATCCTTTCTTTCCCCTGTCCATCCACTTGCGATAACACAGCCCCCAGACCCTTATCACTGGCATCTGTTGTCAACAAACATTCAGCATTAGGGTCAAAACTGGCTAAGGCATTGACATGTTGTAAATCATCTTTGATCCTACCAAATTCATCCTGACAATTCTTTGTCCAGTCAAACTTTACATTCTTTTTGAGTAAATTCCTTATGTTAAATGTCTTCGATGCAAAATTGCTTACAAATTTCGCACAATACTCTGCCATCCCAAGGAATGCCTTCACCTCTTCTTTGGTAAAAGGTGCTCCTGAATTCACGATATTCTCAATCAATTCTGGTTTAGGCTTAACCCCTTACTCACTAATGATGTGACCTAAATAAGATGCGTTTCTTTGACTAAATTTACATTTTGACTACTCAACCGTTAGCCCAGCTTTTTCCAACACTTTTAAAACCTGTCTCAGCTTAACATCATGTTCTTCCTGGTTCTTAGCAGCAATTAAAATATCATCCTGGAAAAATGAGATCATCTCCATATCCCCTAATAACCTGTACATCAGTCGCTGGAAGACAGCGGCAGCTGACGCCAGCCCGAATGGCATCCGTTTGAACTGATAGCAACCGAACGGCGTGATGAAAGCCGTAAGACCTCTCGACTCCGGTTCTAACTCCACCTGGTGGTATGCAGCTGAAATATCTATGGCTGAGAACCATGAAGCACCATCAAGCAAGGAAACCATTTCATTAATTTTCGGTAATGGAAATTTCTCCACAACAATGTTATTATTAAGATGGCGTAAATCAATGCATAGCCGGATCTTGCCATTAGGTTTACGTGCGACAACAATAGGACTAATCCATTCTGACGCCTCCACTTCTTCTATGTTCCCTTTCGGTAACAGACCCTGTAACTCTTTTTTTTCTTCATCTCTGACAAACATTGGAATGGGTCTCACCTTGTGAACCTTAGGCACCGCGCTAGCCTTAAGTTGGATTTTATGCTCAAAACCTTGCAATTTCCCCAACACTTCACCAAACACTCTTGGAAATTCTTTGCATAAAACATCACTCAATTTACTTTGATCATCCACAACCAACACTTTTTCCTCACTATTGGGGTCTAGGATGATGTTCAAATTTTTCTGGTCAAACCACCCCAATACTGACGGTCCAACCTTAGACACGTACAATTTCCCTCTTGTGTTCCTCCCCTTAAATAGGAATGTAAGCCATCTGTAACCTAACATTTCAATCCTCTTGCCTGTATACCCAATAGGATTAATATCAGGCTCATACAATTGACCTCCAATTTTTCCCACAAAACTTTTCT
This sequence comes from Lissotriton helveticus, assembly GCF_964261635.1. Taxonomy (NCBI): domain Eukaryota; kingdom Metazoa; phylum Chordata; class Amphibia; order Caudata; family Salamandridae; genus Lissotriton; species Lissotriton helveticus. The sequence goes on from NC_136068.1 coordinate 1,738,881,852, forward strand.
TCCATACATCCTCATTGACAATAGTGTAGGGAGATCCAGAATCTGCATACACCTCCACAATTACACCTCCCAAAGAGATATTACATAAAGGTTTGCCTTGTAACGACTCTTCCGATATATTGATCACATAATTGCCCCTCACATTTTTCACATACTCAGGTTCTTCTTCAACATGTTCAATTTCCTCCTCATCCCATATGTATTTAACATTGCTTCTCCTTCGACACTTTTTGCTAAAATGGCCTAATAATCCACATATTGAGCATTTCTTTCTTAAAGCAGGACAATTTCTGCTAAATGCTAAGTGTTCCTTACTATCACATCGATAGCATCTTCGTTCATCCCTTTTCACTTCAAATTTCTGAAACCTAGAAGGTTGACTCAAACCCTTCCCTTGTGAGCTTGGTTGAAATCTACTCTGTGGTTTGTTGGTGGTTTGTATTTTACAAACCGCACTTGCGCTCTTATCTTCTTCTGCTTCCTTTACCACAGAAGAACATCTGCCAGACATTTCTGCTTTTCTCATAATGGCTAAAACATCATTCAAAGGCGCATCGCCGTTCACCCATAACCTATCCTGTAATGTAGAATTATTGTTATGCATAACTAGTTGGTCCCTTATTAGTTCATCATGCAAGTCTCTGAAATTGCAGTCAATAGCCAGTTTTTTTAAGTCATCCACCCAGTCATCAACAGTCTCTTGCTTCGTTTGCTTTCTTTGGAAGAACTTATGTCTCGTTACACCAATGCACACTTTGGGTGCGAAATACTTATCCATATCCTTGATGCAATTCTCAAAAACATCTAAATTTGAGTCTTCCACTTTGCTCATACGTGAATGAGTTTTTAAACCAATTGGGCCCAATGAATGTAACAAAATTCTTTTCTTTTGTTCTGGTTTCATCTTTTTCCCTTCATCAATCGCCTCGACATAGTTTATAAAATACTCCTTCCATTCGATCCACTTAATAACCGGCTTTGTACCAGTTGCCCAGAAAGGTTCAGGAGCATTTATCCTGAAATTCTGTTGAGCCATTACTACACTTGTATTTTGACTGGTTTCACTTGTGTCGCCCTGGTCCATCACACAAATATATATATATTTTTTTTAAAGTTAAACATATCACTTCACGAGAGAAATATTGGTATGTTTATTTGCTCCTACCCGATCCCTCACCTGTATAGAAAAATTGTTCAGTCTCAGAAATAATTTCCCTCTACGTCCAATCACTACTATAAAATCCACAAGTGTAATGTAGTCAATAAAGAGGGGAGAATAAAAAAATATTTTTAAATCACCGCAAAACTTCTCCTCCAGTGCGTTGCTCCGGTCGAATTACATCATCGGAAAGCTTCTCCACAATCGCGTTGCTCCGGCGGAACTGAAAGCTAGAGGAAGGCAATTCAAAATGTCTTCCACGTAAAGTCACGTAACGTGGCCTCGCGTATTAAGGACCTTTCCTCTAATTGCAGGATCATCCGGTGTTCTGTGGTAACTTCCGCTTCTTGCGCTACTGCTGAGCGCAGCCCGTGCTGAATCTCGCTCACACTTTGAAAAATGCCGCTAGGAGGGACCTCCAACGGACACCAAGCGACCGGGCTAACTTATAAAGGAGAAGTAAGTCAAATGACAATGTTACCTTTACCACGATATACCGGCGTTTCGATAGGAATTCTTTCCACCAGAGATGAATTTCTCCAAAGTATCTAACACTTTATAGTCGATTCCTTCCAGAAACACGATTATAAATATAAGGAGCGATTTTCTTCTTCTTTATAAAGGTTCACATCCGTTTTCCATCGTCGCCAATTGTAATGAAAGGGGCGTAGGCAGGAATAGAGGATAGCTTTATTAAGATAAAAGCAAAGCAATACAGGTGAGTGCCAGGAGGTAGCTCAGTCCAAGGACCACTCCAGCATAACTGCCACCACCTAACAATCTAGCTAATACCACGTTCCAACCCTGACCTCATGCATTCTATAATACATAGCACGAGCCCTTAAAGGTACAAGAGAAATAGAACAACATAACAAGAACATTAATGGAAACAAAATTTGATTTTGGACCTTACAATTTTCATGCTCTGCAGCTTTTGGGGACCCTGAACACTACTTCACCATTATCTATTTTTTTAATTATCCATAATCCAGTAGAAAGGATGAAAAATCCAACGTCCCTATGTTGCTGCCCACTTTTTGAAAGCTTGCATAGACAATATGTTTAGAATTGCAGCCTTTAAAAACATGAACGTTTCACATTTTCTTACGTTTTAGCACCTATGTAAAACAAAAACGTCTTAGAAATGCTTTAGCAATGAAGAAACGTGTTAAAAGTTTGTGCTGTCTCTTTAAGACTCCACAAGCTTTGTTACCCATGTGGCTTTGTACGGGCCTTTGCCTCATGAAGTCAATCAATCAATCAAAAATATTTCATTTAGCTTCGTTTCTGGAGCATAAAAAGTACATAAAATGTGTATCATAATAAACTTAATATAGTCAGGGCTAAAATCTGGACTACAGAAAAGGATCAAAAGAGGTCATACAGTACATTATCATCCAAACATAAAAACGATGTTACTTTTCAAAATAAACATCCATTAAAAAGTTGCGATAAAAAGGCATACAACACAGCAGCTACCAGGGTATATCCATTTGCCTATGCATAACAACATATACACTTTACATTTTCCCGTTTATAGAGACAAGCAAGAGGCAGTAAGGCTATAGCACTGTTGCACAGGTATTCAGGAGTATTGTTCATTCGTGAGACCCAGACACTCAACTGTTTGTGATCCTACCACCAAAGAATCACAAAAAAAAACTTCTATAACACATACTGGACTGGAGCGTCTATTATCTAAACATGTGTTCTCATTGATAGAACAGAGCTATCTCATAGTATCCTTAATCAATTTTGTACTTCACATTTCCCTCATTAATAAAACCAAAAATCATGATTGATATTGGTCAAGTAATAGGCGCTCCTGTCCAGTATGGGCCATTACATTATCATGATCTTGTCCAAATACAAAGTAATACAATTCACCATATAGAGTGAAGATAAAACTATCAACTCAGGTACTTGCAACACAGACTGTTTGAGATCTCCTACTCTTCAAAGAGGTCCAAATAAATGACATAAAAGAATAGCACACCAAATTCAGGAAGTATCTCAAGACCTGGCTCTTTGAATTAATCCCTGAGCCCAGATGGATCAGCAGCCCCCGCCCCCAGCGCCCTGAGACCCTCACGGGCACTATACAAGGCCCTGATTAATTGATTGATAGATTGATTGAAGGGCCATCAAGCATTTAGATAAAAAACAATGCTGGCTGGCATTGACTAATATTGTACCTACGCATAAGCGTGACAATAAACCTTTTCCTCGGAGTAATATAAAATCTACAAAAGAGTAATATAGAAAGGCCTGTCTTTGTTTACACCCTGTCACAGGGGTATACGGTCAGGCCTCCTGCTGAATAAGCATTTATCGGAAAACCAAGCAATGGAGGGATATCGGTTTGACAAAACCTTAATAGAATAAACTGATTCTGAGGGTTCTGCACAAAGGAATGTGCATCCTGGGAGGGACATTTGATATAACCTAACAGTGGATTTATGTATCTTTGCCTCCCTCCTACCGAAAGCAGCTTTTGATAGAAAAATCTTCTTTAGTCTCGTCTTAGAGATTTGTGCACATGTAGATGGGTTCTCAAAATGTCCCATAAACCTAAGTTACTCATGGAACACTTTACATTCTGCAACAATGGAATCTTAAATGCAAAATCCAAATTTAAGCATTCCCTCACTACAACCTGATTCAAAGTTACGTTCTCTTTCTCCTTATCGAATGCCAGAGTAAAATAGGCGCCAGACAGGATATAGGATATGGATCACCAAGTTCACTGTGGCATCTATAATTTGAACAACTAACGAGGGAGGGATAACAGTCTCTTTAAAAAACCATCCGCTATACTTTGGAGGGAGTCTGTACACCATTCCCCCAACCCCCGTCCCAGATGTAGCACTAGCAATAGCTTTAGCTGCATACACTTTTTTATTTCCAGCATTGGTTTTGTTCCCAGCTTCTTTATAAACCTAAAGATGACCATAATACTTGTTTCTAGTAGGTGAGATCTATTTGAGACCATGCTTTTCCAGGTAGATTTTCCATCATAGAAAATTGAATCCCCTACCTCCACTCTGCATGTATCAATATGAAAAACGGGGAGTTTCTTCGACCGGTCACCTGCAACAAGCACAAATATTTTTGCTTAATTTACGCGAAGATCCAAGTTATTCATAAAACTAGTATACTCCTTTATGAGTATCTGCAGCCCCTTGCATCATCTGTATAGAGGAGTATCGGTGGGTCTGAATTAATATACAGCACATCTTTAGCAGTCCCCACCAGGGCTGCTTCTATGCTGTTAGTATAGATTGAAAACAGGAATGGAACAAGGACGCATCCCTGTCTAACGCCCTGCTGAATCTCAAAGAACCTAATGCACTCCTCGTCCCTACCATAACAAATGCGGGCAGTTGCCTGTAAGTACAGTTGTCATATACATTTTTTTTACTGGGGGTCTGATTCTCTCCCACCACTGGGGGACTAGTATTGAGGCGAAGCTGCAAAAGAAAACGTACAATGTTCTTTCAACAGTGGATGAAGGAGTCTGACAAAATGACAGAACTACCACTGACTCATTGAGGTTGGATTCAGAAGGCACTTTATGGATAAGATGAGTCTTATAAACACCTATCCCTGGAAGAACTGGTGAAAATATTTTATGATGATAAACATGTGTAGTTCACTAACTCTTCTGATGTCAACGAAATCAGTAGCATCAATTTTCAGGAGAGGAGTTTTAAGCCTGCTTTTTTGATTGGTTTGAACAGTGGAGCTGTGCGCTGGCTGAGGACTGTATTGAATTCCCACAGTATCAGTGGACAAGAAGCATAAAATAGGCCTTCCTTACATTATTTGAACCGCCCTCTGTAAGAAGATTTGTTCCCAAGAGGAATCTCGCTTCTAGGAAGTAGCGGACAGGTGCTCTCTCTCTAACCACTTAACCTGCAGAGAACAGCAGCTTGACTTTGGGACCTGGGACCGTCTCTTTTTAAATAATGTATTTATTTCAATCATAACATAAATAAATAAGTACATCATAAATTCATTACAGATATCACAGCACATTAGGGCCAATAAAGGGAGGAGTTCAGCATCAAGATAAAAGCAGATTAAAAGTGATATGCATGCCTGGACATTGTAAACATCATACAAGGAGATAAAACTTCAATCTTTCATGTGATCAGTCATTGGGCCCCAAATCTGTATACCCACCTTCCGCTTGCGTTACCCTTTAAAGGAATAGAGGCTGTACTCAAGATGGAATATACCGTAAAATCTGGCCCTCCGCATCTCAAAAGTGGGGACTTCCTGCTGTAACCACATGGACGAGATACAGAGCAGAGCCACTGCCGTGGCTGCAAAGATCAAATAACAAAACTTAGGGGCCGGCTGCCCCTGTATCAGGTCTTCTCCAATTACTAACAGCTTTACAGATGCTGTGATCTTTATCCCAGCCCCTGTTATCTCCGATAGGAATCTCTCAATATGTCCAACAAATTGAGTCAAATGCCCACATGTATAAAAAATATGTACAATATCTGCCAGACCTGTTCCATTGCGGAAATACTTCCCATCATTTACTCCACCCCATTTGAGCATCTTTGCAGGGGTACAATACAGCCTGTGCTGTGCTGTGCTTTTAATTAAGCAGACATCAGAATCTTCCCTCTATATCAATTGTTTGTTCCACGGAGAGACCTTGCCCCCCACAAGCGATTATTCTACTAGAGGTTTTGAATGTTAAGATCGTCCCTCCTTGTATCCAACAGACAGTTATATAATACCCCAATCTTAGCCCTGCGCCTGATAGCCTCTAGAAGCGGGATCGGTTCTGGTAAGGATGGAACCCCAGTTAACATCGACCAATTCCCTTAAACAAGTCCTGATCCTAATACCCAAATATGTTGCCTCCTTGGTTACTCTAGGATCGCTGTTGCCGGTTTGATTCATACAAATGAACTGAGGTTTAGAGACATTGAGTTTATAGCCTGATACAGAGCTAAACCTGTGCGCTAGTTGCTAAATCTCTGGCATAGCTACAACAGGGTCAGATGTTACAACCACTATGTCGTCAGCATAAGCCAAGACTCAAAACTGCTATTGTCTAGACATGATAAGTTTAATCCTGGGACTCCACTCCCAACATATTTTTTAAAAGGATTAATATATAGTGCAAACAAAAGTGGGGAGTAGGGACATCCCTGTCTAGGGCTTCTAGTGAGGCATATTGGTTCAGACTATAGGCCCATTATACAGATTTTAGCACTGGGGTACCGATAGGGAACCTGAATAGCCTTGATAAAGCTGGGGCCAAACCCCAGCCGTTTCAAAACCGTCCACAGAAAATCCCAGGCAACCCGGTTAAATGCCTTTTCGACATCTAATAAAACCAGGCCAAACGTATTGCCTTGAACATTTGCAGCGTCTAGCAGTGTCACAACCCTATTAATGTGTTTAACTGTGCCCCTAGTGGGTCTAAACCTGTGTTGCCGTTTTGACACTAATAGGGAAATGACTTTGACCAACCGGCATGCCAGACTTTTTGCATACATTTTCCTTTCACAGTGCAGTAGGGATATAGGTCGATAGGATCCCGGGAGGTCTGCTGGTTTGTCCTTTTCTTTTTTAAGACAATGATATTTTCCTCATCCCAGGATGCTGGTGCAGCCCCACGTTGTGCCTATTAAAGGACCGCCAACATATCTTCCTTACATTACTGAAAAAAAGTCTTATAAACCTTCAGTGATATTTTATCGGCCTGGCCGCTTTACCACTGGCTAACACATTTATGGCCTCGCCGAGTTCCTCCATAGTGATAGGCATGTCTAGGATACCTCCTCCTGACCCATCCGCTCACTAACTAAATTCTACAACAATATCTCACTTGCCTGCCCCCTGTAGTCATCTTCTGTATATAATTCATCAAAAAAGGTATGAAACGCATTTAAAATCTCCCGAGGCGTATCAAGTGAGTTACCCTGTGCATCTTTAATAACCTCAGTTCTTTGTGCTACTTCTTTGGAGCGAAGTCTTTGCGCAGGACACCACCAGTGGGCTCATCATACTCATAACAGTTCTCCTTATGGAGCCTACATTAAAGGGCAATTTTCCTGCTCCACTGTGAGTTAACAATAGCCTTGCATCGGGCAATGTAGGTTTGTAATGCTGTGATGTCGATACCTGCTAGTAGACCCTGCACAAGATTTTCTTATGATGTTTTGAGTTTTGTATATAGCTCTTGGACCACTAACTTCAATTGCCTTTGATTGTGTAATCCAAAGCTCAGAACCTCCCCCCGGCCTTTAAGGCATCCCACACATAACCACATGAGGTCGAATTACGATTAATTTCCAAAAAATGCTCAATACAGTTATTCATATGGTCAACAAATACTACAACCGACAAAAACTTCCTCTCGAACGAAAAAGATTTCAGAGCCTTGATAGGTGCTGAGAGCTAGAATACCCAACACCTATGGACCATGATCTGCCGTGATCCTAGGAAAAACTTGAATCTTAGCTTCTGCAAGTAGTGCTGATGATATAAAAAAAGAATCTAACCTCACTAACTTTTTGTGTGGATGGGAATAAAATGTATATCCTGTATCTGGATCCCACAGCGCCGCCAATACATCAATCAATCCGTGGTCAGTCAAAAGGTGCTGTAACACCTTAAATACCTTAGGCATCTTACCCTTATACTCCTTATGCTGGACTGCAGATCCATGTAACACACATGTAACTCTGCAGCCACACGTTTTAAAAGACCAAATACGCAATCCTGAATTAATCATCCTATCCCCCATCAAATGTAGCTTTCTCCCTCCACTCAGTAATCCTGTTGTATAGCCACACGGGTCTGCGTTTTTTCGTCCTCATTATGTAATAGATTGATTTTACTTTTTCCGCCTTCACCCACCCCTACTGCCCACACCAACCCCCGTGTGCCCTGTGCCCCCGACCCTCAACCCACTACCCCCTCCCCAAACACCTGGGGTTGCCCTGTAGTAAGGCAAAATTGTCCCTGAGGTGACAAGCTCTCTCTACCCGGATTGTCCCCCAGCATGTTCTCATAAATATATTGTAACACAGGAAACCCCGCCACCTATGCAACACACATCAAAAGAAAGTAGAACAGGCAAAAAAAACAGAGAAACAGAAGAGAAAGGGAAAAAAGACGCTCACTAGAATAACTGGAACCAACACTTATCTAGATAGATTGTAGATACTGTTTGGCCTGTGCCTCCATGGTGAAGAACTGAGTATGTTCATTATGTATAACCTTCAGATTGGCTGGGTTAAGGAGGAAGGCTTGTGCACCTCTGCCTTGAAATGGGACAACGAGCTGGCGTAACTCCCACAGTTTCTCCACCGTCTGATGGCAAAAATCTTGTCCCACCAAAAATTCTACCACTTTACCAGCCCTCTTTCTGTCTTGACGTGCAAGTTCTTATACAGCCTGGCGAGCCAGAAAGTTATTGATTGATATTAATATTGCTCTAGGAGCAGCTTGCCCTGGTCTTATCCATAGCGTAAACGGGAATGAATGCGCTCTTTGGATCTCCCCCTGCCAATCCCATTGCGAGAGTTCAGGAAAAGCCTCAGAGAACAAATCGATGATAAATTTGCGAGGATCCTGTCATTTGATGCCCTCTGGGATCTTCAGAACTCTCAAGTTGTTTCTCCGAAGGCAGTTTTCCAGGTCCGTCAATTTCCACTTTGTATCCTCCTTTAATGAGCGCATTGATTCAGTTGACTCCCTCTGGGCTGCCAACTCTTCTTCCAGGCAAGAAATCCGGGTTGCTGCTTCATTGAATCTCTCTGTGAACTCAGAACGGTGAGTCATTTTGTACCTGTGTTCCACCCTGACCCTTTTCAGGCAGGCAGAGGAGGGTGAGGAGGACTGGGAGGGGTCTGGAGACCGTTTGACCGACCAGTTGGATTATAATCCAGACTGGAGAGTGGAACTGGGGGAAGCCAGTGGTCTGGATCCTTCACCAGACCTTGACATGTCTCTTCCTGCTGTGGCTACGGAGAAGGGAGGGTCTTATGCTGTGGTGTTGCGTAGGGCGGTCGAGGCTCTCAGCCTCGAGCTACCTACGGTGGCCATCTGGACTAACTTCCTGACAGAGGTGCTTCAGCCAGCAGCAAGCTAATCGGAGCCTTTGCTGCCGTTCAATGAAACCCTAACCGACATCCTTTTAAGCACCTGATCCAGGTCCAACACAGGGGCTCCTGTGGCTAGGATGATTGCCTGACGCCACCGCCTGTCCCCGGTTCGACCCCACTGCCTGTCCCCGGGCAACCCCACTTTCCTCTCCCAACACCTCACCCCTGAGAACTTGGTGGTCCCAGCCTCCACATCCAAAGGCGCATTCCCTAACGCACCACCTGATAGGGAATCCCAAAAGCTGGGCCATCTTGGTAAGAAGATGTTTTCTTCCCCCAGCTTGGGACTGCGGTCGGTAAACACTGCATGTCTTTTGGGCCGTTATACCCATTCTGTGTGTGATCTGGTGGCACAGGTGCTGCCCCAGTGCCCAGAGGCTGTGCTCTCCTGTGCAGTTGCTGAGGGGAGAGACACAGGGAAGTTTACCATCCGCTGTGGACTGGACACCGCCGACTCGCTAGGTAGGACGATTTCAATGTCAGTAGTCCTTTGACGCTATGCCTGGCTGAGGTCGATTTGCTTTTCTGGGGATGCCCAAAACACCCTGATGGACATGCCCTTTGATGGCCGTTGCCTGTTCGCCGACAAAGCAGATAGTGCACTAAAGCGCTTCAAGGACTCTCGTGCTACGGCCAAGTACTTGGGCCCCTCCACCACAAGCCCCTCCACGCCACAGCCTCTGTCGTGGCTACGGAACGGGTGCTCCACCACATTCCATTGAGAGCCACAGGTCGGCGCAAACTGTTCAGCCCCAGCGCGGCCGGGGACATGGGAACCACTGCTGTGGCTCTGGGGGCCAGCGGGCAGGCCAGTCCACCACTGCCCCCTATGCAGCAACCTCCAAACCTTCCTACTCGGACCTTTCAGGCCCGTCACACACCAGTGGGCGACAAGATTTGCCATCACCATCGGACAGGTGGGTTTTGCAGATAGTCCGAAGGGGCTACTTCATCCCCTTCGAGACAACCACTTCAGTACTATTGCATGTCGGAGGATCATCTGGCCCTTCTCCAACAGGAAGTTATGGCTCTCTAGGTCAATGGAGCCATCAAGCGAGTTCCTGCCCCAGGAGTAGTTCGTGGTTGCTATTCCCACTACTTTTTGGGACCCAAGAAGGACATGGCCTGCCTCCTATCTTGGATCTCAAGAACGTCAACTGCTTCCTCCGGAAGGAGAAGTTGAAAATGTTGACTCTGGCTCAGGTCTTGTCTGCCTGGAGACTGGATGGTAGCGTTTTACTTGCAGGACGCTTATTTTCACATCCCTGTCCTGCCGGACCACCGGCGTTAACTGTGGTTCACAGTAGGGCACGAGCCCTTTTAGTTTACCATGCTCCCCTTTGGCAGCTCATCTGCGCAGATCAGAGGTTCCAGTCTTCCCTTATCTACATGACTGGCTGTTGAAGGTAGGCTCACCCCGGGCTGTCGTCTCCCACCTCCAGACTACGGCCGAACAGCATTCGCTGGGGTTCTCCATCAACATGCCGAAGTCGCACCTATTTCCCTCTCAGATGCTTCTCTTCATCTGAGCAGTTCTGGACACGACGCAGTTTCAGGTTTATTCTCCCAAGCAGCGAGCCCGGGATATTAGGGCTATGATTCCAATATTTCAGCCTCTGTCCTGGGTTTCGGTGAGGCTACTGGGCCTGATGGCCTCTTGCATCCTGCTGGTGGGACCTGAAGTTCCAGTGGGCACAGCATCAGGGGAACCTGTCCGATTGCATCCAGATCTCGGAGGGCACTGCACACCAACTGCAGTGGTGGCTCACAAACCAGGATTGGGTTGACGGCAGATCCCTCTCTCTTCGCCAACCAAAGTTCACAGTGGTGACCGATGCATCACTCCTGGGATGGGGCGGCCACATGGGGGAGGCGGAGATCAGAGGCCTCTGGTCTCCGGCGAAGTCTGGGCTCCACTTCAACCTTCTGGAGCTTTGGGCGATCCGTCTTGCACTCAAAGCATTCCTTCCCTCTGTCAAGGGAAGGGAAGTGCAGGTGTTCACAGGGAACACCACCACCATGTGGTACTGAACAAACAAGGCGGGGTGGGGTCGTGGACCCTTTGTCAGGAGGCCCTCCGCCTCTGGACATGGCTGGAACATCAGGGCGTATCCCTGGTGGTTCAACACATGGCAGCTTTACTAGGGCGTACGAACTCAGCCGCAGGTGCTTGATGGATTACGAATGGAGTCTTCGCTCGGAGGTGGTGCAAGGTCTCTTTCAACAGTGGGGAGAGCATTGGTTAGATATATTTTCCACTGAACAGAACAAGCAATGTCAGCAATTCTGCGTGTTGGAATTTCCGAGGAGGCACTCGCTTGGCGACGCTCTTCGTCGTGAGTGGAGCTGCGGTCTCCTATACGCCTCTCTGCCTATACCACTTCTGCCCAGAGTGCTGAAGAAGATCAGACTCAACCCGGCTCAAGACCACCTTGTAGCTCCGGTCTGGGCACGAAGAGTCTGGTATCCCGAGCTACTTCACATGGCCATCGATCCTCTGATCTGCCTGCCTCTTCGGGAGGATCTTCTGTCACAGTAACAGGGTACGGTCCTCCACCTGAACCTGTCCAGCCTCCACCTCCTTGCGTGGAGATTGAGCGGCGACAGTTAAGAGCTTTCAACCTTCCTCCCGAAGTCTGTGTCATTATTATGGCAGCCAGGCATCCCTCCAGTAAGATGGTATACGCCTGCAGATGGAACAAATTTGTGACATGGTGCACAGCAAAGGCAGTGGATCCACTTTCTGCCCCTCTTTCTGAGGTTCTCTTCTTCCTCCTTTCTTTGGCCCAGCAGGGCTCTACTCTGGGCACTCTAAAGGGCTACCTCTCGGCCATTTTAGCCTTTCTTAGGCTTCCTGGTCAGCCTTCTCTTTTCATGTCCCCTCTTGTAAATCGCTTTCTTAAGGGCATTGCTAATCTTTTTCCTCCTGTTCCTTTCGTAATACCTCAGTGGGACTTGAACTTGGTCTTAACATATCTTAAGTGCACTCCCTTTGAGCCGCTACATAACTGTCCTCTCAGACTCTTAACTTTAATGACTGCTTTTCTGGTGGCCGTCACCTCTGCACGCAGGGTGACTGAGCTCCAAGCACTTTCTTCCAAACCTCCTTTTCTGGCTATCCGTCTGGACAAGGTTGTCCTTTGGACTTGTCCTTCCTTTCTTCCCAAAGTGGTCACTTCTTTCCACATTGGACAAGCCATCACTTTGCCCACCTTCTTCCCACCTCCACATCATTCTAAAGCGGAAGAGAGGCTCCACCGACTGGATCCAAAACGTGCGCTTTCCTTTTATTTGGATCGCACAAAACAATTTCGGGTGTATGACCAACTCTTTGTTGGCTACGTAAGCGCCAAAAAAGGTCGGGCCGTGCACAAACAGACCATTTCTAAATGGGTTGTTTTGTGCATCAAAGCTTGCTATTCTTTGGCAAAGAAGGAGCCTCCAGTGGGGTTACGCGCCCATTCCACCAGGGCGACGGCAGCTACCACTGATTTAGGATGTAGAGTCCCCCTAAATGACATCTGTCAGGCGGCTACATGGGAATCGCTGCACACGTTCACTAGACACTGCTGCCTAGACAGTCAAGTCAAGAGACAGCTTCTTTGGCCGTTCTGTTCTTCAGGATTTTTTGATGTGAACTTGGTTCGCAGACCCACCTCCGGGGTTGGTATTGCTGGGGTATCTATTTTAAGGTAAGTAATCTATAACAAATTGTCTTTTCAGATGAACAATTTACTTACCTTTGGTAACGATATATCTGTAAGAGACATAGATTAGTTATAGATTCCTTACCCCTTCACCCATCCTCCCTGTTCTATGAACTGATTTCTAGGGTTAAGGATTCCCTTCCAGGGCCCTAGTTTTGTGCACCAGTAGTTAGTGTCTTGCATGGCTCTGCTCTTCTGACGTGGAAAGTCGTATACAGAATTTACGTCCGCGCTCCAGGGCGTCATCTATGTAGCTGTAGTGACGTCATCCCGGCGATGCCGACGACGAACGCAGAGCCGACCGACGCCACCTTTCGATGCGCAGGGGTACTCCTGATGAAAAACTTTCCGGATCCAGTCTGACGCCTGGGGGTAATTCTAAGGTAAGGAATCTATAACTAATCTATTACTTACAGATATATTGTTACCGAAGGTAAGTAACTTGTTCTTCAAGGCCACACGTTCATGCCTTAGCTGTACGAATGCACCTGTTAAAGGGTTATTAAATTCTGGAGAATAAACTGTTAAGTTCTTTTAATTCTGGCTCTGCATTGCTGGACTCCTCAAAGTCATAAACATTAGAATAATTCTGTTATGTTTGGGGACCAATCCGCGTCCAAATTGCTTATCCAGTCCACCAGAGTAATGAGCAGTATTTCGTTTAGCATCCAGGATCCCAAGCCAGACAGCGACCTTAGGTATCTCGAGTCAGCTTGCCACTGTATTATTTCCATCAGCACTAACTTGGGTTACAGTTCTGTGGTTGTACCCAGGACGTCTGCCCAGGAGTTGTGTATCATTTGACAATATCCTTGTATGAAGTGACAGCCTCAAATCATATGGTTGAAGGTACTTCTGGCCTCTCTCCACAGTATGTATATTCTGGCTGATGGCTAAGCCCACCCTCTACAGCTATTGAGACTGTAACACACCCTGTGAAAATAATTTAGCAATACATGTCTTGGATTAGAGGGGATAGCCAACAGCCATTTCAGCCTCCCACCAATGATCGTTGTCAACTTCTAGGCATCTGCACCAGGAGCTCTTAAGAGCTCGAACTGGGTTCAGGATGGTCAAAATTAGAGATTCCTTTACACCCCAGCGGCTCCGTAGTCGGCTTTGCCTCTAGCGTGTTATAATCCGGTACCGCTATTAAGTCTTGGCATAAACTACCACGGCATGGCAGAGTTGCATATATCTGTTAAACTAAACTAGGGCTTATGTCATTGGAATTCCTCCGCTATCTGTTGGAATTCCTCCACCCTCTGTTGGAATTCCTCTGCCCTCTGTTGGAGGGATTTATTGTGTCCGAGGCATCCCTGAGGTAGTAAATACCTAAAAGGTCACTGTTATACTTAGCTTTGGTAACTTCCCTGCTACTCAACTGGTGTCGCTCTTGGAATGCCTGATGACATAATAGAATCCTGGGTGCCTGGCTTGTGTGGAGTGGCAGTTGATGGCAGGCAGGCTGAGTGGCAGGGAGGCCGCTCCTGGTGGGGTATTTCTCTTCTTAACTTATTTACTTGAAACTGAACTTGGAACTAAGCTTTATTAAATCTAGAGTGTGATATATACCTGGCTCAAGGACTTCGTTATTTACAACATTTTTGGCGACGATGGCGAGAATTAAAAGAACCTACCCGTGAAGGAAAGAGTCTGGGTCTGAGATATTTTAAAGAATCTGCGCTTTGAGGAACTAAGAAGTTAAAGAATTTTATTAGACTGTGTAACGTGGAAACGCCCTGGTATGCCCCAACAATGTCCTATACAATTCGGACAGCCTGAATAATGGGCGTTTGAAAGTTATCTGCTCTGATCATAAGTCTCTTGAGTGGATACTCTGCCTGTCTTGGGAGCAAGGACCTGCATATATCCTGTGTGAACTCTGCAGTATCTGACTTCGATATGCTGATCAGGAGCCGTGTGGAGATTGTAAAGGTACAGCGCTTCTGAGGGCATCTGTCAATACAGAGTGGAGCAGCGTTGGTAATACGGCACAGTTTGTCTCTCAATATGCTAGTGAGGAGCAGTTGAGGGGGTGTCGGGCTGTTAATTGTGCCAAATGCGACGGAGATGTGCTGCAGGGAGAAAGAACAGCGTTTTATAAAAGATGTTCGTGGAAGGCAGTTTGTGCAGTCTGCACCAGGAGCTCTTAAGAGCTCGAACTGGGTTCGGGATGGTCAAAATTAGAGATTCCTTTACACCCCAGCGGCTCCGTAGTTGGCTTTGCCTCGAGCGGGTTATAATCCGGTACCACTATAAAGTCTTGGCATAAACTACCACGGCATGGCAGAGTTGCATATATCTGTTAAACTGGGGCTTATGTCATTTGAATTCCTCCGCTATCTGTTGGAATTCCTCTGCCCTCTGTTGGAATTCCTCCTCCCTCTGTTGGAGGGATTTAATGTGGTCGAGGCATCCCTGAGGTAGGAGATACCTATAAGGTCACAAGTGCCGAATCCTGACAACTGACCTACCTGCTTTACCCTAGTACTGAACTGTAGGGGTGTTTGTTTTGTAACCTTTTTCTGCCAATTCAGGGCCTCTTACCAAGCCAATATCGGTATTAGGGTGACCTGGCGGAATGCACGAGGGGGGACACCCCTGTATAACAAGGCCACAACCACCGTTTTTTCAAGGGTTTGTAATTAAAATCAAAACGCAAAATCATGTTGAAACTCAAGTAGTTAATTCTCAATAGGAATCATTTGACTTGTTAAGTAGTTCTCTTGAAGGTGCGGGACCCAAAGCCCTCTCTCATGCATGGGCAAGCACACTTCGTGGGAGCTTCCGAGTCTATAAGTGTTCCTTGAGCATGACCTGCACATCAGCAAAGAGTGTTATGCAGGAGGACAAATGGGAGGTTTTCCAGAATATATTAAAAATCTAGGGGGTAAAATCCTCTTGTAAAGTGCTTTTCTGCCCGTTATGAAGAGTGGAAGTGCGGCCCAGGCCTCCAGGTCTTTCCACATACGCTGCATCAAAAGGGTATATTTAAGTCTGAAGCCTAACTTGATCGCACGTTACCTGAATCCCCAGATATTGAAAATGTGCTGTGACCACTATGAGAAGTTGGCCTGGCATATGCTGTCCACTAGTTATAAGTGGGCACCTTCTACCAGTCCAAACAGCCCCTTATAGGTGATAAGTTAAAGACAACTTTTTTGAAAGCTATCCTAGTGGTAGCTACGGAGAGCAGCCTTCAGGCTAAGTCTTGAAGGAATGTAAAGCAGTTTGTTTTACCAGTCTATAATCTCGTGAATGACCAAATGAAAGGAGAACCACACCAGGTGTATATATATAAAATATATGTATTCATTCTAAACACACCCTACTAGTCTCTTTATGAGGCTAGAGGTCAGAACACATAAGTTACACTTAATAGCACACAGTAAATTAGCACAATATACGTTGAGCCCTAGGGGCGTACCAAACCATATATTAAGAAAGTAGTATAAGAACCATGACTTGACTAGACACAAGGCCTAGAGCCTGTAGAAGCGCTGGGGCCACAAGGAACCACCCAAGGTAGTGACACAGTGGACGTGTGCAGTGTCTGAACACAGCAGCGGATCGCTTACAATTTCAATGAGGAAAGTCGCAGTAGGAAATTTAAAGAAAAGGGACACTTCAGGGAGGACTTTGAGCAAACTCATTTAGACTTAGTGGTTCTAGGGCCAACACCCACGGAAGCACCAGGGTACTCGAGTTACCTCACCCAGGGAAGCCGGGTCCATAGATGTCTTTTAATGTCGGGAATCGTTGTTGATTTCAATGGCGATCTGCTGTTAAGTGCTGCTGCCGTCGGAGTGGAAAGTGTCTGGTGTGATCCAAGCCTCTATTGAAGATAACAAGAACCTGAAAGCAGAGGGGACAGAATCTGGGTCACTAGCCAGTGACAAGGAGCACGATAAGCGGATGCCCACCGATGGATGATTTCAGGTGAAGAAGGTGATGCTTGACTCTTCAGCCACGAGGACCAGGAGGCGTCGACGACCACCAGAATCTGGAATCGAGCTGTCCCACGAAGGATGTCGAGTGCTGCGGTGCCTGGATTGTACCCAACAAGCCTTGGAACAGCAACCCACGCAGAAAATAAAGAAATGCTTTGGTGTGGACCAGCAAGGTCCGAGGGACTCGCCACGCAGTGGGGAGTCAGGGCACATCTGGAGCAACTAGGGAAGCCCAAGGAAAATCAGAGTTACCTTTGTAGGGACCCACCAGTCGACGGACCAGGGATCACGAAGGAGCCTCGAGCGGAAATGCAAGAAGCGGGCTCACGGAACGGAGGGTAGGCCCACAATCTTCGCTACAGATGGTGCTCGGGGCTTGGGCTACAAGTAACCCAAAGCACAACTTCAAGAGACGTCGAGAAGTCAATGCGCTTAAAAATGTGCATGGTGTCCAGGAGTTCCGGTTCCACCTCACTCACGAGGGCTGCAGGTCTCAGCTATGCGGGGGACTCGGGTCGGCCTCTGAGAAGTCTGGAAATCCTCTTCCTGGGCTGCAGGTACTTCGGAGTCCGTGGGAGCTTCGAAGATGCAGACCGGCAAATGCTTTGTTGGTGTCTGCCAAGCAGGGGAGTCACTCCTTGACCCCAAAGGAGATTTCTTCAGTCCTAGTCTTGAGTAGAGTGTCGAAGTTCCTGGATTCAGTTGCAGAGTTTTGTCCAGGGATATCTAAAGTCCTGTTGCCAGGGGTTCCTTACTTATACCAAAGAAAGGGGTTGGACTAACTCTGTGGATGGACCTATGGGAGTGTTTGGAAAGAGTGGTGGCTACACCTATTTCCTTTGTCCAGTTTCGCGCCAGAGCAGGGGCTGGTAGACCTGCAACCGGTTTGAACTGGGCTATGCACAGGGACACCAAATGTGCCCCCAGTGCAGACTTTAAAGCACTCTCAGAGTGCACCCACCCAGCCCTAATCCACTAAGGCCTGTCAACCACCTCCCTGTGACAGGAAACCTATTGTCCAGACCTCCCCTGTCGGAGTTTCGGTCGGTGAGCAGGAGGCCAGACTCGTGTCTGCAGCATCCATTTTGTGATACCAGGGCTCTGTTAAACTGGTACCGGGTATACCGGTGTGTACATGTCTCTCCCTCTAGAAGGGTGGGATTCTACCCCTGCCGCCAGGACTGGCAGGGGGGTAGGATTCCAAAGTGTTTGACACCAAACACAACATGTTTTCGTTCAGCCATCCCAAAGTAAGCATTTACAGCGAGGTTATAATGCACTTGATTGTATATGGTCTGGCTGCATCACAGAACAGCACCTGAGAGTAGATTCCGAAGGCTGCAGAGGGGCCCTGCTCATGCATGGGCACCCTCTCACACCACGAAATCAAGAACCCTGCCTTCAGGATTGATAAGGCCTGCCATAGGGGTGACTGATAGGTTTCTATGTGCAGTGATTTAAGGTAGATAGAGGTGACCTATATCTTAGTAAGGGGTGCATGCACCACCTACCCATGCTGCAGTAGCAGTCCTGTGGTGTAATTTTGGAAGGCCTCCCATGGGTGGCATAATACATGCTGTAGCCCATCGGTGTACCTATGCCCTTAGTAACTAGTGTACCAAATACTAGGGACTCACAAGGGTACCCCAGTAGCTTAACTGGAGTGTACCTATAGTACATGGAATCACTTTAGAGAGGAAGCAGATGGGCTGGGGTCCTGAATAGCAGGGCTTTAGCCAGACTAAAGTCGAAAAACAGTGAAACATTAGCAAAAAGTGGGGGTAACCATAGGAAGCAGACCCTACTCTCTTACAGCCACACACAGACGGGGAGCTAGAGACCTGCCGTGGCAGCGGACCCACAAGAGGAATATGTGTGGATTCAGGCCAATTAGCCCTAAATCCCGAGAGGTTCCCATATTGCTGGAACATTTTCATCAACTTTCAGATGGAGGTCTGTCGATGTTGGAGAAAGATGGAGTTCTTTGGAGAATAGGAGGGACAGTACACCTTTCACTTCCTAGTGCATCTCTGAAACATCATAAGGCCTTTACTAACGTGGTAAAGCATGGAACTAAGTTCATTCTCGCTGCAATATGGGAAAAGGAAGGACTAATGCATCATGTTGAATGCTTTTTGATTATCAATTGAGATGAAGATTACCCCGTCACAGCGGTCAGAAGCTCTGGCAAGGGCGACATTGACACGCCTCAAGAAGTGCCTGTGCTTCTAGCTTAAAGCCGGTTCGTATTCAGGAATAAAAGTCTGTATTCCCATATTTAATCAAGAATCAAGTTGGCCGCAACTTTACTTCAACATTGAGTAATGTAATGGGCGGTAAGACGAGCACTTTTCCGGTAGCTGCCCCGGCTTGAGAACAGTGATGATTGTGGCCTCCTGAAGTCCAACAGGAGAGAGGCCAGCGACTCGAACTCGCCGAACAGACGTCGCAAATTTGGAATAGAAAGGAGGAGAATTTCTTAGAGTTCCACAGACAGGGCCTTAGGTCTGGGTGATTTTTTGCCCGGCATCTCAACTGGACCTCCTGTAATATATGTGGATTTGCAAGCTCTGAACAATCATTGTCTGATTGACAAGAGTGTTAATGAGTGTGTTCTATTGTAGAAAGGGATCGCTCCTGATATAACGCCCTATAGTAGCCACCAAACCTCTCCGTCGGTGATCTTCAGACCTGTACTAGACGGGATTTCTCGGACAACTTTAGTCTCTTCCTCTAGGGCAGCCGGTGAAGCTGCTTGGTTGTTTTGTTATCAAATTTGTACAGTTTTTCTGGACAGCGTCAAGGCTAATGTTGCAGTATTGAATAATTTGTTTTTTACCGGCTGACCTTACTATGCTAGGCGTCCATTCTCACTGTATCTGATCGGTGTGCAAGAGACAATATTTCTATTTCCAGATCTACAATCTTGTGCTTCCTGTCTTTTTCCCTACCTCTAATTTATGAGGAGGCCTGCCCTCGAAGCACAGTTTTAAAGGCTTCACACAATATAACCGGGGAGACAACTGAGGGGGCATTCACGCAATAATACTCAGTAGCTGCATCCCTAAAAGAATCTATAAATGCTTCATATCTGCAACACTGAGCAATAAGACACTGTATTCACTTAGCACCCCACTGAGGATGGGGCAATCTCACCTCCACCTGTGTGTGGTCTGATAGGCCTCTTGGGAGGATCGTTGCTTCTGTAGTGATGTGCTGGTGGGATAAAGATGTTGTTTAATTATGAGTGGCACGAGTGCGTAACTGAGTAGTGTATGTATTGCGGTTTGTTTGGATGCCAAATGTGCCAGGCTTCCTCTAGAGCCAGGTAGACCACTCATTTAGTGAGGTCCTATGGCCTGACAGTTTGGGCAGGAGAATCTGCATCTAAGTCGCTGTCCTAAACCAGCATGCCCACCATTGCCACTGTCAGCGCGGCCAATGACAGTACCTACATAGCTACTAACCAGCACACTACTACAAACTGGACATTTCAGACTGTTCGAGGCCCCCAAAGCTGTAATAATGGCTTGGGCGGCTGGTATTAGTTGTATTTAATGTTTATTGAATTAGTTGTTGTTCTGCTCATCTTTCAATTGCACAAACAGTGCCACAATGTGGCAACTGTCATAAGTGCTGACGTTTACAATTAAGTGCCGGTGCCAATCACCGGAAACCTCCAGCTCAAATTAAGCACTGAGGGGCACGCAGAGTGCAGCCACAGCCCGCAATTCTGTTTCACGCACGTTAAGGTAATATTTGTGTCCATATGTTAATGCTGTTCAAACATTATTTATGGTTCATTAATACAAAGACTTTATTATTAGGGTGAGCACTCTAAGGAAATGGCAGGTCAGATGGCACTACCAACAGTGGTTCCAGTATAAAACACGTTTGCAAAGTTTAACAATATGAGGTTTCGCATAATGATTCCAGGATGCTCTCAAATTAGATGAAAATGTATGCAAAAGCTTGAAAGCAAGATTGATGATTCTTCTTTTTTTTATTTAATTTTTTTTATTATTTTTATTGGTTTTTCTGCTTACAACATGCAAGAAATAACACAATATCGTCTGGTTACATTACGGGCTGGTACAACAACAGTCTTAACTGGTTATTGATGGTGCCGTGAGGGTTAAATACAGATGTGTTGGCCTTCCCTGCTTTACTTCTTGACACAAACCCCATGTAACACACAACAAAAAGGGAAGCTAAACACAACTAACATATAATTTGTAATCTTTGGCGCCAAGTGTCGGCGGTAGTCGTCCTGTTGGCTGGATGGCAATCTCTTCCTAGGGAGGAAGAGAGGGGTGGCGCCTGCTTTTAGGCGTGGGGGATAAGGTGGAGATCACTGTGCGTGATTTTGGCTTTCGTTTTTCATGGGGGTTCGAATGGGGCGAGGAGCCTGTCCAAGGCTGCCCAAATGCCCCTGTTTTGTGTGTTTCGTAGGGCTGTGTTATCGGCTCCTCTTAAGTATGTTACCCAAGCCACCCCTTGAAGGTGGTCTTGGAGGTGTCCTTCCAATTGGTGAGGACCATTTTTGCCACTGCAGGTAGCAAGAGATCTAGGAGGTCTCTGTCTTCTTCCGCGGCTAGTTATGTAGTTGAAGTTTGTCTGCGCTAGCACTGGGGAGATCATGCTTTTCGTTGGGGACATGCAAAGGGTTTGCTTATCTTTCTCGCTAAGTGTGGTGTCTCCCAGTAGCTGATAGTTTTGTGGTTAAGTTTGGAGGAGCTGGGGCGGAGTAGTCCGAAGAGGTGTGAGACCTGGTGACCCACTCTGTTCAGATTCTCCATGTATTGTATGATTGAGGGTTTGTGTCTTGTGTTTTGATTTGGTGGGGGCTGTTCTGACTTTTAGGAGGTTGTAGAACTCTGTCTGGAAGGTTGTGTATTTCTTTTAGCATATTGAAAGTATAGGGGCTACCATCTTCTTCCAACTGAGCTGGGTAGGATATCCCTATGTTTACCCAGAAGACTATAATTAGGGGTGTCCCCTTATATTTTATCTTTGAGTTTGCCCACAGAGATTTCCAGTTCGAGTCTTTAACACTCAGCTCCATTTTTTGGTCTACTTTTAGCAGTGCGTACCTAGTGTTTTTGAATATTTGACTAGCGTTTTGTGCCTGTTTCTTTGCAGTGAGGAGTGTTATTGGCTCGAGATTGTTGAATATGGCTTTCTCTATCCCAAGCCAGATCGGTGTGTACCCTTTGCTTAGTAGGATCCAGTGGGCTCCCTGTTTCGCTATAAAGGCTGTCTGGAACGTTCTGAAGTCTGCTAGGTTTAGCCCACTTAGTTTCTTGTCTAGTCTTAATTTTTGCAGACTTATCCTCGGTTTCTTGTCCCGCCACAGAAATTTGTTTAGCATTTTATCCGTTTTCCGGTGGAATTTGTCGGTGAGTGTGAGTGGTAGCATTCCCGCAAGGTAGTTGATAATAGGGGTGATCATCATCTTAATTGTTTCTATTCTACCCCACCATGTTATGAATTTGGGTGACCAAGACTCTAGAAGTTTTTTTGTCTTCTCTATGGTTAGTTTTTTGTTTTGGTCGAGTGTGGTTTTTAGGTCTATGCCAAACTGTATCCCTAGGTACTTTATGAAGCCGGGTTGCCAGGCCAGGCCTGAGGTTCTTAAAACGTCTGTAGTGGTATGGATGTTCAGAGGCATACATTCTGACTTGTCCCTTTTAAGTTTGTAGCCGGAGTGGGATGAGTATGCGCCAATGGAGTCAATTAGGCCCATGATAGAGGTCTTAGGGCTCTGTATGACTATGAGGATGTCCACGTACGCGGCTAGTTTAGCAGTGGTTTTGTTGAAAGAGACCCCCTTCATAACACTGTTGGCACTGATATCCCTGATCAGGGGTTCCAGAGCCAGCAGGAACAACGAGGGGGACAGGGGGCACCCCTGTCTTGTCCCTCGCTGCAGTGTGAATTGTTCTGAGACACCCCCGTTAATGACTATTTGTGCTCTGGGGTTTGCATACAGTGCTAATACTTTGCGTGTATACCGTTCTGCCAGATTGAACACACGCATGCATTGTTCTAGGAAGTACCAGGACACTCTGTCAAATGCTTTTTCGGCATCTAGTGTAAGAGCCACTGCTGGGTTCGTGGATTTGGAGGTCTGTTCGAGAACGTGGCACAGGAGTCGTCTTGTGTTATCGTTTGACATGCGTGTCTTTAGGAAACCTACCTGCAAGTTGGGGAAGGACTGGGTTGAGTCTTGAGGCTAGGATTTTGGCATAGATTTTGCAGTCTATGTTGATTAGTGAGATGGGCCTGTAGTTTTGGGGCATTTGGGTGTCTTTGCCTTCTTTGGGAATGACTATTATGTTTGCTTCTGTCATGGATTGCGATACCCTTCCCTCACCCTCACAGTGGTTGAACAGTTTTTTCATAGTTGGCACTAGATTTGATTGGAAACTTTTATAGAAGGAGGCCGTGTATCCGTCTGGCCCTGGGGCCTTGTTATCTTTAAGTGATTTAATTGCTATCACAATTTCGGATGAGGATATCTCCTAACCTAGTTTCTGAGCTTCTTCCTTTGAAAGTTTTGGGAGGTTTAGGTTGTCCAGGTAGCTGGTGCAACCATCTTTTCTAGGGTTTCGTCCCTTTTGTAAAGTTCTTGGTAAAACTCGCTGAATTGTGCGCAGGATGTCCTTGTGTCGAGTGTACGTGTTGTTGTTTGAGTCGGTGATTAATGCTATGGTGTGTTGCCTTTGTTTATGTTTCAGGTAGGATGCTAACAGCTTTCCTGCCTTGGTGGCCTCGCAGAGGTTAATCTGCATGTATTTGTTGATACATATGCCAGCCCTTCCGCTCAGTATTTTATTGTATTCGTATTTTTTTTCCTGCAGTTCTATTAGGGCGCTAGAGTTCCCTGTGTCATTGATGTGAAGCGTCTCTAGGGTTTTTATGTCTTTTTCTAGCTGTTCCAGTCAGCTCTTAGCTTTCTTGTTCAGTTTGGCTTTGATTTCTATGAGTGAGCCCCTGATTGTAGCTTTCAGCGCTTCCCACAGGGTCTTGGGGTCCATGTGGAGTGTGTCATTGTGTGTGATGTATTCCCTGATGGCTTGATGTATTTTATCCTTGTCGTCCTGGTTTGCCAGAACTTCGTTGTTGAACCTCCACCTAAGGGTGAGGCTCTCGTTGTGACACCCTGCCAGCTGTAGGTTGAGGCATGAGTGGTCTGATATAGTCCTGGTCGCTATTTCGGAGTGCTCTATTAATTGTGTGTGTCCCTGAGATTAAGATGTAGTCTATTCTACTGTAGGAGTTGTGCGGGTTAGAGTAAAAGGTGTAGTCTCTGGTGTTGGGATGTTGTAGTCGCCATGGGTCTTTGCCATTACTGTCAAGTCATTTTGGGGGATAGCCTCCAGTCTCTCTGCAATTCCTTCCCAGTATGCGGTGTTGTCTTTGTTAGGGGCATATAGGTTCACTAAGTGTATGGTCTCTTCAGCTCTCTTTAGCTGCGTTATTAGCAGTCTTCCTGCCTCATCGTGCTGTTGGTCAGCAATGGTTATCTTCGAGTTCTTATTAATGACCGTGATCACCCCCATTTCTTCCCCTTTGCTGGTGAACAGGCTCCCTGACCTATCCATTTCGCCATGAGCAGTGGGACAAGCAGTTCACCGGCGTTTATTTCAATAAGGTAGTTTTTGTTTCAAACTATATATATGCTTCTTTGTCAAAGTATATATATATATATACATATATATATATCTATAGCTCGCCTCCACCATAACTTCACCACGGACTTGCAAGTAAGACGAGGTAGACCCAATTCTGTGCTCATTATTAGTTTATTTCATGAGTGCCACCGGCCATCACGACGCGTTTCGGCAGATCCCTGCCTTGATCACATGACAAATATAGTGGTTTATGAATAAATGTTGATTTATGCACTATTTTAGTACTGTTCTATGTATGCTGCATTTCACTTTCGTAGTTCACAGAACTTATTTATTAATTCTGGATGGTGTCCAATGGATTTTACATCACAAGGTTTAGAAGCAGAGCCCAGAGTTCTTAGGGTTCTATCCTGGAAACGCTACGAGACTTATGTACTACTTGCTACCCTGATACAAGCATGTGAATCTGTGAAAGATTCAATACTGGAGAAGAAACGAGTTACTTACCTGTACACTATGGTTCTCCAGTATTATCTTTCATAGATTCACATGCGCCCGCTCACCTCCCCGTTTCTCAGGTAGAACATTTGACCTGCTGGTAAATGTGATGTCAGGGCTTTCTGCTGATTGGCTGAGTTTTGGATCAAACAATGAGGAGGTCTGGTTACCAAATTATGTCATTCCTTATGGGATTTTCTATGCAGTTTTTCTCTATGGTACTGCTACGGTCATTCTGTTACCGTGAGACTCCCACCATGACGACGGGGAAGATACAAGCATGAGAATCTATGAAATATAATACTGGAGAACCATAGTGTACAGGTAAGCAACTCGTTTTTTACTGACTCTACCATTGTACCGAAACCTGTCAGAATCGTATTCTGTCATAATTAGTCCTGATTGCAACCATGCAGCTCTTTCGGATCAGAGGCTGCCCCGAGTGCTAGTTAAATAAAACATTATTCCTTACTCAGATGCCCAATCTTGACCTTCAAAACATCCACTGATCTGCATACCAAGATGGAATAACATTTAACATGTTTTCGGATTGATAGTTGCAATTGTTGATTTTAGTTTACGGTATCCTTTCATTAATTTTATTCTCTGCCACATTTGCTTCTGTAAACCATGCATAGCTATCTCCCAACGATTGACATATTTGTGTGTTTATTCCTTTTTAGGCCATAGATGATGACTGCAATCAAACTGGACAGATGACTGCAGCCTTGCTCGACTGGCCCCAGGTGTGTGATTGTGGTTTATTGGCCTTTGTTTTTTCATGTTGTTATAACGATTTATACAGTGCACAGCTTCTCAGAGAGTGTCCCGGCGCTCAGGCTTAAGGCACGAAACATAAAAAACTAGACTCACTGCATGAAAAGTCACATATTTAGTTTCTTCTTGAAAACAGCAAGCTTACTCACTAGGCGGAGGATTCTCTGAAGTTTATTCCAAGTGAGCGGCCCTAGATAGGAGAAGGATCTACCGCCCATTCTAAGTTGGTGGATCCAAGGCACTGTTGCCAAGGGAATGGAGGAAGATCGCAGAGTCGCAGCTTGGGTGAATTTATGAATCCTCTCTCGGAGATGACCAGCTCCAGAGTTGTGAAAGGCATTATACATTAATACCATGGCCTTAAATTCCACCCTCTTTTTTTACAGGGAGCCAATGAAGGGCCTTCAGATGGGTAGACATGTGAGTCCTGGTTGGAAGTTTAAGTAGAAGTTTGGTTCCTGAATTCTGCACCAACTGAAGTCTGTTAAGAAGGTACTCAGGGAGTCCGAGATAAAGGGCATTACCATAATCCAGTCTCATCATGATTAGAGCCTGGATAACCTTTTTGCAGGCAGACTCGGACAGGAGAGGTATAAATCTTTTCAGCATACGAAGAGTGCTGAAGTATGAGCAGATTAAAGCTTGTATCTGCGGTTGGAAATAGAGGGTGCTGTCAGATTTATTGCCTAGATTCTTCACAGAATTCTGAAGAGGACCTTGCTGCGGTTCATCTTTTAGGCCAGCAAGTTCTCAATAAGTTTGGATGGGCATCTCCGTCTTGTCCGGTCGTCATTTCAATTGGTGCCTGGCCAACCACTGAAACACCTAAGCAAGACATTTAGAGATGAGCTTGCCATCTGGCTCCTCTCCCTTACCACAGGAGAAGAGAAGCTGCGTATCATCAGCGTAAGAAATTACCTTTGCACCCATTGACTCTGCCAAGATTGCCATAGCTGTGAGGTAAACGTTGAACAGGGTGGGACTTATAGCAGATCCCTGGGGTATGCTCACAGTCTGAGTTATTTCTAGCTTGCGAAGAAATGGGGGCAGCCATACTTCTTAGCTGTGATTGCTCAAAAAAGAGGTCAGCCATTTCAAGGCAATGTTTCTGATCCCTATCACTTGAAGGCATTCCAGTAGTTTTAAATGGGTCACCATGTGGATAACTGCAGTTAGGTCCAACATGATCAGAATGGCCTTGCCTCCCTTGTCAAGAGTGCTTTTGACATGCTCCACTACTTCCAGAAGCACTATCTCAGTGCTAAAGTGGGGTCAAAACTTGATTGACTGGAATGTAATATTTTGTTATCTTCAAGGTATTGGGACAGTTGCCAGTTGACTTCCTTCTCCAAAATTTTGGAGAAGACAGGGAGGAGGGAGATGGGCCTATAGTTTGCCAGTTGCTTTGGATCAGTCGAAATTTTTATGTTGATTCTTGTGTGCTCATCAGAAATGTTGGAAATGAGTAATAATGTTTAGCCAACCAAAGACTTTGTCAGTGGTATTACATTTGTGCATATCCCTAAATTAATTTCTTCTTCTTAAAAAATAGCATGTTTTTGTTAAATCAAAGAATACCTCCTTTGTAATTCCTCTGGCGCACGACACTGGAAACACTTATATTTATGAGTTCTAAGCTTGTCAAGGAGTCAGCATCTATTAGTTTCAGGTGGGCACACCTATGATCTTCATTTTTTATGCTATAACTCCCCTCGTTTGAGTTTTGTAGCGGTCAGTAGAAAATATCACATTATTTGGTTTTGTGTTGTATTTATCCTTCAGTAAGGCAGCTTTTTAAGTGTATTCTGGGTGAACTTGAGTGCTATACAATATAACAGTAAGTCTTAACAGCTGAGCACTAGCTGCATCACTAAGTCAAGAGGGAGGTGTAGAGTCCTGTACAGAACAACTATGGGATGCTTAGGTTGTAATTGCACACAGTGGGCTGATCTTAACAAGGAGCATCTTCAATTCTCGCCTTATTTTCATTAAGACTTGTAGAGCTCTGCTCCAACCCACTAGATAGGCAGGGTTGAAGTGATAGCATTCCGAACAAAATGTCAACATTCTAATAAGGGTAACTGGAGCTATGAATGTTCAAAGCTTTAAGTAGGAATAGCACCCAGAAGCACAAATTGCAATGATGGTCAACTGTCGCGGTACACCGGGACCTAGGTGCAATATGACGCTGATCGCAATGGAGCACAGATCTTATGTGCCTACCAGGTTTCTCCAGTATTAGGGTGTCTTTCATAGATTCACATGCCTGAATCATTCCCCGTCGTCGGAGTGGGAGTCCCACGGTATATAAAAAAGCAATAATATGCTATAATAACATTGGAAAAACCAGTAATTCCCAACCAGGAAGTAAAGTAGCCCAAGCTACAGTAGAAAAAACTTCCACACTCATGACTATCCTAGTCATTTTGTATAGTCTAAACTACAGCCAATCAGGCGACAGCACCCACCAGAATGTTCTCCCCAGAGGCTCAGGCTCTCAGATTTTCTACCGCACGTCGTGTGAAGGGAGTCTCCCTGAGCTCTGCTCAGTTTTTCTTCAATTTTCATAGTTTTTCTTCAATTTTTTCTTCAATATATCACAGTTTTGTAATGTCTTCTTACATGAAGTCTACCTTCAGGCCCTGCGTGACTTGTGGAAAGCTGAGACTTTTTCCTGTGAACCCTCATGAAGAGTATATGGACCAGCACTCTGCCTGTCTCTGACATGGTAGGAGGAGAAGGGGTTGTTCTTGTGCTTAGACTATACCCCCCTTCTGATGTGGGAGGATTTTTTTGTTTTGTCCTGCACGTTAAGATGTTAAGAGATGCTTCTCCTCTACTTCACCAGCTGAAGTAACATCACAATTAAGGGGTCTCTGGCCTTCTTTGAGTCTGTGCCTCCCACATCTACGCCCACGAGATTTACTCTCAGGCGTCTAGACTCACTCTGCGCACTTTTCTACGTAAAAATGTGCCAGCTTGTCGACGATACGGTCGATTTACTCTCGGAGGACAATCTCTGCAGTCACTGGTGCTCTGCAATGACGCCGCCTCCAGGCTTTCGTCGACGACAGTGAGGACAGTGCCCTCTTGTCGACTGCAGGCTCGTCGACCACTGGGAGTTTTGTCGATGTAAATGTCTTTGACAGTTGGCCTCGTCGACGGTAGCCTCGTCGACGGTAGTCTCGTCGACGGTGGCCTCGTCGACGGTGGCCTCGTCGACGGTAGGCTCGTCGACGGTAGGCTCGTCGACGGTAGGCTCGTCGACGGTAGGCCTCGTCGACGGTAGGCTCGTCGACGGTAGGCTCGTCGACGGTTGGCTCGTCGACGGTAGGCCTCGTCGACGGTAGGCCTCGTCGACGGTAGGCTCGTCGACGGTAGGCTCGTCGACGGTTGGCTCGTCGACGGTAGGCTCGTCGACGGTAGGCTCGTCGACGGTAGGCTCGTCGACGGTAGGCTCATCGACGGTGAGCTCTGTAGACGGTAGGCTCGTCCATAGACGGTGACCTCCATAGACAGTGAGCTCCGTAGACGGTGAGCTCCGTAGACGGTGAGAGCTCCGTAGACGGTGAGAGCTCCGTAGACGGTGAGAGCTCCGTAGACGGTGAGAGCTCCGTAGACGGTGAGAGCTCCGTAGACGGTGAGAGCTCCGTAGACGGTGAGAGCTCCGTAGACGGTGAGAGCTCCGTAGACGGTGAGAGCTCCGTAGACGGTGAGAGCTCCGTAGACGGTGAGAGCTCCGTAGACGGTGAGAGCTCCGTAGACGGTGAGAGCTCCGTAAATTGTGCGCTCCGTAGACGGTGAGCTCCGTAGACGGTGAGCTCCGTAGACGGTGAGCTCCGTAGACGGTGAGCTCCGTAGACGGTGAGCTCCGTAGACGGTGAGCTCCGTAGACTGTAGTCTCTGTAGACTGTGGGCTCTGTAGACTGAACTCTGAACTCCGTAGACGGTGGGCTCCGTAGACGGTGGGCTCCGTAGACGGTGGGCTCCGTAGACGGTGAGCTCCGTAGACGGTGAGCTCCGTAGACGGTGAGCTCTGTAGACGGTGAGCTCTGTAGACGGTGAGCTCTGTAGACGGTGAGCTCTGTAGACGGTGAGCTGTAGACGGTGAGCTCTGTAGACGGTGAGCTCTGTAGACGGTGAGCTCTGTAGACGGTGAGCTCTGTAGACGGTGAGCTTCGTCAATATTCAGCTTCGACGCCAGTTGACTTCGTTAACGGATGACCCTGTCAACTGTTGGATTCGTCGACGTTTGAGCCCGTTGATAGTTGGTTTCACACACTATTGACTTTTATGCACAGTGCTTTTGTAGACTATTTATTTCGTCGACGGCAGCTTTCTGCTGCATCCACGTGATGGCGTGCTGGCCTTTTACTTCCGCCATTATTCTTCTTGGAGAATATTGGAGGTTTTCCCCTCCTTATGAAGAGAGCGGCGAATCGGTTTTCCCCTTTCCCCTCGTCCTGGGGAAACCACAGAGGCAAGTTCGTTCACTTCCTATCATAGACTTTATTAGGAAGAAGGTGTTAAAGTCATGCATGGGCCAGACTCTGTGCCAGTGTTTTTTCCACGCCTTGACAAGACGTGTGAAGCTCGCCACTATTCACCTGCTTTTCTAGTCTCTCAGCCTACCCTGACTCAGTCATTACTCAGGCGGCTCAGCGATTATCTTGCAAGCCAGTGGGCAGGTATGCCGCCAGATGTGCTCTGACATGTTGGCGCTAGTAGAACGTATTCCAGAATCCTCCAAGCCTCACACTTTGAAGATCCTGCAGGAGGGAGAGAGAGAGAGAGTAGTGCATCAGAAATAATACACTGTGCAGCGTACATTGCGTGTACAGGTTTTCAACAGCTCGCAAGAGGGGCAGTCTGGCGAAGACATTTTTGCTTCAATGCTACGTCTTTCGCAAGGAGGTTCCAACTTCAATACTTCATTTGCCTTTTGATTGAGGATCCCTTCTGGCCAGCACACAGATACTGCCCACACCCTCTGGATATAGAATCGCAGCCTTTTCGTGGTGCCAAGCACGTAGATCCACGTCCTTTTTTCAGGGGAGTTCCATCCAGTATTGGCTCCTACAATC
Organism: Lissotriton helveticus; assembly: GCF_964261635.1. Taxonomy (NCBI): domain Eukaryota; kingdom Metazoa; phylum Chordata; class Amphibia; order Caudata; family Salamandridae; genus Lissotriton; species Lissotriton helveticus. The sequence continues at coordinate 1,738,912,808 of NC_136068.1, forward strand.
ATAACCAACTGCGTTACTCAAATCAAACACAGTCACATGGGCAAAGTACCAACAGTTCCTACAATTCATCGTACGGCCGAGGCAACTCTTCTAAGAAACAATGGATTACCTTGAACCCACCTTTATTCCCTCCAAAAACGTCGGAGGTCTAATATCTCACTTTTATTCCAATTGGTCAAAGGTGACAGAAGACCGTTGGGTTTTTAAACGTCATGCCCAAGGGCACGCTCTAGAAGTTGTCAAATTTCCTTTTTTCTACACCTCCAAAGGGACCTCCACCTTTCTCATCTACGGGAGTCGTTTGCACAAGTGTCTATATGGATACAAACAGGGACCGTCGGAGTGGTTCCGAATCTCCAACAGCGTTAGGGTTTACTCTCAGTTCCTCCTCAACAAGCAAATCAGGAAAGTAGCGCATGATTTTAGATCTTTGCGCAAACTTTACCAATGTTGTACCTCAAAGTCCTAAGGTTCTTATGCCAGAACGACTTTATAACTACATTCAACCTCCAAGAGGTCTATTTTGATGTGCCAATTCTTCCTAAGCACAGGAAGTGGCTACGCTTTACAATAGATACAAAACATTTTCAATTAAAGCCCTACCTTTTGGACTTAGGTCGGCTTCACGTGTCTTTACGTAGATCCTGGCACCAGTGGCACCCTATCTACGTCTGCAAGGCATACAAATTCATCATTACTGAGACAACTGTATAATAGGGGCTCGCTCTTATTTACAAGCAGTCCAGCACACCCAGACTTGTCAGTCACTGTTTCAAAACCTGGTTTTCAATAAATCATGACAAGTCCCAACTAGTACTAGCTCCGATATGAACGTTTTTCGGAGCATCAATCCGTACAAACCTAGCAAAGGTGTTTGTCTCACACGAACGACGGGCCTGCAGCTCCTACTTGGTGGTGCTTCTACAGATTACACATGAGAAAATTGCTAGAGGAGCTAGACAAAAGTCGTTGCAGGTCTCCAGTTCAATCGAAGATCTCATTCTAATCACTCGGATGCAAGAGGCCTTTCTTGTTTGGTGGGTCCAAGAAAGAAATTTGTAGAAGGTGTGTGCGTCTCTTTCAAGAAGCGCCAAAATTACACAATCACTACAGACTCATCCCTCGAGGGTTGGGAAGCATGTCTTCAAGTGCTGAAAGTCAGCGGTAAATGGAACCCTCAACAAAAGGCTTGGCACATCAATCTGCTAGAGCTAGGTGCCATCTTCTTAGCCCTCAAATCCTTTCGTGCAATCATTCAAGGGGCCACAGTATTGGTTCGCTCAGACAATACTTCAAGTATGCATTACTTAAGCATACAGGGAAGAACGAGGTTGGTTCTTCTATCTCATGAAGCCCAAGAGGTATGGGCTTGGGCTATACCACACAGGATCAATCTCTTGGCTGTTCATGTGCCGTGAGTTGCAAATGTGCTGGCGGACACCATCAGCAGGTCAACGGTGTCCAATAACGAATAGGAATTACATCAGCCAACAGCGGATCGAATCTTCCAGCAGTGGGGTCATCCCGATCTGGACCGCTTTGCGACCAAAAAGAACAGCAAATGCCTGTTTCTTTTCAAGCTGGCTTACCCACAGGGACTCGCAAGGGAAGACATTTTCGATAAACTGGTCTCAAATATATGCTTACGCCTTTCCTCCGATACTGTTGGTTCCAGGGGTTCTCCGGAAGATGAAAGAGCCGTGTCGCTTGATTCTCTTCGCCCCCAGGTGGCTTTGCCAATTCTGGTCCACCAAACTTCTTCTCCTCTCGGAGTGCGATCCAATACAGTTTCGACCAATACGAATCTCCTCTCCATTCAGAATGGTCAGATGTGCCTTCAGGATCCGGCTTCTCTAAAAATTTGTAGCTTGGCGTTCTGAGCACCTTGAATTAGCTCATCTGAATATCTTGACGGATTGTAAGGAGGTACTGGCTTACGCGAAAGCACCTGCTAAAATAAAGACATACAGACTTTAATGGTAAAGAATCTGCATTGGTGTTAATCTGCTGGGGTTCACCCATTTCATGCAACGCTGGACCAGATATTACCTTTTTTCTTGCACTTGGCAAGATCAGGCTTATCTCATGCATTGTTAAGGTCTTTTTGGCAGCCATTTCAAGGTAACGTCAGGATGGGTCCATCTCTCTTTACTCTTCAAAGAATACAACAGTTCTTTAAGGGACTATTCAGAATGTTTCCTCCTGTACGTCGTCCGCCTCCATCATGGCATTTTTAATGTATTTTTAGCGCAGCTCATGCGCCACCCATTTGAGCCAATTCACAGGGTGTATTTCATAATCCTAACATGGAACGTTTCTCTTTTGCTAGCATTAATTTCATCTAGAAGAGTCAGTGATGTTCAAGCTGTCACCGTCTATTCACCTTTCTGGCAATTCACGTCCAATTCTGCGGTGCTAATACAAACCCAAGGTTTATGCCTAAGGTGCCTACGTTTTTCCACCTGAACTAACCAGTCATCTTAAAGACGTTTTTTCCTAATCCGCAATCCCCTGCGGAGAGGGCATTACATACCCTTGACATCAGAAGATGTTTAAAATTCTGTTTGCAAATGACCTCTGCCATTCGCAAATCTGATCAACTGTTTATTGCCTATGGTAAGATAAGGCAAGGACAAGCAGTGTCTAAACAAACCATAGCTAGATGGATTTCTGCAGCTATTGACTTTTGCCATCTTCAAGCTGGAAGACCTTTACAGACAATTCCAAGAGCTCACTCTGCAAGAGCTGTTTCTTCCTCGACTGCTCTTTTCGCTGGAGTTCCTCGTCAGCAAATCTGCAGAGCAGCGACTTTGTCCAGCAGACATACTTTCACCAGGCATTATTGTTCAGATGCTGCCAGCGAGGCTGATACGTCAGTGGGTCAAGCGGTTCTACGTAAGCTTTTCAGATAAGATGAGCCTCTGTTTTTCCCTCCTCCTCTGTACTGCTTTCCAGACGCTTATTCCATGCCTAAGTTGGGTGCATTCTCATGTGCTTGCAAGTTTTTTCATGCATATATGAATGTTGGCATTTTATTATGTGAATGTATATACCTGCTATGTACAAACTTATGTTACAAAAAGCGTCTTCCAAGCATTATTTCGGTACTGCTATCTACTCTGATTCAGGCATGTGAATCTATGAAAGACACCCTAATACTGGAGAAGAACAATAGTTACTTACCTGTAATCTGTGGTTCTCCAGTATTGGTGTCTTTCATAGATTCACATGCAACCCGCCCACCTCCCCTCTGAGGCTCTTTAGGCTAGGATGTTTTTAGCTTCACTCCTGTGCGAGAAAATCTGAGAGCCTGAGCCTCTGGGGAGAACATTCTGGTGGGTGCTGTCGCCTGATTGGCTGTAGTTTAGACTATACAAAATGACTAGGATAGTCATGAGTGTGGAAGTTTTTTCTACTGTAGCTTGGGCTACTTTACTTCCTGGTTGGGAATTACTGGTTTTTCCAATGTTATTATAGCATATTATTGCTTTTTTATATACCGTGGGACTCCCACTCCGACGACGGGGAATGATTCAGGCATGTGAATCTATGAAAGACACCAATACTGGAGAACCACAGATTACAGGTAAGTAACTATTGTTCTTATCAGGGTCTAAGCTTTTACCTTCTGTCTTAGTCCTGTAAGTCCTAATCTACCACTGTGAGACACTTCTAAAGCCCACCCAGGACCTCAGAGGAGGAAACTACAAACTCGCCGATGTCAGGCAGAGACCAACAGCAGGGTCCAGTTGCCACTGGGCAGCTGGGAAGTTGCAGGAAGGGCCTCTTTTAGCTTGTTGAATCCCTTTAGCCGGAGGAGATAAACCTTATCATGGCCAGAATGGGAACCCAAAGCAGCACTGCCAATTTTGTAGGACCAACCCCCCCCACACCCAGCAGTGCAAGTATGAAGAACTGCTGCTTTTGTTACTGGGGCCTGCTATTGGAGCGCCGCTGCAAAACCGACCCCCAGTAACAAAACAAAAAAACTGCCCCCAGTGCCGCAAAACCAGCCTCCACCCTTTCAGCCTCCCGGGAAAGCGCCAATGCCCGCTATGGTCTGTCCTGCCCTGGATCCTTTGACTCTTATAGCCCACTTCATTGTCCTGGGTGAAGGAGGGAGCAGGTCCAGTCATTCAGAGCTCCTCATGTCGCACACAGCAGGTCCAGTTCTGTTCTTCCTCCGGTTGCTCTGTGTTTTGAAGTGGGTGCATAGAGATGCCACATTTATGGCTGACAGGAACTAGTGGGTGGGAATGGCACCTTGTCACACCCTAACCAATGGGATAGATGTTCCCAGGGCGACCCTACCCACTTTGGGCATTTTCAAGAAGGCAAAAGTCTTTATCCACACTACACGTGGGCTGTGAGGGCTTGGTGTGTGTGGGGGGAGTGTGCTGTAATAATCCTGGTGTCCTCCCACATCTAATTCCAAAATCCAGTTTGACACAACCACTAAACCCCTGCTAAATGGAGAAACAGAAGTCTGGTCAAAACAAAAGCTGAATTTTCGAGCAACTAGGCAGGAAGTACTCCAGAATCGTCTTGGCAGCCTGTTCTGTACCTTCTTAGTGTACCCCTAGTGTTACGTGTAAACCCATCAGATCTGTCAAACAGGATTGGACACTTCAGAAGGATTTTATACTGTAGTGGGAAAGTGGATGCCCACAGCCGCCTCTGCATATTCTATGATGTTCAGAGGAGTTATGTCATGTTATGTAATAGCAATCTTATAAAGTGCACGTTAGCCATGAGGTCTCTTGGCACTGGCAGCAAGGCAACAACTAGCATCCGGGTTCGACATAGTCTTGTCAGACCAGTCAGGTTTTCAAAAGTTTCCTGAAATTCCCATAATTGAATACTGATCTAATGTCCGAAGGGAGAGTGTTTCCACGTTACGGGTTCTAATACAGAAAAGGCTCCTCCTAGTCTTTTTCTTTTACTTCTTGCCACTGTGAGTAAATTGAGGTGAGACGATCTATAATGGCGAGTTGGAGAATAGCACTGAGTTCTGGAAAATACGAAAGCAGGGCATTTGCCATAAAGAGCCTTCAAAATAGTGCAGGCAGTTATAAAACAAAAAAGTCCTCTGGGCCCCAATGTAGCTTTTTCATAAGTGGTTTAGTGTGACAGTGTCGTAGCTGACAGAAGATCAGCCAGGCTGTTTGAGTTTGCATTAGTTGCAGCCTGTAGTTTAAGCCACCGTGGAGTCCCAAGTAATGTACATTGCCATAGTCAAGCGGTGATATCGTGAGTACGATTACAATTTGAGTAGTCACTTCCTCCGTAAAATATCTCTTGATTTTTCTTATTTTCCTGAGTTGGAAGTGGCAAGAGGATGAAATGGCACTAATCTGTTGTTTGAGTGATGAATCCTCATCGATTAGAATTCCCAAGGCTTTTCACTGCTCTCTTAGGCGTGGGGGGAGAATCTAATTCGGGGGACCAAAAGGAGGGATTCCATTTGATCGAGTTATTTTTCGTTACTACCACTTTTGTATTTTTGAAGTTTAACTTAAGCTGGTAAAAATTCATCCAGTCCTGGACATAAAGCTTAGTGTTTTGAAAGAATGCCTTAGATTCAATGGTGTGGTCAGTGGTAAAAATCAGCTTTATATCATCAGCATATTTAAATATTTTCACGTTTTGCTTCTGAAGAGAGTGTATTAACGGACTAATGTAAAGGTTAAGCTAGTGGGGGATAAGGATGATCCCTGAGTTACACCACAGTCCAAATGAATCTTGGCAGAGCGATAAGGGGGAAGAGAGACTGGCTGAGTCCATCACTTGAGAAAGGAATCCCATCACTAAAGGGCAGTGTCACACAGTCCTGCAGTGCTGACAAACTCGATCAATAAAGTATGGTCGACCATATCAAAAGCTGCTGAGAGATCCGAGTTAGAGCAGTGCCTTGGTGATCCATTATCCACTTCCTTCATCATATTATCCATAATAGCGAGGATGACTGTCTCAGGTGAATGGGCAGGACGAAAACCTGCCTCGTGGGAGTTAAAGAAACCGGACTCCTCCAGAAAGGAGCAAAGATGTTGAGCTGCTCAAGACTCTAGTAATTTAGCTAAGTAGGGAAGCAAGGAGATTAGTCTATAGTTCCTAAGTATGATGGGGGACAGATGTTATTGTGCGAGCCTGTTTTGAATGTGGCCTCCAGCTCAAAAAGACGCTCTTTGCTGAAATTCAGAAAGAGACTTGGGTTTCTATCTTCTGGTAGAGTGCTAAAGGTTTGAGTGCTAGAAGGAATGTAATTATTTATAACTTTTATTTTCTCAGTGAAGAACTTGTTCAGTTCATCACAAAGATTTTGAGTGGGGATCACTGGTAGTGAACGTCTGTTAGGATTGGAGAGTTCTCTGACAGTCTCGAAGGTAACTTTCAACTTCTTTTCTGAATTCAGGATTTTGTTAGAAACAAAGGTTGATTTTGCCTGTAAGATTAATTTTTGGTATGCTTTTAGACATTGGACAACAAAGTCTCTGTTTTCATGCGAACAAGTGATTCGCCATTTACATTCTGCCTGTTGGAGGTAAAGCTTTGCTGCCTTCAACTCTGCGGAGAACCACTTGGAAGTTTAGTGGCGGCGGGTAGGCTGTGCTTTCCGCAGGGGGCAATGCGAGTTGCTGGCTTTCGTTAGCCAGTCCGCTATTGCTTCCTCATAACCTGCCAGTTTCACAGTAGGAGTAGGAGTAGGAGGAGTCAGGAGCAGTGTGTTACAAAACGAGTTAAGCTCAGTGCCATTCCAGTTTCTAGTGAAAGGGCCCGGGCGAGAGGGGAGTTTAGGTAAAGCTAGCTCTTTTATGGTGAAGTGAATAAGGTGATGGTCAGGCTGAATACAAGGGGAGAGGTTAAGGTTAGTTATAAATAGATTGGAAACCAGACTTGATCTAAGGTGTGACCTTTAGTGTGGGTTGGTACAAAAATATGTTGGTCAAGGTTTAGGGTTGATAACAGGTTGGTCAGGTCTAGTGCCATTTGACCACCGGTGGCTTTATTCGGCCAATAGTTCAAATCACTAACGAGAAGAATTTTTGCAAAGTCCATGGCTAGCTCAGATGGGGATCCAACCACAAATTGGGTGTAGTTCTGCATATGTCCCGGCAGTCTGTGCATGAGGATGGATGGAAGTGCGGATGCAGGAGAGTCGAGTTTAATCACAACGTTGTCCACCCCAGGGAGTGGTAATGGGGGACGTTTGTCAATTGTAAGGTGTTTAACAATTTCCACCACCCCACCACCTTTCTTCCCCTAGGGGCGATTTAGTGTTAAGCAAATAGAAATCTTCTGGGAGGGCTGCCAGAATTCATCCTTCACAGAAAAGGGGAGAGGGTCAAAAACAACTCTACCACCCCGAACCACATCACATGTAAACACATAAAGGGGTGGAGAGAACCAGACCTCGAGTGAATAAATAAACAAGCAGTGGCACAATTATGTGTTTTGAAAAAACTGCTCTCACTCACACACAAATGTGTGTGATATGCTTCATCATCGGGTCTGCTTACAAAACGCCCTGGCGTAGCCACGCACAGGGTGGAGCATAGGGAGGGGGAAACACAAAACACAATAAAGGAGACAAACACAAAAGTGACAAACAGTGATCACAGATAAAGTGTTAGCCCAAGACTGGGTTAAGTGATAGAAAAAGGTGCAGTAAAGATAGTGCTATTAAAACTGGCTCATGGATACCTGTCAAAACTATATTCATAGGTTCCAAGGTCAGGATTAAAAATGAATAAAGGATGGGAAGTGTTTATGAAGGAAATCAAGTTCCTAAAACACCCCTCCTAAAACTGCGATAGCCAACATGTTTCGTTCGTATTATAGTGCCCACATTCAACAGGTCACGTCTGTCTTCTTCAGGACATCTATCCGTCCCAGTCTTGTCTTGCAGTTTTAGGAGGGGTGTTTTAGGAACTTGATTTCCTTCATAAACACTTCCCATCCTTTATTCATTTTTAATCCTGACCTTGGAACCTATGAATATAGGTTTGACTGGTATCCATGAGACAGTTTTAATAGCACTATCTTTACTGCACCTTTATCTATCACTTAACCCAGTCTTGGGCTAACACTTTATCTGTGATCACTGTTTGTCACTTTTGTGTTCGTCTCCTTTATTGTGTTTTGTGTTCCCCCCCTCACTATGCTTCGCCCTGTGCGTGGCTACGCCAGGGCGTTTTGTAAGCAGACCCGATGATGAAGCATGTCACACACATTTGTGTGTTAGTGAGGGCAGTTTTTCAAAACACATAATTGTGCCACTGCTTGTTTATTTATTCCCTCGAGGTCTGGTTCTCTCCACCCCTTTGTGCTTACAGGGCTGCCAGAATATCTGGCACCGAGTCATCTGTTAGTCATGTATCTGTCATAAATAAGATGTTTAGAGATTTGGAATTTAGCAGGTAGAAGCCAATTGATGTTTAGCCCTAGGACTGCGTATAGAGGTAGTTTACAGTAAGTTGATTATTGTTCCAAAAGCAGAATGGCAGCGAGTATTTGATCATAGACTCAGAAACAGTTTTATTATCCATAGGCAAATTGGTTATTAGCCTTTGATTAGGCAGGCAGGCAATTGGCTGGTTCTGAGTTAGAATGTCTAGCTTAGAAAGTTTAGAGAAAGCAGATTGCTCTAGTTGATAACTGCTTGAAGAAAAGCTTTTGAGTTCCTCAGCGGAGTGAATCAAATTTTGGGCACAGTGCTGGCCCCGGACTGCTGGTATGGGTGCAGACTGAATTCCCTTTGGCGCTTCTCCGCCTCGCGGCATAGATTTGAAGGATATGAGCTCTTACAAACTCCACCTTTCTAGAATTTAATTTGTCCCCTCCCAGGCAGTTGGATGCACACACGGTGTGTCTCCAAGATTGTGTTCAAAGCAAAGCAAAAACCGCCACGGAAAAGGCGGAAAACGTTATGTAAAAACAGAGTTAAATAACACAGTTCATAACAAATGGGCATTCAGTAAAACAGATTCTCTTCCAGGGGATACTCATTAATAGTCATAAGCACTGAATTATCTCCGCCCATGAGCGGGAACCCGGAACACATAACAATATACATATATATGTGTAAATATATCAAAAAGTACATTGTACTAAAATAATTATACACATATACATGTATAACAACCATAATATGCAGCCTAACATATACACATAGGCTAATAAAGCCAACCTTACACACGTTCTGAAGCATGAAAATATGCTAAATATAAATGCAATAAACAGGCATGAGCCCAAAATGCATTTCATAACCATGAAAAACTTTTATTTTCATCAAAGAACCTGTTGTAAACAGTTATTAGCCTAAAAGGCTGCATATGAAAAATTGTCTGTGTACAGAAAATCAGACTGGCACCCTGCCTTTAAGGCCCCAGAGAATCTGCACACTTTGCCTTTAAGGCCTCTAGGAGAACTCTGTTCCCATCATGCACCACAGGTGACAGTTAGGTTAGTTCTTTTTTCCGGCTTGTTCTGTGAGGAACCTGGAACTTGAGCTCTGCTCATTTGTAGTATTTTCTGTCAGAAGTTGGATTTTTCTTGACATTTTTTGACAAATAGTACTTTGGTGGTGTTTATTACCTTTTTTCTGACTAAACTGTTGTGAATTTTTTAGTCAGTATGCCACCTTTATTTTATAAATGTCCTTCCTGTGGGAAGAAAATGGCAAAAACTGATCCACACTCTGTTTGTGTGGTGTGTCTTCCTGATACTCATAAGGTGGAAGATTATCATTGCCTCAACCTTTCTAGTAGGACTTTAAAAGAAAGAGAAAAAATGAGGCTTCTGGGCCTTCTGGAGAGAGATAATCGTGGTGAGAAGAGTTCTAAGGTTTTCTTATCGACTTCTAAGCCACCTTCTCAGCCTAAACGTCGAAGATCAGCGTCTCCAGAAGGTAAAACGAAGAAAAATCGACTCCAGGAAGCTTTTCCTGCGAAAAAGAGGCGTTCGACGTCGAGATCCAGATCGCCGTCAGCATTGTCGGCGTCGAAGAGGACTCCGTCGACGTCGAAGAGGCCTCCGTCGACGTCGAAGACTTCGCCGGTGAGGCAGAATACAGCATCTCGACCTTCGCCGTCGAGATCTTTATCGACGTCGAGACATCTGGTGTCGATTGCAGTAAGGACGACGTCGGGGGTTCAACGCTTGACGTCGAAGGATCATGGGTCGACGTCGAAGAGTAACGTGTCGACGTCGAAGGATCATATGTCGACGTCGAAGAGTAAAGTGTCGACGTCGAAGGAGATTCGTACATCGTCGTCGAGGAAGAGATCGACGTCGAGAGGAAGATCGAAGGATTCGACGTCGAGGTCTAAGAAGAGGAGGTCAAAGTCTCCATCGCAACGTAGATCGGCGTCGAAGCATGCTTCGGGCTCGAAGCATGGAATGTCTAGGTCTCCCCCACCTGTGCACAGGTCGGCGTTGAGACTGTCACGATCAGCCTCTCGGACCTCAGTTAGGTCTTTGTCGAGGTCAGACATAAGTCCTGAGCCTAGAGTGGTTTCTTCACCGCAGGATCAACAGAAAGATGCGGTGGGACACGAGACAGTGCATCAGGATTCTTCTATGGTGGCTCAGTCGGGCTCTACCTCAGGCCAGGCAGATGATAGACAATTGGCGCCCAGTCAGCGGACTCCATCTAACTCAGTGGTATCTGAGCACAGTGTAGTCTCCGGAGCTTCCAAGTCTTCAGCAGACCTGAATATTGTTCAGGTGTCACCTGAAGTTTCACCTGAGCGTGTAGGTCGGCCTATCGACTTGTCACCGAGATGGCTGGAAAGTCTTCGGCATTGGAAGATGCGTCCATTATTGGGTGACAGAGCTCCGGTTCCTCGGACGGAGCTGCAAAGGAGATCACGTTCGAGATCATTGGAAAGAGAGAAATCTCGATCAAGGGAGCGAAGGAGGCAGCGATCTGCAACTCCTCAAGAGAAGCGTAGGACTCCGGCTCCATCTCCTAAGTCTGTAGAAGGACGGAAATCTCGTTCAAGGGAGCGAAGGAGGCAGCGATCTGCAACTCCTCAAGAGAGGCGTAGAACTCCTTCTCCATCTTCTAAGTCGTCTTCGTCTTCTACAAGATCTTCATATAGAGACTATTCTCCCACAATATCTACTCCTCCGTCCAGAGTGTCTCCAGTGGATGATTTGGGCACATTTAATGATGTGTTATGTCGTGGGGCGAATAAGTTCAAAATCAAGATGGCATGTTACTCAAATAGCAACGTCAGTCATCTTTGAAACCCTACATCACAAGACGACTGGTAGGCCTCTTCTGCCGTTAGTGCCCGGGTTGATAGAACCAGCGATGAAAACTTTCTTAACTCCGGCCACAGTGGGTTCAGGACCTTCTAGGATTGCAAAGAAGTACAAGGCTCCAGAGGAAGATCCTTTATTTTTGCGTTCTGACCCACCTCTAGATTCTCTTATTGTGGCGGCAGTCAGAAAAGCACATTCGGCAACATCTACCTCTCCTGCTCCTCCAGAGAAGGATAGTAAGAGTATGGATTCCTTGGGGAGACGAATGTGCAACACCTCAGGTTCGGTCATGAGAGTGGCCAGTGCGTCAGCCTTATTGGGCCGCTATGATCGTCTGCTGTGGGACTCAGTTTCTCGTTTTGCAGAAAAACTCCCTAAGGAGGATCAGAAAGACTTCCTGGAAATAGTGGAAGAAGGAGGATTGGTGGCTAATCAAAGCATTAGTGCAGCTGCTGATGCGGCGGATCTGTCAGCTCATGGTTATGCACATGGTGTTTGTGCTAGACGTACGGCTTGGCTTCGCCTTACGGGTCTAAAACCTGAGGCTCAGAGAAAGATGGTAAATCTACCTTTTAATGGTTCGACTCTGTTTGGATCTCACGCCGATGACGAGATGTCTAAAATGAAAGTGGAGTTAGACACTCTTAAGGCCGTTGGTCTTGAAAAGAAAAAAGAGTTTAAGCGTCGAGGTAATTTTCGTCCCTATGACAAAAGATCTTTTCAGCAGAGGGGCCAACAGACGAATTGGTCCTCGCAAAATCAAGGCCAGAGTCAACAGAGATCGCAATTCCAGCAGAGGCGACCTGGACGAGGCAGAGGCAGCGGAAATAGGCAGCAATCATCAGCTATCAAGCAGCCTCAAAAACAATGAATGGAAGCTTCCTCCACAACCGTGTGCCACTCCGGTTGGAGGAAGTATTGTGTGTTATCTGGAAGAGTGGAAACAGATCACAAAGGACAAATGGGTACTCAATGTCATTCAGAGCGGGTACCTTTTGAAATTCAAGAAGCCACCTCCTGTCATGCGTCCTCTGAAAATGGTACAGTGGAACTTAATGCGCTTACAACAGGAAGCGGATGTCCTTCTGAAGAAGAATGCCATAGAACCAGTCCCTTTTCAACAGAGAGGTCAGGGCCTGTACTCTCGGTTTTTTCTTGTAAAGAAAAAAGGTCCAGTTACGGAGTTCAGACCCATTCTGGACTTGAGGCGTTTGAACAAATTCATTCGGAAGGAGAGGTTTCGAATGCTGGCTCTTCATCAGATTTTCCCTCAATTACACCAGGGGGATTGGATGTGTTCCATAGATCTGAAAGATGCTTATTTTCATGTCCCAGTATCCAGAAAACATCGCAAGTTTCTCAGATTTCAAGTAGGGGCTCGTCATTATCAGTACGCAGTGCTCCCCTTCGGCCTGAGATCAGCTCCCAGAACTTTTTCAAAATGTATGGCGGTAGTGGCTGCTTGTCTTCGAAAACAACGGATTTTCATTTATCCGTACTTAGACGACTGGCTTCTGAAGAGTTCATCCCCATCTCTACTGGAAGAACATCTTTCGATATGCCTCCAACTCATGTACAAGTTGGGTCTTCAAGTCAATTACAAAAAGTCCATAATGAATCCCACCCAGAAGATCCACTATCTGGGTGCACAACTGGACACGGCAAAAGAAAACATGTGTCCTTCGGAGGAGAGGTGGTCATCCATCAAGACAAAGTGTGTGTTTCTCCTTCAGTCTGCACGTCCGACAGTTCGGCAAGTGTCCTCTCTTCTGGGATCCATGGCATCGTGCATCTTCATAGTGCCAAACGCACGTTTGCAGATGCGTCCTCTACAGCAGTGTCTAGAAGATCAATGGAAGCAGAGGACGGGATGCTGGGAGGATCAGATTCTTCTCCAACAGTCTGCAAAGATTCCATTCGATAGTGGATGAAGAAGACACACTTGATGAAGGGAGTTCCTTTTCATCAGGACCCACCAACGCAGACTCTGATCACAGATGCCTCTCTCCAAGGTTGGGGAGCACATATGGGCCCGCTGCAAGTACAAGGGCTATGGTCAGATTTCGAGAAAGGGTATCATATCAATCTACTCGAACTCAGAGCGGTCCATCTTGCTCTCAAGTCCCTGGCTCCATCTCTTCAGACTCGGTCCCTCTTGGTGCAAACAGACAATACAACTACAATGTATTACTTAAACAAGCAGGGGGGTACCAGGTCCAGGACTCTGTCCATAGAAGCTCAGACCATCTGGCACTGGCTACTTGCACGAGACCTGTCCATAACGGCAGTTCACTTGCCAGGGAGCCTCAACACGCAGGCGGACGACCTCAGCAGAGACTTCGTCGAAGCGCACGACTGGGTTCTCAACGAAGAAGTCACGCACAGCATTTTCCAGGCTTGGGGAACACCAGACATCGATCTGTTCGCAGACGCGGCAAACGCAAAATGCCCCGTCTTCGCGTCCAGGTTCTCCCAGAAAGGATCTCAAGGGAATGCCCTTTTGATAGACTGGTGTCAAAATTTGCTGTACGCCTTCCCGCCGACACCGTTGATACCAGCAGTGATCAACAGGATGTACAAGACCAAATCCAGAATGATATTGATTTGCCCAGAGTGGCCACGCCAATGGTGGTTCCCAGATCTCCTCCAGTTGTCAATCAGGCCACACAGGAGATTACCTTGTCGCCCGGATCTTCTGTCCAAACAGGAGGGGCGTGTGTTTCATCCCAATCTGCCCTCCCTGCGCCTGGCAGCATGGCTCCTGAAGTCATCCAGTACGGGCATTTACAGTTAAATCCGGAGTGTATGAACATTCTTAAAGAGGCAAAGCGGCCTTCTACAAGACAATCCTACGGATTTAAGTGGAAACGCTTTTTTCTTTGGTGTCAGAGCAAGGGTCTTGACCCTATTCGAGGCCAAGAACAGGTGATCTTGCCTTATCTTCTTTATCTTGCTGAGTCTGGTTTGCAGTTTAATTCTATCAGAGTCCATCTTGCTGCAATAACTGCTTATAGAAAATCGCCAACACAGATATCGTTTTTTCGGATGCCTGTGGTGAAGGATTTTCTAGAGGGATTAAGAAAGGTGTTTCCTCCAGTCAGGTCTCCTTCTCCACCTTGGGAGCTTAATGTGGTGTTGACTAAGTTGATGGGCCCACCCTTTGAGCCCATACATAAATCGTCATTGCAGCACTTATCTTGGAAAGTAGCATTCCTGGTGGCTATCACGTCTGCTCGTAGAGTGAGCGAAATTCAGGCTCTGTGTTGCAAGGAACCGTACACAGTTTTTCATGCAAACAGAGTGGTGCTCAGGACTCATCCTTCTTTTCTACCTAAGGTGGTGTCGGATTTTCATATTAACCAATCCATAACATTGCCTACTTTCTTTCCAAACCCTTCAAGTCTGGCTGAGCGGGCTTTGCACTCTTTAGATCTAAAAAGGGTTTTGAAGTTTTACTTAGATAAAACCAAGACTATGAGACACACAGACCGTTTGTTTGTGAACTATGGTCCTACGAATACTGGTTTGGCAGCATCCAAGAGATCCATTTCTAGATGGATAGTGTCATGTATCTTACTGGCCTATCAGCTAGCCCACAAGTCTTTATCAGGTAGACCTAGGGCTCATTCTACGAGGGGAAAAGCTTCTACAACAGCTCTCCTCAGGAATGTGGCTATGTCAGAGATATGTAAAGCAGCTACTTGGCGTTCAGTGCATACGTTTACACGCCATTATTGCTTGGATTCTGATGCGCAAACAGATGCTCAAGTGGGACAGGCATCACTGAGAAATTTGTTTGCTACTTCTAGTTAACCACTGTGTTGTTTGAAATATAGCTATGCGTTTATCTGTTCGCCCGCTTCTAGTGGGTATGAGCTTGCTACTCTATTCAGTGCTTATGACTATTAATGAGTATCCCCTGGAAGAGAAGGATTAGTTACTTACCTGTAATCCTAGTTCTCTTCCAGGGGTATACTCATTAAAGTCATAAGCACCCTCCCGCCTCCCCGGGCGAGCAGTGGCATTGAAGTTTTCAATATATAATATAAAGTTTTTAAGGGCAGTTTCCTGCTAATGTTTACTGTACCGTACAAAAGAACTGACCTAACTGTCACCTGTGGTGCATGATGGGAACAGAGTTCTCCTAGAGGCCTTAAAGGCAAAGTGTGCAGATTCTCTGGGGCCTTAAAGGCAGGGTGCCAGTCTGATTTTCTGTACACAGACAATTTTTCATATGCAGCCTTTTAGGCTAATAACTGTTTACAACAGGTTCTTTGATGAAAATAAAAGTTTTTCATGGTTATGAAATGCATTTTGGGCTCATGCCTGTTTATTGCATTTATATTTAGCATATTTTCATGCTTCAGAACGTGTGTAAGGTTGGCTTTATTAGCCTATGTGTATATGTTAGGCTGCATATTATGGTTGTTATACATGTATATGTGTATAATTATTTTAGTACAATGTACTTTTTGATATATTTACACATATATATGTATATTGTTATGTGTTCCGGGTTCCCGCTCATGGGCGGAGATAATTCAGTGCTTATGACTTTAATGAGTATACCCCTGGAAGAGAACTAGGATTACAGGTAAGTAACTAATCCTTCTGAAAGTGTGCAAAGTGCTATTTAGGCAGTTATGGTGGCACACATCTGCATACAGCTACCTCAGGAGTCATCTCTGCCAATTGAGTCAGCTTACTGTTTGCTCCTGGGAGGGATTTCACATTTTTTCCTCACCTCTTCAAACGGTAATCACTGGCTGGAAGAAGTTGGAGAGCAATTGCAAATTAGCCTCCAAGAACTTTAGGCAGGGAAAGGGTAACTTTCTAAAAGTTACTTTTCATTAACCATTGAATTAGATTTTAGTAACTTTAAAAAATATTTGTTTAATCAATTTTATAGCTAATCCCATTCCTGAGATACAATATTAAGATTTTAGTCTGTACTCTAGTTTTTTTACAAAGGCCTGCTAGGCCTGCCTCAGTGAAAAATAGCTTTTGAGTGCTAGTCACTGTAAGGTAGTGTCACATTTTTGCATGTCCTACTTTTAAATACCATGCACCTTGCCCTGTGGGCTACAATGCCTATATAAGAGTGACTTATTAATATTCAAATAGTCAAAAGGGAGTTTAAAAAAAATCTGTTTTAAGGGGTTATTTTGGCAGGTTGAGTTGCAGTGGTAGGACTGAAGCCATGTTTGTACTGCCACAGAAGTGGATGGCACAATAGGTGGTACAGTCCACTAGTGAAATTTACCTTGCAGGCCCTGAGTATACTATATACCATATACTAGGGACTTTATAGGTAAGATAAATAAGCCAATTAGGACTATCACAATTTATCATGTTAAGAGGAGGACCTCAGGCACTTTACAACTGGTTAGGAGGGGTAACGTGCAGAAAATTATGCAGGCAGCAAAATGGTTAGGGCAATAATCTGGAGGTACACCATGCAAAAGATGGTATTATTCTACACCACTATTCAAGCAAAATTGAACAGTTAAGGATGCTGTACATATAAGTGGAAGGTGTGCTGACACAATGGTAAGTTAACGTTGGTTTGTGTTTTTAGCTCAATTACACCTACTAAAAGAAACAGAACATCCAACAGGACACAGAGAGAGCACTGGTTATACATCCAACACAACCATATATTCTGTGTAGTTGGGTATTGCCAAGCTCACAACAGTACCAATCATATATAATAATTGCCCAGAAACTGTCTTAACAGCACATGCTCTATCAACTCTGCTCACATGCATCATTTCACACACCCTCTTTATAACATGATAACATATAATACACTAAATGAACAGGTCAAGGTAAACAGGGATTCTGTGAACATAATTAAACAACACTTGAAATTACATCACGTATACAGCTACATACATTCAAGAAGCATTTTAACCACAATACTTATGCTTCAACTCAAATAATAAGAAACCAGACTCCATCTGTGATTGAATGCCCCGAGGCCAGAGTGTGAAGGATTTAAAATCCAAATTACGTTTTCCAAATCTAACTAATGGGCATATGGCACTACAAAACACTGTAAGGTAACACAAACTTGTTGTTTTAAGAGCTGAAGTGTAAGAAGTTATTAAATGACTGAAAATACAGGGTAAGGAGGGCTGTTCTATATGTCAGTGCTTGGGTATGACAGAATAGATTGCTGGGACGATAAGGAGGACATAAGTCTTGGGAGCATGGAGGTGGGAGCGGGTTGTGATGCATACAGATTGCGAGTCATCGTGAAGCAGTTGGGGTTATATGATGACCACGGTTCTGTTTTCTAGTTTGTAGTTAATCTTATCATTTGCATACATGTGATTGTCTCTGTTATACATGTGTTATAGGCACACAGCCGCTTCCAAGTAGATTTTTGAAAGGATTGAACGCCAGGCAGACCAGGGAGGCACACCACTCATGATGTTGTACATTTTCTCCATGTGATTGTAATAGGTTGAGCTCAGTGGTACTGAAGGCTTTGCAGTCATCTTGTAGCAACAAGACCCATTCAGGGTTAGTTCAGTGGCTGTGATGGAAAGTTGATTTGGAATGGTAACAGGGTCTATTTGATGGTTGAAGTTGCTGTATATGGAGGTGATTTTATTACAGAATTAAGAGCGCTTATTGCAAAGTCTTGTGTGGGGGTGATATTACTGGAGGCGGGGGAAATCTTTGATGATGGTGAAAATTTCAATGGTGGTGTTAGTGTCGATGTGATCCACAAGAGCTGTGTGCTTGGTGTTCCATATCTGCTGGTGGTGGAGCCTTAGTGCTGATTTGAAGAGGTCTTTATCTGCGGCGTCTTTGCTTCATTTGTGATCCAGTTCTTTAAATTAGAGTTTAGTCAGTGTGAGCTCCTCTGTGCACCAGCTGGCCTGTGGGCTGGCTCTTGCTGTTGGGTTGCACTTGAGAGGAGTCAGGGTATGGGCACATGCAATGATCCAGCTGATGAGATTTTTGATGGCTTTCAGCAAGTTACTGGTGTGCTTGAAGAGGTCGGAATCCCACTGCACTTGTGAGGCTGTAATGATGTCTGGTGTCAAGGTTGGATTTAGCTATGTTTCCGTGAGAAAGAGGCAGTGCAGAGCATGGTTGTGCAGTAGGTCCCAGGACTCTGGTATAATCAGTGTGCAAGGCAGTGTTGAGCATGCATACTAGTGTGGTATGTTGTTTGTGTGGGGTTTTTGGTCCGTGTGAGTTTGAGTGGGTGGCTAGTTTCTGTGAGTGAGCGAGTGGGGTCCTGTGGATGCGAGAAAGCTCCTCAGAACTTGAAGAAAATGCATGTGAATGCTACTCCAATAGTCTGTCGTGCATAGTGTCAGAGTGGTGATCCGTGGCTGGGGTTAAGAGCATGGAGTAGCTTGCATTGGTGTTTGGTCAGCCTGAGTTTCCCTTTCCACCTGCTTGCCTGTGGTCTGGCTTTTGCTGTTGGGTTGCACATGAGGGAAGTCAGGGTATGGGCACACGCAGTGATCCAGCTGTTGAGGGTTGTGGATTGTTTCCAGCAAGTCACTGGTGTATCACTGGTGTGCTTGCAGAGGGGGAAAATCCCACACCTCTTCTGAGATGTTTTTCATCAATACTGGGGATGGTTGTAGTGATGCCTGCTGCCGAAATTGGGTTTAGCCATGTTTCCGTGAGAAAGAGCAGGTCCAAAGCATGGTTGCGCTCCGTGGTACACTTGGTGAGTCAGCGGGTTTTGAACATGCATGTGGGTGTGGCAAGTTTGTGTGGTGTTTGGTCTGTGAGCTTGAGTGGGTGGGTGGTTTGTGAGAAGTGGGGTGTTGGTGCAGGAGTGGTGGATGTAGTATGTGGGAGAGAGCATGAGAATTTGCAGAAACTTCACGTGAATGCTTCTTCCGTAATGTGTGGTGAGCGAAGGCTTGGGTTAAGAGCATGGTGTAGTGTAGCAGTGTACAGGTGGATAGGGGAGAACAAGGGTTCCTGGCACTGAGCGCGGTTCAGGCGTGGGCGGGCCCAGGCAAACTTTCCTGTGGTGTTCCAGCAGCACACCACCTTTAAATAGATCCTGGGAGGAGGAAGGACTACCAGGTACCATGTACGGGAAACCAGTTATGTCACTGCCTGTGCAGATGGATGAATTGAAATCCAGTGATGCCACTTCCTGTACAGATTGGCAGTGGGAAATAAATACCTCCTGCTTGACTTCTTGTTTTTGTTACATATCTGTGTGGAGTAACCACTGTATAAATAGCACAGTTCAACTTGCTGTACCATTGCTTTTTACAGTGTTGTTCCTAGCACTAAGTTCCAACACAATTTGTTTTAGACCAGATTTTGACTCTTGTATTGGCTAGATTTCATCTTGTATCTTCAACCACCCATTGTCAATAATATATTGTTGTAATTGTTGATGGGGGTGAATGTGCCCTAGTGATATCCTTAAGCAATCCCAAAACTTTTTTGGTTAATTTTGTTGCCTCCAATTTGTTTGTGAAGTCCAACAACCCTACACACGGCGGCGATATTTCATGCTTAATTCAGTTCACTCCCTGATGCATTGCCCTTTTCATTCTCTTGGGATTCTAACACATCACCACCCACCCCTCGGGGAATGGGCGTCTTTCAAGACTCAGTCCTTAGTACTCTACTTTTCTCACTTTAAACTGCCTCTTTGGGGACATTGTCTCCTCTTTTGGTTGAACATACTACCTACTGCTGCTGATACCCAAATCCTATGTTCTTTTCCTTCCTTTTCACCCCGCCTTCAATCACAAATTTTATTCACAATGTCCCCTGCTCTTGGGCAGCCAATATCTTTACTGTCACTGATGTTAAACCCCTGTAAATCCGAGGTCCTGTATTTATTGCCTCTCTACGGCAGCACCTATGTCTCTCACTGACCCAATTCACTTTACCTCTGACTCCCTGAAGTTCATCTTCTCATTGATAAACCTTGAGGCCAGTTAATTTATGAAAATGCAGTATTTCATTGCCAATACAGCCAGCACACATAAAATTGATGAGTTAACATACGAGTGATCACATCCCATTCAATTTTTCTACAACATTCATTAACTCACTAGTATTTTTCAAACTGGATTATTATTATAAGTGGACCTTCCCCAATATTAAATTACCCTCCTCAGGCACACTGACAACTCATAATACTATCACTAAGCTGCCTAGATCTCTGCCAAACGCTGGGCCTTTTAAATTCTATTGGCATTTGTATTCAAAGAAGTAAAGGGAATGGGGATAGTTAATCCATGGCCAAGAAGATTGTTGGATCTCGGAGCAACCACGAAGAGAAAATATAAACCTACTTAATGCATCACATCTGGCCTGATTCGCTCTTCATCTCTCTGTAATGCCCATGATAATTGTATCTTCTTATTTGTATCCAATACATTATTGCTTTCTCATACAGATCCTAAGGGAGTTTCATACCTACCCTGAGTCACAGACTTCGAGGTGGTGAGGCAGAGATGTCATGATTGTGTGAGGATCTGTTCTTTGTGGGTGCACCGAATGAATAAACATGCCTTGATTCCCGGACTAAAACTGTGACTTGCTATCTACTCTTGCAGTGTGTACCTCCCCATGACCTTGAAGTGAAAGGTCACACATGTGCCCCATTTTACCCACTGGTTTTTCAACCATATAGGGTTGATCTGCTATACAATACTTCCCGTTCACTTTCCAACCAACCCTCTCGCCAAGCCTCTGCTTCAGAGGTGGTTAGTGACCCAAATGGCCTTTGGAAAGCTGCCTGCCATTGACATGAAACGGCCCAGGTGGAGCCCGCCTAACCGGTGAGCTCAAGGAGAAGCCAGTTGCAGGCTGGAACCCTCTCCATTATTCTGGTAAGAGGGACTCACAAAATGTGTTCCCTGTTTGACAGCTCCCGCTCTGGTAACTACTGTACACCTAGAGCATTCCTAGGGGAATTTAGTTAGTTTCCTGTAGGCCCTGCCACTCACATACGATCCAGTCTATCTACACGGAAGGCAATTCTGTCCGTGCCATGTGGCTGTTTTCTCTCCTACAAGCATGCTGCCTTTGACACCCCCTTCAGGGCTTGCATAAACATCACATTCACAGACTTGAGTTCTAGCCTTTACTCGCACATTCACTTTCGCCATGAGGGAAGGGATCCCTACAGTTAATTGATTGAGGTCTGTAGTTGCTATCTGGATTTGAACATACCATTGATGTGTGTGTCTATGTATAACCTCCAAGTTTATTTTCCCATTTCAGGGAACCTTTGCCTCTGAGGTGATAGCAGAAAATGACAAGCTGAAGGTGACCCGTGAGATTGATGGCGGACTTGAGACTATTAGCATCCAGTTGCCAGCAGTGGTGACAGCAGACCTGCGGCTGAACGAGCCTCGCTATGCCACATTACCGAACATTATGGTGAGTGGTGAATTTACTGGTCTGTAGATAAATTGTATTTGCAATGAATCAATCAATCAGAGAACTAGTAAAGCGCGCTACTCACCCGTGAGGGTCTCAAGGCGCTGAGGGGAGGGGGGTGCCGCTACTGCTCAAAGAGCCAAGTCTTGAGGAGTCTTCTGAAGGCGAGTAGGTCTTGGGTCTGCCGTAGGGGGGTAGGGAGGGTGTTCCAGGTTTTGGCGGCGAGGTAGGAGAAGGATCTGCCGCCAGAGGTCGTTCGTTGGATGCGGGGGACAGCGGCGAGGGCGAGGCTGGCGAAGAGGAGCTGGCGGGTGGGGGTGTAGAAGCTGAGTCTGCTGATCAGGTAGGCTGGTCCGGCGTTGTGGAGTGCTTTCTGTGCGTGGGTGAGGAGCTTGAAGGTGATCCTCTTGTCGACTGGGAGCCAGTGTAGGTCTCTTAGGTGGGGGGTGATGTGGCTGCGGTGGGAGACGTTGACAATGAATCGGGCGGAGGCGTTTTGGATGCGTTGTAGTTGTCTTAGGTGTTTGGCTTGGATTCCTGCGTAGAGTGCATTGCCGTAGTCCAGTCTGCTGCTGACGAGGGCCTGTGTCACCCTACTTCTTGTTTCGTCGGGATCCACTTGTAGATCCTGCGGAGCGTGCGGAGGGTGTTGTAGCAGGAGGAGGAGACGGCGTTGACCTGCTTAGACATGGAGAGGGAAGAGTCAAGGATGAATCCTAGGTTGCGTGCATGGTCGGTGGGTGTCGGTGCTGCTGCCAGTGTGGTCGGCCACCAGGAGTCGTCCCAGGCTGTGGGGGTGGGTCAGAGGATGAGGACCTCCGTCTTGTCCGAGTTCAGTTTCAGACGACTGCTCCTCATCCAGTCGGCGATGGCCTTCATTCCCTCATGGAGGTTTGTTTTGGTGGTGTGTGGGTCCTTGATGAGGGAGTGGATGAGCTGGGTGTCGTCGGCGTAGGAGATGATGTTGAGTTCGTGATGGCGGGCCACTTGTGCGAGGGGGGCCATGTAGACGTTGAACAGCATCAGGCTGAGCCCTGGGGGACGCCGCAGATGATGCCGGTGGCTTCGGATCGGAAGGGTGGGAGGTGGACGCTCTGGGTTCTGCCGGAAAGGAAGGACGTGGTCCAGTCAAGGGCCTTTTCTTGGATTCTCCAGTATTCAATCTTTCATAGATTCACATGCTTGTATCTTCCCCGTCGTCATGGTGGGAGTCTCCCGGTATATAATAACCATAGCAGTAGAAGAAAAAACTGCCTGGAAGCCATAGAGTAGTGAAACCACTAGGTAACCTCTCCTCCTCATTATGTGGCCCAAACTACAGCCAATCAGCAGCCAGCACCAGCCTACACCATTCCCAGCAGAGCCACCATACCTCAGATTTCCAACCGCCTTCGTGTGAGAAGGAGTCTCCCTGAGCTCTGCTCAGCTTATTCTCTCTTCACTGAACTTTTGACCTTTCACAGTTGGAAGTCAGGTACTGTTCTTCATTATCAAACTTGATTTCTTTCAATATGGCTGAAAACCCCAAGAAGAGCCTTTTCAGAGCTTGCAGGTCCTGTGGCAAGGCCAGACTGTATTCTGAAGATCCTCACAAGGAATGCTTGTACTGTTTGTACCCTAAGCATATTCCTAAGGACTGCAAATATTGCCGCACCTTCTCTGCTAAAACACTGAAGGATAGAGAAGCGCGCCTCTTGTTATGGCTTCAGAAAAGGAAAACTCATGACTCGGAGTCTGAGGGAGAAGCCAAGGGACACACCTCTAAGAAATTGAAAAGAGGGTCCTCTGAGGAAAAGGGTGAGGTGAAGAAACAAAAATCAGGAAGATCTAAGGAAGGTGAACCTTCTACTTCACTCCCTCCAACTCCTCTCAAGCCTTCCTCAGAAAAGAAGGCTCCGTCGTCGCTTCCGTCGACGAAATCTACTGAAATTTCAGTCAGACCGTCGACGAGGCCGTCGACGACCTCGACGACGACCGTCTCGTCAACGACGACGACGACGACAATCTCGACGACGACAGCTTCGTCGACGACGATGACGACGACGACTCCGTCGACGGTGAGTGCCAGACCTTCGTCGACGGCAAGATCTTCGTCGACGAGTATCCCGCCGACGATGCGAATGATTGTCCCGTCGACGGCCCCGTCGACGGCCCCGTCGACGGCCCCGTCGACGATGAAAAAATCGTTGGCGATGCCATCTCCAACAAGAATAACATCAACATATATTTCTATAAAGAGCATTGCTCCGTCGACGGGAGCGTTGACGAGCAAAAAAGGTGAATTTTCTACGCCCAAAATTTCACCCTTGCTGCCCTCTACCATTCTGGACTGTCAGGAATCAGAGGAGGAAGGTTCTTGTGGTGTTGCTTACAGTCCTTCGCAACTCCATATTAAACATCAGGATTCCGAGGAGGAAGACCACCAGGAGGCACAGGAACACTTCTCTTTTACGGAGCGGCCGGTCAAAGGCCAAATGAGATACGAGTCATTTCACCAGGCCTACCACTATGATGAGGAAGAAGAGGTGGATACGCCTGTGCGGGAAGAGGCCATGTCGGTGCCTATTTCTTTAATATCGGACCTTAGAAGCATGATTGATAGTTATTATCGTCGCTTTCCTGAAGATAATGCTCCTGCGGCCACTGGAAAAATCTCTCAACCTGCAAAGGAAATACCACTGGCTCAGCCGCCGCCTCCTCCTCTTCAGAAGGAGATCCAAAACGTTATTACAATTCGTGATGACTTAAATGATTCCGATCAGGATGATCAAGAGGAGGAAGGGGAACTTCCTCAGGATGAGGAAGTTGGAGATGAGTGGGATCAATATATTGCTCCAACGTCCCCGGCTTCACCTTTGCCTCAGTCAAGTTCTCCTCCAGAGGACATAGCAAGCTTTCATGATTTGATGGGAAAAGCGGCAAAGAGATTTAAGCTGGATATGCCAATCAAGGAAAGCGAATGCTTCCTTTATGATTTCAAGGAGTCCTCCAGGAAGTCGGTAAGAGCCATTCCTATTATTGAACATATATGGGATGAAGGGCTCAAACTAATGAAGAATCCTGCATCAGTCCCAGCATCCATACCCAAGCTGGACAAAAAGTATCGTGTTGTAGAGAAGGCTCCAGCATGTCTTATTGGTCATCCTCGGCCGGACTCAGTTGTAACTCAAGCAGCGCAAAAGCACTCCAAGAACCCTATGGCAACATGTCTGGTGCCCCCCGATAAGGAGGGCAAGAAGATGGACGGCATAGGTAAACGTTTTGCAGTCATGGCAGCAGCTTCTATCAAGGCTACCAACGCGATGGCCCTTCTGAGCCGATTCAATAGACAGATGTGGTCTGACATCGCTCCGTTACTGTCGCACCTTCCGGAGGACAAGAAAGAGGAGGCGACTACCATCCTGCAGGATGGGGCTAGAGCGGCGTCGGAGTCCATAGACGTGGCAATGGACATAGTGTCTATAGCTTTCCGCCAGATGGCAGGGGCGGTAACCCTACGGAGACAAGGATGGCTCAAGGCTACGTCTTTTCGGCCGGAAGTCCAGGCTAAAATATTGGACATGCCATTCGATGGCGAAAGCCTCTTTGGTAAACAGATTGATGAAACGTTACAAGGGATAAAAGCAGATACTGATACTGCTAGATCCTTGGGATCTTTACAGCAAGGTCGTTATCAGTCCTTTCGTGGACGAGGATCCAGAGGACGCTTTCAACAGCAACGTTCCTCTTACCAATCAAATCGGTACCAACCTTACAACCAACAGGGATACCGCCAATACTCCTCCAACCAGCAATACCGGTCCTCGAACTCTTCTTTCCAACAACAAGGAAGAAGAAGGTCCGCCGCCAGAGGGAAACAAGACTCTGGTCGCAGACAGTGATATTTATCAGGCGCCTCCAATTCCTCTTCAGATCGACCAGTTCCACTACCTCTCTCAGTTTCTTCCGCATTGGCAGTCCATAACATCGGACAGATGGGTATTAGACATCATTACACAGGGTCACACCCTGGAATTTTCGCAAAGGCCTCCAGATCGTCCTCCTCTCTGCAGAGTTCATCAACATATGGCAGCTCTCAAAGCAGAGATCTCATCACTCATTCTGAAAGGAGCGATAGAGGAAGTCCCATCAGACCAGCGAGGAACAGGGTTTTATTCACACTTCTTCCTTATAAGGAAAAAGCAATCATCAAAATGGAGGCAGGTACTGGATCTCAGAGATCTGAACACATACATAAAGAAAATTTCTTTCCGTATGCTGTCCTTGCAGGAAATTCTTCTACTGCTCCGCAAGGGAGACTACATGGTCTCTCTAGACCTGTTGGACGCATACTTCCACATTCCGATACACAAAAAACACAAGAAGTATCTGCGATTCATGGTGGCGGGGCGCCATTACCAGTTCAGAGTTTTGCCTTTCGGCCTGAAGTCTGCCCCCAGAATATTCACAAAATGCATGGCTCCAATAGCGGCGCATTTAAGACAACAAAGTCTCCAGGTGTTTCCATATCTGGACGACTGGTTAATAAAAGGACCATCGTTTCAGGCAACACAGAGATCCCTTCGGAGGTGCACAGATCTCTTCCACAAATTAGGCCTTCGGATAAACAAAGAAAAATCATGTTTTCTTCCGACTTGTACTCTGCAATTCCTAGGAGCAATCTTGAAAACTCAGGAAATGAAAGCTTACCCATCAGAAGAACGGGTAACAAAAATCTTGAATCTGACTGCATCTCTAGCAACAAAAAAGTTTACTTCCATCAGAATATTCAAGTCATTACTGGGAATGATGTCCTCTTGTATCCCATTGATTCCCAATTGCCGTTTACAGATGAGACCGTTGCAAGAAGCCCTGGACAAACAATGGGTCCAAGCCCTGGGTTCCTTCGAAGACAAGCTGGTCATAACCCATCAGATCAAATGTGCAATGTCATGGTGGGGTATCAGGAGCAACCTAACAAAGGGCCTGGTATTCGAAACTCAATCTCCAAGCTACGTCATGACATCAGATGCTTCATTACGAGGTTGGGGGGCACATCTACAAGACCTAGAGGTTCAAGGCCTTTGGTCTCCTCAGGAGACAACACTTCACATCAATCTCTTGGAATTGAAAGCTGTCTTCCTGGGTCTTCAGGCATTCCTTCCCAGGATCCAAGGTTCATCGGTCTTAGTGCGAACGGACAGCACGACAACAATGTTTTACCTGCGCAAGCAAGGTGGAACGAGATCAAAACCTCTGTCGATTCAGGCACAAAGAATCTGGAAATGGCTGCTGTGTCAAAACATATCGCTGCAAGTGGAACATGTTCCAGGAGTAGACAACTCAAAAGCGGATCTGTTAAGCAGGTCATCCGACATTTGCCACGAATGGGAACTATGTCGAATCCAGCTGAATCGGATTTTCAATGTGTGGGGCAAGCCAAGTCTGGACCTGTTTGCAACTCGAGACAACAAGAAGTGCAGACATTATGCCAGCAGGTTCCCCCAACAGGGCTCGAGAGGGAATGCTCTTCACCTCCGATGGACAGGGATATTTGCTTATGCCTTCCCTCCCTTTCCCCTAATTCCCTTATTATTGAGGAAAATGAGATCAGAACCTTGCCAAATAATACTGATAGCCCCAGCCTGGCCGAGGCAGTTTTGGTATACAGAGCTTCTCCAGTTGTCGGTGGAGCCAAGAATTCAGCTACCACCAACCAGGGATTTGATTTCCATGAACAAAGGCCAAGTACTTCATCCGCAATTGACATCTCTAAAATTGTCGGCTTGGAACCTTTTGAGCACGAGTTCCAGTCATTAAATATCACCCCGGAATGTCGTGAAATCTTGCAAAGTTCCGCAGCGCTGTCTACCAACAAAACATATTCCGCTAAATGGAAGCGATTCTGTATTTGGGGCCTTGCTCATGCAGTACATCCTTTGACGTCTTCTCCAGAGCAAATTCTTCCTTATTTATTGCATTTAGCCAGATCAGGGCTTGCGCACTCGTCTATTAAAGTCCATTTGGCAGCAATATCTAGATACAGAAGATCTCCAGGATGTCCATCTTTGTGGTCTAACAGACTGATCAAGGAGTTTTTAAAAGGACTATTCAGAAGGTTCCCTCCAATTAAGCGTCCTCCACCCACATGGCAACTTAACACAGTCTTGTCACAACTTATGAAAGCTCCGTTCGAGCCTATCCACAAATCTGAACTGCAATTTCTGTCATGGAAAGTTGCATTACTGCTGGCGCTCACATCAGCCAGAAGGGTTAGCGAGATCCAAGCTTTTTCTATACAGGATCCCTTCATACAATTCAGGCCAGATAAGGTGATGCTAAGAACTAATCCGAAGTTTGTACCTAAAATACCTTCGTCTTTTCATCTAAACGAACCAGTGATCCTACCTACATATTTTAAAAATCCTTCTACAGCGGCTGAGAAAGCTCTCCATACTTTGGACATTGGCAGATGCCTAAAGTTCTACATTGAAAAGACTAAAAGCTTTCGCAAATCAAACCAACTGTTTGTCTCCTACTCGGGGCCCAGAAAAGGTCTGGCCCTGTCACGTTCCTCCATCTCCAGATGGATTGCATCCGCCATTGTTTTTTGTCAGGAGAAAGCAGGAAGGCCTCTCGACATGAAAGTCCGTGCCCACGATACAAGGAAGATGGCGACGTCTTCTGCATTGCTAGCAGGAGTATCACTTCCAGACATATGCAGAGCAGCGACTTGGTCGAATGTGCATACATTCACGAAACATTACTGTCTGGACACGGAATGGAAAACAGATGCGGCAGTGGGACAGGCAGTTCTACGACATCTTTTTAAATAAGGTACATGTTTATGAATGTTATTCAAATGTTTTTTCTATATAATGTGGTTTTTCCATATGTGCTAATATCTGAAATAGCAAAGTTTTATTGTTAGTATTTTCTTTTTCTGAAAGGAATTTATGGCACGCAGCCCCGAGAAAAGAAAGGGGTCTAGCCTAGAAACGCTCTAACTACAAATACTGCTATCTACTCTGATACAAGCATGTGAATCTATGAAAGATTGAATACTGGAGAAAGAACTAGTTACTTACCTGTACACTATGGTTCTCCAGTATTATCTTTCATAGATTCACATGCGCCCTCCCGCCTCCCCGTTTCCTTTAGGCAGACCACCTTTTTATCTCTGGTTTCCTGCATAGCTCACTCTTGGGCGGTAGGAAATCTGAGGTATGGTGGCTCTGCTGGGAATGGTGTAGGCTGGTGCTGGCTGCTGATTGGCTGTAGTTTGGGCCACATAATGAGGAGGAGAGGTTACCTAGTGGTTTCACTACTCTATGGCTTCCAGGCAGTTTTTTCTTCTACTGCTATGGTTATTATATACCGGGAGACTCCCACCATGACGACGGGGAAGATACAAGCATGTGAATCTATGAAAGATAATACTGGAGAACCATAGTGTACAGGTAAGTAACTAGTTCTTTCCGGCTTCATGGAGGCGTGTCTTTAGAGTGCGATGGCAGACCGTGCCGAAGGCGGCTGACAGGTCCAGGAGGAGGAGGGCTGATGTTTCGCCGTTGTCTAGTTGGCACCAGATGTCGTCTGTGGCGGCGATGAGGGCTGTCTCGGTGCTGTGGTTTCGTCTGAATCCGGATTGGGACGGGTCCAAGATGTTGTTGTCTTCGAGGTGGCGGGCCAATTGCATGTTGATGATTTTCTCGATGACCTTCGTCGGGAACGGGAGCAGGGAGATGGGCCGGAAGTTCTTGAGGTCCTTGGGGTCCGCCTTGGGCTTCTTGAGGAGAGCGTTGATTTCGGCGTGCTTCCAGCTTTCCGGGAATGTCGCTGTTTCAAAGGAGATGTTGATGACCTTCCGTAGTTGGGGTGCGATGGCTGCGTCTGCTTTGTTGAATACGTGGTGTGGGCACGGGTCTGACGGAGATCCTGAGTGGATGGAGTTCATGACCTTGCGTGTCTCGTCGTTGTTGACGTTGGACCAGGAGGTCAGGCGGTTGGCGCTGGTGATGTTCGCAGGGGAGGTGGAGTCTGGCGTATTCGGGGCGGTCGTGGTGTTGAAGCTGTCGTGGATGTCAGCGATCTTGCGGTGGAAGAAGATGGCCAGTGAGTCGCACAGTTCTTGTGAGGGCGGGATGTCGTTGGCATTGGCGCTGGGGTTGGAGAGTTCTTTTACGATGCTGATGAGCTCTTTGCTCTCGTGTGCATTGTTATACAGACGGTCTTTGAAGGAGGATCTCTTGGCTAATCTGATGAGGTGGTGATGTCTGCGTGTGACGTCCTTTTGGGCTGCGTGGTTGTCCGGCGTGCGTTTGTGGAGCCATTTCTTCTCCTGTTTCCGGCATGCGCGTTTGGAGGTCTGGAGCTCGTCGGTGAACCAGGTGGCTCTCTTGCTGGCGTGGCAGTTGAAGGGTTTCTTGAGTGGGGCGAGGGTGTTGGCGCAGTCGCCGATCCACTGTCTGAGGTTGCGGGCTGCGGCATCTGGGTTGGTGGGGTCGGGGGTGGGTTCTGGGCGAGGGTGGTGATCAGCTGGTCTTCGGTGACTTTGCTCCAGCAGCAGCGAGGTGAGGAAAAACAGCCCAAATTTCAACCGATGCCCAGGCTGCTAGCATAAGACGCCTCTTAGTTCCCATCTTGAACAGTTACCAAATAAAGAGACGGGCGCTGGAAGCGGGAGTGCAAGAACAGGTTTTTATTTCTCATGAGGAGAGCCTGTCATTTCGGACACACGCACAATGTCTTCAAGAGGTGCTCTAACAAGTTTCTCTGAGGCTCCGTCTTTTATACACAGGTTTATGATGTACAAACATTCCTTATTGCAATAAAGGCACTTTGAAGTACGAAAAAGGCATGTTTGGAATCCCAGCTTCAGGCCTATTCCCATACCAGTCGTTCGGATGTCGTTTCCCCTCCCAAATGTAACATGTGATTGTAATCTTGCAGCCGGACATTCCAACAGGACACGAGGGCAAGAGGGGGTGATCAGATCTAAGGTTGGGCAGGCGATAAGATCGGGCACTTCGGTTGGTGTATCACGCTTTGCTATGCGGGGTCAGGGGGGGTACATCCATGAGGCTTTGTTTTATGACTTGGGACCGGGTCGAGAGGCCAGGTGTAGCCGGGGGGGGGTCGTCATCAGAAGAGAGGAAGGGTGTTCCTGGGAGGAATGCAGGGGGTGTCGGTCAGGCAGGGGTGTCACTTTTAGAGCGGGGTCGCGCGGAGGGAGAGGGTTTTATGGCCTATGCATGAGAGACCGGGGGCTGTCGGGGATGCTTGCGAGGCTGGGGAGTGAGGGGGAGAGAGAGAGAGAGAGGCTGGCTATCGGGAGTGGGCAGAGAGGCCTTGGTGCCTGAAATGGCTGCCGTGTACGTGCGTGCATGGGCCTATTCTGGCGAGATGATGCGGGCAATGCTTCGCGGTATTCGTTCTGTTTACAGCGAGGGGTATGGTGAACACAAATGAACGCCGCTTATGTACATATACATTGTCATTTTCCACAGTCGCCGCTTTTTAACATAAGTTAGTTCATTTCCGTGTTTATCATAACTGACGGGGTGTACATATAGCCATGGGTGGTCAATGAAATAGCGTTTGTCAATACTGGCGGATTGCATATAACCATGTGCAGTTGATGCGATAGACGAGGTGCAATACATATGAATTTACATTTGTCGTGTTATATAAACGAGTCTAGAGATCGGTATACAACTCAGTCGGAATCACTCAAGGAAATGTTCTGACACATTATGGAACCATGTTCTGACTCTCTCTCCGGCGGTATCAATGTACTGTTAAAAGTGACCGATGAAACATTTTGAAGGCAATACAAAGTGGTTGAGGGAGGAATTCAGTTCAATACAAGCAATTAGTCCAGGGGGGGGGTGGGGGGGGGGGATAGAAAGTCCAGAAAGGGGAGGGGGGGTCTTCGCCACAGTGTCTTTTTAGCAGCGAGCCATCACTGGTGGGCTCTAGTAGTTCGTTTTCTTCCGTTGGCGCTGTTGAGCACCGGCGGTGGAGCTATAGGTCCAGCTCGGATCCATCCTTACACGTCGCAGGGTGCGATCTGTCCTCTGCTGTTAGACCACAGTCCTGTTTCCTAACTAATCTTTTTAAGGGTGCCTCATGCTGGGCACCTGTATTTCTTTCTCCTTCCGTGGCAAACCCTATTCTACCTAAATGCTATTCTTCTTTTCTGAGTCAAAATCCATGTGAAAAAAGGGGGGATTGTCGGATAATCGAGGGAAGAGAGGGCGGAGTGGGATCAGATCTTTGAGACAAACCAAGGGAGCAAAGGATAACGAGCAGGCAGGCCCATCAATCGGGCTCAAAGGGGCGGGGACTTCTGGCACGCGTGGGTCAGCAAGCAGAGGGCTTCAAGGCAGCCCTCCATTCTTTCATTTTCCGAGTTTGAGAGTGGTGCCTCGTCCCGCGTCTCGTTGCTCTGCGGCTCCACCTTTGGTCGAGGTCACATGTGCTTCATGATCTGCGGCTAGGCTGTGCGTCACGTCCGGCCCCTCTCCTCCGGCGATTGTGTATCTTTGAAGGGGTACAAAACAAGCTTTAGAGAACTGGCAGGAGAAGACATTTATACATTTCAATTCCGCCCCCAATCTTAAGTAGTTGGGGGTACGTTCATCGGTCACGATCAGAAGTTATCACTATGGAGTATGTATGCGGGCATTTCTACTGAGTTTGTACTAAGTCTATTTGGCGTTCATTCATGACGTATATGGAGAGAAGTCAGACTCCTATCAACTGCGTATTCCATCAAACTCGAAATCGGATCCTTCGGTAGAGACTCGTCTTTCTAACCCAAGCCCTGGCAATCTTCTATCATCATGAGAGAGGGACAGAGGCTAAACATTCCTTTCTCGGGGAGCAACGGTTAATCAGGGTCATCAGTTATACTTCGGGATATGGAGCTGGGGTCAATCGGGAGAAACGAGGACGCTTTGGACATCCGTACTTGGGTGCAGAGAGGTGGGGCAATCTGGGCATTGGGGATTGTGTTTCTAACGAACTGAGAACAGAAGGCCATTGACACATAGTCCCCCGGTAAAAAGGGCCAGATTAGGGGACATCAGTCGTCTTACCTGTCCTTTCCTTCTTAGCCAATTCAAGTTCCATCATTTTACAGAAAGGAGAGGTAGTAATATGGCAAATTACAATTGTTTTAGTTTCTGTCAATTTTGCCGAACACCTTTGTGTAAAAAAAAACCCAACCAATTAGGCTTGTGCCGGCGGGGCACAACGTTACCACACAAAGGAAGAGGGAACAGGGGGACCCTCAGAGAGAGAGAGAGTCGTCCGCATTCTAAACGAACTATTCGGTACACGTACGACATGGAGAGAGAGAGAGAGAGAAACGTGTACAATAATAGGCCATTTAGTGCGCACACAACACAGAACAGCAGGGGTCAAGTTATATAGAAACACAGGCTGAGGGACGACGTAGATCCATACATTACGTACACATGAATTCGGGCGGGGGGAATAGTACATGTATTATATACAAAAATCCAAGACAAAACATAGAACAGTACTTGGCCAAAAAGATTTCTTCCTGCATGCTGCGCATCCTTAGTATCCTACTTATTTCATCTGGCTACCTTTGCTGGTGGCCTCGGTTGCAAATACTTACACCTCTGTTAATTGTTCGGGAACTAACCTGGTCGGGCTAATACTCACGGTGGGATCTTCGAATCAGTTTTAGCGACTGGGCATCCAGGCTGAGGCAACGGAGGGTGTCCGTCGGGAGAATAATGGGGCAGCTTTGAGTTTCATGTCTATGAGGGTGCAAGAAGGAGGTGGTAAATCTTAAACATTGACAATATTCCTAGTCTTCCAGGAGGAGGGTACTTGGGTAAACCTCACCCCGGAATATTCCTGAACCTTTCCCTATTTAGTTACCGTATGAATTTACTCATGGGTGCACGTCATTCTTGGTTGCTTATTTGGGGTGCCGGTTGGAGTCATATTTTTGTCATACTGCAATAACCCGCCAAGTTTCTGCTTCAGGCCACCCTCCCAGTCGCTGGGTTCAGAGAGAGAGAGACAGTCGTTTCTAAGTAAGGGAGCGCTATATCTTTGGTTGTTCGTCGTGTATAGGCGTCATGTTCAGACCCCTTTTCCCCATTCCATCGGCCGTTCGATCATCACTTAAGTCATACATAAAACATTTCTCTCATCAATCCAAACGTGTGCAACGTATATTCAGTCGAGCTATACACATCAGGGCATACACGCGTGCATTCATATCACACAAAGTCGTCACATTCTCAGGGGCAGTCCCCATAGACAATATACAATTTTTCCGTGCGGAACCATGGCATGTTGCTTAGGTCTTTTCCATACTCTAGTCGACGTTCCGATGTGACCTGCAGAAGAGAGGGGAAAAAGGAAGGGGTGGGGGCAGCGTTTTTAAAACACATCAGCGCGCATAAACCCGAAAATGTTTTTACTTACCACATACTCGACCTATCTCCGCAGGATGCAGTCCCTTTTTTTCTCGGCGTTTAAGCCCAGAGGGACCGGTAGTGCGGGAGAGATAATCATTGATGGACTGTGTATTGCATAGATCGCCCAAGTGTGGTATAACGGATCGTGGGTAGGGAAGGGTCAAAACAAAGGGCAGTCAGTGTAAAGTGGGGGGTGAACTCGTGCTCTCCTTCGAGGAGGAGGGGTGGTCTACAGTGGTACAGGGTTGTTTTTGTTCATCGGGCACGGAAACTAGAGGGGCTAGATGGCATTCCTTCGGAGTGGCTTAGGGGTATCTGAAACGATTTCCCTGATACATGTGGCACATAAATTAAAGGCTAAATACCGGAACCTTTATCGATTGCTTTACGTTGCACAAAAATATATATATATATATATATATATATATATATATATATATATATATATATATATATATGAAAACACACAACAAACCTGGACCATTCACAATTGCAATATTTCTGTGTACTTTGCTTTTTTAACCTTTAAGTAATCGAGTTGCTTCATTTCACCTGTATTTTACTTATATCGGAAACAGTGGCCATTTATTCGAAACTTACCAATCTAAGCGCTACAACTATGTTTGCTTTTCAAAAAACTTTATTTAAAAATGTTGGCGCACAAATACGGGTCTACAACCACGTGGGCCAGCCACGGAGCAGACTGGAACTGTACATGAGGGGAACGGAGTCGGTGGTCGCTGATTTCATAAAGGTGCGACAAGTGCAATAGAATCATATCGAAAAAATCATTTTGGGCAAGTACCATAAGTGTCAAAAATTAGAACTTTCAATAATACGGTAATCAATGACGCGTCAGAACTTAATATCAATTCATTGTCCGAATGTTCAATCAGTACCCATCCCCTCCCGCCATGCGCTTCAAAAACTGCATACATATCTCATGATCTCAAGGCTGAGCAACCGGAGTTGCGAGTTTCATTTGTGCCGGCGCCATTTTGGGTGAGGTCAGGCAGGTCCAAGTATAGTCAAAATGTCTCCACCAACTCGTGGTTGGCCCAGAGCCTCTTTCGGCAGTCCAAAAGTTTCGTTCAAGGGCAACCGAAGGGGCCGTCGATAAGAACCATCAGTCATAAGGGGGGAGGGAGGTAACAATCTTTCCTACCGGGTCATACTGGCGTTCCACCGGAACTGATCAAATTGGTAGTCGGCAGGATTTCGGTCATTCAAACTGAGGCTGGCGCCAGCATGAGAGCGCCAACGTCTCGCGGCTACATCTTGGTCGTTCCGCGGGCAATCATGGCAGTCATTCCCCATCGGGGGGCCCGCGGGGGTCGGGGGCCCCTTCGGCTCTCATAGAATCTTCAAAGTTGAGGAGAACGCTTCTGGACGGGGAACTCATTTTCTAGCTGGCAAGCGACCAGGTCATCTTTGCACGCCAGGCCCAATCCTGCAGAGTCGACCGTCATGTTACGAGTTCCGCGGCAATCAGCAGTCGCTGGCTCGCAAGAGCAGACGGACTCCAGCCTGTCGGGCGTGGTGTTGCACCGCAAGAGTGGACGAACCCTTGTCGGGTGAGTGGAGCGTTGGGGGTGCAGCTGAGGGGCCGCCACCTGGGGAGGTGGGAGAGGCTCGTCCGCGCCGCCTCTCCCTCCCAGTGCACCCCACGCCGTCTCCCGGCGCTGACATTCGTGGTGGCCGAACCAGGTGATGAAAGAGGGGGGGGGGTCGGAGGCATAAGCAAGACATCCCCCCCCCCCCCCCCCCCCCCGTGGCCTGCAAGGCGCTAGAAGAAGAGGATGGGAAGACCAGTACATCCCGGGCCATCCACCCCTTCTCCTCTCCGGCCGATAGCGGCCAGCCGGGCCCCGCCCTGCACGTGTCGAGGCCTCGTCTTCCGGATGGGCGTGAACGTGGACCTGTTGCACTTCGGGAGCTTCCGGAATGGGGGTAGGTATCTGCTGACTTGTATCTGTCTTATGTTACCGTTATTGGACGTGGCGGGCGGTGGGACAGATACGTTTGGAGCAGTGAGGGGCGGCGGAGCCTAGCTACCTCGTGGCTGCCGTGATGTCAAGCTTGGCTTCTCTCACCACTTTCATGTTTCTTATTGCGGGCTATTTCTAACGTTTCTTATTTCTAGCAAAGTAAAAAAAAACTCATCAGTGGCCTACTGATTTTGCTCGATTTTCTTTTTCCTTCCTTTTCTAGTGTGTTTTTGCGCTAAAGTTTCTGTTAACAGGATACGGTGATTACTTCATATTTTACATATGTCCTTTTTAGGTCGAGCTGACGTTAGCATTCATGCGAAGCATGAATGCTGTCAGCTCGACAACTAATGTGATCCGTTTTTAGGAGAGTGGACACCAAAGTGTTACGAGCGTTTTCAGTGCCGGATTTCACCTCGGGAGCGCGCAGCATTGTCTGCAGTGGCAGTGTCAGTTTCGCTTTTTTATTACTTTCGTTTTTCCCGAGGCTGGCTGAGGCTGGCTTGGAATGAACAGGCTTGCCCCCGCGCATGCGCAGAGTAACTCACAGCCCTTGTTTATATTTGTTTTAGTTCCGTGATGCTCCGATCTTTGCCCCTTCCGAGTGGAGCTTCCGAGTGGAGCTTCCGAGTGGAGCTTCAGAGTGGAGCTTCCGAGTGGAGCTTCCGAGTGGAGCTTCAGAGTGGAGCTTCAGAGTGGAGCTTCAGAGTGCAGAGTGGAGCTTCAGAGTGGAGCTTCAGAGTGCAGAGTGGAGCTTCAGAGTGGAGCTTCAGAGTGGAGCTTCAGAGTGGAGCTTCAGAGTGGAGCTTCAGAGTGGAGCTTCAGAGTGGAGCTTCAGAGTGGAGCTTCAGAGTGGAGCTTCAGAGTGGAGCTTCAGAGTGGAGCTTCAGAGTGGAGCTTCAGAGTGGAGCTTCAGAGTGGAGCTTCAGAGTGGAGCTTCAGAGTGGAGCTTCAGAGTGGAGCTTCAGAGTGGAGCTTCAGAGTGGAGCTTCAGAGTGGAGCTTCAGAGTGGAGCTTCAGAGTGGAGCTTCAGAGTGCAGAGTGGAGCTTCAGAGTGCAGCTTCAGAGTGGAGCTTCAGAGTGGAGCTTCAGAGTGGAGCTTCAGAGTGGAGCTTCAGAGTGGAGCTTCAGAGTGGAGCTTCAGAGTGGAGCTTCAGAGTGGAGCTTCAGAGTGGAGCTTCAGAGTGGAGCTTCAGAGTGGAGCTTCAGAGTGGAGCTTCAGAGTGGAGCTTCAGAGTGGAGCTTCAGAGTGCAGAGTGGAGCTTCAGAGTGGAGCTTCAGAGTGCAGAGTGGAGCTTCAGAGTGGAGCTTCAGAGTGCAGAGTGGAGCTTCAGAGTGGAGCTTCAGAGTGCAGAGTGGAGCTTCAGAGTGGAGCTTCAGAGTGGAGAGTGGAGCTTCAGAGTGGAGCTTCAGAGTGGAGCTTCAGAGTGGAGCTTCAGAGTGGAGCTTCAGAGTGGAGCTTCAGAGTGGAGCTTCAGAGTGGAGCTTCAGAGTGGAGCTTCAGAGTGGAGCTTCAGAGTGGAGCTTCAGAGTGGAGCTTCAGAGTGGAGCTTCAGAGTGCAGATTCAGAGTGGAGTGGAGCTTCAGAGTGGAGCTTCAGAGTGGAGCTTCAGAGTGCAGAGTGGAGCTTCAGAGTGGAGCTTCAGAGTGCAGAGTGGAGCTTCAGAGTGGAGCTTCAGAGTGCAGAGTGGAGCTTCAGAGTGGAGCTTCAGAGTGGAGCTTCAGAGTGGAGCTTCAGAGTGGAGCTTCAGAGTGGAGCTTCAGAGTGGAGCTTCAGAGTGGAGTGGAGCTTCAGAGTGGAGCTTCAGAGTGCAGAGTGGAGCTTCAGAGTGGAGCTTCAGAGTGCAGAGTGGAGCTTCAGAGTGGAGCTTCAGAGTGCAGAGTGGAGCTTCAGAGTGGAGCTTCAGAGTGCAGAGTGGAGCTTCAGAGTGGAGCTTCAGAGTGGAGCTTCAGAGTGGAGCTTCAGAGTGGAGCTTCAGAGTGGAGCTTCAGAGTGGAGCTTCAGAGTGGAGCTTCAGAGTGGAGTGGAGCTTCAGAGTGGAGCTTCAGAGTGGAGAGTGGAGCTTCAGAGTGGAGCTTCAGAGTGCAGAGTGGAGCTTCAGAGTGGAGCTTCAGAGTGCAGAGTGGAGCTTCAGAGTGGAGCTTCAGAGTGCAGAGTGGAGCTTCAGAGTGGAGCTTCAGAGTGCAGAGTGGAGCTTCAGAGTGGAGCTTCAGAGTGCAGAGTGGAGCTTCAGAGTGGAGCTTCAGAGTGGAGCTTCAGAGTGGAGCTTCAGAGTGGAGCTTCAGAGTGGAGCTTCAGAGTGGAGCTTCAGAGTGGAGCTTCAGAGTGGAGCTTCAGAGTGGAGCTTCAGAGTGGAGCTTCAGAGTGGAGCTTCAGAGTGCAGAGTGGAGCTTCAGAGTGGAGCTTCAGAGTGCAGAGTGGAGCTTCAGAGTGCAGAGTGGAGCTTCAGAGTGGAGCTTCAGAGTGCAGAGTGGAGCTTCAGAGTGGAGCTTCAGAGTGCAGAGTGGAGCTTCAGAGTGGAGCTTCAGAGTAGAGTGGAGCTTCAGAGTGGAGCTTCAGAGTGGAGAGTGGAGATTCAGAGTGGAGATTCAGAGTAGAGTGGAGCTTCAGAGTGGAGCTTCAGAGTGGAGAGTGGAGATTCAGAGTGGAGCTTCAGAGTGGAGCTTCAGAGTGGAGCTTCAGAGTGGAGATTCAGAGTGGAGCTGAGCTTCAGAGTGGAGCTTCAGAGTGCAGAGTGGAGCACTCTACAGCACCCCGCACTCTACAGCGCCCCGCGCTCTACAGCGCCCCGCGCTCTACAGCGCCCCGCAGCGCCCTGCACTCTACAGCGCCCCGCGCTCTACAGCGCCCCGCGCTCTACAGCGCCCCGCACTCTACAGCGCCCCGCACTCTACAGCGCCCCGCACTCTACAGCGCCCCGCACTCTACAGCGCCCCGCACTCTACAGCGCCCCGCATTCTACAGCGCCCCGCATTCTACAGCGCCCCGCACTCGACAGCGCTCTACAGCGCCCCGCACTCTACAGCGCCCCGCACTCTACAGCGCCCCGCACTCTACAGCGCTCCGCACTCTACAGCGCTCCGCAGCGCACTGCACTCTACAGCGCCCGCACCGCAGCCTACAGCGCACCACAGCGCCCCATACTCTACAGCGCCCCGCACTCTACAGGGCAACGCGCTCTACAGCGCAACACACTCTACAGCGCAACGCACTCTACAGCACTCTACAGCGCCCCGCACTCTACATCGCCCTGCACTCTACAGCGCCCCGCAGCGCCCCGCATTCTACAGCGCCCCGCACTCTACAGCGCCCCGCACTCTACAGCGCCCCGCACTCTACAGCGCCCCGCACTCTACAGCGCCCCGCACTCTACAGCGCCCCGCAGCGCCCTGCACTCTACAGCGCCCCGGGCTCGACAGCGCCCCGCACTCTACAGCGCCCCGCAGCGCCCCGCACTCTACAGCGCCCCGCACTCTACAGCGCCCCGCACTCTACAGCGCCCCGCACTCTACAGCGCCTCGCACTCGACAGCGCCCCGCATTCTACAGCGCCCCGCACTCGACAGCGCTCTACAGCGCCCCGCACTCTACAGCGCCCCGCACTCTACAGCGCCCCGCACTCTACAGCACCCCGCACTCTACAGCACCCCGCACTCTACAGCGCTCCGCACTCTACAGCGCTCCACACTCTACACCGTGCTCTACAGCGCACTGCACTCTACAGCGCCCGCAGCGCACTCTACAGCGCACCGCAGCGCCCCATACTCTACAGCGCCCCGCACTCTACAGCGCAACGCGCTCTACAGCGCAACGCGCTCTACAGCGCAATGCACTCTACAGCACTCTACAGCGCCCCGCACTCTGCAGCGCCCCACGCTCTGCAGCGCCCTGCACTCTACAGCGCCCCACAGCGCCCGCACTCTACAGCGCCCCGCACTCTACAGCGCCCCGCACTCTACAGCGCACCGCACTCTACAGCGCACCGCACTCTACAGCGCACTCTACAGCGCACCGCACTCTACAGCGCACTCTACAGCGCCCCGCACTCTACAGCGCCCCGCACTCTACAGCGCCCCGCACTCTACAGCGCCCCGCACTCTACAGCGCCCCGCACTCTACAGCGCCCCGCACTCTACAGCGCCCCGCACTCTACAGCGCCCCGCACTCTACAGCGCCCCGCACTCTACAGCGCCCCGCACTCTACAGCGCCCCGCACTCTACAGCGCCCCGCACTCTACAGCGCCCCGCACTCTACAGCGCCCCGCACTCTACAGCGCCCCGCACTCTACAGCGCCCCGCACTCTACAGCGCCCCGCACTCTACAGCGCCACGCACTCTACAGCGCCACGCACTCTACAGCGCCACGCACTCTACAGCGCCACGCACTCTACAGCGCCACGCACTCTACAGCGCCACGCACTCTACAGCGCCACGCACTCTACAGCGCCACGCACTCTACAGCGCCACGCACTCCACAGCGCCACGCACTGCGCCCCGCACTCTACAGCGCCCCGCACTCTACAGCGCCCGCACTCTACAGCGCCCCGCATTCTACAGCGCCCTGCACTCTACAGCGCCCCGCAGCGCCCTGCACTCTACAGCGCCCCGCAGCGCCCTGCACTCTACAGCGCCCCGCAGCGCCCTGCACTCTACAGCGCCCCGCACTCTACAGCGCCCCGCACTCTACAGCGCCCCGCACTCTACAGCGCCCCGCAGCTCACCGCACTCTACAGCGCACCGCAGCGCCCCATACTCTACAGCGCCCCGCACTCTACAGCGCCCTGCGCTCTACAGCGCACGCACTCTACAGCGCACCACGCTCTCAGCGCCCCGCAGCGCCATGCACTCTACAGCGCCCCGCGCTCTACAGCGCCCCGCAGCGCCCCGCACTCTACAGCGCCACGCACTCTACAGCGCCCCGCACTCTACAGCGCCCCGCACTCTACAGCGCCCCGCACTCTACAGCGCCCCGCACTCTACAGCGCACTCTACAGCGCCCTGCACTCTACAGCGCCCCGCAGTGCCCCGCACTCTACAGCGCCCCGCACTCTACAGCGCACCGCAGCGTCCCGCACTCTACAGTGCAACGCAGCGCCCCGCACTTTACAGCGCCCCACACTCTACAGCGCCCCGCGCGCAGAAACTTTTACAAATAATAGAAATCCCACCATCGACAGTAGTCAATTTATCCACGAAAGTATTGACAAGGGATGAGGAATCTGTCCTCAATCTAGGTTTAAAATGTGTTCCCAGTCAGCAAACATACAAGGCAGCTCCAATAATATCCTATTGGCGAGCTAGTCCTGACAATAGTGAAGAACGAAATTAGCAGTATTTCACTATCATGACATGTAATACATACCTACACATGTCCCACCTTTAACATACACTGCACCCTGCCCCTGGGAGTGTCTTGGGCCTACCTTAGGGGTGTCCAACATGTAGTAAAAGGGAGGCTTAGGGCCTGGCAAGAGACTGCACTTGCCAGGTCGACTTGGCAGTTTAAAACTGTACTCAAAGGCACTGCAATGGTAGGCTGGAGACACGTTTACAGGGGTGCTTATATGGTTGGCACAATCACTGCTGCAGGCGCACTAGATGCATTTGATTTACAGGCCTTGGGCACACACAGTGCACTTTACTAGGGACTTACCAGTAAATCAAATATGCAAATTATGGAGAACCCAGCAGAATTAAAAATGACAGAAGTAGCATTTGCACTTGAGCACTGATTAGCAGTGGTAAAGTGTACGGAGTACATAAAACAGCAAAAAAGAAGTCCAGCATAACATCAAAAATACAGGTGGTAGAGCAAAAAGACAGAGGAAAACACGTCAAGGATGCCAGGTCTTGCAACTGCTTAGAGATCTTTGAGTGATGACAGGTCACATTGCCTCTCTCTCATCGTCTCATGACCCCAAAAGACAGAGGTCAGTCGCAGGTGTCTAGGGATAATTGGTGCACCTGAGCCCACTACAAGAGAGCGCTTCGATCCACGAGAATCCACTGCAATAATCAATCTAAATTACACCGCGCTGTGTTTGTTTACACTTCCTCTCTCGGGTGGGTTCTTTTCAGATGTGATCCCATTTGTAGCTCAGCAGACAGCAGCTTACCCTGACAGAGCAAGAGAAGGATGATCCGCACTCTGCTGCTTTTGGTCCAGCTCTCTCATTTATGTGTATTTTGTTGCCTGCGAGTGTTGTTTTTGTTATCACAGGAGAGGGGCTTGGCCTGATTCTACTCCCCACTACGAGCAAGGAGCCACGTGAATATCACCTGTGTATGTCCATTACGAAGTGATGCTAGAACACGTTTTATTTTAAAAATGGATTAGGCCCCAGAAGGTGTTCAAACAATTTCGAGGCATGGTGCTCATCTTCTCAGCATGAGAAGGATGAAATGCTGAGCCGAACTTGCTTTGATTCCAAACTAGTGGCCATTAGGTTGCAGTTGCATCATTGTAACAGGTGCATCAACCAACTGAGCTAGCTTGAAAAATTCCGGAGTGCAAACATACTAGATTAATAATGTAAGGTTCCTTTTGTAACACCTGCTTAGGACAGCTGCTAATCACCAAACATCTGATGCAGAGACACGCATTTTTTCCTTGACTGAAGCAACTATAACGATGATGCATATGTCATAAGTACATAGAAAGCTCACGAAAGTAAGCATGTGATGCTGAACATTTAAAAACATGATGGAATAACAATCTAGTATTTTAGCTATTCATCTTAACAAGACCAATGCATTGAACACCGTTACGTTGGCTGATAAAAGCGCATTTTATTTACAGTAGTCTAAAAGAGCAAAACTGCAGGAAAATGACCACTATAC
Source organism: Lissotriton helveticus (assembly GCF_964261635.1). NCBI lineage: Eukaryota > Metazoa > Chordata > Amphibia > Caudata > Salamandridae > Lissotriton > Lissotriton helveticus. The sequence continues at coordinate 1,738,955,745 of NC_136068.1, forward strand.
AAAATAAAAATAGCACTACTCTGCGCGCCGCCACTCCCGTGCACCATTTTAATTATGAAGACCCGGCCCGGCTCCAGTGCGTACCACTACCAACTATTTAATTAATTTTAAAAAGGCTCAGGCCAGGCCGGTAGGGCGTGCGCACCACGGCACCATAATTAATGTTTATAGGCCGGGGCCCGTTACCATCCGTCCCTGGCGTGCGTTGCGCACTGTAACTATTATAATATAGGCTTGCCTGCTTGCTTGCTTCAGCAGCAGCCGAGGGCAAATGGAGCAGGCGAGGAAGCAACAGGGGTTGGGGGGCTGGTTGAGTGCAAGGGCGAACCCAATATGGAGGGAAGCGGCACACAGGCAAGAACAGAGAGCAACACTGAGTGCGGCCCCGGGAGCAAAGAAGTACAGAAGCGAGAAAGCATGTTCTATAGGAGGGACAAACACGAGTGACAAGTTGGGACATAAATAAGAAGCAGGCAAATGCGCGACAGGAAAGCAACTAATTAGTGCACGCAGCAGGCCTGGAGGCAGGCAGCCAGCAGCAGCCCTGCCCCGCCGGTCGGTGACGGAGACGGAGTGACAGACTCTGAGTGACTTACTTTGGTCTTCGGACTCGGATTCGGAAATCGGACAGGGCAGCTCAGCGTGGGCGGGCCTGGCCGCCTGGCTGCTTTGTCTTGGACTTGGAAGGCAGTTAAGTTCGTAGTTTTCGTTGTTCTTCTCTTGTCTTCTTCTTTGGCTATGCGCGCCGCCTGCCGCGCCCCATATGCCACGCACAGGGGCTTACTGCTTATTGGCCCGCATGATGTTGTGCGTGCCCTGGGGCTGCCTGGCATTGCTCACCACCACTCAGCAGCAGCCAGCCCTGCTGCCCACGCCCCCCACGCACGCGGCACGCGCATACGCGGCGGCGGAAGTGCGGAACGGAAAGTGAAAGAAAAGGATAAAGGCCTGTCCCGCGTCCCGCCGCCATTTCATAGAATCAGGCGGGCTTAGACTAAGATAACAAAAAGTGCCTTACACACTGTGTAAGGCACGGTTTGTTATCATTGTCACTTTTGCCTCATGTAATGTAACGTTTGCCTTTGTATTTTGTTCACTAGTAATGTTCTCATGTATCAGTTCTGTTTCTATTGTGAATTCGCTCTGACACCTTCGGGTGAAGTCCGCACATCCCTTCTTACTCGGCTTGCTTAGCTGGCAGAATGGTGTTGCAGCGTTGGCTAGGAGTTTATTATAGTTGAGCTTTTTTCTTTCAGTCAAACAATAAAGTAACATTCATACAACCTAAATTCAGGATGCTGCCTCCCTGCCAATGTTTTAGTCATCTCTCTTTTTAAAGTCGGGAACATTCTGTTAAAACAGCTGTTTAGGATGTAAGGTATTACTTCTCACGAAACAGACTGATTTTTGATAATGTCCTGAATGCAGCAAGGACCGTCTGAATCAATGTAAAGAATTGCAGTGTTCCTAATGTTCTATATGCGATTTGCCTTCAACTAGTAATTACCATTGGATCATTGTGTGCTGTCTCACTCTTAATGCCTGTTTAAAAAGAGTGCTCTATATGCTGGACCCAAGTATGTTGCTATTTAAACAACACCAGCGATCAATGCACGCTTCCACCACACGCACACAGAACCAGACGTCGGTGCACGCTTTCACCAGGCGCACACACACACCACCAACCGTCAGTGCACACTTTCACCAGGCACACCCCATCAGCCGTCAATGCACGCTTTCACCGGGCACACACGCCACTAGCTGGCAGTGCACACTTCCACCAGGCACACACACCATTAGCCATCAGTGCACATTTTCTACAAGCACACACACACCACCAGCCATCAGTGCACGCATCAATGGTTAGCACATCCACAATTAACTATTGTAGCAATCGCAGTATGGCGCACTTTACCTCTAAACATGTCAGTGCACGCTTTTCCACCATGCACACACACCATCAGTGCACACTTTCAACAGGCACACACACACCACTAGCCATCAGTACATGGTTTCATCAGGCATACCCACCACCGGCCGTCAGTACACACTTTCAACAGGCACAGACACCATAAGTCATCAGTGCACGCTTTCACCAGGCACAAACACCACCAGCCGTCAGTGCACGCTTTCACCGGGCACAAACACCAACAGCCGCCAGTGCACCCTTTCACCAGGCACAAACACCAACAGCCGTCAGTGCACGCTTTCACCGGGCACAAACACCACCAGCCACCAGTGCACCCTTTCACCAGGCACAAACACCACCAGCCGTCAGTGCACACTTTCACCAGGCACAGACGCCATAAGTTGTTCGTGCACGCTTTCACCGGGCACAAACACCACCATCCGTCAGTGCACGCTTTCACCGGGCACAAACACCACCAGCCAATACAGAGTTTGGAAAAGAATTCATGCAACACATTGTCATATACAATGCCAATAACTCAAACTTGAATGCTGCGAGACCTATTGCATTGCAAATGCTTGTTATTAGGGGCGCCCTCCGGTTGAGCCAGATGGTCTACCTCTAATAAATGGTCCGGGTGGAACTAGTTTACCAATCAGTGGGGAGTAGATAGGCATGACAGATTACAACGGGGGACAAAGGTCCGCATTACCTACCCTTCACTACTTGCAAAGACTAGACAGAATATTTCTATTCCACGTTATTTGCAAACAGAGAATACCTCAAAAGAATTATTCCTTGAACAATAAATGTCCAGACAATCAATCAATCAGTGGGGAGAAAAACAGGCATGACGGATTACAACGGGGGACAAAAGTCCGCATTACCTATCCTTCGCTATCTGCAAAGGGAGACAGAATATTCCTATTCTTCTCTGTTTGTAGACAGGGAATATCTCAAAAGAGCGATAATCGATAAAAATCGATAACAAACAATCAGTGGGGAGAAAGGTAGGCATGACGGATTACAATGGGGACAAAAGTCTGCATTACCTACCCTTCACTATCTGCAAAGGGAGACAGAATATTCCTATTCTTCCCCGTTTGTAGACAGCGAATGTCTCAAAGAGCAACAGAGCAACCAATCAATCAGTGGGGAGAAAAATAGGCATGACGGATTACAACGGGGGACAAAAGTCTGCATTACCTATCCTTCACTATCTGCAAAGAGAGAGGAACGTTCCTATTCGTCGCTGTTTGCAAACAGAGAATGTCTCCAAGAGAACCAATACTTCAAGTAGCAACCAAGGCTAAATGAACCAATCAATGAACAATACCAGTATTTAAATACCGATTCCAATATAAACAATCAATCAGACGTAAAGACGTCCTACTTAACCTTACCCGGACCGGACCGTGTGGACAGTTCTTCGCCTTCCCTTTCCAGCGCCCGATCGTTCTCTTACTCCATGTTTTTACCGCAGCATTCCTGTGGGATCCCAGTCAGGACAGTAGGTCGCTTGAGAGAGGTCCGTTCGGAATCGGTGAAGTTCATTCAATCGGCAGCCGGACGAGGGCCCTCTCAAGGCAGGTATACTCCAATCGTTCAGATGTTCACCCCATCGTCTGGACCTCTCTTACCGGACCTTATGTCGCTGATGGGCCCCGCGTTGGGACGCCAATTGAGGAAAAACAGCCCAAATTTCAACCGATGCCCAGGCTGCTAGCATAAGACGCCTCTTAGTTCCCATCTTGAACAGTTACCAAATAAAGAGACGGGCGCTGGAAGCGGGAGTGCAAGAACAGGTTTTTATTTCTCATGAGGAGAGCCTGTCATTTCGGACACACGCACAATGTCTTCAAGAGGTGCTCTAACAAGTTTCTCTGAGGCTCCGTCTTTTATACACAGGTTTATGATGTACAAACATTCCTTATTGCAATAAAGGCACTTTGAAGTACGAAAAAGGCATGTTTGGAATCCCAGCTTCAGGCCTATTCCCATACCAGTCGTTCGGATGTCGTTTCCCCTCCCAAATGTAACATGTGATTGTAATCTTGCAGCCGGACATTCCAACAGGACACGAGGGCAAGAGGGGGTGATCAGATCTAAGGTTGGGCAGGCGATAAGATCGGGCACTTCGGTTGGTGTATCACGCTTTGCTATGCGGGGTCAGGGGGTTACATCCATGAGGCTTTGTTTTATGACTTGGGACCGGGTCGAGAGACCAGGTGTAGCCGGGGGGGGGGTCATCAGAAGAGAGGAAGGGTGTTCCTGGGAGGAATGCAGGGGGTGTCGGTCGGCAGGGGTGTCACTTTTAGAGCGGGGTCGCGCGGAGGGAGAGGGTTTTATGGCCTATGCATGAGAGACCGGGGGCTGTCGGGGATGCTTGCGAGGCTGGGGAGTGAGGGGGAGAGAGAGAGAGAGAGAGAGGCTGGCTATCGGGAGTGAGCAGAGAGGCCTTGGTGCCTGAAATAGCTGCCGTGTATGTGCGTGCATGGGCCTATTCTGGCGAGATGATGCGGGCAATGCTTCGCGGTATTCTTTCTGTTTACAGCGAGGGGTATGGTGAACACAAATGAACGCCGCTTATGTACATATACATTGTCATTTTCCACACGAGGCAGCTGTTGGGTGCGGTGGTGCGTGGTTGGTTTCTTGAACCTGAAATGGATGCAGCGGTGGTCGGTCCAGTGGAGTTTGGTGGTGTGGTCGAAGGCGACATGGGTGCTTGTGGAGAAGATGGGGTCCAGCGTGTGGCCGGCAGCGTGGGTGGGTGCGGTGAAGAATTGTCTGAGGCAGAGATTGGCGAGGTTGTCGGTCAGAGTGGCGGAGTTGGCGTCGTCGTTGGTTGTTGGTCAGCGTGGCGGAGTTGGCGTCGTCGTTCTCGAGGTGGAAGTTCAGGTCCTCGAGGAGGATGTAGTCCGTGGAGGCGAGTGCGTGGGTGCTGGCGAGGTCGGCGATGGAGTTGCTGAACTGAGCCCGGGGGGTCTGTAGAGGAGTGTTCCTCGGAGGGTGGTGTTGGGGTCGGTGTGGATCCGGAAGTGCAGGTGTTCGGCGGTGTTGTGGGTGTCACCTGCGTGGGTGGCGACCTTGAGGGCGGACTTGTGGATGATGGCTATTCCTCCTCCTATTCCGTTGGCGCGATCCCTGCGGGTGATCTTGTAGCCGTCCGGGATGGCTATGGCGATGTCGGGCACTGAGGAGTCGTTCCACCAGGTCTCGGTTTAGAAGGCCACGCCTGGGGAGGTGTCAAGCACATCCCAGAGCTCGACGGCGTGTTTGTGGCCGGAGCGGGTGTTGAGTATGCAACGGAGGTGGTTGGGTCCAGTCCTTGGAGGTTTGGTGGCTCTGTCACAGGTGAAGCTACAGGTGCGGCAGGAGAAGGGTCCGTGGGTCCGTTTTTGGGGCAACCTGGAAGCAGGTGTGGTTTCGGCCAGCGTTGAGTGCGTGAAGGGTGCTGGCGTCGTAGTGGAGTCTGGTGTTGCAGCGATCGCGGAGTCCAGGGGTTCTGGCGCTGTCCAGGCGCAGACGGGCTTGCCTTCGGCTCGCCAGCGGCGCGGCCGCACAGCGTCCGGCATATATGGGGAGGTGGGAGGGAGGAGCAGCTGGAAGGCGGGAGGCGGAAGCAGCGAATGGGCAGAGGGGCGGGGAAACAGTGGGACAGAAAGCAGAATGGGGCGCAAAGAGGGGGAAAACGTGGCACAGAGGTCAAAAACGGGGCACAACAGAGGGGAAAAACGAGTGGCTCAGAAAGCGAAAACGGGGCACACAGAGGGGGAAAACAGTGGCACAAAGGTCATAAAACAGGGCACAACAGGAAAAACAATGGCACAGAGGGCAAAAACGGGGCACCACAGAGGGGAAAAACAAGTGGCACAGAAGCAAAAATGGGGCACACAGAGGGGGAAAACAGTGGCACAGAGGGCACACACGGGGCACAGAAACGGGGGTAGAGCACACTTACCAGCGGGTACTCGGCAGCGGCAGCAGGGGCACACAGGCGAAGCTGCGTGGAGGGGGGAGCGACCTACCAGGAGGGTCAGGGGTCGCTCACCTCACCGCGCAGCGTCCGGCATATATGGGAGGTGGGAGGGAGGAGCAGCTGGGAGGTGGGAGCAGCGAGTGGGCAGGGGGGCGGGGAAACAGTGGGACAGAAAGCAGAATGGGGCACAAAGAGGGGTAAAACAGTGGCACAGAGGTCAAAAACGGGGCACAACAGAGGGGAAAAACGAGTGGCACAGAAGCAAAAACGGGGCACACAGAGGGGAAAACAGTGGCACAGAAAGCGAAAACGGGGCACACAGGGGGAAAACAGTGGCACAGAGGTCAAAACACGGGGCACAAAAGAGGGGAAAAACGAGTGGCACAGAAGTAAATACGGGGCACACAGAGGGGAAAAACAGTGGCACAAATGGGGCACAGAAACGGGGGTAGAGCACACTTACTAGCGGGTACTCGGCAGCGGCAACAGGGGCACACAGGCGGAGCTGCGTGGAGGGGGAGCAACCAACCAGGAGGGTCAGGGGTCGTTGCAAACAAGATGAAAACACTACTTTGTATTCTGTCAGTATTATGTAAATTGTTTTTGGCCAATCAACACACCAGGTAGTTTTGTGGTTTTTAAGGTGGTACAGTTGAAGGCTTACTGTGGTCTGTGTTCTTAAGCAAAGGACTACAGCAACATTAGGCATCTGTTGCTGGCAGAGATCCATATGGCTCGAACAGTCAATATAGAACTCTTCTGCTTTCTTGACCTGTTCTGAGACCGTAAAACCATTGTACACTTTTCTAGAAGTAACTTTAAGTATTCATTATAAAATTGTGTCCTTTGGTTCCAAGCCTCTAAATGGACCATGCCTGACTTTATGGAGATTTCTGTCTTCAGATCCATGCAGTTTTGTTCCTGCAGAATATCCATGGGGATAGATGCTCCAACGGTAGATTTTGAAATCCTTTTAATTGTGACCTGTTTTGACTGACCATGTACAATTGTGAAGTTACATCCAGGACAGATGGCCATGGGAACCTATTCCACAAGCTGACTGATGTCCTCCATCTTTCTGTAGTAGGGGATCTCTGTGTATAGTCCTATTCTGTAGTAGGGGATCTCTGTGTATAGTCATAATCTAGTGAATAGTCCCGCCCATGTGCGAGGACCCCGGCAATCAAAAATAATCTCTTAAGTTGTCAGAAAATTGCAGAACTGCAAAGACACTTAAGAGAAAATTTAAAGACAAATAATGCAGCCTATATTCACAGGCTACACTGTCCAGTACTTCAACTAGAAAATTCCACCAAAAATCCACAAACAGCAAAGCCTGTCCAGATTTCCCTTGCTTCAACAGCAAACACCCTCAGAAATGATAGAGAGGAAGGCATGGACAGACAAGCCCCATAGGCTGCCATTGTGTGGCTTAAATAGGATACTGTGCCTTTAAGAGAACTTTCCAGAACGTCTCCCAGTATCCCAGAATGCATAGCAGGTCCCTCTCACTTTCAGTTCTTTTTTCCGGCTCCTGCTTACAGGACCCTGGTGCATTGAGCTCTCCCTTTTTCAAGGGTTTCTTGGAGTTTTTGTACACTTTTTGGATTTAAAAGTGTTTTCAGTTGCTACTTGGTGTTTCCTTTCACTTCTGTGTGTTTGTTCAGGCTTCTTAGGGATCTAAAATGCCTGCTTTATTCGACAAGTGCCCAGCATGTGGAAGGAAGAAGGCCAAGACTGATCCACACGACGTCTGCATTCTTTGCCTTCCTGAAGAGCATGTCCCTGAAGATTGTGACATCTGCCAGACCTTTTCTACAAGGACCCTGAGGGAAAGGCTGAGAATTAGGCTCAAAGGCCTGGAGGAGAGGCGACTGCAGGCTGCAGGTGGGTCTGGGCAGGCTGGGAAGGCTCCCTCTGCCCCTGCTGGGGCCTCTGGGGGGCTCCCCAGAGGCAGGAAGACCAGCAAAAGGTCCTGGTCTCCATCGACATCGATTGCATCGACGACGACGACGTCGAGAGGGTTGACGACGGTGTGTTCCCCTTCTCCCCGGGGCTCCGGGTCGAGACAGCGTGGACGATCGACGTCGAGAGGCCTGGGTAGGCCGCCGTCGAGGTCACCGCCGACGGCGTCTTCGTCGTCATCGACGTCGGAGTCGAGGCATCGCCGTCGACGAAGGAGGCACCGGCGCTCGCCGTCGAAGCGACAACGCCGGTCGCCGTCAAGTAGATCGCCGTCGAGGACTGTGAGGAAACGGTCGACGAGGAGGAAGAGTCGACGCTCGCCGTCGAGGTCGGACCGTTCGTCGTCGAGGGGGCGACGGTCATCGTCGAGGAAGAAACACTCGACGTCGAGGAGACGGCGTTCGACGCCAGAGTCGAGGGGCCACCGTTCCACGCCTGAAAAACGACGCTCGACGTCGAGCAGGAAGAGGTCAGCGTCCCCAAGAATCTCCGCCTCCCCTAAGGGGCGCAGAAGGGATTCTGGCGCGAAAAGTCACGCTGGATCTGGGGAAGGACGTCGGAGGCGTCGCTCACGCTCTGGAGGGTCTGGGTCCCAGGCTCCTCCCCCGAAGAAGTCACCGGGCTCGGTGTACTTGGTGGTATATACACCGCCAAGGCCTGCGACTCCTCCACCTCTACCAAAGGAGGCTCATCCTGTTAATCCGCCGCTACCTCCACTTCCTCCGCTACCCCCTGCGGGGCAACCTCTGCCGCCGGTCCCACCTCATGGGCCCGCGCCTTTGCCGGAGAGGCCTCCTGTCAGGCCACCGAGGTCGGTATCACTGCCTCTGCTTCCGACACCTCCTAAGGGGACGCCTACTCCGAAGCCCCAGGATAGACCACGGAAGTCGCCGCCACGGAAACCGGTGGAGCGCCCACGTACTGGGAGGTCGCGATCCCGTTCCAGGAGAAGGGAACGTTCGCGCAACAGGTCTTCCACACCATCTAGACGGCGACACAGGAGGCACAGGTCTCGTTCCCGGACCAGGTCGTCAGGGACCAGGGACTATTCCCCGACCTTATCGGGTTCGCCAGAAACGAGGGTTTCACCGATTGATGATCTGGTGTCCTTCCAGGACGTACTGTTACGTGGTGCGGCGAAGTTGGGCATTACTTTGACGGTGCCCACTCCCAAGACATCAGTCATCTTCGAGACGCTACACCAGAAGCATTTGTCTCGGCCGTTACTGCCATGGGTGCCGGGGCTGGAAGAACCGGCCATGGATCTGTTTCTCACCCCAGCGGTGACTAAGGCGGCACCCTCGAGACTGCAGAAGAAGTACCGGGCTCCGGACTCGGACCCGGCCTTTCTAAGGGTGGAGCCCCCTCCAGATTCGGTGATTGTGACGGCGCCGCGCAAACAGCATGCCACCACGCCTTCCTCCACAGTTCCACCAGATAAGAAAACTAGGTGGTTGGATTCGTCGGGGAGAAGAGTTTGTGGGACTTCAGCGACCTCAATGAAGGCCGCTAGTGCCACTGCCTTGTTGGGTCGGTATGACAGAGCCCTCTGGGAATCCCTTCAACAGTTTGTGGAGCTCCTACCGCGGGACAAGCGGGAAGACTTCCATGAGGTGCTGAACGAAGGGATGTTGGTGGCGAATCAAGTCATCAGCGCTGCAGCTGACTCTTCTCTGCTGGCGGCACATGGTTTCTGCCACGGAATTAACCAGCGAAGACATGCATGGCTCCGCCTTACGTCTCTGAAACCGGACGCTCAACAAAGGGTTGCCAATCTCCCATTCTCTGGCGAAACCCTATTTGGAAAGCACGCTGATGATGAAATGGCCCGCATGAAGGCAGAGGCTGAAACGCTCACAGCGGTGGGTTTGGAGAAGCCCAAAGAGACCAAGAAGTCATACCGTCCATTCCAACGTCGGTTCTGTGGTCAAGGCAGAGGACGTGGCCAGTCATCTGGACAACAGCAGCAACAACAGCAGCAGCAGTTCAGAAGACCGTTCCAGAAGCGCCAGAGAGGCAGAGGCGGCCAACAGTCGGCTCCAGCGACTAAAGGCCAGGCCGGGTCTAGGCCCTGAGCGCTTACTTCCCCTGCAACTGTTACCCGCTCCGGTGGGGGGAAGCATTCAATCTTTTCTGGCAGAGTGGAGAAAAATTACTCAGGACAAGTGGGTGCTGAATATGATTTGCAATGGATACAATCTTCGGTTCACCAGCCCGCCTCCATCAATTCCTCCGGTCAGCTCGCAGTATCAGCTGCGTGAGCTCCAGGCGGAGGCCGATATCCTGTTAAGGAAAAGGGCGATGGAAGACGTACCTCTGTCTCAAAGAGGAAGAGGTCTGTACTCACGGTTCTTCCTGGTTCGCAAAAAGGACAAGAACGAGTTCAGGCCCATTCTGGATTTGCGACAAGCAAACAAGTGGATTCGCAGAGAAAAGTTTTGCATGCTGTCGCTGCATCAGATTTATCCTCAGCTGCAGTGGGGAGACTGACTGTGTGCCATAGACCTCCAGGATGCTTACTTCCATGTGCCCATTGCACACAAACACAGGAAGTTCCTGCGGTTCCAAGTCGGCGCCAATCACTATCAATACACAGTCCTGCCATTCGGACTGAAGTCTGCGCCGAGAACATTCTCAAAGTGCATGGCGGTGGTAGCAGCACACCTACGGAAGAACAAGGTGTTTGTCTACCCGTACCTGGACGACTGGTTGATCAAGGCCTCCTCCTTCACGGAAGCGCAAGCACACTTCCAGAAGACGTGCGTTCTACTGAACAAGCTGGGGTTACACATCAACATGTCCAAGTCTGTACCGTCTCCAGTCCAGTGCATTCAGTACTTGGGAGCCTCCATAGATACGCTGTCAGCAAGCGTGTCTCCTTCGGAGGAGCGACGATTATCACTGCTTCGGAAGGCTCAGGCTCTTATGACCACTCCATCCACAACAGTGAGGACGGTGTCTTCTCTACTGGGATCGATGGCCTCGTGTATCTTCCTAACGCCCCACGCACGGCTGCACATGAGACCGTTGCAAGAGTGCTTGGAGGATCAGTGGGATCAGAGGAGAGGATCTTGGGACGACAAGATACGTCTATCTCTGCATGCTCTTCAGTCTCTGAGGTGGTGGTGTTCAGCGGAGAATCTCCTCAGAGGGGTTCCCTTCCACAAGGACCTTCCCACTAAGACTATCGTGACGGATGCTTCTCTCCAGGGATGGGGAGCGCACTCCGGAGACCTGCAGATTCAAGGGACGTGGTCCCTGACGGAGTCCACGTACCACATCAATTTCCTGGAACTCAGAGCTGTTCACTTGGCACTGAAGGCCTTTCACCCGTCCTTCCAGACCAACTCTCTACTTGTACAGACGGACAATACAACCACAATGTATTACCTCAACAAGCAGGGGGGCTCGAGATCACGCACCCTGTCGCAGGAGGCGCAGGCGATCTGGCACTGGCTTCTGGCTCGAGGACTGACGATAACAGCTACCCATCTGCCAGGTGTGCAGAATGTTCAGGCAGACGCACTGAGCAGACTGATTCAGGAAAACCACGAATGGGTCATAAACGACGAAGTGCTAGGAGAAGTCTTCGCAAGGTGGGGGACTCCAGACGTAGATCTGTTCGCCACCGCCGAAAACAGCAAATGCCTAGACTTCGCCTCCAGGGTCTACCAGCCGGGGACGCTGGGGAATGCGTTATGGATCAACTGGTCGAACAGCTTTCTGTACGCTTTTCCACCCATTCCCCTGATTCCGACGGTTCTCATCAAGCTGTCCCAGTCCAGGGCGCGGATGATACTGATTGACCCGGAATGGCCCAGACAGTGGTGGTTCACGGACCTGCTTCACCGGTCTCTCCTTCCTCACATTCGGCTGCCGTGCAGGCCGGACCATCTCACGAAGTTCGGGGGGCTGATGTTGCACCCCAACCTCTCGTCTTTGAGTTTGGCAGCATGGCTCCTGAGATAGTGCAATATGGTCATTTGAATCTCCCTGCAGATTGTATGGACATACTGAAGGAGTCTAAGAGACCTTCCACTAGGACTTCTTATGCGTACAAGTGGAAGAGATTTTGTATCTGGTGCAAGTCCAAGAACTATGATCCGACGACATGTAAGGAAGATGTCATCCTTCCTTACCTTCTACAGTTGGCGCAGTCTGGCCTTAATGTCCATTCTATTTAGGTTCATCTTGCTGCTTTGACTGCCTACAGGAAATGTCCTTCGCAGACTTCCTTCTTCCAGATCCCTGTGATCAAAGATTTTTTGGAAGGCCTGAAGAAAGTGTTCCCTCCTGTTAGGCTTCCTTCGCCTTCATGGGAATTGAATGTGGTGCTGTCCAGATTGATGAAGGAGCCTTTTGAACCTATTCATAAGGCTTCGTTGCAGCATCTGTCCTGGAAGGCGGCGTTCCTCGTGGCCATTACATCGGCCCGCAGGGTGAGTGAAATTCAGGCGTTGTGTTGCCAAGAACCTTATACTGTATTTCATGCTGCTAAGGTTGTTATGCGTACTCACCCTAAATTTCTTCCCAAGGTTATTTCTGATTTTCATGTCAACCAGACCATAACTTTGCCTACGTTTTTTCAGAATCCTTCATCTCCAGCGGAAAGGTCGCTACATTCCCTGGATGTTAGGAGGGTATTGAAATTTTATCTGGATAAGACCAAAGATATTCGTAGGTCTGACCAATTGTTTATCAATTATGGATCTGTCAGAACGGGTCTTGCGACCTCTAAGCAGTCTATCTCTAGGTGGATTGTGTCCTGCATACAGTTATGTTACCAGAAAGCTAATAAGACCTTAGGAGGTAAGCCTAAGGCTCATTCCACCAGGGGCAAAGCTGCCACGACAGCCTTGCTCCGTAATGTTCCGATTGCAGAAATCTGCAAGGCGGCCACTTGGAAGTCGGTTCATACCTTTGCTAAGCATTACTGCATGGACACTGATGCCAGGGCAGATGCTCAGGTTGGGCAGGCTTCGCTGCGAAATCTGTTCGCACAATAGTGGTGTTAATTCTCTTTTCTCCACCACCGCTTTGGTGTGGGGATGGGCTTGCCATTCTATTCACTAGATTATGACTATACACAGAGATCCCCTACTACAAAAGGAGTAGTTTCTGTCCTGTAACTCCAGTTCTGTAGTAGGGGTATCTCTGTTATAGTCATAAGCGCCCTCCCGCCTCCCCGGTGGAGAGAGATGTTCATTTAAGGAATGCGACAGGTCTGGCGTGTTACGCCTTCAAAAAGAACTGAAAGTGAGAGGGACCTGCTATGCATTCTGGGATACTGGGAGAAGTTCTGGAAAGTTCTCTTAAAGGCACAGTATCCTATTTAAGCCACATATTGGCAGCCTATGGGACTTGTCTGTCCATGCCTTCCTCTCTATCATTTCTGAGGGTGTTTGCTGTTGAAGCAAGGGAAATCTGGACAGGCTTTGCTGTTTGTGGATTTTTGGTGGAATTTTCTAGTTGAAGTACTGGACAGTGTAGCCTGTGAATATAGGCTGCATTATTTGTCTTTAAATTTTCTCTTAAGTGTCTTTGCAGTTCTGCAATTTTCTGACAGCTTAAGAGATTATTTTTGATTGCCGGGGTCCTCGCACATGGGCGGGACTATTCACTAGATTATGACTATAACAGAGATACCCCTACTACAGAACTGGAGTTACAGGACAGAAACTACTCCATCATGTGAATAGTCCCGCCCATGTGCGGGACTATTCACATGGCTGCAGGTGGGACATTTGGGCACGGAGAGAGCCTTTCCTCCTCCACAACCCATGTGTTGACCTCTAAGGTTCTCCCCAGTCGAAAAGGCTCAATAACAACGCCGGTCCCGTTCGACGCCGAAGGCGACAACGTCGATGTCGTAACCAGGTATGATGACGATATGCTCCCCGTTGACTCAGGGCTCTGGGTCTAACCGACGTCAAAGATCAACGACGAGGGGACAGACATCGAGGCTGAGGTAGATGTCGAGGACATCCCAGTCAACGTCGACATATCATCGCCGTCAATCTGGGTCTAGGAGACATCGGCGCTCGCCATCGAGGCGACACTGGCGCTCACCGTCGACATGAAGATCGACGTCACGTGGAGGGGGAGCGACCTACCAGGAGGGTCAGGGGTCGTTGCAAACAAGATGAAAACACTACTTTGTAGTCTGTCAGTATTATGTAAATTGTTTTTGGCCAATCAACACACCAGGTAGTTTTGTGATTTTTAAGGTGGTACAGTTGAAGGCTTACTGTGGTCTGTGTTCTTAAGCAAAGGACTACAGCAACGTTAGGCATCTGTTGCTGGCAGAGATCCATATGGCTTGAACAGTAAATATAGAACACTTCTGCTTTCTTGACCTGTTCTGAGACCGTAAAACCATTGTACACTTTTCTAAAAGTAACTTTAAGTATTCATTATAAAATGGTGTCCTTTGGTTCCAAGCCTCTAAATGGACCATGCCTGACTTTATGGAGATTTCTGTCTTCAGATCCATGCAGTTTTGTTCCTGCAGAATATCCATGGGGATAGATGCTCCAACGGTAGATTTTGAAATCCTTTTAATTGTGACCTGTTTTGACTGACCATGTACAATTGTGAAGTTACATCCAGGACAGATGGCCATAGGAACCTATTCCTCAAGCTGACTGATGTCCTCCATCTTTCTGTAGTAGGGGATCTCTGTGTATAGTCCTAATCATGTGAATAGTCCCGCCTATGTGCGGGACTATTCACATGGCTGCAGGTGGGACATTTGGGCACGGAGAGAGCCTTTCCTCCTCCACAACCCATGTGTTGACCTCTAAGGGGCTCCCCAGTCAAAAAGGCTCAATAACGACGTCGGTCCCGTTCGACTCCGAAGGCGACAACGTCGATGTCGGAAGCAGGTATGATGACGATATGCTCCCCATTGACTCAGGGCTCTGGGTCTAACGGACGTCGAAGATGAGGGGACAGACATCGAGGCCTCGGCTGAGGTAGATGTCGAGGACATCCCAGTCGACGTCGACATATCATCGCCGTCGATCTGGGTCTAGGAGACATCGGCGCTCGCCATCAAGGCGACACCGGCGCTCACCGTCGACACGAAGATCGACGTCACGAAGAAGATAAACGTCACGAAGAACATCAGAGTCACTGAGAAGTAGGAAGTTGAGGAGAACTTTGACATCGCGAAGAAGATCAACGTCGAGAAGTAAACTGTCGACATCGAAGGTACCATCGTAGATCGACGTCAAGAGACCAGTCGCCCTCTGTAGTCAGCTTCTCTTTGCCTGCAAGTTCTAGATCGCGACGACATTGGCGCTCGCTGACCAGGGGCACTACATCCAGGGCTTCCTCTTCAAGGCCAGCCTGCAAGCGGAGAAGGGTAGAATCTACCTCGGACTCTGAGTATTCCAGGACCTATTCTCCAACTAGGACACTGGAACCTGCTCAGCCTGTGGCTCCTCGTCAGTCGCCTCTGCAGGCCAGGACTCCTCCTCCTCCTCCTCCTCCTCCTAAAACTCTGACGCCACGTCCTCCTCCGCCTCCTCCACCTCCCGCGCCTCCTCAGCCTCCAGCAGCTCCACCTGTGCCTGTGATCCCTGCAGAACCTAGAAGGCCAAGATCATGGTCCCGGCCAAGACATCGTTCTCGCAGCCGGCGCTGTTCTTCTACAAGGTCTCACTAACGCCGTCGTCATGAGAGATCACGTTCTCGATACACTAGGGACACAGCGTCCTCTAGTGGGGGGAGATACTCCCCCACATTATCGACTCTCCACCTCTGAGGGTGTCACCTGTCGATGACATTGCCACATTTCAGGAGGTTCTTGTAAGGGGAGTGGCAAAACGGGGCATTGCATTATCTGTGCCTACTCCCACCACGTCGGTGATTTTTGAGACTCTCTACCAGAGGCAAACCTCTCGTCCTCTGCTTCCTTTGGTGCCTGGATTGGAGGAACCAGCGATGAAATTTCCTTACGCCTGCCTTGGTAAAATCTGCGCCTTCGAGGCTCTAGAAAAAATACCGTCCCCCGGACTCTGACCCTGCATTCCTTCGGGCAGAGCCTCCACCGGATTCAGTCATTGTGGTGGCGGCAAAGAAGCTGCATGCTACGGCTCCCTCGTCAATAGTCCCTCCGGACAAGGAAAGCCGTAAGCTGGACTTTGCTGGGAGGAAAGTCTGCAACACTGCAGCAACATCGATGAAGGCGGCTAGTTTCACTGCCCTGCTAGGCCGTTAGGACCGTTCTTTGTGGGAGTCTCTTCACCAGTTCATGGACTTCCTCCCTAGGGACAAGCGGGAGGATTTCCAGGAGGTTCTCAATGAGGAGCTGATGGTCTCTAATCAGATTATCAGCGCAGCAGCGGACACCTCTCTCCTTGCAGCCCATTGATATTGTCATCGTGTTACTCTCCATTTTGTTACACAAGGGAACCCAAGGAAGCAATATGCTAGGGACCTTAGGGAGTTATATCTTTAAACAGGACAGTGGTCCCTAGACAAAATTGAATTTTCCAAAAATAAATATAGACTAAATAGACAATATATTCATTGTCCAGCCGGACAGTTTTAATTTCAGATGAATAAAATATACAAAAGATCCAGTGTGATAACAGCAGGACACCAGCTGATGTCTAACTAGCACACTTAGGAAGGGGACAACAAGAATATTTGAGGCAATTTAACCTGTCTGTGTATTAAAATTCACAATCAGACAATATGAATTACACACTATTGCTAGCGATAATTAGCACAGTTCATACACATATAGTGTGACAAGGTCGACGACGTTTCGAACCTATTAATTATTCAAGGTTCATCTTCAGGACATTAAATATATGCCTTCTCATTTAAAAAGTCACAGTGAACTTTTTTAGCCCATACTATTGTGGAAAATTAGTGCGTTTTGGTGAACATTATCTGCGCCATCTTGCCTCTTCCCCGATGCCACACTTTTGTCGTGCGCGCCCGCCATTTTAAGATGCCCCGATCAGAGCAAACCCTTTTGCATGCCGCTGGCCCCTGACATAGCCCTTTGCCTTCGCTAAGCCCGCACGCTGACCACCCCCTGCTTGCACCTGCCTTGAGTCATAAACCCCTCTTCGGCGCTGCTCTGCCCCAGGCTCTCATCCTGTTCCCAGCGCGACGCCCCCCTGCTTTCCTTTCATGATCTCCGGCCCTTAGATGCAAACCCCCTTTTTCCTGTGTGTGCCCGTTTTGTCTTCCCCGTCCCCAGGCCGACACCCAGCTCTGCCGATACCATTCCTTGCCCCTCCCCGTACAATAGGAAGCCTCCCCCATCAAAGGATCCCCGGGTTGATCAAAGCCCCCCACTCCATGAGATCCGATCAAACCCCCCACATTCCGTGAATTGGCGGAATATCCAGCTGCGTGATACTCATCACCTGTTATGACTAGGGTGGGGATTTCAACTGTAAATGTGTGTGGGAACGGGCCCCAAAGGGGGGGATTCCGGGTATGTCTTCCGTATATCAAAGCTTTGTCACATGTATGTAAACTGTAATAAAAACCATAAACACTGTATATAAGGGGCCAGGCCTCAAACGTAAGTTAGAGCACCTCAGAACGATACCTTCTGTCCGTTTCGTTGTGTTCTCCTCCGGAGAGAATAAAAAAAAACCTTGTTTCCTGCTTTCCAGTCTCCAGCGCCTGCCTCTTCATTGATTTAAATAACTAGGGGGTCACAGAGGCAATACCGCCGGGCAAATATCGATTGTCCCCGACCCGATTGAACTTTTTACAATTGGCGTCCCAAGCGTGGGGCCCATCAGCGACTCGTGGATCCAGTGGGAGAGGTCCCGACGACAGAGTGAACGACTGCAACGATCGGGAGAGCTCTTGCCCAATAGACCCTCGTCTGGCAGCCGATCATCCGAACTTCACTAGTTCCGAACAGACCTCTCTTGAGTGATCTACGGTCCTGACTGGGAACCATCAGGAGTGCCGTGAGAAATACGAGAAAAAGAGGACGATCGGGCGCTGGATTCGGAAGACAAGAAACTGTCCACATGGTCCGGGTAAGGTCGTGTTGCCACGACAAGTTGCGAAAGAATTTGTTTTGATTGCTTGATTGTTCAAAAATACTAGTATTGCCTTGTTTATTTTTATTTAGAGATTCACTGTCTGCAAACGGAGAAACAACAGGCTCCCTCTCCCTTTGCAAGCAGTGGAGGATAAGTAGGGTAGCAGCCGTGCTTGTTCTTTTTCTCCCCCACTCAATAATTGCTTGAAACTGAACTGTTGTTCGCAAACTATTGTTTCCTGGAGATTCCCTGTCTGCAAGTAGGGAAGAGACCACCCTTTTTGCAGATAGTGAAAAGGGTAGGTGACGCAGATCTTTGCGGACCTACTCATTCTCCCCATTGTTATTTTGTTGGTCTTTTGGTTTTTTGGATCCATGAGGTATTCACTACCTGCAAACAACGTAGAATAGAAATATTCTGTCTAGTCTTTGCACCTAGTGATAAGATAGGCAGTGCTGACTTTTTAGTCCCTCGTTACGAGCCGTCATGTCTGTCTTCTCCCCATTGATAAATAGCCTGTTTTGCCCGGACCGGGTGTTAGAGGTGGACCATATAGCTCCACTGGAAGGCACCCCTAATAAGGACATGTTCATAAACTATGGGTTAGTCACCATAGCTTATAATAAATTATGGCACAGGTATACCGAAGATAGCCAAGACAAACAGTGGCCACTGGCAGGATCCTTTGACCTTGATAAAATAGAAACGTTAGAAATAGCCCTTCGAAATAATAAGACGACGCCAATTATGCTCGACAGTCTCGGTATGTGGCGCAGAGAGGCTACGAAACGACAGAGAAAAGACGAGGATAAACCAAGTAGGGAAATATACCGACAGGACAACCCCAGGACACCGCTACCCACAACTTATCCCCCGACACTACGCAAAGGACGACCAGACTTAGGGTCAGACCAATGCGCTTTTTGTAGGTATGTCGGACACTGGAAAGCCCAATGCCCGACTCTACTGAGCGTGAGTAAAGGCAAAGGGCCGACAAGAACGACAGACCGACAGTACGAGAAAAGGCGCGAGACAGAGAAGAACCCGACTTACATAGACAGACCAGACAGAACCACCACGTTTGATTCTGCCCGATGGCACAGATTTCGCCAGGAAAATCTCAGCGGCACGATCAAGTTCTCCTAGGTCGGACAATGTCAAGACGGGAACCCAGCCTCGTTTAAAATTCACAGACGGAAAGAGATAATTATGACCAATAACTGTTTTTATATTTGTCTTGGGTCTTTGTATG
The DNA here is from genome assembly GCF_964261635.1 of Lissotriton helveticus. NCBI lineage: Eukaryota > Metazoa > Chordata > Amphibia > Caudata > Salamandridae > Lissotriton > Lissotriton helveticus. The sequence continues at coordinate 1,738,974,881 of NC_136068.1, forward strand.
TCGTACTTGTACTGTCCCCCGTCTGAGTTTGTGTGTATGTAATGTGCGAATCTGCGTCATCCCCCTACACGTGTTTCCGTGTTACTCAACCTCTGTTAGCAGAAACCTAGCATAAAAACAACCTGAAAAGAAAGAAATGGTAAAAGCAACATCCGTAGACCATTAATAAACTTGAACTTTTAATTTAACACAACAAACAAGGAATAATAACGATAAACTGTAGAAAATGAAAGTCAAACAGAACATTCGCCCCCCCCCCTCTGGAACCTTCCAAAGTAGGGCAGGGTTACGGCTACGCCCAACCAACGGCAACCCATATAAGGCGAGCCCCGCCGCCAACTCTTGGTCAGGAAATCTTAACGTATGGGGGAGCCGGAGGAGAGGCAGGAGCCCGCAGCCTGGGCATTTGCAGGTAGTCCCGCCACATGTCTCCTTGGCCGGCCGCAACGGGCCTGGAAAGACTAAGGTAGTCCCGCCACATGTCCAGAGGAGAACGAGGCACCTCTTCCTTTTCTCTTCCGTCACAGCCGCAGCAGTCCTGGACGGCGGGATGTCCTGCACGTACCTCCACAACAATCTGTCCAAGTTGGGCTGGGAGGGAGAGGCGACGCGGACGAGCCTCTCCCACCTCCACCGGTAGGAGGTTTCCCAGCCCCCAGCCCGACGCCGAACACCCCCAGTCAGGCGATGGTGCCCATACTTCCACAGCACCGGACACACCATGGTGGCACCCCAGTACTTGCGCAGCACCGAACGTACAATGGTGGCACCCCAGTATTTGCGCAGCACCGAACGTACAATGGTGGCACTTGGGGAACACCGGATGTGGAGAGGCCTTCATGCGGGGCGATGAAAAGCAGCGGCATGGAGTGCACCGGGAGAAGGAGACGATGTGAACGAGTCTCCCTCGCCCCCAGGTGGGGGCATCACAGCTGCACCCCAGCTGAACGTCCCGCTCTCACAAAACAGGGACCTCTTCCTTTCACTCCGAAGGGTCTCTTCCATTCTTGCAAACTCGACGAGAGTGGCCCCTGTAGGGCCTCAAAATGGCGTCTGGATCCGCTGGAAGGCGGGCCCCGGCCACTAGAGTAACTTTGGCCAGCCATACAACTCGAACATTTGTCCCATGGAGCACGAGCCCCCATCTCCGACAGCATCTCCGCAGCCTTGAAGATCATACAAAGGTCCTCGGCGGAACCTTCGGCCTTTGCAGGTTTCCGGTAAGGAACGGCTGCCTCGATCGCCAACGAAACAAACATGACATTGCCACACCTTCTGTTAGCGTGAATTCTAGAACTGCCGAAAAGGACTCTGGTCCAAACTGCCAGTAATGGAAACATTTCCCCCTGATGCTGCTTCCGGACTGAGCCGGCCCCGCCCAAAATGGCGCTGGTATCAATCGGAACTTACGAACACCTCGTGGTGTTCCTTCGCACTAATATAAACTTGATGTTCTGAGATTTTATATGATCCTTTGTACACTTGGCTAGAAAAGACGAAGAGAACTCACTCGACGAATAGTGTGAAAAGATCCCCGTTACACATGTTGATTACGAATGTACAATGTATTATATTTTTATAACTGATGTAAACCTCATTTACGACGCACACGTACGGTATGCATATAGGAAATCTGATTACAACTGTTATGATTATGCTTCTAAATTATGAAAATATATGCCCCCGAACCCCCAGCCAATTAATAGACGTTTTAGTCTCTTACAAATGAAGAGTAAAACTTTCCGATGTTTTTATTGTTGCAAACGACACCCCCCACTGTACGCACTTTAGCCATTGCCACGACCGACCAAATACGACCACACCCTCCTAATCCATATGCTGAAATGAATTTGCAAAATAAAGTCTTTGAAACTATGGACGGGTATTGCATGCTTTATTTTAAAACAATATGGGATGGGTAGGAAAGTTCTTTTTCTGTGCACCCTACTCTGCTCTCTCTTTAAGGTTAAAGGAAGATGGTTGCCCAGCCCTGGAGGACGGATCGGATCGACAACACGACACTCGGCCTTAAAAGTACGCGACTGACTCATGAACTCTCGCGTAGAGGAAGACCTTGACTTCCAAGGATGGGTAAAACGAATGGTGTAAATGAGGGAATGTAAAAGGAGGGTGAAATGAAATAATGTAAATATTGTAAAATACAACGTTCCAAAGTAGCAGGGACCCAAGAACCGAAGAACTTTAGAACGCCACGGCGTTGAAAGAGGTTTAAGGATCCCGATAGTGAGATATATCCTTTGACTAGATACCTCGCACTAGGCACCTCTGGTTTCCTTTTTATGTTTCCCCGCACACGCCCTACATGAACACACTACCCCCCCCCGACTCCGAAAACTATATCCCCGGGGACCCTGCCCCAAGGAGGAAAGACGAGTAAGAGGTAAGTAAAGGACTTATGAATCCATGTATTTGAATGCGCGCGAATGCTGTCTCCCCCACCCCCCCCCTCTTTTCCTCCCTCTGCAGGTTACGTCAGAAATTACAGCCGAGGTGTGGCGAAGATCTGAGACCTTGCCATGTCTAAATACACGAAACGGACTAGCGCCGCAGGGTGGTGTCTAAGCACGCCTGCAAACTACTCACGTATCGAACAAACCCGAAAAATTAGCACAACCTGATAAAAAGTGACCACCCTTAAACCAGACCGGAAGAATGAACCCATGTCACGTATGATGCGAAACTGTGAGGGAATGTGTGTGTGTGTGTGACCGAGGCGTTGACCCAACTGGTCAAAGGACCGAGAATGCGAGAAAGTGCGACAAAATGGTACCCCCTTTTTCTTCTTTCCTTTTCTCAAAGCACGTCCCCTCTACCCTGTCTAATGCTCAAACTGCATGATTACAAGATTCTAACGCGGACTCGTGAATACCCATTACTGTGTAATGCACTAAATAGCCTTCCTTGAATGCACTGCCGCCCTCTCTGTTGCACGTGTACTATTTAGCCTGCCGTTGCACTCTCTCTCTCTCTCTCTCTCTCCCTCCCTCTCTCTCTCTCTCTCTCTCTCTCTCACTCTCTCTCTCTCTCTCTCTCTCTCTCTCTCTCTCTCTCTCTCTATTTTTGCACTACCACTCTCCCGAGTGGTTAGCCCCGAAATTGGCAGATTGCCACCCCTAGCACACCACCTAATTGGCTTCAAATACCGTCAGTTTTTGCACAAACGCTTGTCTTTAATACAATCACCCTGAGGCCGCGTCATTACCTCTCCTTTTCCGATAGAAGTCAATGAACCCAGGTTGGGCCGTAAGGGAAAGGACAGGTAAGACGACAGAGGTTCCCTAATCTGGCCCGAAATGAGGGAACTACATGTCAACGGCTCCTATAGTATAAAACAAGGACCTCAGAATACGCGACCCTCCCCTCCCCGAAACGTCGCAATACCCAAACCAGAAAAACGATCACCCCCGTTACCTCCCCTGTCTATGTCCCTGGTTGTTTCCCATAAAACCCCTGTCCTTCCTAGTTAAGTAACCGGGCTGTAAAAGGTTACGTAGGACCCAGAATGATGTTTTACAAGGTTAACCGACTAGACCAAGGTAAAGAAATCATCAAAATGAACCCCGCAGTAGTTGAAAAACAGGATGCACCGATAGAAAGGAAATGTTTAGCCATGTTCGTCCCTCAGCAAAATATCTGTGTAGTACCATGTTGACGACTCACTGTACCCTTTTGTAAATGTGAAACTCTAGAGAACGGCATATCTTTGCCAGATTTGTCTCCCGAAGGTGGGTTACCATCAGATGAACTGTCATGCCTGTAATAAATGATTATGAAGGAAAGTCATAGTAAATCCAACAGGTCCGCCACCGGTCATTCATATGCCGGTTGTGAACATTAAATGTAACGGACTTTTTCATTCTTTACCTGGAGCTGGGAGAAAAATAGACTTTTTGATTATCTTCATCTGCAAATTTTCTAAAGACTGTCTTTTCAAACTTGTTTAAGGGTACTGCTGTTGGAGGAGAGAAGGACCGGATGTGGGAGCACGAGGCCCGACTGCCGACTAAGGGACACCTGCGACATTAGCCAAGGCGAGACCACGACTGAAAGGAGCTGCAGGACGAGGCACTGTTTTCGACAGCATGAAAAGAAAGGGTCGACCTGATGCCCCTGCTCGACGTCCAGTGCCTTTCGACAAGTCCCCGCTCTCTGAATTCCGTCGCACGCCCGCCCATTTGAAGTCTCTCGTTCCCCTAGTTTGTTCCCAATTTGGCCTTGCTCCATCCCCCTTTTTCCTCTGACCTACCCTATGGACTGTTTTGAACGCTCTTCTTCCATCGGAACTTTCTGACAATCACCTCAAAGGACACAGGGCGAAAAAGGACCTTTCCGACCAGAAACGCGAGGAAAGGGTCGTGCCCTGCAACGCAGAACTTAGAACAGAGCTGGACTTGTAGCTCCACCGCCGGTGCTCAACAGCGCCAACGAAAGACCACAAAGAACAATGAGAACTCATAAAACTTCGAACATTCGACATCCTCAACCACCGTTTTGCTACGCCTCATTTCTCTCCCAGCCGCCATTGTATTGATCCTGCTCCAATCCGAATCCGAAATATGTAATAACCTGCCAGTTCACGTTATGATATGTACTTGCTGCTCTCGCTGCAGAACCGTTTTTTTGTATTGCATTCCTATGACTTTCCTGCTGAACAAGTTTATCAAAGTTTATCAAATAGGTGCACCTCCTAAAAACTAGAAACCTAAAAATGTATTATTTACAACTCTTTTCATCTAGGGTTCCTACCGTTTTCTTTCTCATACTCACCACAGTAGAACCGAATAGGAAATGAACCAGCAAGATGTCTTGAATATGTTAAAGGGAGGACTGTGGAAAATTAGTGCGTTTTGGTGAACATTATCTGCGCCATCTTGCCTCTTCCCCGATGCCACACTTTTGTCGTGCGCGCCCGCCATTTTAAGATGCCCCGATCAGAGCAAACCCTTTTGCATGCCGCTGGCCCCTGACATAGCCCTTTGCCTTCGCTAAGCCCGCACGCTGACCACCCCCTGCTTGCACCTGCCTTGAGTCATAAACCCCTCTTCGGCGCTGCTCTGCCCCAGGCTCTCATCCTGTTCCCAGCGCGACGCCCCCCTGCTTTCCTTTCATGATCTCCGGCCCTTAGATGCAAACCCCCTTTTTCCTGTGTGTGCCCGTTTTGTCTTCCCCGTCCCCAGGCCGACACCCAGCTCTGCCGATACCATTCCTTGCCCCTCCCCGTACAATAGGAAGCCTCCCCCATCAAAGGATCCCCGGGTTGATCAAAGCCCCCCACTCCATGAGATCCGATCAAACCCCCCACATTCCGTGAATCGGCGGAATATCCAGCTGCGTGATACTCATCACCTGTTATGACTAGGGTGGGGATTTCAACTGTAAATGTGTGTGGGAACGGGCCCCAAAGGGGGGGATTCCGGGTATGTCTTCCGTATATCAAAGCTTTGTCACATGTATGTAAACTGTAATAAAAACCATAAACACTGTATATAAGGGGCCAGGCCTCAAACGTAAGTTAGAGCACCTCAGAACGATACCTTCTGTCCGTTTCGTTGTGTTCTCCTCCGGAGAGAATAAAAAAAAACCTTGTTTCCTGCTTTCCAGTCTCCAGCGCCTGCCTCTTCATTGATTTAAATAACTAGGGGGTCACAGAGGCAATACCGCCGGGCAAATATCGATTGTCCCCGACCCGATTGAACTTTTTACAATATGGGCAACAATTGCCACCACATATAATAATACAAAGGCAGCGGAAGAAGAGGGGAGGGAAAAACAGAATACACAAATTAAGGCATTTTTTTAAAAATTGGAAGAAAAATTGATCACACACTTAATAGTACAAGGTTACATATAACCCAGAGATGTATGACCCCAAGCAATCAATTGTGCCAAATTCAAATTACACTTACAAATGTAAACGTTAAAAATGTATTAAATCAACAGACATATTGGTGCAACAAGTGAAGTCAAGAAGTAAGTAGTGCCCAGTGACATCCGGTAAAATTGGTAAAGGGCCACCCAGCGGGAGAGGTGATATACAGCGAGAGAAGTGATATAATCGCCGACGGGTGAATTCTCAAGGGGTGAATTCTCAAGGGGTATGTGACACGCAGAGGCGCAACCAGACCCCATAGACCTGAAAGCCTACAACTCAATAAGTGATGGTTAAGGCATAGTGGTGGAGGTACCTGTGAGGCTTATATGAAAGCTGTAATCTAAGATGTTAAATGTTTTGGTCCGCCTAAATCAGATAAGGATAGAATTAATGAAGGGGGTAACCATAGCGCGAAAAGAATGCAAAAAACCACAATCCTGCTTACCAAATTTAGGGCAAGACTGTGGCAGCACGATGGTAAGGTTGCTGAAATGGGAGTAAAAACGTAATTAGAAGCCCGCATTTAGCGAGAGTAAACCGGGTAAGGGACTAACCACATCCCGGACGCGCTCTTACCATAAATATGCAGGGGAACGGGCCGTCAATGCGATCCTCGTCCACGGGAAGAATCACCCACATATTTATGGTAAGAGGGCGTCCGGGATGTGGTTAGTCCCTTACCCCGTTTACTCTCGCTAAACACGGGCTTCTAATTACATTTTTACTCCCATTTCAGCAACCATCCCATCGTGCTGCCACAGTCTTGCCCTAAATTCGGTAAGCAGGATTGTGGTTTTTTGCATTCTTTTCGCGCTATGGTTACCCCTTCATTAATTCTATCCTTATCTGATTTAGGCGGACCAAAAAATTTAACATCTTAGATTACGGCTTTCATATAAGCCTCACAGGTACCTCCACCACTATACCTTAACCATCACTTATTGAGTTGTAGGCTTTCTGGTCTATGGAGTCTGGTTGCGCCTCAGCGTGTCACATACCCCTTGAGAATTCACCCCTTGAGAATTCACCCGTCTGCGATTATATCACTTCTCTCGCTGTATATCACCTCTCCCGCTGGGTGGCCCTTTACCAATTTTACCGGATGTCACTGGGCACTACTTACTTCTTGACTTCACTTGTTGCACCAAAATGTCTGTTGATTTAATACATTTTTAACGTTTACATTTGTAAGTGTAATTTGAATTTGGCACAATTGATTGCTTGGGGTCATACATCTCTGGGTTATATGTAACCTTGTACTATTAAGTGTGTGATCAATTTTTCTTCCAATTTTTTAAAAAATGCCCTAATTTGTGTATTCTGTTTTTCCCTCCCCTCTTCTTCCCTTGCCTTTGTATTATTATATGTTGTGGCAATTGTTGCCCATAGTATGGGCTAAAAAAGTTCACCGTGACTTTTTAAATGAGAAGGCATATATTTAATGTCCTGAAGATGAACCTTGAATAATTAATAGGTTTGAAACGTCGCCGACCTTGTCACACTATATGTGTATGAACTGTGCTAATTATCGCTAGCAATAGTGTGTAATTCATATTGTCTGATTGTGAATTTTAATACACAGACAGGTTAAATTGCCTCAAATATTCTTGTTGTCCCCTTCCTAAGTGTGCTAGTTAGACATCGGCTAGTGTCCTGCTGTTATCACACTGGATCTTTTGTATATTTTATTCATCTGAAATTAAAACTGTCCGGCTGGGCAATGAATATAGTGTCTATTTAGTCTATATTTATTTTGGGAAAATTCTATTTTGTCTAGCGACCACTGTATAGTGTTACTCTCCGGCGGCATTTCTGGTTGCGTCTCACCTTTTTAAAACCGGAGGCTCAGCAGCGCATCGCTAACCTTCCTTTCTCGGGTTCCACCCTCTTTGGTACCCATGCGGATGAGGAGTTGGCCCGAATGAAGGCAGAGATTTAGACCCTCAAAGCCGTTTGCTTGGAAAAGCCTAAGCAGCAGCATAGGACTTTCCGCCCTTTCCAACGGCGTTATTCCTCTCAACTATTCCAGCGCGGACAGGGGTGTCAGTCTGGACAGCAACAGTTTCAACTGTCATTTCAGCCGTTTTCAGAGACGCCAGTCGAGAGGAAGGAATAACCAGCAGTCGACACCAGGGAACAAAGCCCCAGCGGGTTCAAGCCCTGAAAGGTTACTTCCTCCCTTTTCTGTTGCCCACTCTGGTGGGGGGAAGCATTCAAAATCATCTGGCAGAGTGGAAAGAGATTACTCAGGACAGTTGGGTGCTGAATATTGTTCGCAATGGATACTGTCTACGTTTCACCAGCCCTCCTCCATCGATACCATCAGTTCGCTCACAACACCTGCTGCGCGAACTTCAGGTGGAGGGCAATACCCTGTTAAGAAAAAGGACGATAGAACTGGTTCCTACTACCCAGAGGGGACAAGGTCTATATTTCAAATTCAGACCCATTCTCGATTTGCGGCAAGCAAATAAATGGATTCACAGAGAAATGTTCTGCATGCTATCCCTGCACCAGATCTACCCTCCGCTACATCAGGGAGACTGGCTATGCGGCATAGATCTACAAGACGCATATTTTCATATGCCCATAGCAAGGAAACATCGCAAGTTCCTACGGTTCCTGGTCAGCACCAATCACTAGCAATATGCAGTGCTTCCCTTCGGCCTGAAGTCAGCGTCCAGGACTTTTTCGAAATGCATGGCGGTAGTCGCAGCACACTTCCGAAAGAACAAGGTGTTCGTCTATCCATACCTGGACGATTGGCTGATCAAGGCAGCCATGTTTCAGGAGGCACAACTGCATTTCAACCGGATGTCCACTCTGCTGAATGGCTTGGGTCTGCATATCAATCTTTCAAAGTCTGTCCCGACTCTTGTCCAGTGTCTGCAGTATCTGGGAGCCTCCATCAATATTCGCAAGGCAAGCGTGTGTCCTTCGGAGGAGGGACGCTTAACAGTCCTTCGGAAGGCTCAGGTTCTCATGACCTTTCCCTCGCCGGCATTTAGGACGGTGTCTTCTCTCGTGGGTTCCATGGCATCTTGTATCTTCCTCACTCCACCTGCACGCCTCCAGATGCGGCCTCTGCAGGAATGTTTGGAGGATCAGTGGGACCAGAGACGAGGGAATCAAGTGGTGGTGCGCGCCTCACAATCTCCTCCGGGGAATTCCGTTCCACAAGGAGATACCGGCTCTGACCATTGTGACAGATGCATCTCTCCACGGCTGGGGAGCGCATTCAGACCATCTTCAGATACAGGGCACGTGGTTCCAGAAGGAGGCCACGTATCACATCAACGTCCTGGAACTCCGAGTGGTTCATTTGGCGCTGAAAGCCTTTCAACCTTCCTTTCGCACCAGTTCCCTGCTTGTCCAGACAGACAACACAACGACGATGGTAGTATCTCAACAAGCAGGGGGGTTCAAGATCTCGCACATTGTCTCGGGCAGCACAGACAATCTGGAATTGGCTGCTGGCCAGGGACCTGACCCTAACAGGAACCTGCCAGGTTTGCAGAATGCTCAGATAGACGCTCTCAGCAGACTCGTTCAAGAAAATCACAAATGGGTCTTAAACGACGAAGTGGTATGAGAAATCTTCGGTAGATTGGGCACCCCAGAGATCGATCTGTTTGCCACCGCAGAAAACAGCAAATGCCGAGACTTCGCCTCTAGGTTTGACCACCCAGGGACGCTGGGGAATGAAATGTGGTTCAATTGGTCGAACAGCTTTCTCTACGCTTTTCCACCATTCCCCTGATCCAGACAGTGTTGATCAAACTTTCCAGGGGCCAGGAAGATCCTCATTGCTCCGGAGTGGCCTCGTCAGTGGTGGTTCACCGATCTCCTACACCGGTCTCTCCTGCGGCACCTTCTACTTCCGTGACGGCCGGATCGTCTCACGAAGTTCGGAGGGCAGATGGTGCACCCCAACCTCTCGTCGCTGAATTTGGCAGCATGGCTCCTGAGCTAGTGCAGTATGTGCATCTTAATCTCCAGCAGAACTGTATGGAGATATTAAGGGAAGCAAAAAGACCATCCAGACGGGCTACCTATGCATATAAATGGAAGAGATTTTGCATTTGGTGCACCTCTAATAATGTATCCTACCTGCTGCAAGGAGGATGCTATTCTTGCTTACTTGGTACATATGGCACAATATGGCCTTAATTTTCATTCTATTAAAGTTCACCTAGCAGCTTTATCTGCATATAGGAAATGCCCTACACAAACTTCCTTTTTCCAAATCCCAGTTTCAAAGATTTTCTGGAAGGTTTGAAGAAGGTGTTTCTTCCCATTAGGCGTCCTTCGCCTCCGTGGGAGCTTAATGTGGTGCTTTCCAGACTAATGAGGGAGCCTTTTGAGCCCATTCATAAGGCTTCTCGACAGCATCTGTCCTGGAAGGCAGCTTTCCTGGTAGCCATAACATCGGCTCACAGGGTGACTGAATTCCAGGCTCTCTGTTGTCAAGAGCCTTACACTGTGTTTCATTCCTCTAAGGTAGTCATGAGAACTCACCCTAAATTCCTTCCGGAAGTGGTGTCAGAGTTTCATGTGAATCAAATGATTTCTCTTCCCACGTTTTTTCAGCATCCTTCCTCTCCTGCTGAGAGATCCCTTCATTCTCTCGATGTTAGAAGGGTGTTGAAATTCTACTTAGATAAGACAAAGGAGATTTGTAGATTGGGTCAGTTGTTTGTTAACTATGGTTCTGTCAGGATGGTCTTGCTACCTCCAAGCAATCCATCTCTAGGTGGATTGTGTCCTGTATTCAATTGTGTTATCAGAAAGCCAACAAGAATCTATTTGCACAATAGCGGGTCTGTTTGTTTCTTCCACCGCTGGGGTTGTTGTTTGGGGATGGGCTTGTTATTCTATTCACATGAGTATGACCATACACAGAGATCCCCTACTACAGAACGAGTAGTTTCTTACCTATAACTCCAGTTCTGTAGTAGTGGTATCTCTGTGATAGTCATAAGCAACCCGCCCTCCTCCCCGGTGGATGAAACAGTCATATCCTGAATGTAACAGGCCCTGCTTTATATACCTTCAAAAAGAACTGAAAGTAACTGGCCTTTGGCTGTGCATCTTGGGATCCTGAGGGTCTCTGGAAGGATTCTTAAAGGCACGGTATCCATTTACAGACAGATAATGGCATCTTTTTCACTTCAGGATGAAGTAATGGCCAGCATAGCATGGTGTTTTAGGCTGCATTATTGTCTTTTATTATCTCTTAAGTGTCTATGAAGGACTACAGAAGAGGACAACTTAAGAGACTATATCTAATGAAGTGCTCCGGGGTCCATGCACATGGGCGGGACTATTCACATGTTTATGACTATCACAGAGATACCCCTACTCCACAACTGGAGTTACAGGTAAGACACTACTCATTATCTCTCCTTGTACCTTTGGTTGGACCCATTGCCCCAGACCTCTCCTCTGACACCTTATTACGATGTCATCTGAGGTCCAGCTAATTTATTTTCAATCGCTTTTTGTTATATTTTCATATACAACAAAGGCAGGCACACCCTCCTATGTAACTAATTGAGAATCTCAAATGGATAATTGGAATACAATCCTGTCCCAGTCTTCACATGACACCGGATTGTGTTTCATGAAATCCGAGAGGTCCTAGAGGTCACTCGGGGACTGTCGCCAGACTGTGCCCTGCCCTGGTACAACAAATCCAGGGCTTGCAATCAATTAGCTTACATTAGGTCGCTAATGTCTCGTTTGAGGTACGTCAGGATAGCCCCAATATAGTCTCTTTTGCTGCTAGTAGAATGTGAGAGATACCCTTACACTTGGGGGGCTAGAGGGGGTGCATATTTTCGGGGGCGGGGGGGTCCCCAGAAGGATCGACATTGGATTGGCCTTGATGGCAGCTGTGGTAGGCAAAACTTCCTTCCAAAATGGACTCCATCAGAGGCAAGACCACACTATCCAAAGGCCCTCGAACAGTCTTTGGAGTCGCTATTGTGCTAGTGTACAATGCCATCTGTATTGTATCTTATGAAGTGTCTGTACATTGTCCGCTTTTGGTGAAATTGGTTGTCTGGGTATGAATTGTGCCCCATTGTTTATTGTCTAATGAAACCCCAAGTCCTCCTCCCAGCACACAGGGAGTGCTTTTGTATATTGTGAGTAAGGGTAGAGTATATCTGCAAGATTAAATGGCGCAGTGTTGTGAGGCCTTGTATTAAATTCTCGAAATTAGTAATATCTTGTGAATGCCACCCTTTATGGGTGGGTTGAGGACTCAGTGCCTGGTCTGTAGGTATTGAAACCTCTTCCTCTCTGTGGTGTTGTACGTGCAGTGAGTGTCCTCAAAGGAGCCGATTGACCCCTTGTGGAAAAGAGCTCTGAGACAGTAACAATAATTCAAAATCCACATCTGAAATGTGATCTCTCCAGGCCTGTGGTGAAGTCTGTTACTGTGTATGAAAGATAAGTGGTTATCTCCTTATAATGTGAAAGGTAGTCCAGTGCTTTGAGAATTACTCTCTGAGACAGTAACAATAATTCAAAATCCACATCTGAAATGTGATCTCTCCAGGCCTGTGGTGAAGTCTGTTACTGTGTATGAAAGATAAGTGGTTATCTCCTTATAATGTGAAAGGTAGTCCAGTGCTTTGAGAATTACTCTTCTGTCAGGCGATATGTAGAGGCTAAAACACCTCTGTCTCTTAGGGAGCCACAGGATTTCTGCTAGCGGCCTGGCGGTCCTATATTGTTGCCATAGTTTGTCAGTTGCCCCTTGAAGCCGCTCCGCCATGTAACACACCTGTGACACGAGTTAATAATAGTGAATACTGTGTATCTCTAAACCGCCTTGTTTCGGGTGTAGAGTACTGACCTAGAAGTCAGGGTCTTTTGCCTGCCCAAATGATGTCAAAGATCTGTGAGTTCGGGCTTCTGGAGGGGGGTGGGCTGGAACGTGTAAAGAACCTTAGCAAGGACTAACTTTTTTAACGATGCAATCCATTAGCGCACATGTAAGCGCCAAGAGGATATAAGTGCAGTGAAGGATCGTAATAATTGTTTAAAGTTGCTTCTTGCACAGTATGAAGCCCATTTAAAGGCCTGATAACCTTTATTTCTATGAGAGAGGAGGTTTTGTAGGGAATGAACTGGCTCACTCAAGGAGAGGAAGATGTTGTCAGCGAAGACCCGACACTTTGAAGGTGTCGTGATGAAAAGGCATGCCTTCAAACCCCTGTATGGTCACGAACCCTCTGAAATAGGGGCTCTAGATAAAGCGCAAAAAGCATTCGAGAGAGAGGGTTGCCTTCTGCATGCTCATTGTCTCTTCTATGACTTTAGCTCGTTCACAATAATTATTGCCCAGGATAAGGAGTAGTATATGTGGATCCATCCCAAAAAGGGAATTTTAAAGCCAGCCCTGACAAATGTTGTCCTCAGCATGATTCAGTCAACCTGGTAAAAAGCTTTCTTCACGTCTAGGGAAAGCTTAGTAGCTTCTTTGTGGCGTTTCCGCACTAGTCAATGGCATGGCAAACTCTTTTAGTGCAGTCACTGGTGGACCTGGACGGGAGAAAGCCTGTCTGATTGACCGGTATTATGCGTGAGAGATAAGAATCTAGCCTAGTCGCAATGATTTTGGCCTTTAATTTAGTGCTGATATTCAAGAGGGAGATGTGAAAGTATTAATTCACAGTGGGTAGGGTCCTTGTCAGGCTTAGCTATCAGAGAGAGCATGGCTTCTGCCATCATCGCAGTCAGCCCACATAACTGTATACCTCAGCCAACAGGGGGCTAACAGGTGGTTACAATGTCTGTAGAAAGCAGCTGTGAAGCCACTGGGTCTTAAGGCCGCACCTGGTTTCAAATGTTTTATAGCCGCGAGTACTTCTGCCACTGAGATAGGCTCATCTAGTTGCTACCTATCAGTTCAGGAGAGATTAGGAAGGGGAAGAGACAGTAGCAAGAGGCTCCATGCATGAGTTTTCAGATTTATATAGTTTGCTGTAATACTCATGGAAGTCTTGTGCTTTCTCCTCCTCAGAGGATCTCTTGAAATGAAACCCCTAGTACACTGGGCCCGCAGCTTATTAATTAGCAAGTAGCGAGCCTGCTTTGTTACCTCCCTTATTGAAACAAGCGCTTAATCTGGCCAGAATACTGTTAGTTCTGTCATAATCTAGGGAACGGATTTGGACAAGAAGTGACATTAGTTTCCACCAAAGTTTCCTGTCGTCCTGAAGTCTTAGCAATTCAATCTCCCTCATGCATTTTTCTGACTACTGGTCTTTTTGATGAATACCCCTCATGTGACCACCAACGACAAATTACAGATTATACTGGGGCTCCCCTCCCCTGTGTGGTTGAATGTGGGATACTTTGTATGGCGGTCTTCATCACATCGTTCAGTTTCCCGGAGCACCACCTTCTAGCGAAGTCCGGATCAGAACATTGGAGCATGATATGGACCGGGCCATGGTTCAAAAGAGTCACGAGACCCTGAATAACATTGTTTATCAAAAATAACTGCCTTTTGTCTTATAGGAGATAGTCTATCATGGTGTGGGTGCGGTGGACTGCCAAGAAATGAGTAAAATAGGTCAGTAGTAGTCAAGTAAAAGCCTATCAGAAGACTGGTAGAGGCCTGGTGCTCGCAACTGGCTCCTACCAGTCCTAGCTCATCCAGGACCGCTTTACCCGCTGCGGAAATGGCTGGGTGGGGCCCAACCCTTTATTGTGACTTATCTTGTGTAGGATGCATGACAGTGTTTAAATCTCCCCCGACCAGTATTGGGTGGTCTCTGGAGCTAGCGGACTTTGCGATCATGTGGATTAGGAATGTTTCTTGGCTGACGTTTGGGCAGTAGAAGTTACCAATAGCTACGGGACTGCCATCTCTGTTGCCTTCTAACATGAGCCCCAGCCTTTGTTTTTTACCAGGACTTCCCTTTCATGAATTTTGTAGCATCCCTGATCAAAATTGCAACCCCTGCCATCTTTGTTGGGGCTGATGCATGATATTTGTGGGGAAGTACCGGGAGCAGGGTCGGAATTGGTCCCACTTGAGCAGGTATGTCTCTTGCAGAAGGCATAAATCCCCCCGATCTCATCAATATACCAACAATACTAAGGCGCTTTGTCTGGTTATTAAGGTAAGTGAGTATTTGTAATGTTGCTAGAGTCTGTATTATGCATGTTCAGTAGGATACAGCTTACCTGGGAGCTTGACTGTAGTAGTGTTGAGTAAGCAGTCGTCTTGATGAAAGCAATGCTAAGTGGTGTCCTGTCTCGCCATTCCCCAGTAAACCCTAGCAACATTCAAACTATGCTATGAAACTATGCTATGAAACTGAATAAAACAATCATGACCTCAATGTTCGGGCCACAGTAGTTCTTCACCCCCATGACTCCTCATGGTAGTGCTACAAGCAGTGTCATAGGGGTTTAACAGCCATGTAAGTGTGCACTTGTGGACGTCCTCAAGCCCCTCCTATCCCCACCCCCTCCAGGAGCAGAGGAAAATGGAGAACTGCTTTGACGGAACTGTCACAGGAGAGAGAGAGAGTCCGTCATTCTGAGGTTTGCTGCTCTGAGGCTGCAACCATCCTGGTCATCTGGTCTTCCCCAATCACCTGTTGCATGGGCGAGATCATTTTCTCTATGCTAGCCACACTTTCCCTGCTGTTTAGCTTCTGGAAGCGGTGGTTGCAGTGGGCAGTCGTCCATTTCTCTCCTTTCACAGTTAAGCCTTTGGAAAAGGTGGCAGCTCCCCTGTGGGAGCAAGGGCCAACAAGTCGCGAGCCGCTTCCAGTGAAACAAGGGTCCGGGTCTTGCTTTCCTACTGAGTGAGTAGCTGGGACGTTTCCCCTATCTGTATTGACAGCGGTTCTCAGGAGGTCTGTGAAGGGTTTAAAGGACCTGCGTTTGGAGAGGGTGATCAGTAACAGCTCCTGGAAGAGTTTTAATGAAGTTCTGTTAAAAGAAATCTGGCCCCCTTCCCAGGTCCTGGATGTAACAGTCTCTTTGTCCTCATAGAAATGTACCCTTGCTGAATGTTTGTGGGCCACCCTGTTGTTTTTGTTCAGTCAGATATGCGGGTATGCAGGGTCTTCCGGAATTGCATTGAAGAGGTGTTGAACGTACTTGGGGAGGTCCTCTGTCTTGCCTTCCAGCTGTATACCACAATTGCAAATATTATGCTGGCTCAACCTGTTCTAAAGACCTTCACATATATTCTAAACTGCAGATGTTGTTTGATTGTGATCATCCGTTGTGGGAGCTTATCACAGCCATCTATTTGCTCATGCAGGCCTTTCTCGACTCCCTCCAGTCTGAAGCCCAGCTCTGATACCTCCCTACGGACTACCTGCAGATTGCCTCATAGGTCTGATTAGAGGGTAAGGATCTCATCTTTGAGATCCTGAAACGTTGCCAGGAGTGTAGGAGAGTAGGATCTGCTTACTATGGTTACCATCACTTTTTGCTGGTGTTTGACTGATTTGTCGACTTTATTCTGGCTGGGGCCCAGCTAACCAGGACCCCAGCTCAGCTGCTTCCTCTCTAAATTGATTGCATGTACTTTAGGTACACTCCAGATTGGTTACTGTGTTACCCTTTTGAGTCCCTAGTATATGGTACCTGGGGTACCAAGGGCATAGGTACCCCAAAGGCCCACTAGGGGCTGAAGCATGTATTATGTCACCCCTGGAAAGCCTTCCAAAATGGCACCATATGTCTGCTACTGCAGCCTGGGTAAGGTGGTACATGCACCTCTTACTAAGATATAGGCTACCTATATCTACCTTTAAATACAGACCCATATAAACCTATAAGTCACTCGTAGGGCATGCCTTACAACCCTGAAGGCAGAGTGCTTGGTTTTGCGTGAGACGGTGCCCAAGCATGAGCCGAGCCTCTCTACAGCTTTCAGAATCACTTCTCTGTAGCTGTTCTGTGATACAGCCATACCATATACTATTAAGTGCATTATAACCTCACTGTAAATGCTAACTTTGGAATGGCTGCATCAAAACATGTTGTGTTTGGTATAAAACACTTTGGAATCCTACGCCCCCCCCGCCAGTCCTGGGGCAGGGGATGAATTCCTCCCTTCTAGAGGAGAAGACATGTACACACTTACCTGACCGGTAATAGTTTAAAAGAGCCCCAGCATCACAAACTGGATGCTGCTGCCACAGACACGTGTTTGACCTCCTGCTACTGGACGAAACTCCGGCAGGGGAGGCCTGGACAATAGGTTTCCTGTCACAGTGAGGTGTAACCACCTCCCCAGACAGGCTTTAGTGTATTGGGGCTGAGCAGGTGCATTCAGCGAATGCTTTTCAGACAGTGCTGGGGCCACACTTGGTGTCCCTATGCATACCCCAGTGCAAACCGGTTGCAGGGGCACTCAGCCCCTGCTCTGGCGCGAAACTGGACAAAGGGGAAGCTGTGTAACCACCCCCTCCCCAGGTCCTCTAATGGGTGGGACCTTAGAGTTAGTCCAACCCCTAAACTTAGTATAAGTATAGGAACTCAGTCCTTAAGACTTCAGATTACTCTGGACGAACTCTGCAACATATAGCCTGGAACTTCGACATTCTATTTCGACTAGAAGACGGAAGGATCTCCCTTGGGGTCAAGGAGTGACTCCCCTGTTCAAACAGGCACCAAAGTAGGATCTTGCCGTTCTGCTTTTCCAAGGCTCCCGAAGGATTTGCGACACAGAACACGGACTTCCAGACATCTCCGAGGGCGACACGAGATCACAGCAAAGCTGAGACCTGTAGCCATCACGAGAGACGTGGGACCAGAACTCCTGGACACCGTGCACATTTGCAAGCGCATCTATTTCCCGAGCATTCCCGAAGTTGTGCATTGGGCTACTCGTAGTCCAAGCCCTGAGCACCATCTGCACCGAAAATTGTGGGCCTACACTCAACGAGTGTTCCCTGGGCCCACTTCTAGCATTTCTGCTCGAGGCCCCTTCGCGATCCCTGGTCCGTCGACTGGTGGGTCCCCACGAAGGTAACTCTTTTGTTTCTTGGGCTTCCCTGGTTGCTCCAGACGTGCCCTGACTCCCCTCCAAAGGGTGAGTCCCTCAGAACTTTCTGGTCTGCTCCGAAGCCAATCTTTGCATTCTGCGTGGGTTGCTGTTTCCAAGGCTTGTTGGGTCCAATCCGGATACCGACACCGCAGCACTCTACATCCGACGTGGGACAGCTCGAATCCAGCTCCTGGTTGTCGTCGACGCGTCCTGGTCCTCGTGGCTGAAGAGTCAAGCTTCACCTTCTGCACCTGAAATCACCCGACATCGTTGGGCAAATTCTTCTTGCCTCTCTGGTCACTGGCAAGTGACCCAGACTCTGTCCCCTCTGCTTTCAGGTTCTTCAGATCTTTGATCCACCCTTGGATCCATCTGGACACTTTTCACCTGGTCGCCTGCAGCACTTCTTTGCAGCTGTCCATAGGAAACGACGACGAAACCCGACACGAAAAGACACCTATGCACCCGGCTTCCCTGGGTGAGGTAACAAGAGTACTTCGCTGCTCCCGTGGGTCTTGACTCTCTAACTCTCCAGTTCTCAAAGGGTTTGCTCCTAGTACACTCCTAAGTGACCCAAACTTTAAAATTCGAATCGCAACTTTCTCCAAAGAAGTCAATGGTGATTTGCGGCTGTGTTTAGGCACTGCACGCGTCCCCTGTGGGTCTCCTGCGTCACGCCCCTAGGGCTAAACGAATGCTGTGCTAATTTACTGTGTGCTAAATAAGTTTACTGTATGTACTTTTGCCTGTAGCCTCATAAAGAGACTAGAGGGATGTGTTTAGATTAAATGCATATATTTTATATATATATACCTGGTGTGGTTCTCCTTTCATTTGGTCATTACATGAGATTATACTGGTAAAACAAGCTGCTTTACATTCCTTCAAGACTTAGCCTGAAGGCTTCTCTCCACAGCTACCACTAGGATAGCTTTCTATATAGGTTGTCTTTAAACCTACCATCAATAAGGGTCGTTTGGACTGGTGCAAGGTGCCCACTAGAATAGTGGACAGCATATGCCAGGCCAACTTCTCATAAGGAGGAAGTCTCTAGTGAAGCTGGAATCTGTAGACACGTTTGCGGTGTTCTTCCCTCACCAGTGACGCGGGTTGCTGTGGTGTATCCTCTACATGTTGTTGTGTTATGGTTTGTTGCAGCATGTTCTTAATCAAGTCGTCCTTCTTTGCCCTTCAGCGTGACATGGCTTGTCTTAGAAGTGCAGGTGCGCTGCCACCACTTGTTATTGTAAGCTCGACGGGCCTTATCTGTTGTCGGTAGCGCAGCTGCCAGTTGGCCCATCTCAGGGGTCACCAAGCAGCAGTATTTGGCCCAAAGTTCAGCGGAGTGTTCAGGAGGATGCGGGGCTTCACAACTGTCAAGACCTGGCTTAGTCCTCCAGGGTACCAGTACCCAAGGAGCAGGTAAGGCGAAGGTGGGGTGGGCCTGCAGTAGTCTCGGGGCCATACCTCGGTTTCCAGCAACGGTCAGTCACACTGTTGTGCTGTGGTGCAATGGCTTGTAGGTGTGGCCGGCGGATATGCGAGGTGTCAGGTGGCTACAAGGTTGCAGCACCAGGTCTCACAAAGGGCCCGACAGACAGAATTACAGAAAGGTGCCCTGGCTTTGCCATCCCCACGGATCTGAGGTCTCAAATGGGAGCTACGCAGTGAGGAGGGCTCCAGGCATTTGGAACAGAATATACCAGTAAGTTTACTAATATCACAAGTATCTGATGTGTGGCTCACAGCAGGTGGCGGCTCCCTTATGCCCTAATGGAAACACCGCCCCTGGGTTGTGTGGCTCTCAAGTGAGGCATCTGCCATGTTCAGCGTGTGGCCACGCCTCCTCATCCAGCTAGTAAAGTTCTACGCAGTGACTTGGGCAGCAGTGCCCTCCTTCTCTGCTTCAGACAAAAGCTGTTACTCATGAGCTAAGTGTTCGTTATAATGCTGTTGGTTTCTGTGTATTCCCACCTCAAGCATACATGCATCCTGGACGAAAATGAGCAAGCCACATGTGCCGTGCCCACCATCTGTATGTTTTCTTTTCTTTGTTGCTTTGCCTGCTGTTCTATGCAGTGCTTTGTCTTTTGAAATATATGCATATTTTTGATGGATAGAGTGGAGAAATGTTTCCATACTCGTGTCTCCTCCGTCCTTACTGACTCCTCCAGTTATCTGCAATTGATGAAAGTAATAGGGCCCTTGTCCTAAATCTGTTGTCCTTACTCCCCTTCCCCCCCCTCAACCTTGAGTCCCACCACCACGTATGTTGTATGTGCCAAGGGGTGACACCGAAAAACAGGCACTGCACCTTGCCACACACATTATTTTATTCAGTTAGCTTTCACTGCAAAGTAGTGTTGTTTGCTTAAAATGTTTAATTCTATCTTTGTGTGTCTGTATACACACACATATACATATGTATATATGTGTGTGTGTATGTATATATATATATATTTATATATATATATATGGATATATATATATATATATATATAATACATACACACACACATACTTACAAAAGCAGATTTAAAGATTTTAATTGTTTGTGTGTGTGTGTATATTCACATTAACCGCATGCGCGCTAGCGGTTTTCCCGCTGCGCGCTGCGATTCGCAAAAACCCGCGTTACGTGACGAGCTCAGCTCGTCATCCGCGTAGCGCAGGTTACGCCCATGACGAGCTGAGCTCGTCATGAGCGTAGAAGGGGTTAAATAACAAAGGTTAAAGTGAGAGTATAGGTGTCTGAAAATAATATCTTATTTTACATGTAAAAAAAACTCATGTCACGGAAAAGAACATATACATGCTGTTATAGTTAGGTGAAAATGTCAGTTCAAACGTAACATTTTAACCTAAAAAACTCAGTCACAAGGTATAGTTAATTGTAGTAACTATTATTTTTGGCCTCTATGAGCAGTGGTGCCATCATTGATATAATTTCAGATGTCATCACTTATATTAACAAAGATGTCATAGAACATGTCATGAATGTAATATGTGAGGTCATAAGCAGTGCATGGTGAGGGCTTGAGTTATAGTTTCTGGAGTCAATGCAAAGAATTTTGGGTGGCTCTCCTGTCTCTCGAATTTGTGTTTCCCTGTCACAGTTCCCCAAGCAGAGAAAATCATCTGGTGGCTAAGCCACTGTGTTTGCACATCTATTAGAAATGATTCACAATACTCAAAACAGATTGCTGTTTAGGCACCTCATGGTGCTATCACGAAGTACACCAAGCCACCGTTGGTGCAAATCTGGCCACACCTTGAGACCAAGGTGTGTGCTCAATAACTGAAACACAAATAGCACTCAAGCACACACTAAAAAAGTCACAAACAAAGTCTTATGTTGATAGTCCAATTTCAATTCCATTACACACGGATTATGATGTGTCCAAAGCGTTTTTAACAATGTTGTTCTAAATATGTCGCACAAAAATGACAATGCAGATTGATTTTCGACCAAACAAAATGTATAGCCGTCACCAGTCAGTCTAGCCCATTTAGGAAAAAGATCGAAAGAAATAATGAGCATGTGTTGGTGTACAGACTGTGAAATGCCCGGAAATAGTAAAATCTGACCGTGATTACTTAAAAAAGAATTCCTTAGAACAACCCAGATCACATGGTGCTCACTATTCTACTGGGTCTCTAACTAATAAGGTTTGCAATTAACCCAGCAGAGGGACACGTCTTTGTGAGATGTAATGCTAAATCCGTATCTGGTGTTCATGTGTAATCCACCACCAAAAGTGAGTGAGAGTTAAAAGTATTCTTACCCACCTATAGATATAGTTATATATCCAACATGGTGTTGAGATCTTTCATCGGATATATGTTTCAAAAGGTATGAGCAAGAAGTTCATCTGTCTGGCACCTCACACATTCGATCGCCCCGTTTCCGGGCTGACGGAGAAGTATTCCTATAGTCAAATATAGTGATAAGTTGCGGATAGAACATCCCAGAAGTATTCACAAATAAAGAAGTTAAAAGGATCACCATCATATCATATTGTGTAGTGCAAACGAAGGCGCTTACCAAGGATACGTAATAGGTCTGCTTCCGTAGTTAAATTAAAAAGTATCAAGAGATTGCACCACCCTGGTAAGCGTGCTGTAGAGATGATAATAAAAGGGAAAACCCCCAAGTTAGCTGTGGTACTCTTATAGTAGCAATACCACGACTCTCGTCTACCATACAGTATTGGTAAAGAGGATTATACAAAACCAGGATTATACAAAACCAGTAATCCTGGTATTTTGGCTTTATTCCATGAATCCATATAGGGTTTCTTATACTATGCAATTACGCTTGTAGATCATGTATCGTTTATATAGCGGCATATGCCTTCAAGATACGTGGCATTTCAAATATAATTGTTTCGCTGATTCGGCGCTTTACTTTCAACCTGCTCGCGGGGCCATTTTGTGACACAGTGCGCCACAGATAATCCTTACTATTATTTTGCAATAAGTCGGCGCTTCACCTACGCAATACCTGTTATATAGAGCCTGCAGTGCCAACCACCTGTCACAGCACTTATAATTGACACAACATGTTTCTTATATTGGTGCGCTTATATGGCGCCTTGGTACAGATATACTCATGTTGATATTACGGATTTTCCTTGTAGATCTTCTCTACATTCCCTGATTAACGGTCAGGATAAAATAACATAAGGTAAGAAGTCGGCTAAATCACTCTTATCGTGGGTGGTCTACACTTTGAAGAATTGTCCTATTTAATCTGCCAAATAATATTCTTTACCGAATACATATTATCACGCCAGCAGTCCATAACCTGGATTCTAATATTGCTTGGTCATATCATGACTGAGTGAGTATGATACTATCTTTCTCCCACCACCAATTCACTATTCACAAACTTATGCTTGGCAATAATATGAATTACTCCAGTATTGGAGCTTTCATAGATACACATACCTGAATAATTTCCCCGTCGTCGAGACGGGAGTCTCCGGTATATAAAAAGTAATGCTTAGCAGTATAGCCAACTGAAAAGAGGACTAGGCCTGTTTCCGTTTTGCAACCCATAACCTTTGTTATGTAAAAAAGGATCAAACTTTTCTCTTAGCCAATCAGAGCTCCTCACCCTCTAGGACACTCCTGAGAGAACCTTTTGCCCCTCAGATTTTCTACCGGCACGTTGTGCTAGAGAGTCTCCTTTGAGCCCTGCTCAAACTCTAGCTATTCAGCTTTTCAGGAACTTGATTTCTTTCTATTTTCTCTTGGATTTGAGAATATTGTGACCTGTTCTCGACTACATTCTGTAGAATGTCTGGGAAAGAGAAGAAGGGTAGAGCTACCTGCTCTAAGAAGAGTCTCTACACTGATGACCCACATGAAGACTGCATTTATTGTCTTTACCCGAACCAAGCCAAGGACTGCAAGGTATGGCGCACTTTCTCTAGCAAGACCCTTCGAGATCGTGAGGGACGCCTTTTGATATGGCTCCAGAAAATGAAGGTCTCTAGTGATAGTGATCAGGAGTCCCCCTATCTAGGAGATCTCAGAAAAGATCAAGATCTCCTAAGGCTCACTCCTCAGGGGATCGTCCTGAGAAGGCCCTAAAAAAGACGGGTCTTCAGGGCGAAGTCCTTCAAAATCTCCTCAGCAAAAAGAAAAGGAGAGCAAAGGACACACTTCTGGAGAGAAAGTTTCAAAGAGAGCCTCTTCTGAGCCTTCAAACTCCCCACCTCTGGTCAAGGAATCCTTCAGGGAACCATCTTCTATTACTCCTGAGGAGCAAAGCAAAAAATCAACAACGTCGATGGGATCGTCGACGAAGAAATCATCGTCTACGGCGACAAAGACAGAGATACAGAAATTGCCATTACCTGTTATGGTGTCGACGTCGTCATTGTCAACGGTAACATAGACGACGATGGCAGTGATGACGTCGACCATGACGACGACTGGATCATTGTCGACGGTGACGGGGTCGTCGACGGGAACGTCGACGACGATTACTATGTCGTTGGCGAGGAATGGTTCTTGTGCAGTGTCAAGGATGACAACAACATCCTCGACGGTAGTGTCGACGGCGATGGTCGACGAGAGAAACTCCAGAAAAACAAAGAAAAAAGATTACGCCAGCGGTGACTTCCCCGAGTAAGATTACTCCTCTGGTTCCATCACACCTTTTAGAGGAGGAAGAGTCTGATGAAGACGAGGGGCCCTTTGGATATGCTAGTAGCCCGTCGCAACTCCTTGTGAAATGTCAAGAGGATGAGGATGAAGAGGATTATGAAGAGTATCACAGCCCCTCACAGCATCGTTACCAACAGGGTCTTCAGGAAGAGATGGTCGCTATGCCATCCTCCATGACGATGGACTTACAGTCCATGTTAGCAGATTATAAGAAGAGGTTTCCTTCGTCAGTAGTCCCTCTGGAAGTTCCTCTTTCACGTCCCCGATCTATTCCGGCTACTCCAGTCAGAAAAGCAGAGAATCGCTACTGGACACTACACCACTAACACCTCAAGTCCAACATCACTAGGATCCGGTAACCACAGATGATGAGGACCATGAAGAAGGGGAGCTAACGGAGCCCCACAAGGAATGGGACGACTATCTAATCCCATCTGCGGCATCACCCACACATGGGCCGGCGGATTCTCCACCAGTGAATATTTGTGGATTCCACAACTCGATGGAGAGAGCTGCAAAAAGATTTCAGCTGCCAATAAAGACAACTCAGACAGAATGCTTCCTCTATGACTTTAAAGAGCCTTGTCATAAATAGGTTAGATCCATACCAATCATCGCCCATGTATGGGAGGAAGGCTTGAAGGTGATGACGACTCCAGCGGCGGTTACACCTGTGCTCACTAGGTTGGACAAAAGGTATAAGGCACCCTCGGATGCACCAGCCTGTTTGCTGGGCCTACCTAAACCGGATTCTATAATTTCGCAGGCAGCGCAACAGAAATCAAAGAACCCATCAGCGCCTATTTCTGCACCTTCGGATAGGGAGGGACGGCGTTGGACAATGCAGGAAAAAGATTCTCCTCCATGTCAGCTCTTCTAGTCAGAGCAGCTAATACCCTTGCTATTCTGGACAGATATGACAGGCAGATGTGGTGCGACACGGCACCATATGTCAACCTCCTTCCAGAAGACAGCAAACAGGAGGCGAAGAAGGTTCTACAAGAAGGAGAGAAGACTTCGGCTGAAGTCATAGACTGTGCGATGGACAACGCTACCACAACCTTTCGCTCTCTAGGAGGAGCGGCAGTTTTACGGCGCCTGGTTTGGCTGAGGGCCACTGCTTTAGACCGGAGGTCCATAATAAGTTTCTGGATCTGCCATTTGATGGGGAGGATTTGTTTGGACGTCTGGTGGATGAAACCGTTCAAGGTATTAAGAAGGACACGGCGAAGGCCTTGGGCACATTGCAATATCGGAAGGTGCCCTTTTGAGGTGCCAGAGGGAGAGGACAACCATCTTATAGAGGTGGATACCAACAAGGTAGATACCCCTCTTCTTCTTCCTCATCACAGCAATACCGACAGCAATACGGACAGAGACAATCTTGAAGCTATTCTAATTCCGCTCCCAGAGGACGAGGAAGTCGTCCAGGTAAAGACAGCAATAAAAGGCAATGACAACCTTCGGTGTCCGGCTTCTTATACTCCTACCCCTCCAAATGTTTCCCTGGGTGGAAGAGTAACTTACTATTTACATCAGTGGCAGAGAATAACATCTGACAAATGGGTCCTCCGGATAATAAGATTCGGACATACTCTAGAATTTCTGCAATTCCCTCCTCCCACGCCACCTACGTATCATGAAGTCTAACATCTATCTCAAATGCGTCTGGAGATTCAGGCAATGCTCCGAAAGGGAGCAATAGAACCGGTACTGAACTCCCAAAGAGGGAAAGGATTTTATTCCCGTTTCTTCTTGATCCGAAAGAATGCTCTCCAATGGCGTCCGATTCTGGACCTAAGGTCTCTAAATGCCTTTCTCAAAAAAGTCATTCAGGATGGTGACCCTCCAGGATATTCTGCTACTCTTAAACCCAGCAGATCAAATGACCTCCCTAGATTTACAAGATGCATATTTTCATATCCCCATTCATCCTTCCCCCAGAAAGTACCTTCGATTTACAGTGGCCGGAGACATTTATCAGTTCAGAGTGCTGCCATTAGGCCTAAAGTCTGCCCCGAGAATTTTTACAAAGTGTCTGGCGCCAGTGGCAGCTTATCTTTGAAGACAAAAACACCAAATATTCTTATACCTGGATGATTGGTTGATAAAGGCACCATCGGAGAAGTCGGCTCAAACTTCAAATTCGGCATGCATGCTGTTGTTTGCAGATCTGGGTCTGACTTTAAATGTGGACAAATTGTCTCTTCAACCATCCAGAAGGATCACGTTTTTAGGTGCAATCCTAGACACTTCACAAAACAAGGCATTCCCATCAACAGAAAGACAATTGGGACTCGTATCTCTAGCCAAAGAGTTCAGGAGAAAAAAGTGTCTTTCAGTTCGAAAGTAAAAATCGCTTCTGGGGACAATGTCTTCGTGCATACCACTCATCCCCCTTTGTCGATTGAGAATGCGTCCATTGCAAGAGGCATTAGATCTACAGTGGTGCCAAGCAGAGGGATCCTACGAGTACAAGATCAACGTCATGCAACCGATGTTGCAGGCGGTAGCGTGGTGGACTCGCAGAAGCAACATCTCGGTGGGTCTTTCCTTCCTTACCGAACCAGCCCCATTAGTGGTTACCACGGATGCCTCTAGAAGGATGGGGAGCAGTCCTCCAGAATTTACAGGTCAGCGGCCGAATGAAGCAGCAGGAGCAGCAACTTCACATAAACCTATTGGAATTGAGGACAATAGGTTTGGCATTGTTAGCCTTCCTGCCAAGAGTCGAAGGAAGATCGGTGTTAGTGCGGACAGACAACACAACCGCGATGCACTATATAAACAAGCAGGGGGGCACAGGATCACTCTCTCTGTCGAGAGAAGCTCAGAAGATATGAAAATGGGCTATAAGAGACAAAGTAGCTCTAAAAGCAGTACATCTTCCAGGGGATCAAAACACGACAGAGGACACTCTCAGCAGGCAGAAGACGACATGTCACGAGTGGGAACTCAACCAGGACATACTACTGGAAATCTTTGGCAAATGGGGAATGCCGACAGTGGATCTATTTGTCACAGCCCAGAACAAGAAATGCCAGTTCTTTGCAAGCTGGCATCACCAACGGGGATCGTGGGGGAATACGTTTTTTATGATGGCATGGTCAGGCGTCCTACGCTTTTCCGGCGATTCCCCTACTGCTGCGGGCGCTCACAAAGATGAAGAAGGAACAATGCAGGAAAATACTGATAGCCCCTTGGTGGCCCAGGCAGCACTGGTTCACGGAACTGCTCCTTTTATCGGAAACATAACCAATACGTCTACAGCCAATACCAGCACTGTTGACTATGGCTCAGGGACAGGTGCGGCATCCAGACCCGTCATCTCTGCAATTAGCGGCCTGGCTCCTGAATACCGTGAATTTCATCAATTAAGCATTCCGGCAGAATGCAGGGAGATCCTGGCGAAAGCAAGGGCTGAGAGCACTAATAAAGCATATCAAATGAAATGGAAAAGATTCTGCTTGTGGTGTCAAGAGAACGACCTGCATCCTCTGCAGGCAGAGGCGCATCAGATCCTCTCATATTTACTATGGCTGGCAAAGTCAGGATTGGCCCATGCCTCTATTAAAGTGCATCTAGCGGCGATCTCTTGATACAGGAGAAGCTCATCGGGTCCGTCTCTGTGGTCAGAGAGGATTATTAAACAATTCATGAAGGGGTTGTTTAGAGTTTACCCACCTATCAGGCCTCCACCTCCACTATGGCAACTGAACATTGTTTTATTGGCTCAAATGGTGGTTTCATCAACTGTGGTTGATGAAACCACCATTTGAGCCAATTCACAGAACTGATCTAAAATTCCTATCCTGGAAGGTGGCTCTATTAATAGCTCTGACTTCAGCCAGGAGAGATGGGGAGATACAGGCACTTGCAACTCAAGAGCCTTTTCTGCAATTCAGAGAGGACAGGATGGTGCTCAGAACGAATCCAAAATGTATACCAAAGGTACCAACGGATTTCCACTTGAATGAGCTATTGATCCATAAAATATTCTTCCCTCAACCATCTACAGCTGCAGAGAGGACTCTCCATACTCTGGATGTTCAGCGTTGTCTGAAATTTTACTTGCAAAGAACAAAATCTTTCAGTAAATCTACAGTTATTCGTGGCTTTTAGTGCCCCCAGGAAGGGGTTCCAGTTGTCGAAACGTGGAATCGCAAGGTGAATTTCAAACGCCATTCAATACTGTCATCAGGCGTCATGGAAGCTGTTGAATGCACGTGTTCGTGCACATTCAACAAGAGAGGTGTTAACCTCTACTGCTCTGTTTTTGTTTACATTTTTTTATTAGGGTTTCACATAACACGCCCCCCAGAGGGGGGTAAGGCAGAAAATTCTCTACTGCTCTGTTATCAGGCAGACCTATCCAGGACATCTTCAGGGCGGCTACCTGGAGGAGTACGCATACCTTCACCAGACATTACTGCCTAGACGCTCATGCGAGAGGCGATGTAGTATTGGGACAAGCTGTACTGAGGAACCTGTTCCAGTAACGGCGAGACTTCTTTGTCATCCCTCCTTCCTTGATTGGTAGGATAAGCACATTCTATTGTTGTTTGCTGTTTTGTATGTAATTTATGAACAATCTTTCTATGGATGTTTATATACAGCTACTGCTATGGGGGGAAGGACATATGTTACCTATTTGAGAGAAGTAGGTGACAAAACAAAATGTGCTATGATTTACTGCTCACTATTCTGATTCAAGTATGTGAAAGCTCCAATACTGGCGTAATAAAACAAGTTACTTACCTGTAACTGTAGTTCTCCAGTATTGGAAGCTTTCATAGATTCACATACACCCACCCTCCTCCCCTGAGAGGCTCACCTCGGATAATGCACAAAAGGTGTGTATGGCACAAGTGCCCGAAAATCTGAGGGGCAAAAGGTTCACTCAGGAGTGTTCTAGGGGGTGAGGAGCTCTGATTGGCCAAGGGAAAAGTTTGGTTCTTTTTTACATAACAAAGGTTATGAGGTTGCAAATGGGAAATGGGCCTAGGCCTCTTTTCTGTTGCCTAGACTGCTAAGCATTACTTTTTATATACCAGAGACTCCCGTCTCGACGACTGGGAAATGATTCAGGTATGTGAATCTATGAAAGCTTCCAATACTGGAGAACTACAGTTACAGGTAAGTAACTTATTTTCTTAGAGATGCATGCCACTATCTTTCATGTAAGGGTGCACAATTCTTGGCATGATACAAATATATCTCACAAGCTACATAAATAGATCTTCACTGAGAAATAGGATATTTAGCCCATCAGATCACAAGACTTTATTTCCTTAAGTGATGGGACACTCTCGGGTGAAAATCTAGGGTCAGTCGACCCAGGTGACAGCTAGATAAAATTACAATGAGACTCCTCCTGAGTGGAATATACTTTTGTTCCAGATGCTTTGCCCTGATGAAGTCTGCTGTGATTGAAACAGCATAAGACAAAACACGTGTTGCTGAAAGTGCATGTCTAAGATGATTGAATAAAAAAGACTTCTGAAGCCGCTATCTCAGTTTGGGATTTCTGTGCGCTTGGAGACATTGTGATTTTGATCCTCTGGACTTTGTCCATCTGAGAAGGAATGGATGGCTCCTTCTCCTCTTGAAGCACCAGAAGACTTATGGACTTTGAATAATTAATACCTCTAACCTCTTTAATAACCAATGTGGTAGAGTGTGTCTGTTGAACCTAGCCATTGCCTTCTTTTGTTTCTGCTACCATAAACATTAACAGTATCCAGCTCATCTTATAGATACGTTCAGGTAACCCCGATTATGGAGACCCCTGTTAGATAGGGGGGATCATGCAATAAATCCTGTGTAAACAAAGGGATTCCCCCCCAATATGTAAGTGTTACACGTCGTAATAGACATTGTGCAATGCGGATTGTCACAAAATTCTTAGTCCATATTAGTGGACATCCACAAATGCAACAAGGGGAATGATGATACTTAGCATAGAAGTGACATGAGTATTTACATGTATTAATGCGTGTTCACAGATATGGATGAGGGAATGATAATATTAAACAGAATGTCACCCTCTTTTTACATCTCATTCTTACGTAGTAATAAACATCAAAGAATTTACAAATTATACAGTATACAATTTTACCTAAGAGTAGAAACTACCCTAAAGAAATGCATGCAACTCCTTATCAATGTTCATACCCTGTTTAACCGCTCTCAAATTGATTATCCAATTTGTTTCCTGCTGTCTGTTTTAGCTTCCTATCACCATCCCTCTGTGAGGGTTTCACCACTTTAATCCAATGGAAACTAATGTTACTCCGTTCATTGAAGTTATGTGCCATGTTGTAGTGATTGGGAATGGGATGGTGTGGGGTGTTATTTATGATTGCTCTGACATGCTCCTGTATTCTTTCTTTGAGCTGTCTTATCGTACCTCCTATATATACTTTATTGCAAATACATTTAATGCAGTAGTCCACAAACTTAGTATTGCAGTTGATAAAGTCTTGGATTGTGTGTGTTTTCTGTGAGTTGTACTTGAAGTATGTTATTTTATCTAATGCCAAACAACACATGCTGCATGTACCACATTTGTAAAATCTTACCAGTGGTGATAGTAACTATGTCTAATTGTTCACAACTGGCAAGTAAATGGGGCACAAATGTTGTCTCAGAGTTTTCCCCTCCTGTGTGTGATTAAAGGTTTGGACCCAACCACTTGTTTGATTGTCCCATTATCAGTCAGTACATGCTAGTGCTTTCTCAAAATCCTATATACATCAGTGCTGATTGCAGAATAAGGTGTAATAAAAGGAATCTGTCTTTTTGATCTTTTTTTCTTCTTCGTTTTCAAAAGACTCTCTATTTAATTGTGTTAGTTTGTTCCGCGCTTGTGATAAGGTGTTCTCACTATATTCCCTCCTAAGGAATCTCTATTCCACTCTGTCTACTTCTTGGCTCCGTACTCTCTCCTCACTGCTGCTATTTGAATACTGTTTGACCAGTTTTAAATTGGTTTTACCTGCTCCTCTGATTTGGGAAACAGCTGTGTTCAATGCTTTTGGGGTAAGAGGGTTCTCACTCACTTCCGCTTCTTTGCACATCAGACGCCGGGTCAGCGGTCTAGTTGCTGTTCCCTGCACCGGCCAAATCGCATAAAGACGCCTGATGACGCGACGGCGTTGAGGCTGACTAGAGACCCGAGGCAGAACACTTGTGAACTTAGAGTGGTTCTTCCAGTCGTTTCATTTTAAAATAATATTGCTGCTATTTGAATACTGTTTTACCTGTTTTAAATGGGTTTTACTTGCTCCTCTGATTTGGAAAAGAGCTGTGTTCAATGCTGTGGGGGTAGGAGGGTTCTCGCTCACTTCCGAATCTTTGCTCATCAGACACCGGGTCAGCGGTCTAGTTGCTGTTCTCGGCGCCGGGCAAGTCGCATAAAGCCGCCTGATGACGGGACAGCACAGCGGGCGCGCCGAAGGTAAGCCCGTCTGCGCCCGTCCGCGCCCGAACGTGCCTAGGGGCCAGGACCCATGCATCTTTTCCACCGGACCGCTATTGTTACTCCAGTTCACAGCTCAATCCGTAAAATAGCGCCCTGGGAGCAACATGTTTTCATCGTATCTCGCCTGAAAACATTCCGGATAATTGCCCACACTACACGTTTAAATTCTCCTCCCAGACTGCTACGCCCACTTTATCTACTGGCTTCTATAAACTCCTTTTGTGGAACTGTAGATCCTTGCCAAAGCATACGGCAGAGGTCTTGATGCTTGTACAAGATTACGACCCAGAAGTCCTGTTCCTTACAGAAACGTGGCTCAACTCCAACTCAGAGCCAGATATCGTTCAAGCACTCCACCAGGGGTACCTGATACTGAGGGTGGACAGAACGACAGGCAAGGGCGATGGGATTTCTATTATATATAAAGACCACCTTATCTATTGCCTGCTCGGGAACCCTCTCCTAAACTGTGAGAATGCTCATTTTTCAATAGAATTCACTCCACTCCACTCCACTCCTCTCCTCTCCCTCACAGGCATCCTTGTTTATCGGCCCCCGGGGCGATAGGTACTTTCTGTAAAGCTCTGTTAGAAGCAGTAATCAACCTAGTCAGTACTGCAACGAATTTTACCCTCCTTGGAGATTTTAATTTACACTTTGACGACTTGGGAGCAGTAACATCACTTGTATTATCGCGGGATCTCTCAGCCTTTCAGTTGCCTCAAAAGATTCTGCGAGCAACCCATGTCAAAGGGCACCGCCTTGATCCTGTGTTGTCTAACTTGGAGGACCTTAAAGGGAATGACCCCATTCCCATCCCATGGTCTGACCATTTCCTCATTCTCCTTTTCTGGTGCCCCACGTCACCACATCTTACCTCCAGTCTAGATGGACTCTGAACCGACTCTGGCCCGAGCTCTCCTTGGACAAGTGGGCCCATGAACTGGAAAGAACCAGATCTAAGCCCAATCATAGTCCAATTGAAGCCAATGATGACTTCTGTAACTGGACGCGCTGAATGTGGTCCTTCTAAACATATTGATAAAAAATACTGGTGGCACCCATAAATCTCCCTGGTTCTCTACTGAATTACGCACTTTAAAACAGCGTTGCATGGTATTGGAAAGAAGCTGGAGGAAAGATTTCTCACCCAACAAGAAACTGGAATATAGGACAGCCATCAGCATTTATAAAGCAGAAACAAAAAAAAGCCCAGGACTCCTATTACGAGGAAAAAATCCTGTCAGCCGCCAGTTTCCCCAGAGAAACGTTTCTTATTATACAAAACCCTGACCTGCCAGTTGCTCCCGACATTTCGGGTCAACGATGCAACAAACAGGCAGAGTTCTTTATTACTAGAATACTGAATATTCTTAAACTTCTGCCCAAAATTGATGATGAATGTGACACCCTAAATGAGCACGTAGGTCTGGGTCCACATACAACCGGACACTTGTCAGAGGTTATTCCTTCTCTTCCCCAGGAAACACTCTTGACTCTGCTGCCATCCGTTAAAAGCGGCTCGCCCAGGGATCTCGCATCACTAAACATCCTGAAAAAGGTAGCACCCATAATTGCCCCTACCATCACGGATGTGATTAATGCTTCACTTTCTACAGGGATAGTCCCCGACCCCCTCCACCCCCCCAATTGGAAAGGGGCCATGGTGAAAACAATGATAAAAAACCCAATCTGGACGCAGCGGACCTGGGCAACTATCGCCCCTTCTCCCTTCTTCCTGGGATCGCCAAGATCTCTGAGAAATACTTTAACCATACCCTCTCTAGTTTTCTTGAATCCCATAATCTGCTTCACCCCTCCCATGCAGGATTCCGCCCGCGACAAAGCACGGAAACAGCTCTGTTAGCGGTGGTGGAAGAAAGCAGAAAGATCCTGGACTCAGGAGGGTCATCAGCCATTATACTGCTCGATCTGAGCACAGCATTCAATATGGTGAGTCACAGTATCCCGATTCACCGTCTCAGAAACGTAGGAGTAACTGACACTGTATCGCAATTGTTGCGCTCCTTTCTTGAGGAAAGATTTTTCCAGATATTTGAAGGTGAGACCGTCTCTAAACCCTCGCCTTTTCTGTGTGGTGTCCCTCGGGGCTCATCGCTAAGCCCGACTCTTTTTAATGTTTATATGGCCCGCTGGCGGCTATTGTAGCCCCCTTTGGCATCCACATGGTGACCTACGCCGATGATACTCAATTGGTTGTAGCGTTGCACCAAGCAAATCCGAGGTCAAATGGCCTCTATTCCTATCTTGAGGAAGTTTCTAAGTGCATGGAGGCTTCCCTCCTTAAGCTCAATGGTGAAAAGACTGAGCTCATGAACCTGGGCAATCCTTCAAGCTTTACATTGTACACTATGTGGCCAGCATGTATGGGCCCAATTCCGGTCCCTAAGACCGAGATAAAAAGTTTGGGCGTCTGGTTAGACCAGAACTTGACATTCAGGGTGCAAGCAAGGAAGATGGCGGCCACTTGTTATGGCCTGCTCAGAATGGCCCTCAAAGTGCTTCCTCTTCTCCCTTCCCAGGCCAGAAAAATATTAGTCCAATCATATCCACTCTATAGGATAGATTATGGAAACGCATTATACGTGGGGGCCCCAACCGCAGTAGTTAACAAACTTCAAACTGTTCAAAACTGCGCAGCCAGACTGCTGTTGGAAGTGTCTAATCGGCAAAACCTGCACTTCACTCCCTTCATTGGCTACCGGTGAAAGAAAGAATTAGCTTTAAGGCTCTTTGTGTTGTCCACAAGTCCCTGCAAGGGAATGGGCCACCGATAAACTCGACCATGATCCGTCCCCATAAGGCCAACGGGAAACTGTGCTCGGATGAGCTTCACCTGGTTGAAGTCCCAAGGATTAAAAAGGCCAGAAGTGGTGGGCAACTTTTATCGTATAATGGGGCCAAACTCTGGAACGCACTGCCACTGTATCTTAGCAGGGAATCTAACCATCTTGCCTTGCACAAGCAACTGAAGACACTACTGTTTCCCTAAATTTTCTGCTATCTGTCGCTCGTCTCGCCAAGCGCTTGGATGCCTCCGGGTAGCCATGCGCTATATAAAAATTTCTTTAATTTTATTTCATTATTACAGTTTCTTTTTGTTCTGAGCATCTCTCCAAATGGGATTGCTCTTGTCTGTGAGGGTGGGTGAGCACTACTGGCATGCAGAATTGCATTTCATGCTGTTGGTTTCCTATATGATGTCAATAGTTTGTTACCAACTACTTGTATCTTGATGTACAAGCAGTGTATTGTTGACGTGCTCCGTTCTTTAGTGAATATTATATGTAGTATATAGTAAATGTTCCAAACTTTTATTGATACCTGTCCACAGTAGTATTACATCGTCAATTTAACGTCCCCAAAACAAGATGTTGTTCAAACACTCTCCTGAACCTCTCTCCAAATGAGTCTTCATTTGTATAGACCCATGTACAGGTTAGCATATGAGGTTGAAAATGTTGCCCCCCATGGCCACACCCTGAGTTTGGCGAAACCATTAATCATTGTGTGTGAAAATGTTATTATCTTGAAAGAAACACGTTAGTTAGATTCTTTACCTTAGAATAACCCCCAGACGTCAGACTGGATCCGGAAATTTTTGCGTAGCAGTACCCTTGCGCGTCGGTAGGTGTCGTCTGCGGCTCCATGTCTGTCGTTGGCGCCGGGATGATGTCGTCAGAGTACTTAGACGCCGCCCTCGCGCGCTGACGTCAGTTCTTCTTTTTTACACGCCAGCAAGCGCAGGTCCGGAGATAGCATACCTTAGTCACTTTTTGACTAAACTTTTTTGATCATTTTTGATCTCTTCTTGAGTCTTCACGACTCTTGGTGCCAGTAGGGATGTCCGGGTTCAAGCCCTGTACCGACTGCGCCCGACTGATGACGGTTACCGATCCCCACCTCCGGTGCCTGTATTGCCTTAGGGCCGACCACGACGACCGGTCGTGCCCCGACTGCCGGGCCTTGACGTAGAAGGCTAGACGGGAGCGGTCCCATAAGCGCCTCAAGGTCCGGCAGTCGGCCCGTGACGCTCGAGGTCCTGGTCCAGGAGGGGGTCGAGGGACCGGTCGCAGGGCCACAGTCATATGAAGCTCGACGAGTCGACACCATTAGTCGGGCTCAAAGTCCTCAGGTAAGAGGCACAAGAAGTCGAAGAGACGACATTGCTCTTCCGACTCCCCCCGACGCTCTCACGACGCGGCCGGGTGTTCGGGCGACACCGCCTCTGCGACTCCGCCAAAGGCGCCACGACCAGTTCCATACCCGCCGGTCCCTGGGCTGAACGCGACGCCGGAGGAGATAGAGGCCTTCCTCATGGCCCCGCGGCCCCGACTGGGAGTCTGGGAGGGCCGGGTGCTTCGGCCCCGGCGCCGTCGGATGCTTCGGCCCCGACGCCGTCGGATGCCTCGGCCCCGGTGCCGTCGGCGACTTCGGTCCCGACGCCGCAGGCTCCCGCTGGATCCAGTTGCGGATCCGGGTAGCCGCTGCTCGACCTCACGTCTGCGCCGGCGTCGACCCCCAGGGTGTTGCCCCCGGCGGCATCCCCGCACGGCGCCGACCCTGATCCCTCCCTCGGTCCGGATCCGGCATCGGACCTGCGTCGACCGACGCCGGCTGAAGAGCATTTCTTCTTTGATCCGGCTCCATCCTTTGACCCTGAATTTCAGGAGATGGAGGACGAGGGGGATTGGGAGGGATCTGAGGACCCTCTGACACGTGAGTGTCAGTCCTTTCAGGACTGGACAGAGGAGCTAGGGGAGGCCAGCGGTCTTTTTTTTTTTTTTTTAAAACCTTTATTTGCATCAATAGGATATACATGCATGGGCCCACATCCAGTCCGGCCGGCCATCGGTCAAAAGGAACAAAAGTCAAAGTAAGCGATACAAGGCCAGCTGGCAGGCAGGTAAACATAATCAAACAATACTAAGGATAGGACAATCGACATCAACGGCCCAATATCAGGAGCAATGAGGTTCATTTTATAATAGGGGGACAAGGCTCATGGCAGACTCATAAAGTACGGGAAAACAATAGACTGAAGTGTATCCACGGCAATATGGGAAGAGGGGGGGGGAGGAGGATGTGAAGACACGAGTCGATCGTAGTACAAAACAAGCGCAGAATATATTAAAGAAGCATACAAGTACTACCAACTTCTCACGCCCCCCACCCAATAATACGCTAGCAAATTCAAGAGGAGCGGATAAACTGCACTATCGAAGCCTACTCGCCATACTAGCCCGGGGGAAAAAAAGGGGGGGGGGGGAGAAGAAGGGAGAGGAGGGAAAGGGGAAAAAATAATAAAAAGCTGGGGGGGAAACTGAGGGGAGGATACCAAAAAAAAACAAAAACAGGATAAGGAGAAAAAGGGGAAACAAAGAAAAGAAATATAAACGGAGAAACACATGCGTGCAAGATGGGCGCCACCCCGGGCCAAGCGTCCCTCGGCCAATAATACAGAAGAGAGTGGAGAGCTGGCGAGAAGTAGGGTACGGCAATCGCAACGGTAATACCGAAGCTAATAAAAGTGGCAGAGCAACAGACCCCAACCCACCACGCCAGAAAAGCAAGGACAGAAGCGGCACCTCTATAAAGGGGATAGAAAAGGGCCATAGAACCAAAAAGAAAAACATCTGAGAGACCCCGCCCACCTGTCCCACCCCGCACCCCTGCAGAAGGCTACGGCCTACCCTCCAAACAGCGTGCCTGTCGCCCTAATCCGAAACCCGAAATATAGTAAAGAAGAAAGTAGAATGAGGAGACAAAAAGAGGAAGGAAGGGGATTATGAAATAAAATAGAACGTGAGGGAGGAGCCAAAAGGTACAAACAAATACACTCAGCCACGACCCTCCCAGAACCATCAATGGGATAGCCATCAAATCAGTACTACACCTTCACATACAGCAGCAACCCGCGGGGGGGGGGGAGGGGGAAATCTGATCGTTTCACAATGTCGAAAATACAAGCATCAATGCAAAGGACAAGTAAACCAGCAGTCCATCAATATTGCGCCACTTATCCCCAGCCCTTCCTAACCACGAAACCAACCCAATAAAGGATAACATGGAGCGGACCACCCAGCATAGAATAATCGCAATGTCGACCAGGGTTACGGCAGGGAGAGCTACCATACCAATGAAACACAAAAAGTCAATGAAGCCAGTCAATTGTAGCAGCAACGATAGGGCAATCAAAGGCAAGCCGTAGCCCAGCTTCGCAGTTCGACAATGCAAAGGTACCCCTCCAGGGAAAAAGTTCGATTCCATCGAAGCGGGAGCAAACAGCGGTCCACCACAGGTCCCAGGTGTCCGGGATGGAGCAGATCTCTGCGTCGTGTGCAAGTCCTCGAAGTCCGGGCGGCGAAGAAACGGAGGTTCAAAAGCCACCGACCCATCAAGCGGCTGAAGAACAGCGGCAGCAACTTCTGGCTCAGCCGAAGGGGGCGAAGCAATGGAGGCATCAAAACGATAGGGGGGCATGAAGGAGCGGCGACCCAAAATGGCGGCGGGCCGCATAGGGTCGGTAGAAGCACCGGGGGCCAAGACAGCATATAAGGACATCAAGGCGTCCAGGACATCTCCGAGCGTGGGCTCTCGAGCACACGCCCAGGCCCCCGCGCAATCCGGCCAGCAAAGGTCTTCGGTGCAGAGCGGAGCACCCCCCACGTTATCGGCAGCCATCTTGTGAGTTTCACCGCCCCGCACTCCACCGCGGGCCCCCCAACAGTTCCCGAATGCAGGACTTTACAGATCTCCGGAGGTTCCCAACAACGGCCCCACCGGCACAGAGCGGGTAGGCGCTCGATGGGGGGCCCCCTCTGAACAGCGGCGGGCCCCAAAAGCAGAGCCAGGCACGGGGTCTAGGGCTGCCGGACAGAACAAAGGCGAAGGGACCCCTTCACACAGTTAGCCCCCAACACATCTCGTCCCCCTCCAGCCGCACGGTCCATAAATCGGGGCCGGTTCAGGATCACTGGGGCATATACTCAACGGCTCCCACCAGTGGCTCACTTCCGCGGCCGGGGCCGGCTATCTCAGCACCGCCGGTCGGGTCCCACAGGCGAGGTCCCGGTCTCGAGCGCCCGGAGGCCTCGATCGTTTCAAGGGCACAGCTACGGACCCACAGCACGCAGGAGCTTCCGGGCCAGACGGTGAGTAAGAGCGGATCGTTAAATTCCAAAATCTGTAGTGAAGTATCGTCACAGTTCAGGATATATTGCAGGATATTCGAGATTGGCCGGAGGGCCGACGGAGCTGAGCTAAAAGGCGGCCATCACGCTCTCAGGCTAGGCTCCTCCTCCGAGGCCAGCGGTCTTGATACTTCCCCTGACACTGGCTTTGTCTCCCCTCCTACTGTGGCTACGGAGGAGGGGGCTCCTTATAGTGTGGTGCTGACGTGGGCAACCAAGGCCTTGGCGCTTATGCTCCCCGTCGCTACTGTGAGGTCGAACATCCTCACTGAGGTCCTTTACTCCGCAGACTGGCGCTCCGGAGCCTCTGCTGCAGTTTAATGAGGCTCTCATGAATGTCCTGTTGGGCACCTGATCAAGGCCCGCTACAGGCCCCCCTGTAGATAGGAACGTCGCCAGGCGCCACCGCGCAGCTCCGGGCGACCCTAGCTTCCTGTCCACCCACCCCAACCCCAACCCCGAGAGCCTGGTTATCCAGGCCTCTACTTCCCAATCCGCATTCCCGACTGCACCCCCAGATCGGGAATCCAAAAGGTATGAACAGTTGGTTAAGAAGCTGTTTTCATCCTTCGGTTGTGGTTTGCGGTAAGTCAACACCGCTTGCCTTTTGTGCCGTTATACCCACTCTCTGTGGGATACGGTTGCGGCCGTGCTGCCAGAGTGCCCGGCGGAGGCCCGGGCGAAGCTCTCTCAAGCCCTGGCGGAGGGACGAGACGCAGCTCGGTATTCTATACGATGTGGGCTGGATACCACAAACTCGCTGGGCAGGGCGATGTCAACTACGGTGGCGGTTCGCCGCCACGCCTGGCTGCGGTCCGCCAACTTCTCTGCCGATGTCCAGAACACCCTCATGGACATGCCGTTTGATGGCAGCCACCTCTTTGGTGGCAAGGCAGATAATGCGCTTGAACGCTTCAAGGACTCCAGGGCTATGGCCAAGTCCTTGGGCCTCTCGGGCCAGCGTCAGTAGGCAGTCTGCCTTTCGATCCTTTCGTGGCCAAGGAAGGGGCGCCCCTTCACGTCCTTCCAGCCACGGGCCACAGTCTAACATCCAGTGCGGTGGTGGCGGACGTGGTAACTGCCGTGGCGGTGCCAGGGGACAACGGCGCGGCCAGTCGTCATCCACCCCCGCAGCATCTGCCCGAAAGCCCTCTTAGTCCGAGCTTTCAGGCCCATTTGATGCCAGTGGTGGGCAGGGTCCGCCCCCTACTGGCGCACCATCACTTCGGACAGGTGGGTGCTGCAAATCGTCCGAAGGGGCTACTCCCTCCCCTTCGAGGCGACCCCTCCAGCCATTCCATCGCAGTACCACCGCGTGTCGGGGGATCACTTGCATATTCTTTAAGAGGAAGTTTCGGCCGTCTTGGCCAAGGGGGCCATCGAGCGCGTTCCTGGGCCAGAAGTAGGACGTGGTTGCTATTACCCCTACTTTCTGGTTCCCAAGAACGGCAAAGGGGGCCTACGCCCTATCTTGGACCTATGGAACGTCAACGGCTTCCTCCCGCATCCGCATCCCTCGAAAGAGGAAGAGAGGCTCCACCGTCTGAACCCAAAACGTGCATTCTCATACTATCTGGATCGCACACGCTAGTTCCGGGTGGATGACCAACTCTTTGTTGGTTACGTGGGCGCTAAGAAGGGACGGGCGGTGCACAAACAAACCATCTCTCGGTGGGTCGTCTTGTGCATCAAGATTTGCTACTCCTTGGCAAAGATGGAGCCTCCTGTTGGGCTGAGGGCCCATTCCACTCGGGCCACGGCAGCTTCTACTGCCCTGGGTCGGGGAGTCCCCTTGCAGGACATCTGTCAGGCAGCTACGTGAGCCTCGCTGCACACGTTCGCTAGACACTACTGCCTGGACAGCCAGGTCCGGAGAAATGGCTTCTTTGGCTGTTCCGTTCTCCAGGACTTTCTGGTGTAATCTTGGTTCGCAGACCCACCACCGGGGTTGGTATTGCTGGGGTATCTATTCTAAGGTAAGGAATCTAACTAACGTGTTTCTTTCAGATGAACAAGTTACTTACCTTCGGTAATGATATATCTGTAAGAAACATTAGTTAGTTAGATTCCTTACAGCCCCATCCATCCTCCCCGTTCTGCGAACCGATATCTATGGTTAAGGTCATCCCTTTCATGGCCCTAGTTTCATGGCACCAGTGTTGGTTTTTATCATGGCTCTGCGTTTCTGGCGCGGAAAAGCTGTGTATAAGA
The DNA here is from genome assembly GCF_964261635.1 of Lissotriton helveticus. Classification (NCBI taxonomy): domain Eukaryota; kingdom Metazoa; phylum Chordata; class Amphibia; order Caudata; family Salamandridae; genus Lissotriton; species Lissotriton helveticus. The sequence goes on from NC_136068.1 coordinate 1,739,015,896, forward strand.
ACTGACGTTAGCGCGCAAGGGCGGTGTCTAAGTACTCCGACGTCTTCCCGGCGCCAACGACTCCGACAACGGACGCGGAGCCGCAGACGACGCCTACTGAGGCGCAAGGGTACTGCTATGCAAAATTTTCTGGATCCAGTTTGACGCCTGGGGGTTATTCTAAGGTAAGGAATCTAACTAACTAATGTTTCTTACAGATATATTGTTACCGAAGGTAAGTAACTTGTTCTTCAAGCACCAGCTGAATCATTTCAAGTAACATAACAGTATGTTTATATAGTGCAGCTAGTCTGAAATCTACAAAGTGCTGTATAGCCTTCATGCCTTGGTCTGTGGTGATGCATTTGCATAGGGAACAAACATCCATAGTCACTAACAGGTGTCCATCCACCCATTCCACATCTGCCAACTTACTCAGCAAATCCCTTGTGTCCTGTATGCAAGAGGGTAGATTTCTCACTAAGGGTTGGAGAAGTAAATGAATGTATACTGAAAGTCTTTCCGTGGGAGAGCCTATTTCAGAAATATTTGGCCTACCCGGTGGAAAAACACTTTTACAATGGATTTTGGGTAGTATGTAGACACACGGACACACTGGGTTGCTGTTGTAGAGCTACTTGTATTCCACAACTGTAATCAGACACTTGTCTCTCCAATGTTGAGTTTGTGTTCTATTTTTGAATTTGTGAGTGAGAGAGGATTAACTTCTAGTTTTGTGTAAGCTATCAGTTCGGATAGTTGTCTGTCAATCTCCCCTGGCTAGTCTATTTTATTAATCAGGACCACGTTCCCTCCTTTGTCAGCTTCTCTGATGACTAGAGAATCATTGTTCTTTAGAGTATCCAGTGCTTTTCTTTCACTTAAAGTAAGATTGTTTGATGAGTGACCAATGTTGAAAATTTGTCAACGTGGTTCCTACCCGTGAAGTGAGGAGTAAACTTGGACTTATTTTTTAAGCCACTGTCTTGACTTGGTAGATTGGTAATCTCTAAATCTGCACGGAGGGTCTGTGTGGGATAGGGATCATCTTGATCGTTCAAAGATAACAACATTTCAAATCCCTAATATCACCCACTGTGGCGCTTTGTGAGCACACTGATGGTGATTGTATGGTATGTTCATACGTGTATTTGTTCTTAAAATACTTGTGTGCAGTTTGAGTTTTCTTGTGAATTTAAAACATTGGTAAAGCATTTGGGCAAAAACTTAAACCTTTGCTAAGTAATTTTATTTCTAGTTCATTCAATTCGTGATCTGAAAAATTCACATAATTTATGATGTCATTGATTTCCATAGTAAGGGGTACAGTGGTATCATCACCCCTTACTTCTGCTACCTGGAGATTGACCCTCACTTTCCTTTTGTCTTGTGTCTGTTTCAATTTCGCTCTCCTGGTTTTCTTGAAGCGTGTTCCTTCCTGTATTGTTGTTTGTTCCCTTTGCGGAATCTTTGTAACTGTAAAAAAAGAAAAAGGGATCTGAAAAGGTAGTGGTAGTTGGCATTTCTGGTACAGTAGACTCACCACTTGTTTCACTATTAATACTAGCGATAGCTGATGCACTAGTAGTGATAGATATATGTGAAGTGCGTTCTAATGTATCCATGGGTGTATTCGATTTTACATTATCAAACTTTCTAGCAAAAGGATACACTCTGCTATTAGAGTGATCTCTCTCATCCTCCTGGTAATTGATATTAGACTATCAACATGAGACTTTGTTTGTGACCTTTTTAGTGTGTGCTTGGGTGCTATTTGTGTTGCAGTTCTCCAAGCACTCCAGTTCTGCTTCACTCTGAGTACAGAGGTGTTAGAACAATGCTTGAAGCCCTAACATTACTGCACTTAATGATGGACAGTTTCTGGATGAGACATAGAAATTGTTTATCGTAGTTGTCGTCTTTGAACTTTGACTGGCTATTTAGGATGTTTTCAGTCTGCTTTAAAAGTGAGCAGTAAAAATTAGTTCAATGACAACAAATAGTAAAGCAATCAGTAGAAAAAGGTTTAGATCTTTGGAAGATATGTAATATAAAAATCTTTTAAATGTATGTGAAATGATTTTATTAAGATATTTCGGGTATATGTACATATTTGTGCATTAAGGCATAACTAACATTTGTGGAATTGAAAAGAATGTTTGTCTTCATTCCATTTACTACACCTCACAAAGGCAATCCCATTTCTAAATCTGGTATTGCAAGATGGATTGTTAACTGCATTCAAACCTGCTATGCTAAAACTAAACCAACGTTAGCTAAACCTCCTAGAGCGCATTCCACTCGTAAAATAGGAGCATCTATGGCCTTTTTAGGTAACATCCCTATAGCTGACAGTTGTAAAGCAGCACAATGGTCGACACTTTTAGCACACAGACGGCCGGGCATATATTAGGTCTGGTCTTTTCCAATATTTCGGCAGTAAGCACAGCTACGCCCTGTTGTATAGCTCCTATATATCCTTATATCGTGTTAAGTTAGCATAGGTGCATTTGAGATTTAAACGCCATTTTTCCTTTCTTGCAACTTCTGCACACGACCCTTAATTGTTGACTTAGCTTTCAACCTAGTGGTTTGCCGTGGTGTATGTGAGAATAATATGTTATTGCTCTGATATCAGTTTTGTTTAATAAACCATGTCTGCACGGAGAGTGCTGAAGTTTCAGGAGCAACACGATATGGAATTGTTATGAGGTCTGATCTCCACGCCTTCATAGTCATAACACAAGTGCAGCCTTTGCCAACTTGGGCTTGAGGCGGGATTGATATTGCTTTGCACGAGAATTGTTAACACACTTGATGCGGTGCACATGCAGAGAGAGCTGGTGTATGCTGATGTGATTCCTTCATGCTAGGACACTAAGGTATGGGCCCGCCCTAAAACAACCCAAAGAGACCTTCTTAGCTAATAATATAATATATGTGTTAGGGAGGGTGAGATATAAGTGTTGTTAACTCTTATTCATTACAGCATGTTAACATGCTGTCACCATTCGCTTTTTATGTCTTAGTAACTATGCTGATAATTTTGCTACTGATAATAAGTATACTTGTATTATCTAAGATACTGCGCCTGAGAAGACGGCATTAGTAAATAAACATTTCAAATGCACATGTGTCTTCTTTACTCCATGTTCTGGTTTGTAATGATAATATAACGAAAGAGTGTTCATGAGTCCCACGTACCCTGAGGTACTGTAAGTTCATGTTCTGGTTTGTCTAAACATTGGGAGTTTGATATGTCCAATGAGACACTGTAGCTAGCTCGGTAAGGGGTGAGTTGGTTGCTAAGGTAAGTTTTGGGACACCCTAATTTGCCGAGGTTCCACTCCTCTGTGCACAGTTCTGTGTGAGTACAGAAACCCTGCAACATGGCGCCCAACGGTTTCGGTGGTCTTATATCATGACACTCGAGTAGTTTATCGTTCATGCCTTAACCCCTTCACATCCGTTTCCGGAAAACGGGGTGTCGGTGAAACCTACCTATTTTTTGAAATAGGTCTTTATTCAAGCTTGATTCTTTCTCAAACGGTTTCTTTGAATTACTACCCAGTTGTGCTACAAAGTATTCTTTGTGTGTTCTTGTTTCCAGTGTTGTCATGGCGGCGGTGGCTATTGCGCAGCATAGTCGCGTAGCGGTACGCAACCATCTTCAGACGTACCAAGTCCCAGTAGATGGGATGGCTGTGATTTTCGTGGTATGTGCAGATCCGGCGTTTCCTTACGAGTTGTTTTACTCTTGGGTTACGTTTCCGGCTGTGGACGCTAATTCTGGTTTGTTCCACTCCTACACCGCCTCGGATGTCCCGGCTGAATATACGCCGTACAGGGCATTGGAAATACCTATTGATCATTGGCAGCATCGAGTTTGGTTTGATGGCGCCCTTCCCCACTCTTTGTCCGCTGCGAGGTTAGGTCCACTCTCAATTCCAGGTACAAATTGGCCTGCGTTGGGTGGCTTTACCCCGCACCCGAATCACGGGGCTTGTACCCTGGCTGAAATTCGCAGGCTACATGTAGTTTCTATTTCCGTGATTCGTGCTTTAGTGCAATACATCGGTCGACATCTTCCTGGTGGTCCCCAGGGGGGTGCGGCCGCTCCCATGGAACGAGGCGGAATGCGTCTCAATCCAGTGATGGTTAATTCGGTTTTTGGTGCGCGTCCTGTTGACAACGATGACTTCCCATTCTGGCTAGCAGAGAAGTTTGATCAACTGGAGGCGGTTTTTCCGAATTCTACTCCTGCTGATAAACATAGAATGTTACGATTACTCTACCAAAGGATATTACTCCTGAACTTGCTGACTGTGAAAGCTGGGGAAAAACATTTGCGGCAGTTTATACGAGGTGCTTCGGCACCCCGTCTATGAATGCCCTGCCTGAAATCATTAGACGTGTTCAGAATGATCACGGTCCAGAGGCAGCGGTTGAATTGGGTATGCGCCTGTGTGGTTCTTTTGAGATTGTAAGTGATCTCATTCTCTCCAATGTTAAAGGAGATGCAGTTAACTTTCAGGTGTCGAATGCTTTGGCTGCTCTGCCCGATGCCGACAAACCCCGCCAGTTAGCAAAGATTGTGGTGGCCGCTTATAAGACAATTGGCCGCACAAGTAGAGGTCTGAAATATTTTCCAGTGAAGGATAAAAAACAACCTCAGGGACAATCTGCAGTGACAGATGTCCAGCCCAAGTCCAAAAAACAGAATTGGCCTAAGAAACAGACACAGGGGAAGCAGACTAGGCAAACTAAGGATTCTGTTCCTGCAATACAAGCTCCTGCGCCGGCAGACAGAGTTTATGATTTGCGCGATCGCGCGATGATTAAATCACCTGATCGTTTTCAGGGTTCTGATCAACGCTCTCCTCGTTCCTTTCAGGAAACATCGGCCCAGAAGACCGGTGGTGGAGGAGGGGGTGGACGTGGACGTGGTGGCCAGCAAGGACGTGGTCAGTCCCGCCAGACAGACGGCGCAGTGAAGCAGGAGGATTCTACGCCTAAGCGTCCGCAGTTTGCGAAGAAGAAAGTCGCGGCCTTAACAGCGCATAGATATGCCACAGATAGTGAGAACGCGGCTTCGGAATCTGACGTGGGCTCTGACCTTGCTGGACAGCGCGGCGGAGATTACCATAGTCAGAGAGGCGCTCCGTCCACTACTGAGGGTGACAGCGACTGAAGTTTTTGTTGTTATAGAAACAGCCGATACGAGATTGGCTCCCCCTGAAAGACTTTTTGAAATTGTCCTGTTAATTGAAGGTGACATACAGCGTACTGTCAGAGGGGTATTTTGGGAGAACCTTTCGTCTACGTACGACATTTTGCTTTCCGAGGCTGACTGTCCCCCACCTTTTGTGCTCGCAGCGCCGCGAGGGGAGGAGGTAATCCTTCCCAGTTTCGCGCACACTGTCTCAACTGAGCATGCGCAGCATTTTGCAGAAGAGTGGGCTCGTGCTCTTGCACCGGCTCTCTACCGCAACCAATGTGGTTGGGACAAATTGTCCCCATGCCACGAAATTCCTTTGCGGTCTGAGCCGCAGCCTCAGCCTCAATATCCCATACGGCGTGAAGCTAAAGCGGCCGTCGCAGAAATCCTTGAACAATTGGAATATCAGGGAGTTATTGAAACGTGTGTGTCACCAATGAATAATCCCCTTTTTACTGTGACCAAACCTGACGGATCATATCGTTTGGTATTGGATTACCGGCATTTGAACTCGCATTGCCGTAACTGCGCAGTACAGAATACTCACGGCTCTGCCCTAGTGGATAGTCTAGTGCGTAAGCGTTTCAAGACAACGCTTGACATTTCCAATGGTTTTTATGCCCACAGACTGGATGGCTTTAGCTCCCAATGGACAAGTTTTACGTCCGCTGGTGTGCAAAAATGCTTCCGGCGACTCCCAATGGGCTACAAAAATAGTCCTGGGGTCTTCACCTCCAGAATAGTCACACTATTGGAGGGAATCGATCCGGATGCATGTTCTTATGTGGATGATATTTATCTCACAGACGACGAAATTTGGATGCATCTGTGTCGAGTGAATTCCATAATTTGTACCTTTGCAGACATGGGTTACAAATTTAATTTTGCAAAATCGCACATTGCAGAACACACAGTGTTGTTTTTGGGCTATGAGCTCAACAATGAAGATAGAGGTTTGGCTCCTCACTTCTTAGAGAAGTGCGCACAATTGCGCGCTCCAACAACACTGAAAAAATTACAATCTTTACTGGGCTTTTTGAATTTCGGCAGAACTTACATTCCGGATTATGCCCAGCGTATCAAGCCTTTGTATGCTTTGATACAACCAACTTTCTCAAAATCATGCTGGCTGCCTGAGCATTCAGCCATTTTGCAATCCTTGCAGGCTGATCTGCTCGCTTCTAAATATTTACTGACTCGTGATAACCACACCAACCTGGTAATAAGAATAATTCCTGGGACGGTGGGTTTCACATACCTCACTTTTAATGAAGGTGACACAGTACCTATTGCTTACAAGTCACACTTGTACACTTCGGCTGAGATGCGGTTTCCCACAGTGGAAAAGGTTTTAACTGCTGTACAGATGGCTATTCTAAAGGAACGAGCACTGTCTCAGGGGAAACGCATGCTAGTGGTTACACCCTGTCCTCACTTGGAGGCAGTCACGAAAGCCAGTGTACCGAATTCAAAGGCTTTGCACCCTCGGTGGATTCAGTGGGCAGCGTCATTGTCATCCACGGATGTCATGTTTATTTTTGACGCTTCCTTACGGTCGCAGGAGTACTTGCAGTATGAATTCGTTCATCCTGCTCCTCTGGCTATGCGACCTTTGGAGGACTTCCATTGCATCATTTACACTGATGGGTCGGCGCAGGTTGCGCATGGCTCTAAACATGCCTACGTTTCCGCATGCGCCATTGTGGTCGGTGCTATGTTGAATGATGAGTTCGTTTCCAGGGAAGTGCACACGTTGCCCCTGGGCGATTGCACCGCACAATTGGCAGAGCTTCGTGCTCTCTTACTAGCTTTGGAGTACGCAGATCCAAGTGTTACTACTCTAATTGTAAGTGATTCTTACTACTGTGTCCAGTCTTACAATGAAAACTTGTTCTTTTGGATTCAAAATGATTTTCATGATTCCAAGGGTAGCACAATAAAACATAAAATGATCTGGGTTCGAGTGGCAGAGCTTAAGGCTATGTTGCCACTCGTTTATGTGATTCATACTCTCGGTCATCAGCGCGTAGGAGTTCACGCTGTTGGCAACTCGCTTGCTGATGAAGCAGCGAAATCAGCAGTATCTACATACTTAGTTGCAGCAGTTACTAGGTCTAAAACCAAGATTGATAGCGACATCTTGGCAGCGATTGCTGCCTCTGAGAAGGGAAGTAAACATCCTGCGGGATTCCCTTCGAAGTATAAATACCACTTAAGTCCCGAAAAGGTTCCTTTTGTGACAATTCCTGATGTTGGGGAACGGCTGATTCCCAACTCGGATCGCAGAACAGACTTGATTACAGCGGCTCATGAAGGTGTGGCGTCTGCGCATGCGGGCGTCTCAGCCACTGTAACGCAACTACAACAACGTTTCTGGTGGCGGGGACTGTACAAACAGACGCGTGATTATGTCCTTCTTTGTGACATATGCCAGCAGATTAAACCTTCAACTGCTACGCGTCCGCCACAGACTCAGTTGTACATTTCTAATAAACCACTAGGCTGTGTTTATTTAGATCACTGCGGTCCTTTTTCATCTGATACTGCGTATAAGTACATCTTAGTAGCAGTTGACTCATGCACACGCTTTGTGTGGGTATGGCCACATCGCAGCGCTGATTCACGGACTGTCATTAGAGATTTGCGTATCTTTATAGGGATTTTTGCCTGTGGTACCTTCCATTCGGATCAGGGTCCGGCTTTCGCCTCTAAGGCGTATAAGGATGCCATGACTTCGATGGGGGTCCAAGTCAAGTTTTCGTCACCCTACAGACCTGAGGGTAATAGTGTAGTTGAACGAATGAACCGTGATTTAAAGCAATCTTTGACAGCCCGAGTTATAGGCACTGGCAGAAACTGGCTGGCTCACCTCTATGGCGTGCAGCGTGCTCTTAATAATCTCCCTAGAAGGTCTCTGGGTGGGCGGACCCCATACGAAATGCTCTTTGGCATCAAGATGTACGTCCCTGACCTTGACGGTCTAGACTCTGTGGTTCGCGCCACTTCCTTTGACGCAGATGAACATTGCAATGTTTTACAGAATCTACAAAAGACCAGAGACAGTCTTGCAAAGGAACATTTGCCCTCCACATCGGATGATGCGTTGCAGATCCCGGTAGTTGGCTGGATACCCCAAGTTGGAGAACTGGTTCGAGAGAAGATCGACAACAAGAAAGAGTTTGGTCCCTCCTATCGAGCTCCGGTCCCAGTGCTTGGAGTGAAGGGCACGAGAACAGTCATTTTACCACCACTTCCAGGTCGTAAGGAAAACAGGTTTATTTCAATTGACAATGTCAAGATACACAGAGTGGCCGATTCTTCTTAGCATGACACCAGCTGTTTCCTGTCCTTCCATTGTGAGAAATTCAATTATGCCCACTGCTTTGAATATTGAACCTGAAGTGGCCATCGAATTACCTGCTGTTTCCAGTCCATTATTAAATAATTTGCCCGGAACTAACGTTGATGAATTGGACTATACATACCCCACTGATTTGTCCATGCCTGACCTGCAAGCTCGTTTAGCCACGGAATCCAGATTTTCATTTGACTCTGCTTCCCTTGCCTCGAAAAAACACTCTCAAATTGCAGTATATGCTAGCCTGTTTAAGAAACATTTTTTGATACCTCCTTGGATATACATTTGGCTGGTCCTTTTTTCGGTTTACCTTTTTATGTCAATTGGTTTTGTGTTTTATTTTTTTCGGATTATGAATGGACACTATGTCGAGGAGAGAACTTGCATTACTCATTTAAATGGAACATTGGCCCCACTTTCCTCTTCACATTCTACACACAGATTAAAAAGAGACTTGACTTTGGTTAACATCACAGCTTGGCCTGTTCTGGATGGAATCGCGTGGGATGCAGTTCGTTTTCAGATTCATGGCCCAACGGAAGTCGTTAATGTTCCTAATGTACTAAGAGTTAATATGGGGGATGTGGTGAAACAAAACATTCGTTCTGATGATTGGGATGTTAATGCTGTGGAAAGTTTGTTTTCTGATTTGAAGTACTATGCTGCTTTTGATGCTGAGGATTTATATTTGGAATCTGCTAATTATGGTGAATTGTTCTGTTACCAACATTATGGCAATCACTTCTTACACAAGACATCTTCCCGAAGGGATGCTGTTAATTTTACACAGTGGGAACATTGCCCGGCACCTACACAAGGGAGTTCAGAAACGTTTCTTAAAAAGTATACTTATTTCACTGACTTTAACCAGTCCAATCCCGAGTCCTTTTATTTTAAATTTCACAAACAGCCACTGTCCAAGGTTAGACTTACCGATACAAAATTGTTGTACTCGAAGGCCTTCCTAGATCAATTAGTTACTGGGGGCTATGAGTTATGGAAGGAAACAATAGACCTTAAATCAGTTTGGGGTTCAAGGGCCTGGCAGGTACGAGGCACTGAGGCTTTGCACCGTGCATGTCTCATCCCGAATCATATGTTGTTTTTAAATGAAACCATTTCCCAGACCACATGCTTTGGATTGGCTACATCTAAAAGGTTAAACACCCCGTCTTTCCCGGAGTTGGAGGAATATGAGGATTGGAGTAATTTTACTCAATTGTCCATTAAAGATATACAGGCTCTGCTTCTTAATTCCTCCTTTAACATTTCCAGTATGAATCCCAAGGGTTGGCTGCTTTGGCACCGTAGTGCTGATTCTTGTCAAAAAAGGTTTTTAAATATGACTGACGGTTTTAAGACTGTTAGATCTGATCCCCGGTTTGATTTGGGTCATACTGTCACCTCTTACTCTGTGGGCAAGTTGTGTCAAGCTTGGCTGAAACATTCAACTTTACCTGCGGTTAAGTATCACCTTTCCAAACTGAATGCAGACGTGGATTTGAATGATTTCATTAAAGGCCCAGCTAGTGGCAGGTCGAAAAGGTGGTTATATGGGGTTTACAATGAAATTTGGAAACTCTCACAGATTGAGGCTGCTTCACGCCTTAGGGCTATTGATCAGGCGAATCTTGAGAAAGTGCTTGCAGTTGTTGACAATAGCATTAACGTGCTTTCCTCTAGAATTTACACATTAGATAATATTGTGTCGTCTGTTGTTGATATTGTGCATGATGAAGTGTCTGTATTATACCATGGTCAAAATCAATTACGTTCAATCATGCAGTTTGCATGGACACTTCAGACTCTGAAAATGGGTAAAGTTCCCTGGGGATACATGAAAGTTTCCTCTTTATTTGCACCGTTTAATTTGACAGACAAACAACGCTTGCTTTCAATGCGTGATGCTTCCTTTTCTATGCTACATATTGAAAGGTTGGAATCTTTACCTTTTTCTGTGGCAGAGGCCACTGCTGCTACGTGGCTTATCCACGGTTTAATAACGCTGCCTTTTGCTTTATATAAGTTTTCGAATTGTATGAAATATGTGCCAATAGGTCGTTTTGAACCCTTAGGTAGCGGTTTTCTTCATGAGGTCTGGTCACTCCCATACACATACAGATGTTTCAAGGATGAACAAGAAGTTTATCTGACAGGGGATGAGTGTACTGAGACGCCAGATCATTCTTTAATGTGCAGACACATACAGTTACACGGTTCATGTAACAAGGACCGACCGAATATGGCTTGCGTTTTACAGGGCACGCCAGTTCCTGCTATCATCCCCACGTTTATATTGTTAGAGAATGGTAGTTATTTAATGCTCAATAATGAAAACTGTTGTGGTTTAATTAAAGGTATAGCTTTCATAGTAACAGTAAGTGAGCGAGTTATTTGCTGCAGAAATGTTCTTTATCCTCCCACACGTGAACATAGGGAGTCTTCCATTTGGCCACAGATACCGACCTTGGGAGCAGAATTCAGCGGCATGGCTAGAATAAGAGCTCTATTGTCCCAGAAAGAGGTGGCCTTGAGCTCGGCCCGTGAAACTTTCGTGCTTCACATTGCTAACACCCGTACGGAGGTTCAGGCTCTTTTAAACACTGATTTGCCTTTGCATTTCGGAGCCATGGTCCGTTCTATCTTTAACGCATCCTCCACAACGGGCCTAGCACATTTTTTTAAAGTTGTTAGCGGTGGTCTCGTGACTTCCTTTGAGAAGATTTTTGGAGTCATCCCTGCCTTCTTCCATTCTATTTTTTCGTCCTTATTTGGAGGGTTCCCGTTTTTACTTGCATTAGCGGCTGGCGCATTGGTGGTTTTCTGCCTTTTTAAATATGGATGCCCTTCCTGTGCAAGACCACGCACAGCTGCTACTGACGCGGTTTCGCAACCGCATGCTTGATTATTATGGCACACTGCCGTTGGCGACTCTAAGCACGGCGTTTGGATTATCTTTTCGGTTCTCCTATTTCACCTGTGTCCAGCCTGTATTTTGCTGCCTGACCTGTGATTTCCTTTGGGCCATTGATTTGTGTCTCTGCGGACCAATATCTTCTGACGTCGATTTTGATCAACTGATGAGTCCTATCATTGCTCACGAGTTGGTTTGTTCTGACGAAAGGATTATGGCCTTGGCGGTGGCACATGGACTAATGGGTCCCTGGGATGTGTTGTCGGCAGCGCAAAATTTCTTGGAACAAAGTTTTCTTGAAAACCCACCGAGCTGTCCTCTGATGGTTATAGAGGATCCGGTGCTGGAAGATCACGTATGTTCCTTTCATCTTTTAAATTGGATGGCTGAACTGTTTTCGGATGAGGACAGTGACTTCCTCCTGGAGGCTGTTGCAGCTTACTTTTCATATACAGTCTTATCATAGACACTGCCTCAAATTGACATGCTGATTGATAGCATTTCCTTGATTTTATTGACTTTTGGTCAAGACATTTTATTTTTGCTTGCCTATTGGCTTGAGCCACATTATACTTGTGGGCTATTTTTTAGCATTAGTTTTTATAATTGAATTTTTATTCATGCGCGTTTATAATTGGATTCTGCTCTCATGTGATGGCACTTCTGTTATCTTATTTAGTCCGTTCTCGGATCATGGGGGGGTGTTGTATAGCTCCTATATATCCTTATATCGTGTTAAGTTAGCATAGGTGCATTTGAGATTTAAACGCCATTTTTCCTTTCTTGCAACTTCTGCACACGACCCTTAATTGTTGACTTAGCTTTCAACCTAGTGGTTTGCCGTGGTGTATGTGAGAATAATATGTTATTGCTCTGATATCAGTTTTGTTTAATAAACCATGTCTGCACGGAGAGTGCTGAAGTTTCAGGAGCAACACGATATGGAATTGTTATGAGGTCTGATCTCCACGCCTTCATAGTCATAACACAAGTGCAGCCTTTGCCAACTTGGGCTTGAGGCGGGATTGATATTGCTTTGCACGAGAATTGTTAACACACTTGATGCGGTGCACATGCAGAGAGAGCTGGTGTATGCTGATGTGATTCCTTCATGCTAGGACACTAAGGTATGGGCCCGCCCTAAAACAACCCAAAGAGACCTTCTTAGCTAATAATATAATATATGTGTTAGGGAGGGTGAGATATAAGTGTTGTTAACTCTTATTCATTACAGCATGTTAACATGCTGTCACCATTCGCTTTTTATGTCTTAGTAACTATGCTGATAATTTTGCTACTGATAATAAGTATACTTGTATTATCTAAGATACTGCGCCTGAGAAGACGGCATTAGTAAATAAACATTTCAAATGCACATGTGTCTTCTTTACTCCATGTTCTGGTTTGTAATGATAATATAACGAAAGAGTGTTCATGAGTCCCACGTACCCTGAGGTACTGTAAGTTCATGTTCTGGTTTGTCTAAACATTGGGAGTTTGATATGTCCAATGAGACACTGTAGCTAGCTCGGTAAGGGGTGAGTTGGTTGCTAAGGTAAGTTTTGGGACACCCTAATTTGCCGAGGTTCCACTCCTCTGTGCACAGTTCTGTGTGAGTACAGAAACCCTGCAACAGCCCAAGCCTATGGGATGGACAGACCACTATTTGATAGAAGCCAGTCTGGAGATTACCGAACCATTTAGGGCGGATAGGGTGAACCTGACCCTTAAGAGGCTCTGGCATAAACTTAAATTGAAGGACCCCCACTCCTTTCTAGGGGTTTTCCCCCTGGAAAACATGAGGGATCCTGAGGTGGCATATACCACCTTTTCTGAGTGGATTGTTGAGGGTCTGGACGCTTGGATTCCGGCTAAATGGACTAAGGGGCGCAGGGCTAACTCAAATCCATGGTACATTGAGGCTCTGAGGGCCCAGAGAAAGGAATGCAAAAGAGCTGAACGGGTATGGAGAAGGGATTACAAAGATGGGGATAAAGTAATCTATCTGGCCAAAATAAAGCTTTATCATAAAGCCATCTGCTCTGCACGTGCTATGTTCTACGCTGAAGAAATTAAAGCTAGTTCGAATCCCACTAAATGTATCTTCAAAATTGTTCAGGAGCTCAAGAGAAACAGAGCTACTGCATCTAGTATAACATATGCGCTACAGTGTGAGGAACTCATGATCTTCTTTGTAGAAAAAGTGCAAAAAATGTACAAGTCCTTTCCGCAGCGTCCCCCAGGCTTGCCTGTCCCTGTTAGCACTAAGGCTGGCGGTTCCATCCTGGCAGCTATACCAGAGATCTCTAATGAAGAGCTGGCCAGACTTTGCAGGAAAGTGAAATCTGGTTCTCCGTCGGACCCTATGAGGCCGGCACAATTCATAGAGTCTCTGGGGCTTTTTCAGCAGCCATTAGGTCTTATACTCAATCTGTCTTTTTCCATGGCCAGAGTCCCGATGGCCTGGAACCAGGCATGGGTATCCCCTATCATCAAGAAACCCACGCTGGATCCATCAAAGCCGGAACACTTCAGACCAATCTCCCTCCTTCCGTGGGTAGCGAAGATCGCAGAGGCCCATGTAAATAATGTTCTATCTCAATACAAGAACCTTAATGACATTCTGGATCCATCCCAAAATGGCTTCAGACCGGGCCACAGCACCGAGTCCGCCCTACTAGCCACGACTGAACATCTTCGGATGATTCTTGACGCCGGTCAGAGTGCAGCGCTGATCTTATTAGATCTTAGCGCTGCCTTTGATACGGTGTCTCATGACATCCTTTTTGTATCGTCTGGAGGCAGTAGGGATTACGGGAACCGCCTTAGAGTAGTTCAGATCTTTTCTACAGGATAGAACTTTCTGGGTATCGGCGCCGCAGTTCCTGTCTCAATCCCATTCCATCGGTCAGGGGGTTCCTCAAGGCTCTGCATTGAGCCCGTCTCTGTTCAAGCTATATGTTCAGCCTCTTGTGGCTGTGGCAAAGGTATGGGACCTAACGTTGGTATCATATGCCGACGATACCCAGCTGGTTATCACCTTAGCTGAAGGGCCATCTACATCGGCCACGAGGTTCAGAGACGGGATGGCAGCAGTAGCCTAATGGATGGCAGACAACTGTCTACAGCTCAATGCAAGAAAAACTGAGGCCCTACTGGTTGGGAAGAACATCTCCCTTTGGAATGCGCATTGGTGGCCGGCCTCGCTGGGTATTATGCCTACGCCAAAGACTCTTGTTAAGAACTTAGGAGTCTGAATGGATTCATCACTTAGCTTTCAGACCCACACGAAGAGAGTGGCAGCCACATGTGTTGGCCTGCTAAGAGGTCTCAATCCCCTCCTGAAGTTCTTTGATTCAGCAGTTTGGCAGCTTATTGTCCAATCTACAATACTATCGCGTTTGGACTATGCCAACATGCTGCTCTTGGGGGCTAATAAAGCCGAGATACAGCGACTCCAACAAGTCCAAAATTCGGCTGCCAGAACCTTGGTAGGTCTCCCTCGCTGGTGTTCTGCTAAAGCCATGATCAGAAGGCTGAACTGGCTTCCGATCAATTCACGGATCCAGTTCAAAGCTCTCTGCCTGGCGTTTAAGATCTTAAAATCCGGGTGCCCGGAACTACTGCGTCCACTTTTGACCCTGTATGTTCCCCAGCGTAGCTTGCACTCACTGGGACAACACCTGGTGATCGTACCACGGACCAAACTCTGCCGTATTGGTGGTCGCTCCTTTCGGTTCATGGCAGCCAAGCTGTGGCACTCTTTGCCGGTCCATATTCGTGGAATGGAGGATATGCTGGCTTTCAGGGAAAGCCATTAAAACCTTCCTCTTTCCGTTATCATAGAGTTTGCGACTATGGATGGCTGGCTCTTAGTCGAATCTGTATCTTTTAGATCTAGTAGCGCCGGGACGCCTCTTTGCTGGGGCAGCTGCGCGCTTAGAAATCAGTTAACATAACATAACATCTACAAGCCAATGTAGGCCAGGTAGTGCTAAAAACACTTTTTCAAACCCCTGCAACGTCTACTGTTTATTCACCGCTTTGGGAGAATACTGCTAGTCTGTGCAAAGCATGTGTATCTACAGCACACATTCCTCGAATGGATTATGCTACTTACCGAGTAGGCATCTGTTCTTGGCTTGTAGAGCTGTAGATTCACATGCGTCCGGGCACCTGTAGCTGTTGCAGTTTTGCATTATTTACATTACATACTCATGGACATCTCTGTACTACCCTTACTTACTCTATTCTCACTCTGTTGCGGGAAAACAATCTAACAATGGAGTCAATGCCCATGTGCACTATCACCGAAAGGAGTCACCCTTCCTTGTGACTAGGAAAAGACAAACAACTTGCAAACATCCGGACCCAACACTAGATGACAGGAGTATGCAAAGCATGTGAATCTACAGCTCTAGGTGCCAGGAACAGATGCTCAGTGGGTAAGTAGCATAATTCTTTCTATACAATAGAATTACAAAGAAAACTAGGACAATGCCAAGACGAATTATGATGGGAAAAATATACTTTAAGTAGAAATGTTTGAAGATTCTTTTGAAGTGTCAACAAAGAGGAAGTCACCTGTAAAGAAGTCCCTGCATCAGATCCCAAGAAGGCGATCGATTTAGAAGACCTGATTGGGTTTTTCTTTTTTAACCCTTAATATTTCTAAAGCAATGCCACCTGATTGCAGGCTACTCCTGAACCCCCAGACGAAAATCAGTAAAGTATCATGTTTTAATGCAGAGCGTTGAGCCCAATGGATTCACCAGGTCTATCAAGCCTTCAAGGAGAAACATCAAAGAGATCTCATCACATGCTTCTGCCCTCTCCATGAGGCATGCTTTCAGAATAGATTTTGGGAATCACGGAGCGTTTTTGTAGCCTTTCGAAAAAAGTAGCACTCCCATCTGAGTGAGATGAGACCATAGCTGAACTGGAGCTTCGTGTCCAGCAGATGAGGTGACTGTTCACACTGTTCAAATCTTTTTAAAATTAGAGTGTCGCTCTTTGGTGACATCTGGTTCAAAGAGTGTTTTTTATTAACTTTAAATACTCCCAATTAGTTTTGTCTTCACTTCTAGTGCCCAGTTAGATGGTGATTTTTTTCATGTCCTTTTAAAGTTGCTGTTTTGAAGTGTTTGAGTGGCATTGTAATAGTGTAGCTGTCATCAGTTTGAGTGATTGGTAAGGTGGGGTTTTATTATTTTCTCCTTCACAAATAATAAAATGCTTGTCATATTAAAAAGGCCTGTTATTTAAAACAAAAAAAACGAATACAGTGAAGCGACCACACCACTGAATGTTTTTTTAAAATTCTTATTTGAATTATATGCCACCCACGTTTAGCCTGGTTCATTTATTCTCTTTTATTGTTGTGGAATACACTTGCAGTGAAAAAAAAAGTAAGCATTGCACTAACGTGCCAAAAAGCCAGATTTATTAACTTTGTCAATGCTTGTTTTTTTCTGTGTATGTAGTTTTGTGTACTGCAAACCAACCCCAAAACGCTTAATATTGATCATCACGCATTACGAATTTAGCAAACTAATAAAAATCGGTCATGCATGCTTTTTCTATAATTTGCATTGTTGTGGTTTAGATTGCAATTTAGTTCTTAAAGAGAGCGATTGGTCCACTGATTACTGTGGAGCAATAACAGAGGGACCTAGGAGCAAAGCACATTACCCATCAAAAGGGCAGGGCATTAAGAGGACCCAGGTAGATGTCTCTTAAAGATCTGAAAGTGAATTGGCAGTCAATGATCTTTCCAGTGCCTTCCTCTTATGAGTGAAGGTGGCTAAAGAGGGAGCAGTCCAGCTTTCAGCTCCAAGTCTGTCCTCTACTTCTCTTGAGATTGACAACAAGGGTTTACTTTATGATGTGAAATGTGCATGAATTAAACGCGTGGCATCTCCTAATTCCTTATGCTCCTCTGTAAATGACCATGCATGAATGTTAGAATACATTGAACCTTTCGGTCTCCTAGCATGTTCTCTCCGTCAATTTAATTTTATTGATATAGATCTCTTACAAGATCAACAATTGTGCATAATTCAATTTGTAAACGTAAAATTCTTGTATAAAATATTTTAAAACTTAATATGAAAATCACACACATTTAAAACCAGAATAAAACATGTTCTCTCTGTTTTAATCCAAACAAATCAGAAAGCAAAGAAAAAAAAGATCGAGGCAGTGAAGCCTTCTGACCTGGGCGTTGATCTAACATCCCGACTGACGATCCTGAGTGTAGAAGAACCACCGCAGAGGCAGTCCGGTGTAAAAGTGGAGTCCGTGCAAGATCTAGTAGCCAAATTAAAGGAGAGTGGCAGGATATGACGCGGTATGGTAGGTCCACTTTCTTCAGAGAATTTAAATGTCTCCTATTCTGCTTCTCTTCCATTGGGAAATCATTTCCATACTCTTCACATTACCCTGCACTGTGACTTGTTATTAGATGAAATACAATAGGATCCTACATAGAAGGCAAATCTATCAGGAAGTGTTTTGTCGCTAAATTTCTGAAGACGAAAGAAATTATTACTACTTAAAGAAATTCGACAAAAAATATTGAAAGTGTTTCGCCTTGCTGTAAGTTTGGCCTTTTGGAATCATGCAATTAGAAGTAAAATCTAAAGTGTTTGATCCCGTTTACTGTGCATGTGGAATGTGAACAGTTCCTAATTTTCAGGTGGTAGAATGGCATTTGCACACTAACATAGACGCTGTCAACACAAATGTGAGTATTGAAACAATATTGAGATAATGTTTGGGTCGCATTGTACCACTTTGACACAGCCACTTTAGGAAATTAGAGTAGTAGGCCATGAGCGGGTGAAGCAACAGCTTGATGTGAGCTTCGACTGATCTCCAACAAGGCCCAAACAGTCAGCACCACTAAGGTAAATTTGTTTCTCTTTCAGGGAAAATATTTCTGAGCAGTACTATATTTCTGCTCACGTGCAGGATTCACAGTTTATTTTTCCATGTGGGAGCGTGAACCAAGGAAACATTACAGTAGATGGCAACGTCTTCTAACTTATTTTAGCTTTATATATTATTTATCAAACAACTCATTGCTGAAAGCAACAGTATTTTAACCCCTTTTTTAAACAAACAAAACAATTATGAAAATATAGCTAAACTAGCAGACGCATACACTGATATACACAGGCACACTGGGAAGAATCTAAAAATACTGTGGGTTTCTCTGGGGTTTTTCATGTCTGGTAACACCTTTATTTGAGTGCTTTTCACCTTCATTCGTCATCTTTTGACATCACAATAATCTTTCAACATTTTGGCTTGATTCACATTTTTTTCTTCGCTTCCATAGAAGCCGAATGTTCTCACCCTAGTGTTAGACAAGATCTTCTATTCCAGGCTGTTGTCTGAGCTTGGCCATTGGGCTCTGAAGTGCCAGAAATATGGCCACTTGAACCTCAACTATATAAATATCTTGAAGAAGCCCAAGGGCCCTCCCACTCTATCTTTGTAATACCTGCAGGTGAAACAGATTCTGTGCTTGAGCATTCAGAACCAGGAGGACCCATTAAAATGCCAAGAAGAAAAGGAGCTGCCTGATTTTCTTTATTTTGCCAATTTTGTTCTTCATATTTCCTCTAATAAAAATCAATTTGGCCACCATGAGTTTGGCCACGCCTTTTCTTTCCTGGCACCTAAACAGTAGTATGAACTGCCCATTGCTATCAAACAGGATGCATGTTTTCCTCTTTTTTAGACAAAACTAAAGGCCTTACTTTTCCAACAGCCTTATATTGTTTATTCTTCTTCTTCCGTGGCTTATATAAATTACTGCATCTTAGCGCCAGGACGCCCTTCTCTGGGCAGCACACTGCTCTATAAATACTATAACACAACATAGAAGTACATTTTTGTATCTTTCTTTACTATTTCGTAGAAAGCCTTAGGAATTTAATTCCATGAATAGTAGACCTTCTTCTGCCTTGGGGCTAAACTTTGTTTGTAAATTAATAGGGCTTTCCTCTGAACATGTGCACAAAATAGATCTTCGGCATATGTCAATGAAAGTAGGACTTCTTGTTTCCATACAATCAGTAAGAAGGGTAGGTAAATACTACTGAAGAAGCATGTGATTGTCCACAGCTGCAAAAAAATCCTAACTTTCTCTCCTGTTTTTCCTCCCCTAAAGTAAGTCTGGGTTGCTATGTCAATTAAAAATGTCTCTTCCAGTTTTCTTTCTGGATCCTCGTTTTAATTCTGGAAGGTCTTTTTTATGTATTAAACATTGGAAGGGCTGTGAAATAATAGAGACATAATACACAGTCAAATCAGTTGTTAACTATGGAAAATTGTGCACTGGAATTTCTTTCCTCAAAGCAAACTATAGCTAGATGGATAGTGTCTTGCATATTTGCATGCTATGAAAAGGCAAACATTGTTTTTACTGGGTAATCCCAAGGCTCATTCAAGTTGTTGGTTGGTCTCACTCTTTTTCCATTAAGACTTTGAAACTTTTCTGAAAGTTGCAAAGATAGCACTGCTCTCTTCCAGGGGATCCTCATCAATAGTCATAAGCACTAGAATATTCCCGCCCATGCGCGGGACTCCGAAAACACAATCATATATGTACCCCACATATATGTATCTCTCTATATATATATATGTATCTCTCTATATATATATATATATATATATATGTATCTATATATACATATATATATATGTATATATATAAAGCAACTGCAGCCTTATACACACCAGAGCTGAATAATGCTGTAAGGACTCCCTATTATATCATAGAAGCATACATTAGAAACAGGGAAAAACAACAGCAAAACATGTTTTGAATCTGTTTTAGTGCTTAGCAGTCAGAAGAAAAGTCTCACATAGGACTGAAAGAATATACAGCTCCCAGTCTGCATTACAGAAACAGTCTAAAAAGACTGAAAGCTAACTCATAGCAACATAGAGATAAACCGGCACTGTGCCTTTAAGGCAGTCATGACCCCCAGCTTCCCATCATGCCTCAGGGGTGACAGTTAGGTCAGTTGTTCTTTCTGGCTCCTTTAGGAAGGATCCTGGTTAGACAGCTCCACTTCTTTCTGATTTTAGTCAGAAATAATCTTCACCTTTTTTTAACTCTGTTGACTTACTTCGACATTTTTTACCTTCTGAAGTAAGGTTCTGTCTTTTTTTTACAGTTTTGGACATTTTTTTCCACTCAAAAGGCCTTCACTTTTTGACCCCTGACCTTCTTGTGGTAAAAAGGCGGCTAGGTCAGACACTCATGAATTCTGTATCCTTTGTTTGCCTAAGGACCATGACCCTAAGGCCTGTCCTCATTGTCAGAGCCTGTCCAAAAGGACTTTAAAGGGCAGAGAAAGAATTCGTCTATATGGGCTGGCAGAAAAGTCTGCAAGAGGCAGGTCGCCGGTGAAGAAGGCGACCTGCCTCTTGCAGGTCGAGATCTTCATCTAGAAGCAAGATCCCTCACCCTTCTACCTCAGCGTTGGGCTCGGCGCTGAAAAATCTACCACCGGTAGGTCATTTGTTCAAGAAAAGGCCATCGACGGTGGGCTCGCTGTCGAGAAGATATCGACATTCAGGTACGTCGTCGACGTCGAAGACTCGTGATCCTCCGCCGTCGTCAACCCGGCGACGATCGGCGTCTAGGAACAGAAACCCTCCGCCATCGTCAACTCGGCGACGATCGGCGTCGAGGAGTATCAGCCCTCCGACGATCGGCATCGAGGAGTAGAATTCCCCGCCGTCGTCAGCACCACGTTAGGGGTCGAGGGCAGGCTCCCCTCCGTCGCCGTCAGTCGATCGGCGGTCGACGTCGAGGGGCAGGAGTCCTCCTGGCGTCAACCCGGCGACGATCAGTGTCGAGGATGGGAACTCCTCCGCCGTCGAGACAGGATCGACACCCCTCTGCCTTCGTCTCGATGACGATCGGCGTCGAGGAAGAAGAGCCCTCCGCCGTCGTCAACAAGACGATGTTCGGCGTCGAGGAGCAGAGCCCCTTCATCTGGATCTGCATGGCGACGTTCGCAGTCGCGTCACTGTTCGACGTCGAGACGAAGGCTTATCCAGGAGTCGTCTGCAAGGGATCCGACGTCGAGGAGTAGAGAAGCGGCGAGACCAGTTCCAACATCAGAACGGAGATCAACGTCGAGGAGGAGGTCTGGTTCGACGTCGAGAGGCACACGCCCGACGTCGAGGCCTACCTCAGTGAGGTCCAGAGAAGGATCCGTGGTTCTGGTAACGGAATCCGCGTCACTCCATTCTTCCTCTCATTCCTCCAGACATCCTTCCACGAGATCAGCCTCTCCAGAAGGGTGTACCTGCAGACCTGCTCATAAGTCTCCATCTCACAGGGAGGCTTCCCCTGTTGTGCACTTGTCTCCAAGATGGCTCCTCCCCCTGCATCACTGGGACAAGGATACGGGGGCGACACTGCGGATGCAGGAATATGCCAGTCCCATCCACAGGTCGCCTTTACAAAGGTTGGTGCAGGAGGTGGACAGATCGCGTTCCCCAAGACATGAAGAACACATAGGCAGGTCCCGGGAAAGGAGACCTAGTTGCCAATGCAGGAGGAGAAGGACACCGTTGTGGTCTTCTTCCACCCGATCATCGAAGAGGGATTATTCCCCTACCCTATCGGACAGCTCTGAATCGAGGGTATCTACAATAGATGACATCGACACCTACCATGATGTGCTTTAGAGAGGGGCTCAGAAGCTAAACATCAAGATGTCTGCCCCTCAGGTGGCAACAACGGTGATCTTTGAGACTCTGCATCAGAGGGCAGCGTCTCGTCCAATACTCCCCTTGGTTCCTGGACTTCTGGAACCCGTGATGGACATCGTCCTGACACCAGCTACGATCAAGGACGCACCGGCTCGAATTCAGAAAAAATACAAACCGGCCTCCTCACACCCTGTCTTCTTGAAGACGGATCCGCCTGCAGACTCGGTGATCATTGCGACAGCGAGGAAAACTCATGCTGTGGCTGCGTCTTCATCGGTTCCACCCGATAAGAAAAGTAGGTCCCAGGACTCTTGGGGACGTAATGTGTGCGGCTCAGCAGCTTTATCATTAAAGGTCTCCAGTGCAGCAGCCTTATTAGGTCGCTATGATCAGAAGGACTTTGAAGAGATCATCACCGAGGGGTCACTTGTTGCCAACCAAGTGATCAGTACAGCAGCGGACGGCGCTACTCTATCGGCGCATTCATATGCCCATGGGGTTTGTGCCAGGAGATCCTCCTGGTTGAAACTGACAGCACTCAAGCCGGATGCACTGCAGAGAATCCTGATTCTCCCGTTTTCCGGCTCCTTTCTGTTTGGCACCCATACAGATGAGGAAATAGGCAGGATGAAGGCGGAACTCGACACCCTCAAAGCCGTGGGCTTGGAGAAAAAGGAGGAGTACAAACGTCGATAGAGGCCCAATCAGCGCAAGGGATACCAGCAGAGGGTTCAAACCCATCAATGGTCCCAGGGGAAAAAACAAGGCAAGTCGCAGTACCAGGGCCGTAAGTCCAACAGAGGTATAGGTGGTCACCAGCAACAGTCCTCTACAATGGCCAGATCGGCAGGGAAGCAATGAGCAGGAGCTTCCTCTCGTGCCGTTGCCAACTCCAGTGGGGGGGAAGTGCTTCACATCATCTAAGTGGTGCAGCATCACAAAAGATCGTTGGGTGCTCAATATACTGCGCAATGGCTACGCACTACGTTTTCGTGTGCTTCCAAAGGACATTCCTCCAAAAAGATCTCGTCCTCACCAACTAAAGTTGCTCCGGCATAGAAGAGGTTCCTTCCGCGCAGCGAGGGAAGGGAGTCTACTCAGGTACTTTCTTGTGCCCAAAAGAGACCAGGAGCACAAGTTCAGACCTATCCTGGACCTCCGCCTGCTGAACAAAGTCATTGTGAAGGAGAACTTTCATATGTTGGCCCTTCATCAAATATGTCCACATCTGCAAGCAGGAGATTGGATGTGTTCGGTGGACCTCCAAGATGCGTACTTCCATATACCCATTGCTCCACATCATCGCATGTATCTGCAGTTTGTGGTCGGAGACAAGCACTATCAATACAAGGTCTTACCCTTCGGGCTGAAGTCTGCCCCGCGAGTCTTTACCAAGTGCATGGCATGGTGGCGGCCACCGTACACATAAAGGATCTATTTGTCGACCCTTACTTAGATGATTGGCTCCTCAAAGGGCCATCTCCTCAACAAGCAAGGAGCGATTTCCAAATCTGTCTACAGCAACTACACAAACTAGGTCTTCATGTCAACATGGAGAAGTCTGTACAACAGCCCACCCAGACGATCCACTATCTGGGATCGACTCTGGGTACAAACAAAGGAAGAGCGTTTCCTTCAGAGGAGAGACTTTCCTCAATGTAGCAGAAGTGCAAGGCTCTGCTTCAGACAGATCGCCCAGCCGTCCGACAAGTGGCATCTCTGCTGGGGTCCATGGCCTCCTGCATATTTCTCTTCCCCAACGCCAGGCTGAGAATGTGTTAGTTGCAACAAGATCTAAAAGACAAGTGGGACCAAGCAACGGGGCGCTGGGAGGATCGGATCGTGCTCTCCAAAGCAGCGAAATCCTCCATCAAGTGGTGGACTCAGCCGCAGAATCTGTTGGTGGGAGTCCCTTGCCATCAACCAGTTCCAGTGCAATCGTTGATAACGGATGCATCTCTACAAGGATGGGGGGCACACAGGGGGTGCCTTCAAATGCAGGGCCAGTGGTCCACGAAAGAACAGTCCTACCACATAAACATGTTGGAGCTACGAGCAGTCCATCTTGCTCTGAAAGCTTTTTTGCCTTCGATCATGTCCAATTCGGTCCTGATCCAAACAGACCACCATGTATTATCTAAACAAACAGGGTGGTACGAGCTCTCGCCCTCTCTTCCTGGAGGCTCAAGCGTTCTGGCACTGGCTTCCGGCTCGGAACCTCTCCATAGTGGCAGTGCACCTTCCGGGAGAGCAGAATGTCAAAGCAGACGCACTCAGTCGGCACTTCAAAGATCAGCCAGACTGGGTTCTGCACCAGGGCCGGACTGGTGATGCCGGGCACCGGGCAATCCCCCGGGAGGCCGGAAGGGGTGGAGGTCGGTTTCTTCACATGGGGCCGGTTTTCTTACTGGTGCCGAGTTTTTTAAAATCGTCACCCTGCCAGCAGCAACAAAATCAGAGGCTGTCCGTCCTGCTAGGTCCAGGCGGCACGAGTTTTGGCGACGGGGGCGGTCAACGACTCCACACCCCAACCCCCTTAGATTCGGCCGCTGCGGGCAGCAAACGCTGTTGCCTAGCTATGCCACTGTATGCTCCTCTGTACTGTAACTGGTGCTCATGAAAAGCGCTCCTATTTAGCGCTTGTCAAGAGCTCGTGCTGTCAAAAACTGAAAAAGTTTGTTTGTGGTTGTTTCGCATCTGGTGTCCTTCTTTAGTTCTTTTACCAGATGTCCGGCTCCTGGAACCTGCCTTTCCTCCAAGAGGACTGTGGTCTGTGAAAGACTCCGGGCCTGCTTCAGCCCCTGGTAAACCGGCATCTTTTTTTTCTAAATACTCTCTTGGGTTTTAATTGTAAGATCGCTGTTTTGGAACATACAGCGCAATCTCCAATATCAGCTAGTGCTGATCCTTCCAGAAAGGATGGCCTCAGACTCTCCTTTCAGGGAAGCTCTTTGACTTGCTCCTTAAATGGAACAGTTGAGTATTAAGGTTACAGCGGTCTCAGGTTACAGGATTTTACCCCATGATGTCACTGGAACTAAACTGTTAACTTCAGATCTCTCGGAACACTGGGTTCAATGCGAGACTCGCGCACTCAATCCAGTTTATTCCTTGCATTCTGGGACTTGTTGTCTTGATTTAGGTTCTAGACTAGAAACCCAGAATATAAAGACAAAAATGCTGGACTGGATGAGCTACTCTCTCCTGGACCCGGGAAACATTTCCGGCTTGATTTAGGGCTGTCTGAAACTGACCCACCGTTCATCCCTAATGACATACTCAGGGCTCGCACCTTGGCGAGTCTCACAGGAGATTCTGCTACGAATTATAGGGGTAAGTCTAACCTTTCACATTTTTCTCCAGTTGCTCCAACCCAGGTTTTGCCTTTGAGTTCTGGGACTTGTAGTCTTAATTATTGCATTAAAAACCAAAACTACGAGTCTCAAAATTCAAAGAATTCCTGACCTCGAGCAGCACAAGTACTGAGAGAGGTAGTATTTTTAGGTTTTGACTAGCGATGCATGCGTACGAAGTACGCATGCGCTAGCAAAATCTAATGATATCCTCTAATCCTCTATGTGGGGTCGGGTATCTGCCCCCTCCTCCCATTGGCTAGCTCCATAAATGGAGGCTAGCCATTGGTAGAGGGCTCTGTCTGTCAATCCCAGACCAGATTCGGGGGCGTTCCCGAGAATTTTTCCCTTTTGGCTACGTCACGCGACGTCAGCCGAAAGCCGGGAACGCCCCCGAATCTGGTCCGGCATTGAGCCGGCACCCGCCTTCCTGCTCCGGCCGTCTTCTGCGTCTCTCCTCCCCCTTTCCCGCCCCCTCCCGCTTGTTTCCTGATGCTGGCCTCCCCCTTTCGCCGTCGCCGTGCGAAGAGCTGCTTCAGGAGCGGAGTGGAAGCAATGTTTTGTTTGCGAGTCAGCTGGACTGCACAGTCACCGCGACGGCTCTCTCCACAGGAACTCGGCCGTAATCCGAGGCCTGAGCACCGAACATGTCCCGCCTCGGCCCTGGAACGAAGTCCAGGTGAGTGCTTTGTTTGCTGGGGCTAGGGGAGGCTCCCTCCCGCTACCCGTGTGTCCGTTCCCGCCCCCGCACCCCCCCCCCCCTCTCCGTGTGTCCGTTCCATTTGAGTCAGTGTTGGTGTTTGCTTATTTTAATCCGCCCCCCCCCCTTCTCAAGCTCTTTTTTTACACATATTGTATAAACAAAGACAAGCAAAGTTACCTATAGAACATAGGGCTAGGGGAGGCTCCCTCCCGCTACCCGTGTGTCCGTTCCCGCCCCCGCACCCCCCCCCCCTCTCCGTGTGTCCGTTCCATTTGAGTCAGTGTTGGTGTTTGCTTATTTTAATCCGCCCCCCCCCCCCTTCTCAAGCTCTTTTTTTACACATATTGTATAAACAAAGACAAGCAAAGTTACCTATAGAACATCAGATCTACAATAGACGGGCAACATTAGTCTGAAGGGATGCATCTGCATGACGTGTGACTGACTTTACCCAGCCCTTGCTGCCTTTCCCAGGTGCCACTGCCAGCATTTCGGCAAATGCGGTAATTTCCCTGTAGCTGGCATCTAACAGACTGGGTTCAGCCCCACTCATTTTGCTGGCCTCCCCCTTTCGCCGTCGCCGTGCGAAGAGCTGCTTCAGGAGCAGAGTGGAAGCAATGTTTTGTTTGTGAGTCAGCTGGACTGCACAGGCACCGCGACGGCTCTCTCCACAGGAACTCAGCCATAATCCGAGGCCTCAGCTGTAGGAGAGAGGAGCCTTGAACTTTGGAAACACCCAGATCATGGCTGCCAAGATGCTGGGATGTGGGCGGAGAGGCCTCGGCCTTAAGCCCAAGATACTCACACCAGGGAGACCCGCATGCTGACCTCCTGTCATCTTTGGCAGTTCCCAGTATTCCTGTTTATTTATGTGGTTTTTGTCTTCCTGCGAAACGTGCTGGAGTGGGCGTGCTGTACTTTAAAAATAACACATTCAGTGACAAAGCGCCAACCTAGCTACAAGAGGGATGTTATGCGCTATTATTGACCCTAGCCCCATACCGAGTACTAACTGCTACACCTATGTGATATATAGCTCGTTATATGATCTGAATATTTCCTGGTAGTGACAGCAGGTAAGTGTTTTTATCCAGATTACTGTCATTCATTGTATCGATCTCAGAAGGATGAGTGGTTGAGATCGTCAAGCAGGATTCAGATGTATATCCTCCGGGCCCCACCTCAGGTCTTTACACACGGGCGACTATAGCACCTGCATAAAGTCATATGTCCACATAGATCAACACTAGCATACATACACAAGTCACACACAGTCGCAAATGTCCATCTCCATTGATGTCCGTGTGCCCCCTCCTGCCCTCCCCCTCTCGCTGTCCGTAGTAAGAGTTCATGCAGCAATGTTTGCTGAAGGCCAAGTAGTTCTATTGTCTACTATAAGTGTTCAGTGATTTCTATATAGATGAATTACGAATTACAGAAATGACGAGTGTAAGAATCTGATGGTTTTTTTTTCTGCGGGCCTCTGAGTTTTTAAAATCTTGATACGTTTTTTTATTAAACTGGCAAATGGAAAACTGCTAAACAGCTCACGCTGCATGTACGCTGACCCCTCAAACACAGTAACATTGGTTAATGCTGATTGACTTGCCGGACTATTTAATAAGGCTGCATGAATGTGGTGGAGGAGAATGTACCAGTAGCATAAAGGCCAGCTGTTGTTTGTGGGCTGCAGTTTAGCTTTACGCCACCCATTTGGGTGACTTCAAAAGCAAAGCATGCTCAGGACTGCAATTGGAACCCTGAATGGCTGCGGTGTCCGCCTATTCTTCAAAAGCGGTATGTTCCCAAAAGGCCACTTTCTGACATCAATGAAACTGGTTGGTGTCAACAGAATAGTGAACACAATCAGCAGGGTGTGATCTTTATTTATAGAGTGTGATGAGCCATGATTACGAGGTCTGATGGGACATATATTTCCTTCCTTTGTTCTATTATGCTCAGTGCATCCAAAAGCACTGTTGCAAGAGCAAGCACGCATACCTCCCTAGGACCATGGTGATAGCTTTTGCCACAAAACCTATTATGGCACAGTTCTGCTGTTAGATCTGAGGAATGAGCCACTACAGCATGTTCTCCTTCTGCACAAAGTTGAATTATGTATGCCATCAATAAACTGCACAGACCAAAGTAAACCATTTTGACCTGGAAAGACCTGCTTTCAACATTTGCTTACAATCCCCTACGTAGTGCACTGAAGCCCACAAGGTTGTGGTGCTTTATGGGTAAAAAGCATAACATGCCATATTTTGACATTGGCCTGCCCTACATAGGTTGGAGTAGTTTGTTTTGTAAAAGGCCCACTTCTTAATAGAATTGTTCTGTGGAAGAGACACAAGGGGGCGCTGTGCTAGCTTCCCTGCCCCCTCGCTGTGCTTGCTTCCCTGCCCCCTCGCTGTGCTTGCTTCCCTGCACCCTCGCTGTGCTTGCTTCCCTGCCCCCTCGCTGCGCTTGCTTCCCTGCCCCCTCGCTGTGCTTGCTTCCCTGCACCCTCGCTGTGCTTGCTTCCCTGCCCCCTCGCTGCGCTTGCTTCCCTGCCCCCTCGCTGCGCTTGCTTCCCTGCCCCCTCGCTGCGCTAGCTTCCCTGCCCCCTCGCTGCGCTTGCTTCCCTGCCCCCTCGCTGCGCTTGCTTCCCTGCCCCCTTGCTGCGCTTGCTTCCCTGCCCCCTCGCTGTGCTTGCTTCCCTGCCCCCTTGCTGCGCTTGCTTCCCTGACTGTGCTTGCTTCCCTGCCCCCTCGCTGTGCTTGCTTCCCTGGCTGTGCTTGCTCCCCTGCCCCCTCCCTGTGCTTGCTCCCCTGTCCCCTGGCTGCGCTTGCTTCCCTGCCCCCTGGCTGTGCTTTCTCCCCTGCCCCCTGGTTCCCCTGCCCCCTCGCTGTGCTTGCTTCCCTGCCCCCTGGCTGTGCTTGCTCCCCTGCCCCCTGGCTGTGCTTGCTCCCCTGCCCCCTGGCTGTGCTTGCTCCCCTGCCCCCTGGCTGTGCTTGCTTCCCTGCCACCTGGCTGTGCTTGCTCCCCTGCCCCCAGGCTGTGCTTGCTTCCCTGCCCCCTGGCTGTGCTTGCTTCCCTGCACCTTCGCTGTGATTGCTTCCCTGCCCCCTGGCTGCGCTTGCTTCCCTGCCCCCTCGCTGTGCTTGCTTCCCTGCCCCTTTGCTGTGCTTGCTTCCCTGCCCCCTGGCTGTGCTTGCTTCCCTGCCCCCTGGCTGTGCTTGCTCTCCTAGGTGTGTTTGTGTGTGTGTGTGGCTCTGGGTGTGTGTGTGTGTGTGTGGCTCTGTGTGTGTGTGTGTGTGTGTGTGTGTGGCTCTGTGTGTGTGTGTGTGTGTGGCTCTGGGGGGGGTGTGTGGCTCTGTGTGTGTGTGTGTGTGTGTGTGTGTGTGGCTCTAGGTGTGTGTGTGTGTGTGGCTCTAGGTGTGTGTGTGTGTGTGGCTCTAGGTGTGTGTGTGTGTGTGGCTCTGGGGGTGTGTGTGTGTTAGTAATTGCTGTCTGCTGAGCTCGTCCAGTAGGGTACAATATGTCTTACATTTGCGAGAGATTAAGCTGTTGGCAATGTAAATGACAATGCCATTTATTTATCTGTTTTCAAAACCAACACAAATAAAATTTTTGTCATTTACAATGCCAATAGCTCTAACTTTTTCAAAGGCAAAACCGTTGCATTGTAAATGCTTGTTTTCTTTTATGCTTGCTGCACGTGTTTTCAGTTGCTTTGCCTGCTGCAGTGTGCCACCCTGTTATGTTTTTGTCGGTTCATGCTGTCTGTCGACATAGTATTTACGTCTCCATGGATATGGTAAAATGACTATGCAGCAGTAGAATAGTGCACTGCAACCAGGTAGGTTGTCTGTCAACTATTGATTTATTTACCTGACTGCCACCCAAAAAACGATTTACTTCCCCGGTGGAGTTGTTGCTGCATCCACACACAAGACTCCTACCCAGGCTGCCCCATAGTCTGTTTAATATATATAGAGAAATAGTGTATCACCTAAATGGTCAACATTGGGCAGGGAGGGTTCGAACAAAGCCATAGATACAGGATAACCTCATACTATGTAAAGTAGTTTCTTTAAATGTACTCCACTCAAACTTAAAACCTGCCCTTCTGAATTCCTTTGTAGAATTTACTGTGCCTCAGAAATAGTAAATATACTGTAATTCTGAGCAGGATGAGCGTGTGCTTCATTTGTCACCTGAAAAAAGGCAGGCAATATACTGTAGTATTTAAAAAAAAGCTGTAGAAGGTTTTATCTTATGTCAGAATATTCTACAAAAAATATAGTGAGAATTAAATATTGTACCCTAAATATAATGTATTTGGTGAAGATTTTCAATGAATAACTCCAACGGCTCAATATTTTGAAAACAATATTTAGAACACAATATTTCTGATAGACGATATTTTGGCTACACTAGTCTGGTATCAGAGCCCTACTCTTCCTGTAGGTAGGGGACAGATGGGGAGGGGATATGAAACTTGCCTGCGGTGGCCAGCCCCTTCCATCAGTTTGGAGGCAGAAAAAAGTTGGCAAGTGAGGCTCGCCATTCAGTAATACAATAAAAATATCAACTGTATTTCCTAATTCACTCGGGCAATGAACTATTGACCACAGAGCTTCATACTTTGAGAACAATGGTTACAATCCTGACATTCATGTCTGTTCAAAGGGTTATTGTTCATTAATGATGGGTATCTCTGTTTTGTTCATGTTGACATATTGATTATTGCGACTTCTCTGAAAATGTACTTTTTTGGCATACATAGCACCTCCCTACCTGCTTATGTTGTACTCCTAACTATAACTAGTGCACCTATCTCTCATGCCTCCTCCTCATCACACTACGAGACGCTGTGGCCTAAGACTAGATAAAGCACGTCTCGGTTCACTCACACACACCAATACGCTTTCCATATAGAATCACAACAAATACAGTACCCTGCTAACTGTGCACCCCCGTGAAGCAGAATACACACCCAAAAATGTCAGCCCACATAGGACCATGAAGCACTATATGAATGCTAAAATATAATACACTACAAAATAATAATCTGTTGTAGGGAAGTTATCAAATTGAAGGTTGCTTTAAATTAGTGTGGCCTGGTAGAACCAAATGGCATATACAGTGCACATATGACCATAAAGCACTATATGAATGGTAAAATATCATACAATACAAAATAATCAGCTGTTGTTGGGGAGTAATCAAATTGAAGGTTGCTTTAAATTAGTACGGCCTGGTAGAACCAAATGGCGTGCACAGGGCACTGTGGTCTAGTTAGGTGAATGTTATTCTCCTGGTCTGCAAAGTTCATTCTTACAGGTAGCGTAGCATGACATAACTTCTAATAAATCATGAAAGAGAAGTCCTGTGCCCCTAAAGTACATATAAGACCACATTTTTCCATGTGATCTTTTGTTTTAAAGTATAGAAAGATACATTAATTGAACATGGTTATTTGAAACTAGGACTCTATTGAAGAATATATTCTCAAAAACTAAAAGTGCATCATGAAAAAGGGAGTAAGCTTATGATTTCTTACAATGGCAATATTTTTTACAAATTAACTTGCCTTTAAATTGTCCTAGTTCACTACAAACTTTGCAGTTTGTTTTGGCTAGACAAGTGTGGCAGTAAGAATATGTGTGTGTGTTAGTCTGAGTAGTTATTGAAGTCAGTGAAATTTATTTTGGATGCTCGAGGTTTAGGCTGGCACAAGTGGGATCCATTTTTTATGACCCTAGCTTAGCGTGGTCCTTGACAGAGGATGATGTCTCCAAAATGTTCTTGGATGGAGAAAACCCCCAAACTCCTCATAGCTCACTGCGCTCTACACACAGTATGGGAGCTGGTTTCACTTATACTCTGATTCCCTACATTTATGTCTATTTTTGGTGCTTTCTGTAAGAATGTCTGTGGGTACATATGACTGGGTAACCATGTGCTCTTTAAGGTCATCATCTACTATTTACTGTGCTTTGAAAGTTAATACAATTAAATATGTAATGAAAAATGTGCTGTAAAATGCACCATTTTGGTCTGTCTTTTTCCAAACCTTTCTTGGGTGGAGAACCCCCAAACCCTTCTAGTAGTGCTCAGGTTCGCTATGTGCTGGACAGGGGCTGGTCTGGAAAAATTTGCCAGGGCTGCTTTCTGTTCCCAGTCCGGCCCTGTTCTGCACGACGAGGTGGTGGCAGATATTTTCCAACGGTGGGGTCGTCCATCAATAGATTTATTTGCAGACGACAAAAACAAAAAATGCCACACCTTCGCATCCAGATTCCACCATCCAGGGACAAGGGGGAATGTGCTTTTGATGGATTGGTCAGAGACATTTGCCTATGCCTTTCCTCCTCTGCCTCTGATCCCGAAGGTGGTGTCCAAGCTCATCAGATCCAACATGAAGATGATTCTGATAGCTCCAGACTGGCCACGGCAGTAGTGGTACCCGTACCTTCTTCAGTTATCGGTCCTCCCCCACAGGAGGCTACCGTACAGAGCTGACCTACTGACAAAGATGGACGGGAGGATTCTCCATCCCAGCCTTCCCTCCCTGAACTTGGCAGAATGGCTCCTGAGGTGCTACAATACGGACACTTGAATCTGCTGCAGGATTGCATGCATATCCTGAAAGAGGCTAAGCGACCCTCCACAAGAGCGTCATACGCTTTTAAATGGAAGAGGTTCTACCTTTGGTGTGTTGAAAATCATTTTAACCCTACGAAGGGGCAGGAAGACGTCATTCTTCCTTACCTTCTATATTTAGCAAAAGCGGGTTTGAAATATGCCTCGATCAGGGTACATTTGTCAGCCATTACGGCATACAAAAAGTCACCCAGCCAACCTTCCTTTTTAGGTCTCGGCTAAAGACGCGCGGAAGCGCGTCTCCGCCGAGATCTTATGTCACCGAGCGTGCTTCCCAGGAGACAGTCCCGGCCGCGCGCATCCTTCGAGGCGATTTGTAACTGGAACGCGCGCTGTGGCCAGGCGCTGTCTCCTGGGAAGCGCAAGCACCACACACGCATGCGCATACACACACACACAAGCGCCCATGCACGCACGCACGCACATACATACATACAGACACCACCCCTGACACATACACACACGCGCGCACATACACAAGTGCACCCAGGCCCCCCGCCGTCACCATCGCACACATACATACACACACACACACGAGCATACACACACACACACACAAGTGCACCAATCCCGCTCCAGCCTTTTGGAACTTACCTTACCTCAGCACGCGGCGCCCAAACTCCTGCTGGCGCGGCCCAGGGGCTCTACACCGCTCACAGGAGCCCCGGGCCGCGAGACGCAACGACTCCGCCTGCCTCCTCTTCCGGTCTGAACGTGGCCCCGCCCCCGTCACAGGCGACCGTGCCTGACTTCCGGGGCGGCCGCGATACTAAGAGACTGCTGGGGACAAAGTGTGGTCTGTGGAGTTACAATGGTTGCATGCAAGGGGTGAGTGTGAAAGTGCCGACCTTATTTATGTTGGCGTCGTGCGGCGCAGCCAGCTGTAGCATTTGATTAGTGCCTAAACAATAGCGATGCGGGCCACGAGTGGTTATTTCGCAGAACAAAGATGCATTGCAGATTGCTTTATGTCGCGTCCATTGGCGCTTATTATGAGAAGTGTACGGTCCTGACGGAAAGTAATTGCTTTCCGCCGGTGTTTTGGTTGGCTGCCGTACATCAGGTAGCCTGTGTTCTCTTTGTATTCACGGGCGGCTTGTACAAGAGAATGGGCTGATTTCCCACAAGGGCATTCACGCTAATTAATTTAGTTATCTCAAGAGCTTAACAAGTTGGAGCCCATGCTGGCCGAGTAGCGGCGTTCTTCCACAGTACAATCACTTCATGGTATTTAAGATTAAGCGATGTTCCTTCCCCATGCGAACGAGCTCACGTGGTCATCTCTGGGCGCGTCTTCTCTTCCCTAGGATTCTAACAGGGAGGTGTCCGCTTTCTGTATTTTTAGTGGTGAGTGGTGAGGGCAGAGTGGTGAGTGGTGAGTGGTGAGTGGAGAGTGGAGAGTGGAGAGTGGAGAGTGGAGAGTGGAGAGTGGAGAGTGGAGAGTGGAGAGTGGAGAGTGGAGAGTGGAGAGTGCGCAGAGCGGTGAGTGCGCAGAGCGGTGAGTGCGCAGAGCGGTGAGTGCGCAGAGCGGTGAGTGCGCAGAGCGGTGAGTGCGCAGAGCGGTGAGTGCGCAGAGCGGTGAGTGCGCAGAGCGGTGAGTGCGCAGAGTGCTGTGTATTGGCAATGTTAATGACAATGCCCATTTATTTTTGATTTAAAGAAAAAAAATGTCATGAGCAATGACAATAGCTCTACCTTTAATGATGCCGAGACCATTGCATTGCAAATGCTTGTTCCAAATGCAGGTGGTTAAGGATTTCTTACAGGGGTTGAAGAAAGTGTATCACCTGGTTCGAAACCCTTCTCCTCCCTGGGAGTTGTATCTGGTGCTGTCTAAATTAATGGGTCCTCCTTTTGAGCCTATTCGCAAAGCCTCTTTGCAGCACCTGACGTGGAAGGCCGCTTTTCTGGTAGCGATAACATCAGCGCGCAGAGTAAGTGAGATCCATGCGCTGTGTGCAAAAGAACCTTATCCTGTGTTTCACCACAACAGGGTAGTGTTAAGGGCTCACCCTGCCTTTTTGCCAAAGGTTATATCTGATTTCCATATTAATCAATCTCCCTACCATCCTTTTTTCCAAACCCCGCAACTCCTGCGGAGAGGTCACTACATTCCTTGGACCTCAAAAGAGTGCTTCAATTCTATCTGGAGGGTACCTAGGGCATAAAGAAATCGGATCAATTGTTTCTGAATTATGGTGCCATGAGAACAGGTTTCCCAGCCTCCAAAAGATAATTTTCAAGATGGATAGTGTCCTGTATAAAATTGGCTTACATGTTGGCGCATAAACCCGTGTTGTTGTCTCCTAAAGCACACTCCACTAGGGGAAAAGCGGCCACAGTAGCTTTCTTGCATGATGTTCAAATGTCAGAAATTTGCAAGGCTGCAACCTGGAGATCGGTTCACACTTTCACAAGGCATTATGGTCTAGAATCCGATTCCAGGGCTGATACTCAAGTGGGCCAGGCCTCCTTGAGGAATCTATTCGGATAGTAATGTATCTATCCAGGCTTAGTTATCTGAGCTGATTGGTTAATTTACTGTTATGTTTCCTTTGCCCGCAGGTGGATGAGGTATGGCTCGCTATTCTATTCTAGTGCTTATGACTATTGATGAGGATACCCTGGAAGAGAAGGATTAGTTACTTACCTGTAATCCTAGTTCTCTTCCAGGGGTATCCTCATCAAAGTCATAAGCAACCCTTCCGCCTCCCCGGGCAAAGGATCATTGTGTTTTTAAATGAGGTAATGTCAACTCTTTGTGTCATGGCTTTTTGAGTCACCACAAAGAACAACTGACCTAACTGTCACCCCTGAGGCATGATGGGAAGCTGGGGGTCATGACTGCCTTAAAGGCACGGTGCCAGTTATCTCTATGGTGCTGAGTTAGCTTTTCAGTCTTTTTAGACTGTGTTTCTGCAATGCAGCCTGGGATCTGTATATGCTTTCAGTCATATGTGAGAGTTTTCTTCTGACTGCTAAGCATTAAAACAGATGATTCAGAACATGTTTTGCTGTTGTTTACCCTGTTTCTAATGTATGCTTTTATGATATAATGGGAAGTCCTTACAGCATTATTCAGCTCTGGTGTGTATAAGGCTGCAGTTGCTTATGTTATATATATATATATATATATATATATATATGTTGAAGCTCCGTAGTTCTCCCAAATTCAAGGAAAACTTAAGCACTCCGGGTATAGCAAAGATTTTTATTGACGCTACAGTTGCGAAAAAGGTGACAGACGCGTTTCAAACACAAAGTCCTTCCTCAGTGTCAGTGATGTGCTGCGCGCGGCTCATTTTAGTACACACCCTCACCGAAAGTGAGAGCGTACTTGATTTACATGTAAAGATGTTCATTTTGCAACGCTTGGTGGAACATGGCGGCCATAATGTAAGTAACAAAACTTTGATGAATAGATTCATGTATGTTTTCAAACTCCATACAGAATGGACTAACAACCACTGCCAGATGCAAATTAATGCGTAAAACAGAAAAAACTATTTTGCCGTGGATCGGCATGTTTCTGGCTAAATCCCCAATCAGATTACAAACACCATAAATTAAAAACCTTTTCGCTGCATATCTTAAACCAGAGGTAAAATTCAATCTAGCCGTGTATCGGCAATGCTCCGGAAACACAATAGATATTACGTCCCGGAGAAAATTACACATCCGACTAATTCATACCTACCCATTATCAGAATGTGTGAGAGAAAATAATATGTAACATTTGACAGAATGTCAAAAACCATTGGCTATTGGCAAAATTACATCATCAATGGAAATGAAATGCATAGCAATTTAAACAGACCACAAAACAAACCCAAACAGAAAATTACTGCAGCATTGAAGTCACTATTTACATAAAATTCTGCCAGCAGTATCTATATATAGGAGAAGATCATATATGTAATAAATCCATTGTGAAAGACATTATTTGGATTGTATGAAGACACTACATTCTTTCATTGTGCAGTTGGAGATTAAGGGGAAATCAATGAGATACTTTTTTGGGTGGTTCAGCAAATGAATATAGCAGAGAAACTAACTCATGTAGTTAATAATACCATGAGTTGCCACTGTCCGATTCTAAGGTCATCGACCTAAATGTACTGTTAGTTCTTCCCCAATATTAAGCCCTAAAGGACTTTTTGTTTGTAGATCTATAATAAATCTGGACTCCAATCTACGGAGACTCGGTAGTCTATCCCCTCCTCTAGGATGCATCGGTACATGGTCAATCCCATAATAGCGCAGTAGTTCCCTATTGCTGCCATGTACTTAGACAAAATGCCGAGCAACAGGATAAGCTGCATCCTTGTTAGTTATTGCTCTTTGGTGTTCTAATATCCGGAGTTTCACATTGTTAATTGTGCTACCGATGTATTGGAGTCCGCATGGGCAGACCAAACAGTATACCACGTACGGGGTCGTGCAGGTGATGAATTTATTGATCATCCTTGGTTTGCTCAAACCAGGAACACTATACTTTTGTGTCCTTCTGCTGTTGTCACATGCTCGACATTTCCCACATGGGTAAAAACCCCTCATATCCCTTAGGGTGCCACTAGTCTTCGGTTGAATTGGCAGAAGGTGACTCTGTACCAAATTGTCCCTAAGTGACTTGGATTTCCTAAATGTAAGGAGGGGTTTATCAGGAACATAATTTCCAATTATGGGATCTGTGCGGAAGATATGCCAACTCTTCGTAAGCATTTGTCTTAGCCTGTTAGCTTCAGCAGAATAGCTTGTGACCATGCGAAATTTACTGTGGATCTCTGAATGCTCCACGGTCTTAGTGGTTTGGGCAAGAAGATGTTTTCTAGGAATTCTCAGTACCTTGTTAAAGGTGTCATTTAACAACGTCTCATCATACCCTCTGTTAAAAAATCTGGCAATGCATCCCTTTGCTTCGGAGACAAAATCTGTTTCCAAGGAACAATTCCGCCTTAGTCTCAGAAGTTCTCCGTAGGGAATGCTGCGGATCAGACTGGGGTGGTGGCTGCTACCGGCATGTAAAATACTGTTGCCAGCAGTCGGCTTTCTATATAGTGCTGTTTCCAGCCTCCTTCGGTTGACAAATACCCTTAGATCAAGGTAATGTACCTCAGTTTCACTTATGTCAGATGTGAACTTCAGGTGTAGCTGGTTCCGATTGAGATCCCCAATAAATTCCTCTGCCTGTGTGGTGGAGCCCCTCCACACCAGGAAGAGGTCGTCGATATATCGACGCCATGCTACGATGTGCTTGGCCCATCGCTGATTTTCACCCGCCAGGGCAACCTGCTCCTCCCACCAGCCCACGAAAAGATTCGCATAGCTGGGGGCGAAGCAGGTTCCCATGGCAGTTCCACTAGTTTGCATGTACAAATCATTCTGGAAAAAGAAGATATTATTTCTTAAACAGAAATTCAAACATTCTATTAACATTTTTCCATGTTCCAGATATTTGGCCGGTCTTTTGTCAAGAAAATATCTTATAGCCTCTATGCCTTGTTCATGTTGTATGCTAGTATAGAGACTAGCAATATCTATATATATATATATATATATATATATATATATTCACTGAAAAAACCATAGGTTATAGACCATATATAGTTAGGAATTAGCATTTACAAAACCTTGAAAATTCACTGAAAAAACCATAGGTTATAGACCATATATAGTTAGGAATTAGCATTTAAAAAACCTTATTTTACTCACACAAAACCATTGAAATTCCATATATAGTTAGTTGCACTAACTATATATCGCGCACCCGCAATCCACTGCTGATCATGTCACATATTACATCATTCATGACATGGTCAGTGACATCACTGATGACATCACTGATGACATCTCAAATGACATCACTGATGACATCACTGATGACAACATCCAGTGACTGTATTTTTCTGTAAAGTTAAAATATGTCTTGAGTGGATGTATAAGTGTCTGGATGAAGGATTTAGTAGGTGCATGACTGACTGTATGAGTGAGTGATTAAATGTGTCTCACTGAATGCATGGGTTAGTGACTAAACTGTCTTAATTTGTGCATCATTATGTCTGTTGTTCTGTAAACTGCTGCATGTGTTGATCATTAGCTATACGAGAGGCTATATGTGTTATTAATTGGTTGCCCAAGTATTTCTATGGGAGATTGAGTTTGTGTGGGGGTGGCTGGAAGGTGTGTGACTCTATGCATAGATGTGTGAGCAGTTTATTCACTAGGTGTATGAGTTCAAGAGTGCATGTGGAAACAGCTACATGGGCAGTTGACTGTGTGCATGAGTGTATTGATGAGTGAATGGATATCTCAATGCTACATGTCATAGTAAGTACATATGTAAAACACAGTACATGTGAGAGTTGGCATATATAAATAACTGTGCATCAGAGCCACTGAATGAGTGAGTGGTTGTATCGATCATTGTGAACTTGTATCAGGGATTGTATAAGAGAGTAAATATGTGTTAGTATATGTTTCAATAAGTAAGGTGTGTTTAACTGTATAGTTGAAGAAATGGAGGTGAGATTGTTTCTTTGCATGACTGACTGGGTGTGTGAGTAACTCCATGGATGAGTGGCAGTGTGTGAGTGTCTGTATACACTGAGTGTATCTAAGGTTATATTAGAGTCTGAAGAGGTTTATCGTATTAGCACAAGAATGATGTCAAATGAGATGTCATCAGTGATGTCATCAGTGATGTCATTTGAGATGTCATCAGTGATGTCATCAGTGATGTCACTGACCATGTCATGAATGATGTAATATGTGACATGATCAGCAGTGGATTGCGGGTGCGCGATATATAGTTAGTGCAACTAACTATATATGGAATTTCAATGGTTTTGTGTGAGTAAAATAAGGTTTTTTAAATGCTAATTCCTAACTATATATGGTCTATAACCTATGGTTTTTTCAGTGAATTTTCAAGGTTTTGTAAATGCTAATTCCTAACTATATATGGTCTATAACCTATGGTTTTTTCAGTGAATTTCAATGGTTTTTTAATAGCAAATATCATAAGCTGTCGAATGTCAAGTACGTGGTAAGTGAAAACATTTTCGTGTTTATGCACACTGATCTGCTTTGAATGGTGCCCCCCCCCCCCTCATTTCTATTAGGAGTACTCTCTCTTTGCAGATAGTGAAAGGTAGTTAACGCAGGCGTTTGCCCCCGTTGTAATCCGTCGTGCCTGCTTCTCTCTCCATTTGATTGATTGTTATCCAAGTATTTACTGTTTTAGAATTAGTTCTCTTTGGTTCATTCTCTATTTACAAACAAACACAGAGTCGCAATACTCTGTTTAGTCTTTGCAGATAACGAAAAATCGTGTAAAAAAAAAAGAAAAGGAATCGAGCAAAATCAGTAGGCCACTAATGGGATCTCTTTTTGACCTCGCTAAAATAGAAACATTAGGAACAACCCCTCATGACAAATACAAAACTAGTGAGATGAACTGAACTCCACACAATGATGGCTGCAAAACAGCTCGGCTCCGCCACCCACCCCGCCCAAAATAACGATAAAGAACGGCTGCCATGATTGGTTGCGGAATGACCACGACGGAGCTACGAAATGGTGCTGCTCTCATGCTAACCCCAGCTTCAGTCTGAAACATCCAGAAACACTGTAGACTACCAATTCGATCAGTTCCGGTAGCGCCCCAATGTAACCCGGTAGAGAAGAACTAGCCCTCCCCTCTTTGACTGATGGTTCTTGTTGCCTGTCCCTTCTGTTGCCATTTAACAGAACTATTTAGCCTGCTGAAAGGGGTTGTGTTCCGACCGCTGGTTGGTGGAGACATTTTGACTATATTCTGTACCTGCGTTGTCGCATAATGCGTCATATGACGCGCCGCGTTAGCGCATCCGGAAGTCATCCGGGGCGCGCAGCGCGTAACGTAAGCATAACAAGTCATGTGACTTGTTAATAAAACTTTTCATTGGTTCATTTTACTTTTCTTATTGTAATGATGAAAGGCTTGGTCATATGACCTAAAAATTACGCTTTTCATTACTTCCGAACATTATTTTTTCTTAAATATATGTTATAATGTTCCAGGCTAATGTACTTTCCCGGAAATTTTACAACTGTCCTGCAAGTAAAATATATTCTTTTTTCGAGAAAAAGAGCGTTTCTTCGTCCCATGACGGAGCCGTTGAGCAAAAGAGGGTCGACCTGCTGTCTTAGTCGCCGATACGCCTGAATATGAGATTCTTATCGATCACTTTATGTTGCAGGAATAGAAAACACAACAGCCCTTGACCATTTATCTTTACTGCGTTCCTTCGTATTATACCTTTTACCCTTCATGTAATTGGTCTGCTTTATTTCACTTGCCTTTTAATGATTCTAAAACAGTCACTATTATTAAAAACTTTACCAATGTATATACTACTACCATGTTTTCTTTTAAAAACCTTTATTGTGAAAATGTCATTATACAAATACGAGCCTATAACCACGTGGGCCTGCCACAGAGCAAACTGTAATCGTATATGATGAATAGACATTTACACTGTAGAGGAACGTAACGGGCGGGCCATTAGGTTGCAAGAACTAAGGTGTCTAACAGTTACGGAATCGGTGGACGTACATTTTATAATTAGAATACGACAGGGCCAGTTACAATAAAATTATCTAGATATACATTTGCGGGCAAGTACCATGGGTGACGTTAATTCGAACTTTCAACAGTACAGTAATCAATAACACATCAGAACTTAATATCAATAGGGATGTCGAAATAGTCAATCAATTCTCGTCCCCGCCCGCCATGTACTTCAAAACTGCATACGTATCTCGTGATTTCAAGGTTCTGCAACCAGTACACAACAAGGAGTTACGAGTCCCATTTATTCCGGCGCCATTTTGGGCGAGGACGGGCAGGTCCAGGATATAGTCAAAATGTCTCTACCAACCATCGACTATGATGATGTTCATATGCTGTATTTATTAGAGTAACACTCATCTGTCCACATGAAATTAATTTGCCACAATCTAAACATGTCATTTTAATCTTTCCAAAGTTCTTCTAAATATTTGGGACCGTTTCCCTTGCCTCTGAAGCTCTCAGTGCCACTTCTTTGATGAATGTACTAGCAGGTCAGGGGTTCTCCTCCAAATCTCTTTTATGCAGCACTATAATTAATTGGTGCCACCTCTCCATATGACGATGCATGGTATAGTTACCACAACTATATTTTTTTTCGGTTCCTCTGGAGAGTTCATCGTGGCAGATGAAGCGTGTAACGTACCGGGCATTTACCTTTTTTTGCATGTACAGGAAAGGAAAAAAAAATCGAGCGTCCGAGTTCTAAGGTGTCCCAGGGCCATTTTAGTGGACCAGGCCCAAATCCAAAGAACAGGCCGCCATTTTACGAGTCCTCTTGCAGCCGCCTGTCGCTGTAGCATCAAGAGCAGCCGAAACTCAGCTGAATGGCAACTGAAACGGTAAAGGGGCGCCCCACTACAGCAGACGAGCCTCCACCTAGGAAGGCCCATTCACGCCGGCTCCCCCCCCTTCGGGCACCCCACGCCGTTATTCGGAGCAGTATTGTAGGATGGCCACACCAGTGCGGCAACTTGCTAGACATCACCTCGGTGGTAACCGAATCTCAACGCCTTGTGGTGTCTTCTATTCAAAAAACATTGTTATGCTGCCTTCGACCTATTCGCCGCAAGTGCGCACACAACTCAACTGCATAGCTTGCTAGACACCACCTCGGTGCCATCCGGATCTTGGAATGTCAGCACCTTTTGGTGTCTTCTCTTCAGAAAATATTGTTGCGCTGCCTTTGGCCCCATTCGCACATCAGTCCGCTACTGACGCCATCTCACAGGCTAATGGGGCGCCCCACGCCGACTTTCAGCATTGTAGAATGACCACACCAGTACAGCAACTTGCTAGACATCACCTCGGTGCCATCCGGATCTCGGCACCCCACTGCAGATGAAGTGCCTCTCAACTATGAAACCACCACGGTGACATCCGGATCTTGGCGCGTTGTGCTGCCTTCGGCCTATTCGCACATCGGTCCGCTACTGACGCCATCTCACAGGCTAATGGGGCGACCCACGCCGAGTTTCAGCATTGTAGGATGACCACACCAGTACAGCAACTTGCTAGACATCACCTCGGTGCCATCCGAATCTTGGCATCTCAACGCCTAGTGGTATCTTCCATACAAAAAATATTGTTACGCTGCCTTTGGCCCCATTCGCACATCAGTCCACAACTTAGACATCACCTCGGTGCCATCCGGATCTTGGCATCTCAGCGCCTTGTGGTGTCAGTCAGAAAATATTGTTGCGCTCCCTTTGGCCCCATTCGCACATCGGTCCGCTACTAACGCCATCTCACAGGCCAACGGGGCGCCCCACGCCGACTTTCAACATTGTAGGATGGCCACAGAAGTGCGACAACTTACTAGACACCACCTCGGTGCCATCCGGATCTTGGCGCGTTGTGCTGCCTTCGGCCTATTCGCACATCGGTCCGCTACTGACGCCATCTCACAGGCCAACGGGGCGCCCCACGCCGACTTTCAGCATTGTTGGATGGCCACACCAGTGCGGCAACTTACTAGACACCACCTCGGTGCCATCCGGATCTTGGCGCGTTGTGCTGCCTTCGGCCTATTCGCACATCGGTCCGCTACTGACGCAAACTCACAGGCCAACGGGGCGCCCCACGCCGACTTTCAGCATTGTAGGATGGCCACACCAGTGCTGCAACTTGCTGGACACCACCTCGGTGCCATCCGGATCTTGGCGCGTTGTATTGCCTTCGGCCTATTCGCACATCGGTCCGCTACTGACGCCGCCTCACGTGCCAACGTATTTTCTACGCATTTTATACCCTATGCCGCATAACAGGTCATGTGACTTGTTTATAAAACTTTTCATTGGTTCATTTTACTTTTGGTTTCCTAATGATGGAAGGCTTGATCATATGACCTAAAAACAACACTTTTCATTGGATGAAAACTTTTTTTTTTTTCCCAAACGATGAAAGCCCCACCTTGTTTCTGGATGTTTCAGACTAAACTGGCGTCAGCATGAGAGCACCACCATCTCGTAGCTCCGTCGTGGTCATT
This sequence comes from Lissotriton helveticus, assembly GCF_964261635.1. Taxonomy (NCBI): domain Eukaryota; kingdom Metazoa; phylum Chordata; class Amphibia; order Caudata; family Salamandridae; genus Lissotriton; species Lissotriton helveticus. Next base: position 1,739,059,917 of record NC_136068.1, read on the forward strand.
CCGCGAGCAATCATGGCAGCCGCTCCCCACCAGAAGCCTGCAGGAGTCGGGGCCCCCAAAACTTTTGATGAATTCTCAAGGCGGAGGGGACGCTTTCGAGAATGGGGTCCAAGACCTAGCAGACAAGCGTCCGATTTCCAAGGTGTCCCAGGGCCATTTCAGTGGACCAGGCCCAAAAAGGAAAGAGCCTGCCGCCATTTTGAGAGTCCTGTGACAGCCGCCTATCGCTGCACCGCAAGAGTGGGCGCAACTCAGCTGAATTGCGGCTTTTGACACAGTGGACCAAAAACGGACGGAATGGCAAGTGAAACGGTAAAGGGGCGCCCCACTACAACAGATGACACTCCACCTGGAGAGGCCCGTTCACGCCGCCTCCCCCGGGGCGCCCCACGCCGTTATTCGGAGCAGCATTGTAGGATACCAAAACCAGTGCGGCAACTTACTGGACATCACCTTGGTGCCATCGTTCTGCTGCCTTGGAACTATTCGCACAACAGTTTGCTACTGATGACCCACACCCCGCGACGCCCCACGCCGTTATTTGCTGGGTGGCAACTTACTAGACATCACTTTCGTGTCATCTAGATTTCGGCGCGTTCTGCTGCCTTGGAACTATTCGCACAACAGTTTGCTACTGATGACCCACCCCCCGCGACGCCCCACGCCGGAAATCTGGACGTTGTGCTGCGTTGGGACTATTCGCACAGCCGACCGCTACTTCGTTGTTTTTCCCTAAAAATGTTTATATGTTATTACTATTTTTGTTTTCTTGTATATATTTATAAATTATTAAAGTTTTATAATCTTACTACTTTGTCGGAGTGCTATATATTTTTAATGTGACACATAATTGTAAAAACTTTGATGTACAAAGAGTCATCCCTGGAATCTTCCGCTTCACGCTCGGTCCCCTCCCCAATCACAATACAGGATGGTTTTCAGATAATAGCAACGCTTCTGCTGTGACGGATCTCATCGAGTGTGGGCCTTGATCTACTATAACTCCTTTGAAGAGGGGTGATTCTTTACAGCTGTGGCCATAAACTACATCTGCAGTGCTAGCTGATAGCCTAGGACCGGCCTGGACAATCGGACACAGAGGAAAAGAAGTGTCAGAGGGTGCGGTAGTGAATAGGGCGAAAGGGAGGTGTCGGGCGGGCATAGGGTGTGATTCTCAGGGAAGAGCAGCGCAGATGGGGGGAGGTTTATTACCCATGCATAAGACAGAGAGCGGGGGTGACCACTACCTGGGTGAGATGCTTGCGAGGGTGGGGAGCCATGCTAAGGATCGACAGCGTGCACAGAGTGGGTCTGGTCAAGGCATCTAAAATGGCTGCCGTGCACGACAAAAGTGTGGCATTTGAAAAAAGACAAGATGGCGCAGACAATGTTTTTCAACACTTCCTGATTTCCTTCGAATCGAACGTTAACAGACGTTGGGGCATATTACCAAAGTTAAGCGATATTTATCCCTAACGATGCATTGCAAAGATTTTTTTACCGTCAGAAATTATCGCAGATAAACCTTGCTATTATCAAGGTTTATCGCAAATACGATAAAAAACGACCGCAATGCATTAATATCGCTGAAAACTCAGCGATATTCATGCATTACCGAGCTAATGCTCTTAGCCATGTTATCCACCTCCCATTGCATAACATGGCTAAGAACTGCTCAGGGCAGCTGTTACTTTTTGGAGATATTCGCGCTTATCTCGAATATTTCCAAAAGTTGATAATAGGAGATAGCGATGTTAGCGACTGTTTCCAGTCGCTAACATCTTGGCATGCCCACTTTGCATGTCATTAGTGATAAATATCACTCACATGCAAAGTGGGGCCCAAGATGGTCGCTATCTCCTACTAGCCGTCGCTAACTGGTGTTAGCAACAGCTAGGTAATACAGATATAATTTTATCTCCGCGAAGCGGAGCGCTGTTACAGATATATATCTTGTTTTTGAACGTTAATTTCTCAAAATGCACTGAAGCACATATATTGAGACCTAGCAAAGGCACATCGGGCTACCAGTCCCTAATATTTTACCAAGTTTCATGCAAATCCATTCAGCCGTTCGATTATTATTATTATTTTTTTTTTTTGCCCCGCGGGGCCCTTTTAAAACCTCCACATCAAACCTAGGGGGTCAGCGAGGATCTACTATGCCCCCTTATGGTCATTTGCCCCTTCGCTTTGGCCTCCTCTTGTCTCAATCCTACCGAGAGACAAGATGGCGGCCGCTACGTACTGTTTGGAATGTTTACAGACACCGGAGAGCCAATCAGCTTCCCTTCGCAAAGCTCCGTAACGCAAAAAGTACGCGAAGCGGTGCGCTGTTACAGATATATATCTTTTTTTGAACGTTAATTTCTCAAAATCCACTGAAGCACATATATTGAGACCTAGCAAAGGCACATCGGGCTACCAGTCCCTACAATTTTGCCAAGTTTCGTGCAAATCCATTCAGCCGTTCGATTATTATTATTATTTTTTTTTTTTGCCCCGCGGGGCCCTTTTAAAACCTCCACATCAAACCTAGGGGGTCAGCGAGGATCTACTATGCCCCCTTATGGTCATTTGCCCCTTCGCTTTGGCCTCCTCTTGTCTCTCAATCCTACCGAGAGACAAGATGGCGGCCGCTACGTACTGTTTGGAATGTTTACAGACACCGGAGAGCCAATCAGCTTCCCTTCGCAAAGCTCCGTAACGCGAAAAGTACGCGAAGCGGTGCGCTGTTACAGATATATATCTTTTTTTGAACGTTAATTTCTCAAAATCCACTGAAGCACATATATTGAGACCTAGCAAAGGCACATCGGGCTACCAGTCCCTACAATTTTGCCAAGTTTCGTGCAAATCCATTCAGCCGTTCGATTATTATTATTATTATTTTTTTTTGCCCCGCGGGGCCCTTTTAAAACCTCCACATCAAACCTAGGGGGTCAGCGAGGATCTACTATTCCCCCTTATGGTCATTTGCCCCTTCGCTTTGGCCTCCTCTTGTCTCTCGATCCTACCGAGAGACAAGATGGCCGCCGCTAAGGACTTTTTGGAATGTTGACAGACGCCGGAGAACCAATCAGCTTCGCTTCACAAAGCTCCGTTGCGCGAAAAGTACGCGTCCTGGGACGTTGCCAGGTCCGCTGTTACAGATATATATCTTTTTTTTAAACGTTAATTTCTCAAAATCCACTGGAGCACATATATTGAGACCTACAAAAGGCACATCGGGCTACCAGTCCCTACAATTTTGCCAAGTTTCGTGCAAATCCATTCAGCCGTTCGGGCTAAAAGTGAGGCCAACCGCCCTATGGAAAACTCAATGTTAAAAACACGTTTTGGGACCCCCCTTTTTTCTCGGCCCCCCCTTGACGAACCCCCCCCAAATTTTCAAGGGCTGCTCAGAAACAAAATGTGCCATTTTCCTGAAAATTTCAGCCAATTCCGTCCACAAACGCCAAAGTTATTAGACATAGAATTTTCAAAAATCCCATAGAGAAAAAATCCTAACTATATATACCTACTGGCGACCGCCAGTAGGTAATATATATATATATATATATATATATATATATATATATTCACTGAAAAAACCATAGGTTTCAGGAGTTATATAGTTAGGAATTAGTTTTTAAAAAACCTTTGAAATTCACTCAAAAAACTATATGTTTTAGTGGTGTTATAGTTAGCTGGACATTTTACTCATACAAAACCAATGAAATTGCTCCTATATAATTAGTTGTACTAACTATATTTCGCGCACCCGCAATCCACTGCTGATGATGTCACATATTAGATCATTCATTACATGGTCAGTGACATCACTGATGACATCTCAAATGACATCACTGATGACATCACTGATGACATCATCCAGTGAATGTGGTTTGCTTCGTTATTTAAATATGCATTATATATATAGCAATTTACATTGAAGAATGAGTGGATATATATAAATAAATATTTGGATGGAGGATTTAGTAGCAGTGTAATTGACTGTTTACTTGACCAATTTATAATGTCTCACTAAATATAGTGGATAGTGACTAAACTGTGTGAATATCTGTATCACACAGTTGTTGTGTAAACTGATTCTACAGTTGGTTACTAGCTATGTGAAAGTCTATATTAGTTATTGATTAGTTAACTGAGTATTTGTATAGGAGTGTGAAAGTGTGTGTGGTTCGGTGGGGGGTGTGCGACTGTCCAAAGATGTGTGAATAGTTGATTCCGTAGATATATGAAGTTAAAACTACATGTTCTAACAGTTTGGGTGAGGGAATCTCTTTATGGGTGTGGTGATGAGCAAATATATTTCTCAAAGGTACAGGTCCAACAAACTAGAAAAATAAAAGGCAGTGTATGTGTCAGTTGTTGTATATAAATAAGTATACATAAGACACAATGATTGTGTGAGTGACTGTATGGATAACTGTATACTTGTAATAATGATTTTATAATTCACTAAGTATGACTTACTATCTAAATGAATTGAAGAAGTGGTGTTTGTATAAGTGTTTTGCTAAGTAAATATGTAAGTATGATCCATTGTTTGCATAAGTGAGTAGGATGACTTCATATGTGAATAGGATGCGTGCTGTTTAATGTCGATATAGATGTATAACTATTTTTGATAGTGTTCTATTGTTCATTGACAGCATGTATGAGTGAATCCATAGGTAAGTGATTAGATGTGTGTATACATCTATGAATCACTGAGTGGATTTTTAGATACTTGTATTGCTGTGACAATGGATTTAAATATGATACTCTGTATTTTACAAACAGTGATGAAAAATTGTAATAGTGTATGAAAAGGTGTATGTGATTGTCACGTGGATGATGTCATCAGTGATGTCATTTCAGATGTCATCAGTGATGTCACTGACCATGTCATGAATGATCTAATATGTGACATCATCAGCAGTGGATTGCGGGTGCGCGAAATATAGTTAGTACAACTAACTATATAGGAGCAATTTCATTGGTTTTGTATGAGTAAAATGTCCAGCTAACTATAACACCACTAAAACTTATAGTTTTTTGAGTGAATTTCAAAGGTTTTTAAAAAACTAATTCCTAACTATATAACTCCTGAAACCTATGGTTTTTTCAGTGAATTTCAAAGGTTTTTTTAAATGCTAATTCCTAACTAAATAAGGCCTGAAACCTATGGTTTTTTCAGTGAATTTCAAAGGTTTTTTAAATGCTGATTCCTAACTATATAAGGCCTGAAACCTATGGTTTTTTCAGTGAATTTCAAAGGTTTTTTAAATGCTAATTCCTAACTATATAAGGCCTGAAACCTATGGTTTTTTCAGTGAATTTCAAAGGTTTTTTAAATGCTAATTCCTAACTATATAAGACCTGAAACCTATGGTTTTTTCAGTGTTTTAAAAAAAAAATTGATTGGTTAACTGGCTTATTAAGTGTATCTTAGTGAATACATATATTAGCGAGTAATGTTTAAATATTTAAATATATGCATGAGTGATGTAATATTGTGGAAAATTAGTGCGTTTTGGTGAACATTATCTGCGCCATCTTGCCTCTTCCCTGATGCCACACTTTTGTCGTGCGCGCCCGCCATTTTAAGATGCCCCGATCAGAACAAACCCTTTTGCATGCCGCTGGCCCCTGACATAGCCCTTTGCCTTCGCTAAGCCCGCACGCTGACCACCCCCTGCTTGCACCTGCCTTGAGTCATAAACCCCTCTCCGGCGCTGCTCTGCCCCAGGCCCTCATCCTGTTCCCAGCGCGACGCCTCCCTGCTTTCCTTTCATGATCTCCGGCCCTTAGATGCAAACCCCTTTTTCCCCGTGTGCCCGTTTTGTCCTCCCCGTTCCCAAGCCGACACCCAGCTCTGCCGATACCATCCTTGCCCCTCCCCGTACAATAGAAAGCTTCCCCCATCAAAGAATCCCCGGGTTGATCAAAGCCCCCACCCCATGAGATCCGATCAAACTCCCCACATTCCGTGAATCGGCGGATTATCCAGCTGCGCGATGCTCATCACCTGTTGTGACTAGGGTGGGGACTTCAAACTGTAAATGTGTGTGGGAACGGGCCCAAAGGGGAGTTCCGAGAATGTCTTTTCCATACATCAAAGCTTTAAACATGTATGTGTAATCTGCAATAAAGTCATAAATGTGGGTATAAGAGGCCAGGCCTCAGAAATACAGTTAGAGCACCTCAGAACGATACCTTCTGTCCGTTTCGTTGTGTTCTCCTCCGGAGAGAATAAAAAACCTTGTTTCCTGCTTTCCAGTCTCCAGCGCCTGCCTCTTCATTGATTTAAATAACTAGAGGGTCACAGAGGCAATACCGCCGGGCAAATATCGATTGTCCCCGACCCGATTGAACTTTTTTTACAATTGGCGTCCCAAGCGTGGGGCCCATCAGCGACTCGTGGATCCAGTGGGAGAGGTCCCGACGACAGAGTGAACGACTGCAACGATCGGGAGAGCTCTTGCCCAATAGACCCTCGTCTGGCAGCCGATCATCCGAACTTCACTAGTTCCGAACAGACCTCTCTCGAGTGATCTACGGTCCTGACTGGGAACCATCAGGAGTGCCGTGAGAAATAAGAGAAAAAGAGGACGATCGGGCGCTGGATTCGGAAGACAAGAAACTGTCCACATGGTCCGGGTAAGGTCGTGTTGCCACGACAAGTTGCAAAAAAAAATTTGTTTTGATTGCTTGATTGTTCAAAATACTAGTATTGCTCTGATTATTTTTATTTGGAGATTCACTGTCTGCAAACGGAGAAACAACAGGCTCTCTCTCCCTTTGCAAGCAGTGGAGGATAGGTAGGGTAGCAGCCGTGCTTGTTCTTTTTTCTCCCCCACTCAATAATTGCTTGAAACTGAACTGTTGTTCACAAAACTATTGTTTCCTGGAGATTCCCTGTCTGCAAGCAGGGAAGAGACCACCCTTTTTGCAGATAGTGAAAAGGGTAGGTAACGCAGATCTTTGCGGACCTACTCATTCTCCCCATTGTTATTTATTGGTCGTTTGGTTTTATATATTTTTTTTTGATCCATGAGGTATTCACTACCTGCAAACAACGTAGAATAGAAATATTCTGTCTAGTCTTTGCACCTAGTGATAAGATAGGCAGTGCTGACTTTTTAGTCCCTCGTTACGAGCCGTCATGTCTGTCTTCTCCCCACTGATAAATAGCCTGTTTAGCCCGGACCGGGTGTTAGAGGTGGACCATATAGCTCCACTAGAAGGCACCCCTAATAAGGACATGTTCATAAACTATGGGTTAGTCACCATAGCTTATAATAAACTATGGCACAGGTATACCGAAGATAGCCAAGACAAACAGTGGCCACTGGCAGGATCCTTTGACCTTGATAAAATAGAAACGTTAGAAATAGCCTTTCGAAATAATAAGACGACGCCAATTATGCTCGACAGTCTCGGTATGTGGCGCAGAGAGGCTACGAAACGACAGAGAAAAGACGAGGATAAACCAAGTAGGGAAATATACCGACAGGACAACCCCAGGACACCGCTACCCACAACTTATCCCCCGACACTATGCAAAGGACGACCAGACTTAGGGTCAGACCAATGCGCTTTTTGTAGGTATGTCGGACACTGGAAAGCCCAATGCCCGACTCTACTGAGCGTGAGTAAAGGCAAAGGGCCGACAAGAACGACAGACCGACAGTACGAGAAAAGGCGCGAGACAGAGAAGAACCCGACTTACATAGACAGACCAGACAGAACCACCGCGTTTGATTATGCCCGATGGCACAGATTTCGCCAGGAAAATCTCAGCGGCATGATCAAGTTCTCCTAGGTCGGGCAATGTCAAGACGGGAACCCAGCCTCGTTTAAAATTCACAGACGGAAAGAGATAATTATGACCAATAACTGTTTTTATATTTGTCTTGGGTCTTTGTATGTCGTACTTGTACTGTCCCCCGTCTGAGTTTGTGTGTATGTAATGTACAAATCTGCGTCATCCCTCTACACGTGTTTCCGTGTTACTCGACCTCTGTTAGCAGAAACCTAGCATCAAAGCAACCTGGAAAGAAAGAAATGGTAAAACAAAATCCGTAGACCATTAATAAACTTGAACTTTTAATTTAACACAACAAACAAGGAATAATAACGATAAACTGTAGAAAATGAAAGTCAAACAGAACATTCGCCCCCCCCCCCCATTCTGGAACCTTCCAAAGTAGGGCAGGGTTACGGCTACGCCCAACCAACGGCAACCCATATAAGGCGAGCCCCGCCGCCAACTCTTGGTCAGGAAATCTTAACGTATGGGGGAGCCGGAGGAGAGGCAGGAGCCCGCAGCCTGGGCATTTGCAGGTAGTCCCGCCACATGTCTCCTTGGCCGGCCGCAACGGGCCTGGAAAGACTAAGGTAGTCCCGCCACATGTCCAAGAGGAGAACAAGGCACCTCTTCCTTTTCTCTTCCGTCACAGCCGCAGCAGTCCTGGACGGCGGGATGTCCTGCACGTACCTCCACAACAATTTGTCCAAGTTGGGCTGGGAGGGAGAGGCGACGCGGACGAGCCTCTCCCACCTCCACCGGTAGGAGGTTTCCCAGCCCCCAGCCCGACGCCGAACATCCCCAGTCAGGCGATGGTGCCCATACTTCCACAGCACCGAACACACCATGGTGGTACCCCAGTACTTGCGCAGCACCGAACGTACAATGGTGGCACCCCAGTATTTGCGCAGCACCGAACGTACAATGGTGGCGCTTGGGGAACACCGGATGTGGAGAGGCCTTCATGCGGGGCGATGAAAAGGAGCGGCATGGAGTGCACCGGGAGAAGGAGACGATGTGAACGAGTCTCCCTCGCCCCCCAGGTGGGGGCATCACAGCTGCACCCCAGCTGAACGTCCCGCTCTCACAAAACAGGGACCTCTTCCTTTCACTCCGAAGGGTCTCTTCCATTCTTGCAAACTCGACGAGAGTGGCCCCTGTAGGGCCTCAAAATGGCGTCTGGATCCGCTGGAAGGCGGGCCCCGGCCACTAGAGTAACTTTGGCCAGCCATACAACTCGAACATTTGTCCCATGGAGCACGAGCCCCCATCTCCGACAGCATCTCCGCAGCCTTGAAGATCATACAAAGGTCCCCGGCGGAACCTTCGGCCTTTGCAGGTTTCCGGTAAGGGACGGCTGCCTTGATCGCCAACAAAACAAACATGACATTGCCACACCTTCTGTTAGCGTGAATTCTAGAACTGCCGAAAAGGACTCTGGTCCAAACTGCCAGTAATGGAAACATTTCCCCCTGATGCTGCTTCCGGACTGTGCCGGCCCCGCCCAAAATGGCGCTGGTATCAATCGGAACTTACGAACACCTCGTGGTGTTCCTTCGCACTAATATAAACTTGATGTTCTGAGATTTTATATGATCCTTTGTACACTTGGCTAGAAAAGACGAAGAGAACTCACTCGACGAATAGTGTGAAAAGATCCCCGTTACAAATGTTGATTACGAATGTACAATGTATTATATTTTTATAACTGATGTAAACCTCATTTACGACGCACACGTACGGTATGCATATAGGAAATCTGATTACAACTGTTATGATTATGCTTCTAAATTATGAAAATATATGCCCCCGAACCCCCAGCCAATTAATAGACGTTTTAGTCTCTTACAAATGAATGAGTAAAACTTTCCGATGTTTTTATTGTTGCAAACGACACCCCCCACTGTACGCACTTTAGCCATTGCCACGACCGACCAAATACGACCACACCCTCCTAATCCATATGCTGAAATGAATTTGCAAAATAAAGTCTTTGAAACTATGGACGGGTATTGCATGCTTTATTTTAAAACAATATGGGATGGGTAGGAAAGTTATTTTTCTGTGCACCCTACTCTGCTCTCTCTTTAAGGTTAAAGGAAGATGGTTGCCCAGCCCTGGAGGACGGATCGGATCGACAACACGACACTCCGTCTTAAAAGTACGCGACTGACTCATGAACTCTCGCGTAGAGGAAGACCGTGACTTCCAAGGATGGGTAAAACGAATGGTGTAAATGAGGGAATGTAAAAGGAGGGTGAAATGAAATAATGTAAATATTGTAAAGTACAACGTTCCAAAGTAGCAGGGACCCAAGAACCGAAGAACTTTAGAACGCCACGGCGTTGAAAGAGGTTTAAGGATCCCGATAGTGAGATATATCCTTTGACTAGATACCTCGCACTAGGCACCTCTGGTTTCCTTTTTATGTTTCCCCGCACACGCCCTACATGAACACACTACCCCCCCCCCCTCGACTCCGAAAACTATATCCCCGGGGACCCTGCCCCAAGGAGGAAAGACGAGTAAGAGGTAAGTAAAGGACTTATGAATCCATGTATTTGAATGCGCGCGAATGCTGTCTCCCCCACCCCCCCCCCTTTTTTCCTCCCTCTGCAGGTTACATCAGAGATTACAGCCAAGGTGTGGCGAAGATCTGAGACCTTGCCATGTCTGAATACACGAAACGGACTAGCGCCGCAGGGTGGTGTCTAAGCACGCCTGCAAACTACTCACGTATCGAACAAACCCGAAAAATTAGCACAACCTGATAAAAAGTGATCACCCTTAAACCAGACCGGACGAATGAACCCATGTCACGTATGATGCGAAACTGTGAGGGAATGTGTGTGTGTGTGACTGAGGCGTTGACCCAACTGGTCAAAGGACCGAGAATGCGAGAAAGTGCGACAAAATGGTACCTCCTTTTTTCTTCTTTCCTTTTCTCAAAGCACGTCCCCTCTACCCTGTCTAATGCTCAAACTGCATGATTACAAGATTCTAACGCGGACTCGTGAATACCCTTTACTGTGTAATGCACTAAATAGCCTTTCTTGAATGCACTGCCGCCCTCTCTGTTGCACGTGTACTATTTAGCCTGCCGTTGCACTCTCTCTCTCTCTCTCTCTCTCTCTCTCTCTCTCTCTCTCTCTCTCTCTCTCTCTCTCTCTCTCTCTCTCTCTCTCACTCTCTCTCTCTCTCTCTCTCTCTCTCTCTCTCTCTCTCTCTCTCTCTCACTCTCTCACTCTCTCTCTCTCTCTCTATTTTTGCACTACCACTCTTCCGAGTGGTTAGCCCCGAAATTGGCAGATTGCCACCCCTAGCACACCACCTAATTGGCTTCAAATACCGTCAGTATTTGCACAAACGCTTGTCTTTAATACAATCACCCTGAGGCCGCGTCATTACCTCTCCTTTTCCGCTAGAAGTCAATGAACCCAGGTTGGGCCGTAAGGGAAAGGACGGGTAAGACGACAGAGGTTCCCTAATCTGGCCCGAAATAAGGGAACTACATGTCAACGGCTCCTATAGTATAAAACAAGGACCTCAGAATACGCGACCCTCCCCTCCCCGAATCGTCGCAATACCCAAACCAGAAAAACGATCACCCCCGTTACCTCCCCTGTCTATGTCCCTGGTTGTTTCCCATAAAACCCCTGTCCTTCCTAGTTAAGTAACCGGGCTGTAAAAGGTTACGTAGGACCCAGAATGATGTTTTACAAGGTTAACAGACTAGACCAAGGTAAAGAAATCATCAAAATGAACCCCGCAGTAGTTGAAAAACAGGATGCACCGATAGAAAGGAAATGTTTAGCCATGTTCGTCTCTCAGCAAAATACCTGTGTAGTACCATGTTGACGACTCACTGTACCCTTTTGTAAATGTGAAACTCTAGAGAACGGCATATCTTTGCCAGATTTGTCTCCCGAAGGTGGGTTACCATCAGATGAACTGTCATGCCTGTAATAAATGATTATGAAGGAAAGTCATAGTAAATCCAACAGGTCCGCCACCGGTCATTCATATGCCAGTTGTGAACGTTAAATATAACGGACATTTTCATTCTTTGCCTGGAGCTGGGAGAGAAATAGACTTTTTGATTATCTTCATCTGCAAATTTTCTAAAGACTGTCTTTTCAAACTTGTTTAAGGGTACTGCTGTTGGAGGAGAGAAGGACCGGATGTGGGAGCACGAGGCCCGACTGCAGACTAAGGGACACCTGCGACATTAGCCAAGGCGAGACCACGACTGAAAGGAGCTGCAGGACGAGGCACTGTTTTCGACAGCATGAAAAGAAAGGGTCGACCTGATGCCCCTGCTCGACGTCCAGTGCCTTTCGACAAGTCCCCGCTCTCTGAATTCCGTCGCACGCCCGCCCATTTGAAGTCTCTCGTTCCCCTAGTTTGTTCCCAATTTGGCCTTGCTCCATCCCCCTTTTTTCCTCTGACCTACCCTATGGACTGTTTTGAACGCTCTTCTTCCATCGGAACTTTCTGACAATCACCTCAAAGGACACAGGGCGAAAAGGACCTTTCCGACCAGAAACGCGAGGAAAGGGTCGTGCCCTGCAACGCAGAACTTAGAACAGAGCTGGACTTGTAGCTCCACCGCCGGTGCTCAACAGCGCCAACGAAAGACCACAAAGAACAATGAGAACTCATAAAACTTCGAACATTCGACATCCTCAACCACCGTTTTGCTACGCCTCATTTCTCTCCCAGCCGCCATTGTATTGATCCTGCTCCAATCCGAATCTGAAACATGTATTAACCTGCCAGTTCACGTTATGATATGTACTTGCTGCTCGCCGTTTTTGTATTTCATTCCTATGACTTTCCTGCTTTATCAAATAGGTGCACCTCCTAAAAAAAAACTAGAAACCTCAAAATGTATTGTTTACAACTCTTTTCCATCTAGGGTTCCTACCGTTTTCTTTCTCATGCTCACCACAGTAGAACCGAATAGAAAATGAACCAGCAAGATGTCTTGAATATGTTAAAGGGAGGACTGTGGAAAATTAGTGCGTTTTGGTGAACATTATCTGCGCCATCTTGCCTCTTCCCTGATGCCACACTTTTGTCGTGCGCGCCCGCCATTTTAAGATGCCCCGATCAGAACAAACCCTTTTGCATGCCGCTGGCCCCTGACATAGCCCTTTGCCTTCGCTAAGCCCGCACGCTGACCACCCCCTGCTTGCACCTGCCTTGAGTCATAAACCCCTCTCCGGCGCTGCTCTGCCCCAGGCCCTCATCCTGTTCCCAGCGCGACGCCTCCCTGCTTTCCTTTCATGATCTCCGGCCCTTAGATGCAAACCCCTTTTTCCCCGTGTGCCCGTTTTGTCCTCCCCGTTCCCAAGCCGACACCCAGCTCTGCCGATACCATCCTTGCCCCTCCCCGTACAATAGAAAGCTTCCCCCATCAAAGAATCCCCGGGTTGATCAAAGCCCCCACCCCATGAGATCCGATCAAACTCCCCACATTCCGTGAATCGGCGGATTATCCAGCTGCGCGATGCTCATCACCTGTTGTGACTAGGGTGGGGACTTCAAACTGTAAATGTGTGTGGGAACGGGCCCAAAGGGGAGTTCCGAGAATGTCTTTTCCATACATCAAAGCTTTAAACATGTATGTGTAATCTGCAATAAAGTCATAAATGTGGGTATAAGAGGCCAGGCCTCAGAAATACAGTTAGAGCACCTCAGAACGATACCTTCTGTCCGTTTCGTTGTGTTCTCCTCCGGAGAGAATAAAAAACCTTGTTTCCTGCTTTCCAGTCTCCAGCGCCTGCCTCTTCATTGATTTAAATAACTAGAGGGTCACAGAGGCAATACCGCCGGGCAAATATCGATTGTCCCCGACCCGATTGAACTTTTTTTACAATATGTGACGTCATCAGCAGTGCATTGCAGACGTGCAAGTTATAGTGAGTCCAACTAACTATAATGTGGGAATTTCAATGGTTTTATGCGAGTAAAATTTCCAGCTAACTATAACTGGTGTGAAACCTATGTTTTTTTCAGTGAATTTCAAAGGTTTTTTAAATGCTAATTCCTAACTATAACTGGTGTGTAACCTATGGTTTTTTCAGTGAATATATATATATATATATATATATATATATATATATATATATATATAAAATTTCTATGGCAAAATGAAACCCCTCATTTTGTTCCTTTTCAAATTAAATGTATTAAGTGTTACCACTTTATTCCAATCAAGATGACTTCAGGTGTGCCATACTTTTGTCATAAGTAAGACTATTAGCGTTCTAGTTGTTCTTTAGAACACTCTGGGACATTCTGTCATTGGGCTATAGTTGGGCTACATCTGGCTGATATTTGGGCTACATTTGGGCTCTTTTGTCTCTGGTGGCCATCTTGGGAGACTGCATATCAGAATTGTTTTAATGAAATATAAGAGGATTTGAGAAGTCACTCAAAATGTGCCCTAATTTTTCTTTCTTCAGCACTAATCATAATTTCTATGGCAAAATGAACCCCCTCATTTTGTTCCTTTGCAAATTAAATGTTTTAAGTGTTAACACTTTATTGCAATCAAGATGACTTCAGGTGTGCCATACTTTTGTCATAAGTAAGACTGTTAGCGCTCTAGTTGTTCTTTAGAACACTCTGGGACATTCTGTCATTGGGCTATAGTTGGGCTACATCTGGCTGATATTTGGCCTACATTTGGGGTTTTTTGTCTCTGGTGGCCATCTTTGGGCTACATTGGGCTACATTTGGGCTCTAACATATATATAGCCCAATGTAGCCCAATATATATTTTTCAAAGTTAATTTTCGTAAAAACCACTGGAGCACATATCTTGATACATAGCAAAGGCACATCGGGCTACCAGTCCCTACAATTTTGCCAAGTTTGGTGGAAAACCATTCAGCCGTTCGGGCTAAAAGTGAGTCCAACCGCCCTATGGAAATTAACATGGGGAAAACACGTTTTGGGACCCCCCTTTTATCTCGGCCCTCGCTTGACGAATCCCCCCCCAAACTTTCAGGGAAGGAGCGAAGCGCCGCGAGGCAAAGTTAAGGACAATTTCAGGAACATTCCTCAACCGGCGCCAAAGTTATTCCCAATAGAATGTTGCGATTTCCCTATGGAAAACAATCCTAACTATATATACCTACTGGCTATTGCCAGTAGGTAATATATATATCCATATATGTGGGGCACATATATGATTGTGTTTCCGGGGTCACGCGCATGGGCGGGAATATTCTAGTGCTTATGATTTTGATGATGGCACACCTGGAAGAGAACTAGGATTACAGGTAAGTAACTAATCCTTTCTTGGTAGCCTTGAACCTCCTGCCAACAGCAAAGTTGTGCCCCTAATGTTACATCTGTTTTGGGGGAGTATTGCCAGGCTGTGCTGATCCTCCACTGTTGTTTCACACATTTTTATAGCAGTACTATATGGACAAAACGTTCTTTCTTCAGGAGTGACTGCTGAACTTTTGTTCTGCCTCTTCACTAGCAAGGTCGCAACATATCAGTTTCCAAGTCCTTAAGAAATGTCCCACACCAGTTAGTCAGCTGGAATTCTCGCACTCCTCTGCACCCTCCAGTCTCAAAATACAGATTTCACAATCCGGCTTTACAGGCAGGGCTGTTCCCTAAATCCTTGTTGGTTGGCAAGAGAATAGTGCACAGCTTTCCAAACTGTGTGGGGCGACACGTTACTGTGTCGCGCCCCATGCGTAGGTGTCGCGCTTGTTAGGGCTGCCCGTGGGGGGGGGTTCTCTTAAAGCAAGAATGCGCTGTTTATCTGCCCATTGACGTGCTGTTTCGTTTAGCGTGTGTTTGGAGCTCACGGTGCGGTTGTAATTACTGTAATCTCGGGAACAAGCATTTCACTTAGCCGAGAGGGTGGCGGGGCGCTGTCTGCGGCAACACTGGCCATCTGTCTTGTTTGAGTCCTGGACAGGACAAACAGAAGAGGAACTTAAAAAACCCATTTGGGGGAAAATGTGCTAATCCTCATCGCAGGCTGAAGGGGGCAGGGTTCTTGGAATGTCAAACAATAGACTCCACTTGCATCTTGTGTTCTGTCTTTATTTGTGTACTGTACTTCTCTGGAAAACGAAATGCAGTTCAATGGTTGCATCAACAGTTTATATCGTCTTAGGGCTATGCAGTGATAAAATCCAATATTTCAGTCAGAAGGGGAGAAAGAGAAATTATATAGCGCCTTGTTTATCAATTTGTAGTTACATTGGCAGAAAAATTCACATGTACTCGAATGTCATCCTCAACTTGCCATTCTTCTTTTTAACACGGTCGTTTCAGTTTGTGCTCTTTAGGTAAAATCGAAGTCGACCACTTACAGATGGATTCTGCTGGGCCCAGTTGCTACTGTGGATTTTTGACACATTAGAAACTTTTATGAAAATTGCGCCAGTTAATTCTGGTTTTGTCTTCGAAAAGGTTACTCGTGTCTAACATTGTCAATTTGTTACCGTTTGCATCTTTGCTCTTCATCTATAAGACTTCTGCTTGTTTTTTCCTGCTCGACCAAAAACGCATGTGGGATAAGTGGGTGCAGTTGAAACCATTTGCAGTGAACATTTACATAGGATAAGTACATCCCCTTGAAACGTTTGCAAATGATAAGCTCGAATTTCCCTCATGATTAGTTTATATGATTGATGTATGGAAATCACATTTTATTCTTAGGGGAGCATTATAATCACAAGTGTAGAGCACAGCCAATATAATATATTGTCTTATCAACATGAAGTATTACAATTTTGAAATATATTAACTTGAAAATTGATGTGCTTAGCCCTTGGAAAAGTGCGAAAAGAACCATTGATGGTTAGAATGCAGAACAATGTCATGCATTCACCCCAGTACAGAGATCTGGCCTAAATCCATGGTCTTTTTGCTCACCATGCCATTCCAGTTTGAACCCAGCCATATGTAAATCAGTCTTGACCCTGGACCCAATGGGAACAGTCTAACCCCAACTGCCAGGCCAGGCCCTCCCTGGACTGGAACCAAGCAACCTAGGACCAGTTTCGGGGTATCACCCCTCATCAGCCAGGATGGCTTGACTCCAGTGGCATGGATAGCAAGGGACCCACGTCTGGGCATACCCGGCCCACTCGGGGTAACAAATGCAAAAAGAACAGTTGATTGACAGAATGTAGAACAATGTCATGCGTATAGAGTATAGTATAGAGATCTGGGCCTAAATCCATTGTTTTTTTGCTCACCATGCCATTCGAGTTCAGGGATCACAACAAACGTTTGTATCCATCCACTAGCACTTATAAATTAACTGTTGCAAAAGCAATGGTATCCACTTTCGGCAAAGTACAGGAACACGAGATGCAACAGCTCATTAGGTGGCAAGAATAGGCTTGAGTGTTGTTTGGAAAAGCAAACCCAGCTGAAGACAGGATACTAGATCAAAAGTGTGGCCATGAAGAGCAGAGTTTTACGAGACAGAATTCCTCCAAGAACATGCAACATTCTGGGATTCTAGATCACAGAGATTTAGTCTAGTGCCGAAACTGGTGACCTGGAACTTTTGGTTTTAATTCCAGCTCTGGCACTTGACTTTAAAATGTGTGATTCTGGGCAAATGAGTTGACCTCACTGTGCATAAAATTGTAAATATGTGTGGAATGTATTGTGATTGTAAATATGTAATATCACAAATATGCAAATCTCCTGTTCATGCTCTGTTACGAACCATGTGGGTTTTCTTCAGATCCATACAAAACATACGTACATTGTCTGGGGGTGTGTGTGTGTGTGTGTGTAGGGTTGTGTGTGTGTGGGGGGGGTTGTGTGGGTGTGTGGGGGAGGTGTGGGGGTGGGGTTGTGTATGTGTGGGGTTGTGTGTGTGGGTGTGTGGGGGTGGGGTTGTGGGTGTGTGGGGGAGGTGTGGGAGGGTGTGGGGGGATGTGGGGGTGGGGTTGTGTGTGTGGGGTTGTGTGTGTGAGGGGTGGGTGTGGGGGGTTGTGGGTGGGGGTGTGTGTGTGTGGGGTTGTGGCTGGGGTTGTGTGTGTGTGGGGTTGTGGCTGGGGTTGTGTGTGTGGGGGGGGAGGTGTGGATGTCTGTGTGTGGGGGTGTGTGGTGGGGTTGTGTGTGGGGGGTGTTTGTGTGTGGGGTGTGTGTGGGGGGGTGTGTGGGGGTGGGGGTGTGGCTGTGTATGTGGCGTTGGATGTGTGGGGGTTGTGTGTGGGGGTTGTGTGTGTGTGGGGGGGGTGTGGGGTGGGGTTGTGTGTGGGGGTGTTTGTGTGTGGGGGTGTGTTTGGGGGGGTGTGGGGGTGGGTGTGGGGCTGTGTGTGTGGGGTTGGATCTGTGGGGTTGTGTTTTTTTGTGTGGGGTTGTATGTGTGTGTGTGGGTTGTGTGTGGGGTTGTGGGTGGTTCGGGCTAGCTCGCTGCGCTCACGTTACCGTGTCTCGGAATTTTTTTGCGCAAAAAGGCGTGTCACCAACATGAAAAGTTTGGAAAGCTGTGGAATAGTGGGTCAATAACTGCATAATAAAGTCATTGATTATGGAATTTAGAGAATCTTAATACATTTCTTGTACTTCCCACTCTGTGCTTTGCCTGAGTGTGGCATTTTCTTTCCCAGATGTATGTGTTATGTCATCAAAACCATCTGAAAGTTCCATGCACCAAAACGTCAAAATAGTTAATCCATGCACAAGGTGTGCAGTGCTCTCTCATGCCTCCCCAATCGTCCCCTCATCCGACCATCCCAGTTCAGTCCCCTGCACTTCAAAGGAAATATCCTCTCAGCCAACATTTGGCCTGTGCCTCTTGCTGGACATGGCTCAAATGCCTTCCCATTAAATGACGAAAGGCGCTTTTAAGATTCTGTTTGGTCGCACTTGTCAAGTTCAAGCGGTTTCTGCTCTTTCTTCCTATGCATTGTTTGACTATGCCTTTCAAGTGTCACGTGGGCAAGAGGCTCATCAGAACAGAGAATGTTATGCCATTGGAGTGTACTTCAGCAGACTGCAACCTTAATGTGTGTAATCTCTCAAAACTGCTATGAGGGTAAATAAATGTTCGTGGCCTGCCTAGCTGTAGATACACATGCTGTGCATTCTTCTGCCATCTAGTGTTGGGCTTGGATGTGTACAACTGCTTTTCTTCAAATTAAGTGTTTGAGTCATGGGGCGTAATGACTCCACCTATTAGAGGTATTGCGCATGGGCTTTGCTTCCACTGTTAGATCGTTTTCTCTCTGCCGTTGGATACAGATGTGTTGTTGTGAACTCTGGTTCGACGCCATGCAGTGTTTTTGCCAGGCCCCTGGATCTGTCCCCTCTTCAGTACTACAAAACAATACTGCAACTTGCTGTTTTTTGAACTATGGTATTGTTTTGGACTCCATGTTGGCTACACACCTCTCGACTCCCACCGTTCGTGACAAGAATATCTTTGTGATGGAATGGACTCCATTTAGCTACTGTCCTACTTGCCACGCTAATTACCTGGGGTCCGATCTTCATTGAGTTTATAATTTTCAGTTTTTCTCCTGACACCCAAAGGACTCTTGTTAGGTGTGTCTAGCGTTTCATAACAAAAATACTCTACTGAACCGCTGCACTTGTCGCCTTGCCTCTGCCGCTATGGCACACAAACAAGAAGCGGAAGACACTCTGGACATCTGTGGAGAACTGAGGAGTCTTATATTGAAGAGGTGAATGATCTGGGCTTTGAAATGGACCTAGCCTTCTCGCCGGAAAACGTTGACTCCGAGGCGTATATCATGGCCGGACAACCTCCGCCTGCCCAGCAGCAGCAAAAGACCGCAGTGAGTACCGATGCTCCCCCTACTAACCACCAAGAGGCATCAGCCTTGAGCTCCCCTACCAATGGAGCCTCTGGTACGCCACTGCCTTCTGGGCATAGTCGACACAGGCATTCTGAGAAGGATCCGACACCCATTCCACATTTGGCGCCAAAGTCCTCCTCGAAACCTAACATAACATGGAACTCATGGAAAGAACAGAGCCTTGCCCACTGCCGGGTCCAAAGGTAAAACATCTAACACCATCTGGCTCGAAAGGGCACGAGCCGAAGATTTCGCAGCAGAGGCATCTTGCACTGAAACGTCCAGGGCAGAAGACAAGTTTGGCACCAAAAACTGCCGACCCAAAGCATTCAGCACAGAGCTGGTGCTCGATGCCCTCCGGTGGGATACCATCTATCCCATTGAAGCTCTCTTCCACCGCTGCTTCTTCTGAGGCTTCCGAATACTTTGGGCAGTCAATGCTCGAGTGACTTCAAGAGCATCTGTGCTCTCGGCAATAGCAGATACATATCCTACCAGGCACTGGAAGGATCATGGAGAAGGGTTTGCAGGTGCCCAAGGAATCTACTCCTCATAAGAGGAAGTTGACTTTTGAGGAAGGCATCAACTCCCCAATGCCTAGGTCCCAAGAGACCTAAGAAGCACGACCGGGCTGCCTCTTCTTTACTTATGCTCGTCCTTCACCTTCCCTCCCTCCTCCTCCTCCCCCTGTACCCTCTATGTTGCCTTTAGAGACACCACCGCAGTCATCTAGGGTTTCTTCACACTCAGGGGGCGGAGACAGTCCTAGACTCCCTTATGACCCGTGTGGCCCAATTCATGATTCACAGGGCCCAGCCTCTTGGGATGATTATGATTTTGAACCCCCTGCAGACACAAACCCCCATTTTTACCCTGCCAAACCTTCCCCACCAAATGATGTCACTTCATATCATGGGGTACTACACTGGGACTCCACTTTCTACAATGTCGAGCTCCACATGCAGCAAGAAGAGGATGATTTCCTTGCAGAAACCCTCTCAAGCACTCAACACTCCCTCCAATATCTCCTCATGCTCAAAGAGGTCCTCAAACCGGCCATCCAGATTTTCAAGGATCCTGTTAAGGCGAGAGTTATCACACCTAGTGTAGATAGGAAGTATTAAGTCTCCCCTAGTGACCCTCCCTGCAATCTTGGCCAGTTACCCCATGACTCCCTTGTGGTACATTCTACCAGAAAGCACAAAAACACCCAGAGCAGCGGTGATTAACCTCCTCCTGATCGGGAGAGCAAGAAAATAGATGCTGGTGCTAAGAGGGTGGCAGTACAGTCTGCTACTCATTGACGAATAGCCAACTCCATTGGCTTGTTCTCATGATATAACCATGCTCACAGGGACCAAATGGTGGATTTGGTACATCATCTTCCATAACAGTCCCGCAAAGAAACGTCACCAGTTCGTGGGAGAGGGGAAGGTTATCTGGAATACTAATATTCGCTGTGCTTTAGATACTGCGGATACAGCAGCACGCGGCATTAATTCCAGCATTCTTTAGTGCCATGCCTGGTTTTTCTGGTTTTAAACCAGAAGTGCAACAACATGTACTAAATATGCCTTTTGATGGTCAGCATCTCTTTGGCCCTCCGGTCGATGAAATGCTTGAAAAAAGTTAAAAAAACAAAATGTAGATAGAGTAAAAGCTATGGGTGCCCTCCAAACACTGCCCACTCAAGACTCCCTTTGCCACTCACAGTTTTGTAGTGCATCTAAGACACCCACTCTAGAATCCTCTTACGCATTCACCAGGTCACCCATCAATCCTCCTCATGTGGTTACTACAAGGGAGGTTACCTGGGCAGATATAACAAGGGTAGAGGTAAGACTTGAGTTTAGTTTGTAGTTTTGTATAGCGCACAGCTAACCCTAAAGGCTTACCAGTGCTTAGCATGGTGAAACAGAAGAACTGTCTACTTAAAATAGCTATGTCTTCAAACCTTTACCGAATGCAGACGCAAAACGACCAACCCCCTCAAAACAATGACGCCCTTCGAGCATTGCCCAATTACAAAACACCTGTCAAGGAAAGATTGCAGGGATTTGTGCCCCCTTGGTCAAAAGTAACTTTCAGACCGTTAAGTTCTAGACATCATACAGGGGGTGGTGTTGTCTGGAACTCATAGAAACACCACCAAACATTCCTTTGTGCCAACACAGATTGTCAGAACATCTGCGCCTCCTTCATAAGAGGTACAGGCCCTCCACGACAAAGGAGCCATAGAGCCTGTTCCGCATCATCCCCACAAAAAGTTTGTATACACACTATTTTATTATCCCAAAGAAAGAGAGCTCCTTCTGGCCCATCCTCGTTCTCCTGTCTGTCCACAAATACATTCTGTCAGAGCACTGCCATTTTGTGACTCTGCAGTATGTTATACCACTCTTGCAGAAAGACAACTGCATGACCGGATTTGAAAAATGCCTACTTCCACATACCTATCCATCCAACACATCGCAGATATTTCAGGTGTGTGGTAAGTGGACAAAATTATTAATTCAAAGTGCTATCCTTCAGGGTTACAACTGTACCAAGAGTGTGCACCAAATGTCTGGCTGTGACCGGCTGCCCATCTCAGGAGGAGTGGCTTTCATGTGTTCCCTTACCTAAACGACTGACTGACCAAGAGCGCCATACAGCAACTCTGTCTAGCCCATACCCAGACTACAATTCACTTCTTGTACAGTCTGGATTTCACCATCAGTCTGACCAAATCCTACCTTCAACGCCTTCTGGTACAGCCCCTCCTTAGGGCCGTCCTGGATGCACGGGTTGGAAAAGCTTAACCCAGCCAGAGTACAAGCCTTCCAAAACGTGCTGCCTGTTTTTCAGATTGGTAGGTAACAGTCAGAAATGTCCTGCGTCTACTAGGCATAATGGTATCTTGCATAGCTAAAGTCCCTAATGCCAGACTCCACATGTGCCCTTTACAAGTGTGCTTAGCCGCACAGTGGTCGCAAGCTTAGTGTCGCGTAGAGGATCTAGTGTTAGTGTGGGGTAGCGCACATCGCTTCCTGCAGTGGTGAAATACAAAGAACCTGTTGCAGGGAAGACCCTTACTGGACCCAATTCTGCAAGATACCATCACCACAGACGCATCATTTACAGGTTAGGGAGCACATCTTAACCATCTCACTGTTCAGGGTCAGCGGACACCTCTTAAGCAAACTGTTCACATCAATCACCTGTAGCTGCTAGCCATGCAACTCGCTCTCTGGGCTTTCTTCCTTCTCATTCAGAACAAGACAATCCTGATAACACACAAACAATATGAATGCCATGTTTTACTTACAGAAGCAAGGCACATTCATTCACCGAAGTTGTCCAGTGTAGCCCAAAGCATCTGGAAGTGGGCAATTCATCACATAGTCCATCTACTTATTCAGAACATTTCTGAAGTGGACAACGATCTATCAGACCTGCTCAGCAGGATGCATCAGCAAGTCCCCAAGTGGAACTCTACCCCAAAGTCCTACACATGTACTTTCACCTTTAGGGGTTCTCACTAATAGATCAGTTTGCCACCGCCAAAAACACAAAATACCCAAACTTCTTCGCCAGACTACCATAACCCCAGTCTCTGGGCAATGCACTATGGATGAGTTGGTCTGAGATATTTGTTTGCGCCTTGGCACCTCTCCCACTCCTACCGTTTGTGGTAAGGAGGCTGAGACAAGCATCACTCACTAACTCTCATTTTGGTAGTATCAACCTGGGCACGCCAGTGATGGTACTCCATACTACTAGCCGCAGATTCCTTAACTTAGAATATCCCCAGGCTTCAGACTGGATCCCGAATTTTTTTTGCAGCATCACTTCTCCGTGCCAGGGGACGGCGCCAAATGACCCCGCCCTGACGTCGTCCACGGATGTGACGTCAGCGAGGTCATATAAGTCCCTCCCGGCGTGCTGTCATCAGTTTCCTTCTGCAACGCGGGTCCAGAGTAAGCAGTTCCTCTGGCCTGTTTTCAGGCCCCCTTTGACGCTTCGCATCTGGAACAGTGTGCAATGCCTTCGGGCTTTAAAACGTGTGTCTCCTGTTTGCGGAAAAAGTCCGCGACGGACCCACACCTTATCTGCATGTGGTGTCTGGGCAAACACCACGACTCAATGGATTGTGACGCTGCTTTCGGCTCGACTGTCCCTGTCGGAGTCGTCACGGCCCCCAGCCTCCTCTTCGCCGTCAGGTCCCGGTGGCATCGAGTTCCATTTGCGGTATCGGTCGCCGTCTGGTTCCTGTGTGCATTGCTTAACCCTCTGGGTAAGTCGCTGAGGTCCTCGACCTCCCTTCCTTCCATTGTCGGGGGCACTAGTTCCCGGATTTCTCCGGACGTGCGCCCCCGGGAGTCGTCCCTCCAATATCTGCCTTATCCTGGCGCGGGGGCTACTCGGACCCAGATGGAGTCCTATGCCGCGGCCCTGCAGGCCTCACTTGGGTCCCCTCCTCTCCCTGGGGCGTCCTCGGAGCCTCCGCTGCATGCGGGGTCTCCGGCGGTCCCACCAGTGGGTTCGGCCCCAGCGCAGATTGACCCCCTTGCCTCTAGGGATGATGGAGATATGTCGTCATCAGGGCGCTGCCCGGCTGGGTCCCCCGTTCGACTAATAGCACCCCTACCACGCCCCGTAGTCCAGTGGGACTCCCTGTGGTGTCGCAGGTGGTTGCTGGTGCTCGCAGCCTTGTTTCGAGCCCACCTCGGCAGCCTGTCCGGAGGCGGGTTCGGCGCTGTAGACTTGCCTCCCCGGCTCCGATTCCATTCCTTCCTTCAGAGTCGGAGCCTATTGTGGTCGAGGCGGTGTCGGCGCCGGTCCAGTGCTCTAGGCTTGCCTCCCCGGCTCCGGCACCGTTCCCTTCTTCGGAACCGGAGCCTGTCGTGGCCAAGGCGGCGGCGCCAGACAAGGCCGAGTCGGCACCCGACGAGGCAGGGTCGGCGCCGGCCGAGGTTGCCCTGGCGCCATCTCAACGCTGGATTATTGACTCCGGAGGCTTCCGGAGGGAGTTTGGCGTTGCTTCAATGTCCGGCGACACCGGATCTGTTCTTGTCTCTCCCCCCTCTTGGAATTTGTGGCCCCGACGGACACCCCACCTCCTCAGGAGCCCCTTCAGGACCCTCATTCGTCAATGGGGCTTCCTTCTTTTGGACACTGGTCTCCTCCTCAGTTCATTGGACAACCCCCTTGGGGTGGGAGGCTCAGTTTACAGCCTCGGAGGGCTACCTAGGCCGGTGTAGCGTTCATAAGAGTGGTCTCCTTGGCCGCCAGTGTTCTGAGTATGCAACCCCCTTCGGTCCCCCTGCCTGTTGACCCTCTGCTGGATGTCCTCCACCACGGTTCGGGGAATGTAGAGCCGCTACTGCCTTTGAAGTTTCTCTTTGATGCCTGTTTGGGCACCTGGGCTCGGCCAGCTTCCGGTGATCCGGTTGCTCTTTCTATCTTGCAGCGCCACCGTCCTGCTCCCCACGATCCAGTTTGCTTATTTGTTCACCCAGATCTTATGGGGTTTGTTCTCAAACTGCTTTCCCTTCCTTGCCTCAGCTGCTGCTTCCAGTTGGCTGGAGTCGTGGGGGCGTAATATTTTTGCCTCCACTAGCGCAGCTTTTCGCTCACTCAATACAGTGTGGGTCTTGGCTCGGGCTACTTCTGCCCTTTGGGACTCTGCCGAGTCTCTTTTATCTTCCACCTCTGAGGGCGCTTGTGTTAACCTCCTCCATCTTCTCTTTGACGCTTGATCTGGCGGAATTTACAATCCGCTCGGCCCTGGATACCGCGGATTCCTTAGGCCGAGCTATGGCTAGTTCCGTTGCCCTATGGCGCCATGCTTGGTTGCGGAATGGCGTCTTCCTGGAGAATATCCGGGAACGCGTTGTTGACCGACCCTTTTTAATGGGTCCTTTTGTTTGATGCCCACGCCGACTTGGCTGTTCAGCGCCTTCTTGCGGGCTCTCGCCCTCCCCATAGGTCTGTACGTCGCAGGTCTCAGTTTGACATGTTCTATCGTGGTTACCCTTTCATTTATCATCCACCAGTTGCATTATGCCTTTTTGGGCTGGCAGTAAGCCTACTGTGGAGGTGTTCCACAGGTTGTTTGTGTTTTGTCCTCTGACTGTGGTTTACCCTAAGAGGTGTTCCCCCGTTTTTCTTGGGGGTGTGCTGTACTCCAAGTGGGATACCTGTATGCTATTGTATAGCTCTGCTATGGGCCACACGGGCCTTGGGCTCTCTGCGTCCACTGACCCATTATCTTACCATTGCACGGTGTTCTGTGCTGTGCCTTTTGGTGCTATCTCCTATACGCCATGGGTCTCGCCTTGATTGAGCCTTGCATATGTGCCTCATTCTCCTCTTTTGGAGGTTTTCAATATATTTCAACACGCTTCAAAATGCAGCTACCTCCTGTCACGGGTGCACTAGGAGGGTACCTCCTACGGCACCTGTAGCTGCCTGGTCGTGGCTCGCCCCTTTTATAATTATATATATATATGTTCGAGGCATGTGGGCTGCTAAATTCATATCTTAGCATTAGATCGCCGCCTAGTGTTGGGCTCGGATGATCGCACATTGTTGTCCTGGAAGAGTCTTCGAAGTATCCTGAGATAGGTGGCTCCTCCCCTGGACTACAGTGCGCATGGGCATCGGCTCCATCCTCAGATTGTTTTTTTCCGCCATTGGGTTCGGATGTGGTCTCGACGTCTTTCTGTCGAAACCAAGAAAAACTAACTTTTAGCGGCCAAAAGGCCTCGATTTTTTGCGTCGGTATTGTCTGCGCACGGTCTCGAGTCTTCCGTCTCTTGGAGGCAGAATACGCGGAGTTTTCTTTCGCTCTCAGAACTTTGAGGCCTTCTCATCGCGACACGACTGCAAAACTTTTCGGACATGGAGCGGAGCCCGTTTAAGTACTGCCCGCTTTGTGGGTCCAAGTACCCACACATCGATCTACACCCCGTCTGTAACAAATGCCTTTCGCCTGACCACGACGACGGCAAGTGCAAGGCCTGTGCACAGTTCCGCTCCAAGAAGACTCTCAAGCTTCGGCGCGCGGTGCGCATGGAAGCGAGACAGGCAGCCCCGGATCCGGAAAACATCTTCGGCGACCAAGACGAAGAGGACCAGGGTCATCATCTTCAAATCTCCCCACCCGAGACGGAGGTCGAGGCGGATCCTGGAGACGACGACGGAGTCGTGGGTCAAGGCCTTGAATACGTCGACGAGGTAGGAGACGACGATGAGATTTATGGGGCCGCGGCAGATAGCTCGGGGGACGAGCTCTGCCCCGAAGGTTACGAGGATACCGACCGGGTCACGGGATCGCCTGTCGGCCTTACCCACGACCCGTTGCCGCAAGCCACAGCCCCGCCTTCGGGCCCGGCCACGGACTTACTTGCTGAGCAGACTGTTTCGAAACCGAAACCGAAACCATCGGGATCGACAACATCTAAGATGGCCGACCCGAAAACGAAACTGAAACTTAAGGACTCGAGTGTCCCTAAGATGGCTGCCGTACCGGCGAAAACGACTGTGCCCACTACCCCATCGACTCCGTCGACCTCCGGTCCGCAGAAGTCAAAGAAGGCAGTCGATTCCGATGCTGCAAAATCGAAAATGACGCCAGAGGAGGGGTCCTCTAAGACAGATGGTCGGCACGGGTCAGCAGCTGCGCCGCCGTCCAAGCACGCCAAAGCCGGCTCCAAGGAGGCTACGCAAGCGCACGGATCGAAGACTGGCACGTCTGCGCCCCGGTCCCAGGAATCGGAGTCGGTGAAGACGGGATCCGCGCCCAAAGCGCACAAGGCCCACAAAGACGTCGGATCCGAGGGAAAGATCAGAACATCCTCGTCGGCGCCAAAACAAACTGTGAGTGAGACGTCCCCCATAGCCGAATCACTGCAGAGAATCAGGGAGAAGGCCTTTGCTCCGTCGGCTCCGATACCATCGCCGCAGCCGCAAAAGGACAATACAGCGAAGCCTTCTGGGAAAATTCTCTTTATTTTGCCGCCGAAGGAGGCGCCGAAAGCCTTTTCCACCAAATCGGCACCGAAACAGGTGATTTCTTCACCGGCTGGCCCGCTTCCACGTCGGGTACTCGAATCAGAGGATGATTCAGAGCATTTCATCGACGCTGACACAGGCAAACTGACCCTCTATAAGAGGAAAATCACTTCGGAGCCAGTGGACTCATATGTCATCCCACTGAAGAAGAAGAGGGTGCCCCTTGACGCCTCAGGCCTCATGGAACCAATCCAGCCTCCTCCGAGACGGAGCCCTACTCCCTCCCCAGAACACTCTGCGGGTGAGGGGTATGATGAGGACGAGCAGTACAATTTTCCTATCAATGAACCTGATGCACAACCGGATTCATATGATGACACTGGTGACCAGGGCACCCAAGGTGTGGGGCAGGACCCGCAGCTTTTTAATGCACGTGCATCCCCAACTGAGGATTCAGCAGGTTTTCATGCACTACTCGAAAGGGCGGCAGCCAATCATGATGTGGACATGCATGCTGACCCGGTTGAGGAAGACTTCCTTTTCGACACGTTTTCAGTCTCTGAAAGGACAGTAAAGACACTGCCTATGCTTAAAGGAGTCCTCAAGCATGCTGGGGACATATTTAAGGAGCCTACAAGAGCGAGAGTGGTCAAT
The DNA here is from genome assembly GCF_964261635.1 of Lissotriton helveticus. Classification (NCBI taxonomy): domain Eukaryota; kingdom Metazoa; phylum Chordata; class Amphibia; order Caudata; family Salamandridae; genus Lissotriton; species Lissotriton helveticus. The sequence continues at coordinate 1,739,088,192 of NC_136068.1, forward strand.
CCACGTATTGAAAAAAAGTACAGACCTGCACCAGCAGACCCCGCATACATTCGGGGACAGTTGCCACTGGACTCTCTTGTGGTCGCCAATGCCAGGAAACGTGCCAACTCCCAGACGACGGGTGAAGCTCCTCCCCCGGATAAGGAGTCCAAAGTGCTAGAGGCAGGGGGCAAAAGAGTAGCTGCACAAGCATCAAACTTTTGGCGCATTGCCAATACACAGGCACTCTTAGCGCGTTACGATAGGGCGCACTACGACACCCTAGAACAGATTATACAACACCTGCCTCCAAAATTCCAAGAGGGCACCAAACTGCTTATTGAGGAAGGGAAGCTAATCTCAAACGCAGCCATCAAGTGTGCACTTGACGCAGCAGACACAGCTGCTAGAGCTATCAACACTAGCGTTATGCTGAGACGACAGGCGTGGCTCCGCATCTCAGGGTTTAAACCGGATATTCAGACAACCATTCTTAATCAGCCAGTCAATCCTGATAGTCTGTTTGGTCCAGATGTTGACACCACCCTAGAGAAAATAAAAAAAGACACAGAAACTGCTAAGTCCATGGGGGCCCTACAGTCACAACAGTTTCGTGGCAGCAATTTTCGTCGCTCAGGTGCACGTGGAGTCACCAGAGGACAAATGGGTCAACAATCCCAGTTCTCGAGAGGTGGAGCACAATCCTCGTTCACAAAACAGAACAAGGGAGGTTACAGGAATAACAGCAACAGAGGTCGCGGCAGAGGAAACAACAGCTCCCGCTCCTCTACTCCAAGCAAACAGTGACTCTCTGTCACTGCCCCCCGACCACCTAACACCTGTCGGGGGGAGACTGCAGCAGTTCCTGCCTGTCTGGAGAAACATCACCACAGACAGGTGGGTGCGACAACTAGTCCAGTATGGTTATTGCCTAGAGTTGAAGTCCACTCCACCCAACATCCCGCCAAGGCAAAGGCCTATGTCCGCAGAGCACTTGCTCTTATTGCAGCAGGAGGTAGTGGTGATGCTGCAAAAGGGAGCAATCGAGCTCGTGCCGGTGGGAGAGGAAGGCACAGGGGTGTATTCCCTGTACTTCCTTATTCCAAAGAAGGACGGATCTCTCAGACCCATTCTAGATCTACGTCCCCTCAACCTGTACATACTATCAGAACATTTCCACATGCTTACACTGCAACAGATTCTTCCCTTGCTAAACCAAGGGGACTTCTTAGCAACCTTAGATCTCAAGGATGCTTATTTCCACATTCCACTACACCCGTCCCACAAGAAATACCTCAGGTTCACTATTCAAGGCAAGCATTACCAGTTCAAGGTCCTACCCTTCGGAGTCACCACAGCCCCAAGGGTGTTTACCAAGTGTCTGGCGACAGTAGCAGCGCACCTCAGGAGGCAGAACATCCATGTCTACCCCTACCTAGACGACTGGCTCGTGCAAGCCAAGTCGGAACAACAGTGCGCCGCGGACATGTCGACTACAATTCACCTTCTTCACAATCTGGGTTTCTCGCTGAACTACCCAAAGTCGCATCTACAACCAGCACATGTCCGGCAGTTCCTAGGTGCGACGATCAACACCCTGACGGCCATGGCTCAGCCAAACCAAGTCAGGATAGACAGCATGCAGTCTCTGATCCAAAAGTTCAGACCACAACACTCGCTTCCAGCAAGAGTGTTCATGCAGTTGATAGGCATGATGGCCTCCTGCATCTTCATAGTCCCTCACGCACGGTTACATATGCGCCCGCTCCAGGAGTGCTTAGCGAATCAGTGGACACAGGCTCAGGGGCAATTGACAGACCTAGTGTTGGTTACCAGTCGGGCATACGACTCTCTGCATTGGTGGACTCCACACAACCTTTGCAAGGGCCGACTGTTCCAAGAGCCTGTGCCGCAGATTGTCCTGACAACGGACGCATCTCTCCAGGGATGGGGAGCTCATCTGCTCACTTACACAGTGCAGGGACTATGGACGACGCAGCAACAGAAGATGCACATCAACTATCTGGAACTGATGGCGATCTTCATGGCGCTCAAGTCCTTCATTGTACATCTGTGCAACAAGGTAGTGTTAGTCCGGACGGACAACATGACTGCGATGTACTACATTCAAAAGCAGGGAGGCACCCACTCGCCACAGCTGTCTCATCTGGCTCAGAGCATGTGGAAGTGGGCCATTCAGAGGAACATTTTCCTCATGGCAGAACACCTCCCAGGAAAGGACAATCAGATGGCGGATCTGCTCAGCAGGTACAGCCATCAAATGCACGAGTGGGAGATACACCCATCTGTCCTCCACCCGTACTTCCAGCAGTGGGGTCATCCGGAGATAGACCTGTTTGCCACAAAAGAAAACGCAAAATGCCACCACTTTGCCGCCAGGTTCCCTCACCCACAGTCGCAGGGGAATGCGATATGGATGAACTGGTCAGGCAAATTTGCGTACGCTTTTCCGCCAGCCCCTCTAATACCGCTGGTCGCAAGAAAGCTAAGGCAGCACGCGATGACTCTCATCCTAGTTGCTCCAACGTGGGCGCGCCAGGCTTGGTACACCACGTTCCTCGAACTCTCAGTGGTGCCGCATCAAAGACTGCGCCTCACGCCCAGTCTTTTGACGCAGAACCATGGAGAAATTCAGCATCCAGATCCGCAACAGCTCAACCTGGCGATCTGGCTCCTGAAGTCCTAGAGTTTGGATACCTTAACCTACCTCCGGAATGCATGACCATCATCAAGGAGGCAAGAAAGCCAACTACCAGAGCATGCTATGCTGCAAAGTGGAAGCGTTTTGTCATTTACTGTACAGCCAATGACATCAACCCGCTAGATGCATCTATCCCCAACATCATTTGCTATCTGTTGCATCTTTACAAGTGCAATCTAGCGTACACTTCCATTCGGATACATCTATCCGCCATTGCGGCTTATCTTCAAAACAGGCAGCATCTCTCTGTCTTCAGAGTGCCCGCCATTAAAGCCTTCCTTGAAGGTCTGAAACGAGTCATTCCCCCAAGAACACCGCCAGCTCCGGTGTGGAACCTCAATGTCGTTCTCACCAGACTGATGGGACCACCATTTGAGCCACTGCACTCGTGTGAACTCCAGTTCCTTACGTGGAAAGTAGCTTTCCTTGTAGCTATTACGTCTCTAAGGCGTGTCAGTGAGCTGCAAGCGCTCACAATCCAAGAGCCATTCATTCAAATTCATCCAAATAGGGTGGTGCTACGCACTAACCCCAAATTCCTTCCGAAGGTGGTGTCACAGTTTCATCTCAACCAAACTATTGACTTACCAGCATTCTTTCAAAACCCGCAAACGGTGGCAGAAAGAATGCTCCATACCTTAGATGTACGGAGGGCGTTGATGTACTACATAGACAGGACACAACCCTTTAGAAGAACAAAACAACTTTTTGTTGCCTTCGCACCACAACACAAAGGCAACCCGATTTCCAAAGCAGGGATAGCCGGATGGATTGTTAAGTGCATCCAGATATGTTATCACAAGGCCAAGCGCACTTTAACAATACCCCCAAGAGCGCACTCCACACGCAAATTGGGGGCATCCATGGCTTTCCTAGGGAACATTCCTTTAGAGGATATTTGCAGAGCAGCCACGTGGGTTACACCACATACCTTTACAAAACACTACTGTGTTGATGTGCATTCCAAGCAGCAAGCTGCTGTAGGACAGGCTGTTCTCAAGACACTTTTTCAGGTTTCTGCAGCTGGCACGGGCAACCGCCGCTGATGGAGGGACTGCTATGTATTCTATGCTAAGATATGAATTTAGCAGCCCACATGCCTCGAACTGAATATGCTACTTACCAGTATGCATCTGTTCTTGGCATGTAGGGCTGCTAACATTCATATCGCCCGCCCTCCTCCCCGGTGCCTGTCGCAGCTGCAGATATACTATTGTATTTATTCATTAGCATGGACATCCTTTACACTTTTCACTCCATCTTCTGCCACAATGGCGAAAAACAATCTGAGGATGGAGCCGATGCCCATGCGCACTGTAGTCCAGGGGAGGAGCCACCTATCTCAGGATACTTCGAAGACTCTTCCAGGACAACAATGTGCGATCATCCGAGCCCAACACTAGGCGGCGATCTAATGCTAAGATATGAATGTTAGCAGCCCTACATGCCAAGAACAGATGCATACTGGTAAGTAGCATATTCAATATAATACTCCTACTTCATGAGTGTTCCTGACTCTGGGACAAGCCGATATGCGAGGCAGGGAGTGTGGGACGTGGAGAAAAAACACCATTTGAAGCCCAGAATAATTGCTGCAGTCCTTACCTGGAAATGTTGCATGTCAGCCGCTCAATGGAGATGAAAGGAAACGCTGACAAACGGAACCACCGCCAGCAAGTGAGAAACACTGCATGCTGGGAAATGCAGTCATAATAATAATAATAATAAAAACACTTATAAAGCGCCTGGTTACACTTATGACAGTGTGTCCCCGCGCTAAGAAATGCTGCAGTATATCAAAGAGGCCGAGGTAAGGAGCCCACGCGGGTACAGGGGTACAAAACCAATATTACTTTGGGAAAAGGTATGTTTTAAGCTTGAGCCTGAATCTTGTTTCAGAGGGCTCCATGCGTAGATCTAGCGGGAGATTGTTCCAGTGCTTACTTGCAAGAAAGCGAAAGGAGCTACCTCCCATCCTGGTCTTACGTACGCGAGGGAGCTGAAACAGCATCGCTCCCGCAGATCTAAGGTTCCTGGTGGGGCGGTGAATAGTCAGCAGGTTGCGTAGGTAACTGGGTCCTTTTCCCTGGGCAATGCGGTGGGCAAAAAATAGAGCTTTAAACTTAACACGTTCCTCAACAGGGAGCCAGTGAAGTTTTCGTAGTGCTGTTTTACCGGAGGCTCTGCGGGGGAGATTCAATACCATGCGGGCCGCGGCATTTTGGAGACACTGTAGTTGATGTAGACATTTACGGCTTAGTCCTAAAAAAAGGGCATTGCCGTAATCCAGGTGTGGAGTAACCAGGGCATGAATGAGTGTCTTCCTGGCGCTAATGGGGAGGAGATCTAGGACTTTCCGAAGAGTTTTTAAAATACCGAAACATTTACCCGTAACTTTACTGATTTGTTGCTTAAAGGAAAGCTCCGCATCTAGCCATATTCCCAAGTTTTTCACCAGGTTAGCGGGGTGGGGAAGTGCGCCCAGTTCTGATGGCCACCAAGCCTGCGACCAGGCAGAAGGGGATTTGCCCACTATCAACACTTCTGTTATATCGCCATTGAGGCGTAGGCAATTGCTATGCATCCACCCTGCCAGAGAGCGCATGCAGTTGGAAAAGCTGATTTGCATAAAGCCATTATCTGACCCAGGGTGGTGTGGAGTGCAAAAAAACGATGGATTTGGGCCCAGATCTTTTGACTGGGGGAGTGTGTGACATTGATCCACATTCAGTCCATCACTTGTTGTTTTTTGCAGTTGGAAAAATTGATGGCATCCTCTGGTTGATTGTGGGTGAGTTTAATTATCAATTGGGTATCGTCAGCGTATGTGACGATATCCACACCAAACGTTTCCACTATATGGGCTAGCGGCTCCATATAAAGATTAAAAAGCGTGGGGCTCAAGCTTGAGCCCTGTGGTACCCGATGTTTTAATTTGTGGATAGATGATTTATATGGAGGGCATTGTACTTGGAAACTACGGTTTTCCAGAAAGGATACCATCCATTTCAGAGCTGGCCCGTCTACTCCCAGATCTGAGAGGCGAGACAGCAGTGTTGACTGCAGCACGGTGTCAAAAGCTGCACTCAAGTCTAATAATACCAATGCTGCTGTCTGCCCCTCATCTGCAAGTTGTCTTAAACATTCTGTGGAGAATAGAGCCGCCGACTCAGTAGAGTGGCCTGCTCTGAACCCTGATTGCGTAAAGTGGAGAAGCGAGTTCTCTTCGACAAACTTCATAAGTTGGCTGTTTACTATCTTCTCCACCACCTTCCCACAGAAGGGGAGGAGAGAGATAGGACGAAGATTTTGTAGCTGGGAAATGTGTATATTAGCCTTTTTTTTCAGAGGTATTACTTGTGCCATTTTCCAGGTATCAGGCACATAGCATTCCTGAAAGGAAAGAGTAATCAAGTGCTCCAATTGCTCAATCATACAGTCAATGACTGCCTTACAGCGATTGGGGGCAATCACATCGATGGGGGAGCCAGACTGAATGCCATTGATGATTTTTAGCAAGTCTGCCCTCTCCGGAACAGTGAACTGGATCAGAGAGGCCTTTTTAGCACCGACACTTCCCACGACTGGGTCAGTGGTCAACATGCCTCCTGTGAAAGTGGCATGTAGAGAATCCACTTTTTTTATGAAAAAGTCAGCGATATCTTCACATATTTCATTGGTGTAGTTATCCTGGGTCTCAAGCCTAGTTGGAGTAGTGAGCTCCTTATAGATCAGAAAGAGCTCTTTAGTGGGATTTTTGGCCGATTCAATGCGTCCATTGTAATGAGCGCCTTTGGCTGCTCTGACTAGTTTATAATAGGTTTTTAATTCTTTCTTATAAAGCATCTTATCCTCTGGAGTATAGTTTTTCCTCCAGTGACGCTCAGTATTTTTACACTTAGCTTTGGCTTCCCTAAGTTCCTTAGAAAACCAGGGGGCGCTTTTATTTTTCCTAATGGGAGGTTTGGATGACCAGGGAGCTATTGTATCCAGAGCCCTAGACACCCAGTTCTCATAGTGAACCCAAGCCTCAAGCAGGGTGTCGCTGAGGGGCGGCGGGTCTTTAAGTAGGGCAGATTTAAAATTTTCTGGCGTAAACTTCTTCCAGTTTCTATGTTTCACAGGCTGAGTTTTAGTCCCACTGTCATCCTGAGGATCAGCTTCCACTTCAAACGGAATGGCGAAATGGTCTGACCAGGCAATTTGCAGTGGCATAGCTGTTTTAATTCCTTCCCAGTTGGCAAAAATCGGATCTAAAAGGTGGCCACCTTGATGAGACGGGGCCATAGATTGAAGTTTAAGTGATCGAGCCTTCATTGCCACTATTACCTCCTGTGCCACCTTACAGTCCGGGTTTTCAAAATGCAAATTAAGATCTCCTAATACAAGAAATTTCTTATACCGCAGAGTATATGTAGTTATCAGCTCTGTCAAGAGGTTACAGAACTGTGTAGCCTTCCCAGGAGGTCGGTATAAGAGGAGTCCATTAATAGTATATTTGGGGTTAACTTTTATCGTGAAAAATCCACGTGGAAGCAGAGATGACTCCGTGCCGCATATTCCAGGTAGCCTACACTACTTTAGTGCTTAGGAATTGACAATGACAAAGGACTACTAATGGGGACTACGAGCAACAGAGGCAAATTTTAACAGAAGGGCATTTAAAAAAGGAACCCTCCGAAACGCGTCATGCCCAATGTTTTAAATAAATTATGGTGCTTCATGAGCCCCGCTGTGTCGCCTCGTTCTTCTTCAGCTGAGGAGGAAGCCTTGGGAATATATATATATATATATATATATATATATATCCGCGATTTGCCCATGGGGTATCCATTTTTATACACCTCCGCCTCTCTTCACTACTGAGAGGCCTGGTACTATATCTCTGTGTTTCAAGGAGTAATTCAGTGCTTCTACTCGAGCTTGCCCTGGTTCTGCGTGGCGGTGCCTTTTCCTGCATCCACAGCAATAAGGGTTCCTTGCATTCCACTCCCTGGGGTGATCCTTTGCTTCAGGATGCTCTTTTCTTGGAGTTCATGTACTAAACAGGCTTATTCTTCTGTGGGGGGTGCATTTCCCCTCCCAGTCGGAGGACATGGCCTGGAGGTCTAAGGTTCTTCAACAGTTATGCGTGGTCCTCTTCACAGCTCCTATTGGCACATTAGGTGCATCTGCTGCCACTCCCTTCGGATGTGTCTTTTTGCTATGGGTGTCTCCCTACTCTGTGTCTGGGATGCAGGTCGTCCCAGGTGCTGCGCCCTGCGTCTCTGTCTCTCGTGAGTGAGTTCTCACCTTGGCCGTCCAGCTGACTGGTTGGGCAGTCCTGTGTGCATTTTTGCTACGCCACTTTGTTGTCTCCGTGGCTTTCTGCTCTGTGCATATTTTATTTGTGGTTCGCTTCAGCGTGATACTGTTCGCCCCTGTCTCCCCCTTTTGTGACTAGGTGTGCACTTGGCGTGTCTTTTGTTCCCTCCTGTTCTTCTGAGACGTGGCTCAGTGCCTGCCTCTTGCCCTTCGCTTCCTATACGCTGCCTCTACGGCCTCCCTTGTGTGGGCAAGCCTGGTAGGCTCTGGTTACATCTCTCCATGTTGTCCTCTAGCCTTAGTTGGTGTCAACTTAGTGCACCATTGAGCTTTGGGAGTAGTCCTTCTTCCTCCCTTTGTTGTGGACTCTCTCCTCTGTTCTGGGATTTGGCTAGTTCCGTTTCTGCATCTCATACTCATACGGGTATGGTGTTGCGCCATTCTGGCAGTTTTGTGATACCTTGTCTCCCGTTGTCTTTTGTTCTTCCGAGCTACTTGGGTTGCTGTGTGGCTGCTCCGCCACAGCCTTCCCCATAGTCCGTCACTCTGTTGCCAGCTCAGTGCTTCGGGCATTTTCTGTTGTTTTGTCGCAGACCCACCTCCCCCTTGGGTTATGGCTGTGGTATCTATTCTAAGTTAAGGAATCTGCGGCTAGATGTCTCTATCAGATGTACGAGTTACTTACCTACGTAGAGGCTGAGTGTTACTCAGAACCAATCCAAAATTACCATCTAAGGTGGTCTCCGGTTTTCACCTTAACCTAACAATTGAGCTGCCTGTCTTCTTTCCACACCTAGAAACTGTAGCAGAACGCGCTTTGCACCCTATTAATGTCAAGATAGCTCTAATGTACTATAGTGACAGGACAGAGCCCTTCTATAAGTCTCAACAGCTATTTGTTTCTGACTGTAAGCCTCATAAAGGTCATGCTAATGCTAAGGCAGGGGTTGCAAGATGGTCAGTCACGTGTATACAGATCTGTTATGCCGAAGCAAAAAGAACCCTGCCCATCCCTCCCAGACCTCAGTCCACTCATAAGAAAGGGGCTTATATGGCTTTCTTGGATAATATACCATTAGCTGACATCTGTAAAGCAGCTACTTGGTCGACCCCTCATACCTTTACCAAACTCTACTGTGTGGATGTTCTGGCTAGGCAACAAGCTATTGTTGGACAGACTGTCTTAAACACACTCTTTCGATCTTCTGCACTTCCTCAGGCTAATCCATAGCTTTTGGGAGGACTGCTGTACAGGGTATGCACAGCATGTGTATCTACAGCTACACATACCACAGATAGAAACTGTTACTGACCTTGTGAGCATCTGTTCATGGCATGTAGTGCTGTAAATTAACGTGTGCCCACCCTCCTCCCCAGTTGCCTGAGGTTATTACAGAACGTTTCCTTTCTTTAGTTACCTTCATTTTCTATTTTGCATGGTCATATGTTCTCTTTAATCTCTATGCTCCATTCCTAATCTTGCCCTACATACTGGATAAAATAATCTAACAATGGAGCCGATGCCCATGCTTAATACCACTAATAGTTGGAGTCACTAGGTCCTGTTATTTGAAAAGACTTAATTTGAAGAATAACAAGTTGTACATTTCGAAGCCCAATACCCTCAATTGCAAACGAATGCACAGCATGTGAATCCACAGCACTACATGCCATGAACAAATACTTGCAAGGTAAGTAACAATTTCCTTCAACTTCACCATTAATCTTTTTAGCTCAGCAAACAGACCGATAAACTGCAAATTTGGGTTTTATAATTTTTCAATCAAATGCTTATAATTAATTGTCACAACATATGTTTAGGTTGCAGGAGATGTCCAGCAGCAGAGTCTAAACATGCAGTCTATTACATATGAGGTTTTAGGAGAACGTGGACCAATATGTCCTTCACTCCTACTTTTAACATCGTTACTGTGAAAAATAGAGGGACTTTCAGTTATTCACTTTCCTTACCAGAATGACATGGCAATTTAGTAATACAATTGCTTAACTTTTAAAAAAGCACATTTGGCTTGGCTTTTCTGCAGACTGAAGCCAATAAAAAGTGCAGAGGCCTGGAGCACAAAATTAGGTACATGGCAAAAATATGGCTTTGCTTACAACCAGCGTCAAAGTGGAATTTGAGGTGAAGATCTGACACCACTGGTTCAAACCAGGCAAGGCAGAAGGGGGAACTAGAAATGAAATGTCCATGGTATGTGCTTACCTTTAACTAGTTGTAAGATACTTGATTGTGCGTGGCAGTGACTGATTTTCTATGGTTTTCAGTTTATGCTCCCCAACACCCAAATGTATTCCAACTCATGAAAAGGTATTGTTTTTGCCAGGTGAAGCAAGGGAATACAGAAAGAAGAAACTTATAATCAACAATTTCTGTTCATAGCTTTCCACAGTCCTTCCAAATGTAGCAACTTGCAAGAAATAAATAAAATGGAAACAGGCTACTACTTGTTTCATTGTTTAGAGTTCAAACCGAAGCGTTGCTTTCATAGCGCAGCCTTGCCTTGTTTTATCTGCAGCTATACTTTCCAACATCCCGCCAGCATTTGCCCTCCATTCTGAGAGCTGCAACTATACATTAGCATGGGCTGAAAAGGGCAGTAAATATTTCTGGTGTTTGTTTTTCTGATGTTTTTAAAATCTTAAATAAAGTTTCCTATAAAAGTGCAAAACTTGGAACGGGTCAATCAATCAATCAATCAATTCATTTGTAGAGCGCGCTACTCACCCTCGAGGGTATCAAGGCGCTGAAGGGAGGGGGGAGGGGTGCCACTACTGCTCGAATAACCAGGTCTTGAGGTGTCTCCTGAAGGTGAGATGGTCCTGGGTCAGTCGTAGGTGTGCAGGGAGGGAGTTCCATTTCTTGGCTGCCAGGTAGGAGAATGATCTTCCTCCGGTGGTGGCTCTGCGAATCCGTGGGACGGTGGCGAGGGCGAGGCTGGTGGAGCGGAGCTGGCGGGTGGGGGTGTAGAACGAGAGGCGGTTGTTGAGGTATTGGGGGCCCATGTTGTGGAGTGCTTTGTGTGCGTGGGTGAGCAGCCTGAACGTGATCCTCTTGCTGACGGGGAGCCAGTGCAGGTTTCTCAGGTGGGTGGATATGTGGTTGTGGCGAGGGATGTCGAGGATGAGTCGTGCGAAGGCGTTCTGTATGCGCTGAAGCCGTTTCTGAAGTTTGGCTGTGGTTCCTGCGTATAGGGCGTTCCTGTAGTCCAGTCGGCTGGTGACGAGGGCTTGAGTGACCGTCTTTCTGGTATCGGTGGGGATCCACCGGAAGATCTTTCGGAGCATGCGCAGGGTGTTGAAGCATGAGGACGAGACTGCGTTGACTTGCTTGGTCATCGTGAGGGAGGAGTCCAGGATGAATCCCAGGTTGCGAGCGTGGTCCGTGGGTGTCGGTGCGGTGCCCAGCGTCGTGGGCCACCAGGAGTCGTCCCAGGCGGATGGGGTTTGTCCGAGGATGAGGACCTCTGTCTTGTCCAAGTTGAGCTTCAGACGGCTGTGCTTCATCCAATCTGCGACATCTTTCATTCGGTCCTGGAAGTTGGCTTTGGTGGTGCGAGGGTCTTTGGTGAGGGAGAGTATCAGTTGGGTGTCGTCGGCGTAGGAGATGATGTTGATGTTGTGTTTGCGTGCGATGGTGGCGAGGGGGCTCATGTAGATATTGAAGAGGGTTGGGCTGAGTGAGGAGCCCTGGGGTACGGGTGCGGCTTCCTGCTTGCAGACATGGCTGTAATCATCCGTACTGGCTAGGCGTCAGAACTGCATTTCTGCGTTGAGGGCTGGACTTGAAGCAAACGTCTTTGGGGACAGTAGCCCCCTTTTGGTTGAGAGAACCTCAGCCACATCGCCGGAAGGCAACATTTTTGGAGATCCCCCCCCCCCAACTGAACTGACTCTTGGGAGAAGCTGATGGCAACAGCCACAGTGCTAAACTGAGGCACATGTGAGGGAGTGGTACATGGGCGGGGGTGATGCTTGGGAGTTTCGTGATAGGCTTCTGTCCCATTATGTTTGAAAACTGGCATACACCAAACTGCAGTGAGTTTAACCTTGCCCGCATACTAGTAAAACAATGCCTTTCGATGATAAAAAAACAGAGATAAAAGAAAATTGCAGACTTTATTCTTCAAAGTTGCCTCCACCTCAGGGATCTCAAAAGGAGATAGAAGAGCAGGCAAATATGCCCCTCCTGGCGCGCTGACGTCAGCCGAGGTCCTCAGCTTTGCTTCCCCAATCGTCATTCCAAACAACACTGAGCCATCGGGTGCCACTAACGCCGAAACCGGTGCCAATGGAGCCAAAAGGCTCCATGCTGTTCAACCTGCCCTATTCTGAACGGTTAGGAATGGATGATGAGGATTGGGAGTGGCAGCAGGATCCCTTAGAAATCCCTCAACCTCAAGATCTGGACTGGTATGAGGAACTGGGTGATGCCAGTGGACTGAACACATCCCCAGATTCTGGCATGCTGTCTCCCCCTAACCTGGCTACGGAGGAGGGGGGCCTCATTTGCAATGGTGGTGTGTATGGCTGCGGAGGTCTTGGACCTGCAGCTTCCTACGATGGAAGTCAAGACTATTGTCTTGGTAGAGGTCCTACAGCCTAGTGTCTCCTCTTAGGAAATCTTGCTGCCTTTCTGCTAGGCCTTGACGGACGTCCTCTGGGCACCTGGTCCCAACCCAGCATAGGGGCTCCTGTGAACAGAATGATTGCCCGCCACCATCGCTTTCCACTGGGCAACCCAGCTTTCCTTACCACCCATCCCACCCCACAAAGCTTGGTGGTCCAAGCTTCTATTTCCTGTGTAGCGTTCCCTTTCGCACCCTCAGACAGGGAATCCAAAAGGCTGGAAAGCTTCAGAAAGAACATCTTTTTTTTCCACCAGCCTGGCATTGCGGTCGGTGAACAAAGCATGCCTTTTGGGCAGTTCTTCCCATTCAATATGGTATACAGTTGTGCAGGTGCACCCCAGAGTCTTTGAGAAGGACCTGATTTTGCTCTCCCAAGCTATTTTATACAGGAGACATGCAGCGAAGTGCGCTATCTGCTGTGGTTTGGACACAACAGACTTGCTAGGCAGAGCAATTTCCTTGACACTGGCCATACGGCACCTTGCCTGTCTGAGGATGACTGGGTTTTCAGCAGGTGATGTCCAAGCTAATCTTATGGACATGGCCTTTGATGGCTCGCGTCTCTTCCGAGACAAAGCTGTTGCAGCGCTTGAGCGTTTTAAAGACTCTCGGGTTATGGCCAAGTCCATAGGCCTCATCATCCTGGCCTGTGTCTGCTTTTCATTCCTTTCGTGGCTATGTAAGGGGCTTCCAACTGCATCAACCCTATTCCAGCCAGAGGGTCCTGCAAGTTCAGCAACCTCGGGCCATGGACGTGGTTCACCCTGACCCAGAGGATCGGATGGCCAGAAGTCGAGCCAAGCCACACACCCCTCCTCCACCGCAAAGCCTACCTAGTCCGATTCCCCCAAGTCATGCATGTCCAATTGGTGGCAGGATATGCCATCACCTCCACCACTGGTGAGACATCACCTCCGACAGGTGGGTGTTGCAAATAGTCCAAAGGCTCTACTCCCTCCCCTTCAAGACTACCCCTACATCTGTGCCTCCAACTTTCGATCGGCTGTTGGAGGATCACCTTACCCTACTCCGCGAGGAAGTCAAAACTCTCTTAGCTAAGGAAACTTTAGAGAGCGTGCCAGAGTTAGGCTATGGTTGTTACTCCTGCGATTTTCTGGTTTCTAAGAAGGACGGAGGCCTTCGTCCTATCCTCGACCTCAGAGGCCTCAACTACTTCCTCAAAAAGGAGAAGCTCCAGATGCTCACCCTTGCTCAGGTCCTGTCTGCCCTGAACCCTGGCAACTGGATGGTGCCTTGGACTTGCAGGATGACTATTTACATATCTACGTCCTACCTTCTCATCGTCGCTATCTGCGGTTTACAGTGGGCCATGAGCAGTTTGCTGTGCTCCGCTTTGGTCTCACCAGTGCCCCTTGAGTGTTCCCAAAGGAGATGGCGGTGGTCACAGCCCATCTGCGAAGATCAGGGGTTCCAGTCTTCACCTATCTCAACAACTGGTTGTTCAAGGCGGGCTCATCCCAAGCTGGCGTCTCCCACCTCCAGACTACGGCAAACCTTATGCACTCGCTGGGGTTCACTATCAATGTGTCGAACTCACACCTGACTGCTTCTCATATGCTCCCTTTCATTTGAGAAATTTTTGACACGGTCCGTTTTCCGGTTTATCCTCCCGAGCGGTGAGTCCAGGATATTCAGGCTATGATACCGATATTTCAACCGCCATCCTTGATTTCGGTGAGGATGAATCTGAGGCTGTTGGGTCTCATGGCCTCCTGGATCCTGCCTGTGAACCATGCCAGATGGCACATGAGGGGTCTGCAGTGGGAAAAGCATCGGGCAAATGTCACCGACATGGTTCAGACATCGGAGGGCACTGCGAAAGACCTGCAGTGGTGGCTAACGAACCGCGATTGAGTCAGGGGCAGATCCCTCTCCCTTCCCCACCCGGATCTCATAGTAGTGACGGATGTGTCTCTTCTGGGATGGGGTGGCCATCTGGGGGAGGTGGAGATCACATGGCTCTGGTCTCCGGCAGAATCCAGGCTCCATATTAACCTGTTGGAGCTTTGGGCAATCTGATTATTACTGAATGCCTTTTTACCATCCATCTAGGCTAATTTAGGTGTTTCACGGACCACACTAACGCCATGTGGTACTGCAACAAGCAGGTGGGGTGGGGTCATGGACCCTCTGTCAAGAGGCCCTGCATTTCTGGACTTGGCTGGAACAATGGGGTATTTCCCTGGTGGTTCTTCATCTGGCCAGTTCGCTGAACGCTGGAGCGTACAAGGACTCTTTCAACAGTGGGGAGAACCTTTGTTAGATCTGTTCACCTCCAAAGAGAAAACGCAATGTCAGCAATTTTGCGCGTTGGAGTTTTCAAGGCAGCTCTCGCTCTGCCACGTTTTTCGTTGCGAGTGGAGCTCAGGCCTCCTGTACTCCTTTCCACCCATCCCACTCCTGCTCAGAGTACTATAGAAGATAAGGAGTGACCAGGCACCAGTTGTTCTCGTGGCTCCGGACGGTGCACAGAGAGTCTGGTATGCTGAGCTTCTGGGAATGAGCATCGATCCACTTATTAGGCTGGATCTTCTGTTGCAGCAACAGGGTAGTGCTCTCCACCTAAACCTGTCCACTCTGCCTTCTTGCGTGGAGTCTGAGCGGCGACAGTTGCCAGCTTTTGACCTCCCTTCTGAAGTCTGAAAACTTTTACAGCGTGAATCTTTCTGGATTCACTATGCTGTGCAGTATTTTGCGGTCTACAGGTCGGGTCCGGAATCGTAGTCTTTCCTTTCTGTGGTTTTTTTTTGTAGCCCAGGTGGGCGTCGACGTCCTGCCTTTTGGTGTACTTCCTGTGACGTTGGCACGCTTCCTGCGGAAGCTCCCACCTTTGGGCGCCATCTTCAGATTCTTTTTTCCGCCATTGGGTCTGGATCATCACCGAGAGGCTCCAGAGTTTTTGGGAGAAAAGAAGAGGAAAAAGGCGAAATTTTCACCGAAAAGATTGGAAAAGATACTAAAGAACTAGTTAACCACGCTGGGACGACGAAGAAGGAGGAGAACTTCGAGATATTCGGCGTCCAACTGAGAATGCGCACACAAGGGGCCCCCTGAGCGCAGGAACGGACAAAACACCCTTTAAATTCTGCCGTAACTGCCACCACAATACGCGCAGAAGGACCTGCACCCGGTCTGCAACCTCTGCTTACCGGTCGACCACGAGAACAAGGATTGCAACGCCTGCTCTGCCTTCACCCAGAAGACACTCCGGGTTAGAGAGAGACAGAGGACAGCCAACTACAACATGCAAGGCAAAGGCCAACCTCCATTGCTTCGGGACCTGGGCCTCTCCAGCGATGAAGAGGACAACATCCCCGAGGGACCACATGACTACACGGTCGTAGAGACCGATAAGAAGGCATCTTAAGAGGTAAGAGAGACGTCGACCCCAAAACCCCCGACAGACTCTTAAAAGCCCGATCAGGACTCTCAAAAAACAGTCTAAGTCCACGAAGGGAGCACTGGTGCCGAAAACCTCGACGGCCGCAGCTGCATCCAAGGACAAACAGCCCAGCGGATCCTTCGAAAAGGACTCACAGGCGGCGAAGACCGGCGAAAAGCCAAGGTCGTCGAAGCACGTCCCCAAAAAGGACCGCTCGATTTCGAAGGAGAAGGACCCGAATTTCGGTTCGACGTCGAAGAGATCGGCTGAAACGCTCGACGCCGAGCATGCCACCGAGATGGATAGAAAAAAGAGAAGGCTCAAGGCCGAAATGGAGAACATCCTGCAAAGGAAGAAAGAGTTCTACGAGAAAATGAAAAGGTTCTCGATTCCGTCGAAGGCGCCGACGGCGATCGTCAAAATGAAAGAGGAGTTCGATGCAGAAGGGCCGCCGAAAACTCCCGAGCCCCAGGAACACTTTGATGAAGAGGGCCTATACTATGAGGAAGAAGGCAATGATGACCAGCGAACAACTTTCAGCTCGGCATCCTCGATGACACAAGACCTGGCATGGCAGGACATCGACTCCTAAAATCCGGAAGAGCCCGTGGAGACTTATCCTGCGAGGCCTTCGCGACGGGATGACATTGGGGCCTATAACATGGTCATCAAGAACGCGGCAGCGGCCTATGGAGTCAAATTGGAGGAGGAAAAGCCAAAGGTATGTTTCCTTTTGGAGACCCTGTTCCCCACTCAAACAGAGAGAGTCAGTTCCTCCCCATGCTTCCGAGTGTTATGGACCAAGGGAGGGAGGCGTTCAAGGACCCAGCAACCTGCAGGTCTGTAACACCTAGGACTGAGAAAAAATACAAACACTCTTCTCAGGATCCTCCCTACATCCAGGGATCCGTCACAGCGGACTCTATTATTGTGGCAACAGCCAGAAAGAGGGCAAACGTCCCAACAACATCAGGCCCACCACCAGACAAGGAAAGTAGGAGAATGGACCTGACTGGGAGAAAAATAGAGAGAAATGCAGCAGTACCCTGGTGCATGGCAAACTCAAATGCCCTACTGAACAGACACCAGTACCAGCATTGGGACGAGATGGGGCAACTGCTCAAGCACCTCCCAGAGCAATACCAGCAAAGGGCATCACACCTGGTGGAAGAGGGAAAAATATAGCAAATGCTTGCCTGAAGACAGCCTTGGATGGGGCTAACACATCCAGCAGACTTATGACGATAGGAATCACAGAAAGAAGGCAGGCCTGGCTTAGGATCTCAGGCTTCAAGCAGAAGTGCAAAACAACATCCTAAGCACTCCCTTCAATGGGGAGACACTGTTCGGGGCACCGGTGGATGAGAAACTCACCCAGCTCAAGAAAGAAAATGAAACAGCAAGGTCCATAAGGGATGAGAAGGGGTACCCCGACACGGAGACCAAACGGAAGGGGAGGAAACGAGCCGGGAACGTCACACCAGACATTCCAGCAAGCGCACCAGGGCGACAACTAATCCCAGCAGGGACAGCAAAAGCAAACCTGGCAGTACCAGCCTCGGGCCAGTCCTGTCGGGGGAGGGCGAATGGACGAGGACAGACAAGAAGAGGGGGTCAACAGCCCACCACTAAGTGACTCTGTCACGCAAAGCGTGCCCACCCACACGACCCCTCCGAGGGTGGAGCACAACAAGACCAACAAGGGGGGAGGTACACGGACCAAACATCGACGTACATGTAATACCGGTAGGAGGCAGTCTAAGACACTTCTTCCAGGAGTGGAAGAAGATAACTACAGATAAATGGATACTCAACATCATACAGTTCGGATACTGCATAGAGCTGGAAAAGAAACCACCAAGCAGAAAACCGAAAAGGAAGGCGCATTCAGGAAAAGAACTAGCGCTTCTCCTAGAAGAATCACAAGAACTCCTCCGGAAGGAGGCCATCGAACCAGTTCCATTCAGAGAAAGGAACAAGGGAGTGTACTCAAACTATTTCCTAGTTCCAAAGTGGACGAAACGCTAAGACCCATCCTGGACCTAGGGTTCCTAAACAAATACATAAAGACACAAAAGTTCAAAATGACATCCCTCCAAGAGGTCATTCCTCAGATGAGGGGCGGAGACTTAATGTCCACCATAGACCTCAAAGATGCCTACCTGCACATCCCCATGAACAGGCAGCACAAACATCTACTAAGATTTACTATCAAAAAAGAACACTACCAGTTCACAGCACTAGCCTTCAGACTAAAGTCCGCACCAAGGGTGTTCACCAAATGCCTCGCAGCCGTGTCATCTGAGGTCATTCCTCAGATGAGGGACGGAGACTTCATGTCCACCATAGACCTCAAAGATGCCTACCTGCACATCCCCATGAACAGGCAGCACAAACATCTACTAAGATTTACTATCAACAAAGAACACTACCAGTTCACAGCACTAGCCTTCAGACTAAAGTCCGCACCAAGGGTGTGCACCAAATGCCTCGCAGCCGTGCCAGCGTACCTGCGCAGAGAAGAGATTCACGTATACCCTTACCTTGACGACTGGCTAATAAAAGCAAGTTTACACAGGACATGCAAGGAATACGCACAGCGGGTCACAGAGGCCCTGACAGACCTAGGATTCTCCATACACTGAGGAAAATCCTCAATGGAACCAGAGCAAGTGAAGATCTTCCTAGGAGCACAGATCAACACCATACACACCAAGGTGTTCCTCAGCGACAAGAGAACACTGGCCCTGCTGAAGGAGACACGCCACTACCATAAGTGGGGACAGCGAGCAAAATCATGGGGATGATGGCCTCCTGCATACACCTGGTCCCTAATATACGGCTCCACATGAGACCATTCCAGGAATGGCTGCAACAGCAATGTTGACAGGCTCCAGGAAGTTGGGAAGATCTAGTGGTTGTAACGCACGCAGTGCAGGAGGAGATTACATGGTGGAACAGGGAGAACATAACAAGGGGGAAGCCCTTAGCACCACCAAGCCCAACGTTGAACATCACCACAGACTCATCCCAGATGGGATGGGGAGCACACATGAACAAACTCAAAGTGAGGGGTCTGTGGACTCCAGCGGATGCGGTCAGATACATCAACTACCTGGAACTGAATACCATGTTCCTTGCCCTGAAGGCATTCCAGAAAAAACTGTACAACCAGAGAGTTTTGATACAAACAGACAACACGACAACGATGTTCTACATCAACAAACAGGGAGGAACACAATCTGTCGCACTGTCCAACCTAGCGTAGGAAATATGGAGATGGGCCATCCCACTCAAAATAGACCTGCTAGCCATACACCTACCAGGGAAGGACAATGTGGAGGCAGACTGGCTCAGCAGACAGACTTCAGCATCCCACGAGTGGGAGCTCAATGCACAAGAAACGCACAGGCTATTCAGGAGGTGGGGAACGCCGACAATAGACCTATTTGCAACACACCAGAATGCAAAATGCTGACACTTCGCAACCAGAGGAGCGATCTCAGGGGAATGCCATATGGATAATTGGTCAAAAACATTTGCCTACGCTTTTCCCCCGATACCACTGATACACAGAGTACTCAACAAGTGCAGAACCAGCAACATGACACTGATCCTGGTGGCACCCCAGTTGGCCAGGCAGACCTGGTACTCACAAATAATGGAAATGGCACAGGGTGTACCCCACAAGTTTGGGAAAAGGAAAGACTTGCTCTCCATGCAAAGCGGAGAAGTACTACACAAAGAGCCAGAGAGCCTCAGCCTAGCAGCATGGCTCCTGAAGACATAGAGTTTGCACACCTAAAGTTACCTGAGAGCACCCTGCGGGTGCTACGAGTGGCAAGGAGACATAGCACACAAAGGTGCTATGTGACAAAATGGAAGAGGTTCACACAATGGTGCAAGAAGAAGTTACACAAGAAGATGACAAGGGAATCAACGGTGCTAAGATATCTCGCGCACCTGCTAAAAGCAAAACTAAGTTCATCTTCGCTAAGAGTACACCTAGCAGCGATAGTAGCCTACACAAGAGGAGAAACAGGGAAGAGCTTCTTTACATCACAGATAGTAAAGAGATTCCCGGAAGGGGCAAAGAGGATCACACCACCATAGGGGATGCCGCCACCGGCATGGAACCTTAATTTAGTCCTAACAGAGCTCATGAAATCGCCCTTTGAACCCATTCATAAGGCCTCCCTACAAATGCTGACAATGAAAGCAGCCTTCCTGGTGGCAATCACCTCGCTGCGCAGGGTAAGCGAACTACAGGCGCTAACGCTACAAGAACCCTACATCCAAATACATAATGAAAGGGTGGTAATGAGAACTGACCCACACTTTATGCCAAAGGTGGTGTCAAGGTTCCACATCAACCAGACCGATACAAATACCAAGGTTCTTTCAGAAACCGGCCACCAGCGCAGAGAGGGCACTGCACACTCTGGACGCTAGAAGAGCAGTAATGCACTACATAGAAAGAACTAAAGAGCACAGGAAAACAAAGCAGTTCTTTGTGTCCTTCGCAAGCAGTTTCCTGGGTAGACCAGTAACAAAGGGAACCATCGCACGATGGATCGCACAAACTATACAATTTTGCCACAGACAGGCAGGCCAAGAACTAGCAGAAGGGGCACGAGCCCACTCTACCCGGAAAAAAGGAGTAACAATAGCATTCCTGGCTAACACACACATTCAAGACATATGCCTGGCGGCAACATGGGCTTCAGTGCACACGTTCACTAAGCACTACTGTGTGGATATACAAATGAACAAGGAAGCACAAGTAGGACAGAAGGTGCTTCAACATATATTCAACAACCAACGCTCATCTTCCACCCAGCCGCGACAACCATAACAAACCGCTACAAAATCTGTGCACAGCATAGTGAATCCAGAAAGATTCACTCTGCATAACGAATAGTTTCTTACCTGTCGGTGTAGTTTTGCAGCTTGAAGATCTTTCTGGATTCACTAGCAAACCCACCCACCTCCGCCAGAAAGATGAGGCAGGAGAACAAGGTGGAAATACAAGGTAAATATGGAAGGAGACACCTTAAAGAACAAAGCGAAAAAATCACTTGCTGAATAAAGGAATAGAGAACATTGCCAGAGGATTCAAAACAGAAAACAAAAATAAGAAAAAAATAATCTGACAATGGCGCCCAAAGGTGGGAGCTTCCGCAGGAAGTGTGCTGACATCACAGGAAGTACACCAAAAGGTGGGACGTCGACGCCCACCTAGGCTACAAAAATAAAAAGAAAGAAAAGACTATGATTCCGGACCCAACCACTAGACCGCGGAATAATGCACAGCATAGTGAATCCAGAAAGATCTTCAAGCTGCAAAACTACACCGACAGGTAAGAAACTATTCGTTATTCTGGTCGCCAGGCATCCGTCCATGAAGTCGGTATCTGCCTGCTGATGGAGCAAATTTTGTAAAAATTGTACAGAACGGTCTGTTGACCCCTTGTCTGCCTCTTTCTGATATCCTTCTTTTCATTCTTTCTTTGGCCAAGCAGGGCTCTTCTCTGGGCATTCTGAAGGGCTACCTTTCAGACCTGTCTGCTTTTCTCCGGCTACAAGATCAGCCATCTCTCTTTAAGTCTCCTCTTGTGCAGAGAGTTTTTAAAGGGGCTAACCCATTTGTTTCTTCCTTCTCCTTTGATTATGCCCCTGTGTGACCTTAATTTTGTCCTTACCTTTTTGATGTGTACACCATTTAAACTGCTGCACAATTGTCCCCTCCGGCTGCTCAGTATGATAACAGCCTTTTTAGTGGCAGTTAAATCCGCCAGGAGGGTACGTGAACTGCAGGCACTGTCATCCAAGCTTCCTTACATGGCCGCCTTTCTGGACAAAATCGTGCTCTGCACTAGTGCATCTTTTCTGTCTAAGGTGGTAACACACGTCCATCTGGGACAGCCTATTACCCTGCCCACTTTTTCTGCACGTCGGCATCCTTCCAAGGGAGCGAAGTGTCTCCGCCGTCTGGACCCAAAAAGAGCATTATGATTCTACCTTGATCGCACAAACGAGCCCTGGGTGGATTACCAACTCTTTCGTAGGGTACATCGGAGCAAAGAAGGGGTGTGCTATCCAGAAAAGGACCATGTAAATGTAAATGTAAATGTAAATGTAGTTGAGCTTATATAGCGCACAGCTACCCGCAGTGGGTGTCCCGGCGCTTGCTAAGGGAACCCTTCCTGGTATTCCCCTGTGAGATAGCAGGGTATCCACAAGGTGAAAGTCAGGCATCCCGCCGCGAGGGGCCGTTGTGGAGATTAAGCAAGCTATTGCCCAGAGTCGCAGAGTGTGAACCCGTGAGTCGAGGAGGCACCGGGGCGAGAATTATCGAGTCCGTGGAATTTTTAGCCCAAGACCCACCGAGGCGGGGAATTGAACCCTGGTCCAGGACCGATCCCAGCTTCCGGGTCTGCTGCCTCTAACCCCTGAGCCACACTTCTCCACGCTGCCTCTAACCCCTGAGCCACACTTCACCATATCATGCTGGGTCATCCTCTGCATAAAAATAAGTTACGTCTTAGCAAAGAAACAGCCTCCAGCCATTCCAACAGGGCAATGGCAGCCACCACGGCCCTCCAGCACGGTGTTCCAATTGCTGATATCTGCCTAGCGGTCAGATGGGCAACTCTGCACACGTTCACCAGACACTATTGCCTGGATATCAGTTTGCAGGGAGGGCCTGTTTGGACGCTCTGTCTTGTAAGAATTCCTGGTTTAAAGCTTTTCCGCAGTCCCATCTCCAAGGGGAGGTATTGCTTGGTTATCTGTTCAAAGGTAAGGATTCTGCGGCTAGATGTCTGTCAGATGGGCAAGTTACTTACCTTCAATAACGCCTTATCTGGTAAAGACATGATTTAGCCACACATTACATACTGACTCACCCATCCTCCCCGCTCTGCGGATTGGTTTTAGTGTCAAGGGCTGTTCCTCTTCAGAGCCCTAGTTGCTTTTAACATACCATGGTCAGGCACTTCATGACTCTGCACTTCTGGCGTGGAAAGTCGTGAAAAGTTCTGACATCAGCACGCTAGGGTGGCACATATATAAACGCGTACGTCACGATGGACCTGACGTCTACGACGTCACTCGGAGTCGACCAAAGCCATTTACTGCCACACAGGAGCACTGCTATCAAAAAAAAATCTTCCAGATCCAGCCTGACCCCTGGAAGTTCAAAGGTAAGGAATCTGTGGCTAGATCATGTCTCTAGCAGATAAGGCATTCTCTTCCAGGGGATCCTCATCAATAGTCATAAGCATTAGAATATTCCCGCCCATGCGCGGGATCCCGGAAACAATATAATATATGTGCCCCACATATATATACTTATATATATATATATATATATATATATATATATATATATATATATATATATATATATATATATATATAAATAAGCAATTGCAGCCAAATAAACAGTAGAGCTGAACAATGCAGTAAAGAATTTCCACCATACATGAACATTTGCATTAGAAACATGAGAAACAACACCAAAGATTGTTTAGAAACTGTTTTAATGCTTAGAAAGCAGTAGAAATTCTTATAACTCACTGAAAGCATATAAAGCTCCCAGGCTGCATTGCAAACACACAGTCTAAAAAGACTGAAAAGCTAACCTGTAGCTGCATGCAACAAAAAACTGACACCGTGCCTTTATGGCACCCATGACCCCCAGCTTCCCATCATGCCTCAGGGGTGACAGTTAGGTCAGTTGTTCTTTTCGGCTCCTTCAGGAAGGATCCTGGTAACACAGCTCCACTAATTTCTGTTTTCTGACAGAAAATTACTTCATTTTAACAACTTTTTTCTACTTACTTTGACATTTTACATCTAGTCAAGTAAGAAACTGTCTTTTTAAGTCAGTTTAGTGAGCATTTTCAGCTGAGAATGCCTTCACTTTTTGACAAATGTCCTTCTTGTGGCAACAAGAAAGCAAAATCAGACAACCACGACGTTTGTATCCTGTGTCTGCCTGAAGAACATGATTCAGGCACCTGTCCTCACTGCGAGCACCTGTCAGGAAGAACTCTCAAAGACAGGGAGAGAATTAGCATTTATGGCCTGGCTCACATGTCATCCAGAGGAAGGTCTCCGGTGAAGAAGGGCTCCAAGAAGGCTAGAACATCTTCGAAAGAAAACTCTTCACACCCTTCAGCTTCAGTGTCAGGCTTGGGGCTGAGGAAAGAGCCACCGGTGGGTCATTTATCTTCAAAACTACCGTCGGCGGCGGGCTCGCCGTCGAAAAGAAGACCAGGTACGTCGACGACGTCGAAGGATCCAGCTCCGTCGTCTAAATCCCCTTCGAGGGACGTCATTCCTCCGTCGGCGTCAACCGGGTGACGTTCGGTGTCGAGAAATGTGACTCCGCCACCGTCAACCGGGCGACGGTCGGCGTCGAGTTCCACGGCCCCTCCGCCGTCGTCAACTTGGCGACGATCCGCGTCGAGGGAGGTCACTCCTCCACCGTCGTCATCCAGGTGACGACCGGCGTCGAGAAGTGTGACCCCTCCGCCGTCGTCTAAGAAACGACGTTCGGAGTCGAGACCAAGACCCCTCCGCCGTTGACAACAAAACATCGATCGGCGTCGAGGGGGCAGTCTCCGTCGAAGTTTCATCGACGCTCGTCGTCGAGGGTGACCAATAACCCTCCGCCTTCGTCGCACAGACATTGGACGTTTAGATAGAGGTATCCGTCGACGGCTGGTCATCGCCGTTCGACGTCGAGGGAGGCTCCGCCGTGGGCTGCTCATCGCCGTTCGGCGTCGAGAGAGCATAGATCCTCGCATCGATCGCCGTCGAGATTGATGGATCCGCCGACTCCCCGAAAGCATTCGGCGTCGAAAGAAAGACATGCGACGCCAGAACGCTCGACGTCGAGACATTCAGAAAGAGCTCGTTCGTCGTCGAGGAACTCTGTGATCATGGTTACGGAGTCAGCTTCTCGTCATTCCACTTCACAGTCTTCTGGCTCCTCAACAACATCCTCAAGATCCAGAAGTTCTGTCCCCAGATCTCCTGTGCGTCAGCCAGATCCTTCGGCTGCGGAGGTCAGACTCTCACCCAGATGGTACAAGTCATTGGATCATTGGCGTGAGTCAGGGGCTACCAAGCGTATGCGCGAGTATGTCAGTCCGCAGCACAGATCTCCTCTCCAGAGGCTGGTGGATGAAGTGGACAGGCGTAGTCCTCCCAGGCGCCAAGCTGACAAATCGCCTGTGAGAAAACCAACCGGATCCCACTCTCCCAGAAGGGAAGATCCGGTTCGATCTCGATCTCCCAGAAGAGGCGATCAGGTCAGATCGCGCTCTCCTAGAAGGGAAGAGCATCCAAGAAGATCACGTGAGAGGAGGCACGGTGCTCACCGTAGACGTCGAAGAACTCCGTCTACTTCATCTACCTCTTCTACCAGGTCTTCCAAGAGGGATTACTCTCCCACGCTGATGGATAGTCCTATTTCTCGATCCTCTCCAGTGGATGACATCGGCACTTATTTAGATGTCCTGCAAAGAGGAGCTCAGAAGCTGAGCATTGAAATGTCTGTCCCCCAGGTTGCTACGACTGTAATTTTTGAAACTTTGCACAAATAATCTGTCTCTCGTCCACTGCTGTCTTTAGTCCCGGGGATTATGGATCCTGTCAAGGACGTTTTCCTAACTCCAGTAACCATCAGAGCGGTGCCAGCCCGCATACAGATGAAATACAAACCAGCTTCCTCTGACCCAGTTTTTGGAAGATCTGACCCTCCAGCAGACTCTGTGATGGTGGCAGCGGCAAGAAAGACACATGCAGTTGCTGGTTCCTCTTCAGTACCACCAGATAAGGACAGCAAATCACAGGACTCGTGGGGTCGCAAAGTTTGCAATTCAGCTCCCTCCACGCTGAAGGTCTCCAGTGCGGCCGCGCTGTTGGGTAGATACGATAGAGCCTTATGGGACTCTATGGAAAGGTTCAAGTCCAAGCTGCCAAAGGAGGACCAGAAGGACTTCAAAGAAACAATGACGGAAGGATGTCTGCTGGCGAACCAGTTGATAAGAACAGCAGCGGACGATGCAGTGCTTGCGGCACATTCTTACTCACATGGGGTTTGTGCCAGGAGGTCAGCTTTGTTAGCGCCTCACAGGGCTGAAGCCGGATGCTCAACAACGCATCCTTAATCTTCCTTTTTCGGGTTCCCCTCTCTTCGGAGAACATGCTGACGAAGAGAGGACTCGTATGAAGACAGAGCTGGATACGGTAAAAGCGGTGGGTTTGGAGAAGAAAAAAGAATGTAAACGCCGCTTTAAGACCAACAAGGGAAAAGGGGCTCAACAGAGGGTTCAAACCCCTCAGTGGTCCCAAAATAAGAACCAGGGAAAATCCCAGTTTCGAGGCAAATCCAACAGGGGTAGAGGAGGTCACCAACAGTCCTCTACCACCACGAGAGGAGGAAAGGCTTGAGCAGTGGCTTCCTCTGGCGCCGTTGCCTACTCCAGTGGGAGGAAGTGCTTCACAACACCTGGCAGAGTGGGTCAGTATCACAAGAGATCAGTGGGTGCTGAATATACTGCGCAATGGATACATGATATGTTTCCGTGCGCTCCCAAAGAACATTCCTCCAAAGAACTCTTGCCCTCGCCAGCTAAGCTTGCTCCGAAGAGAGGTGAAAGTTCTGCTACAAAAAAGAGCTATAGAGGAGGTTCCTCCCTCTCAAAGGGGAAAGGGAGTCTACTCCAGATACTTTCTTGTCCCCAAAAAAGATCAGGAGGACAGGTTCAGACCCATACTCGATCTGCGTCTCCTAAACAAAGTCATTGTCAGAGAAAAGTTCTGCATGTTAGCTCTTCACCAAATATGCCCACATCTTCAAGCCAGAGATTGGATGTGTTCGGTGGATCTGCAAGATGCATACTTTCATATTCCGATTACACTGCGGCATCGCAAGTACTTGAGGTTTGTCGTAGGAAGCAAACACTACCAGTACAAGGTGGTACCCTTCGGACTCAAGTCCGCACCACGAGTCTTCACCAAATGCATGGCAGTGGTGGCGGCTTTTCTTCACAAAAAGGGACTCTTCATCTATCCATACTTGGACGACTGGCTCCTGAAGGGCCCGTCTCCGGTACAGGTAGCACATGATCTGCAACTTTTCCTACACCAGTTGCACAAGCTCGGTCTCCATGTAAATCTGGAGAAGTCAGTCCAGCGGCCGACACAGTCCATCCACTACCTAGGTTCCGTTCTGGACACAAAATTGGGAAACGCGTTTCCTTCGGAGGAGAGACTTTTTTCCATGAGGCAGAAGTGTGGGATTCTATTAGAGTCTCAGCTTCCAACAGTCCGGCAGGTAGCCTCCCTGCTGGGTTCCATGGCGTCCTGCATTTTTCTCATCCCGAACGCCAGGCTGAGAATGCGGCCTCTTCAACAGGCTCTCGAAGACCAGTGGGACCAGGCGACAGGGCGTTGGGAAGATCGTATCACTCTTTCCCAAACAGCGAGGGATGCCATCAAATTCTGGACTCGGATGAGGAATGTGCTGGTGGGAGTTCCTTTTCACCAACCTCTACCAACCCAGTCTATAATGACAGATGCCTCTCTGCAAGGCTGGGGAGCGCACATGGGTCCCCTTCAGATTCAGGGTCAGTGGTCTGCGCAGGAGCGGACGTACCACATCAACATGCTGGAACTCAGAGCGGTGTTTCTGGCTCTCAAAGCTTTTCTTCCAGCGATCGAGTCCAACTCAATCCTAGTTCAGACGGACAATACAACCACCATGTTCTATCTGAACAAGCAAGGAGGCACGCGGTCACGTCCCCTCTCCCGGGAGGCTCAAACCATCTGGCACTGGCTTCTCGCTCGAAACCTTTCAGTGGTGGCGGTGCACCTTCCAGGCGAGTTAAACATCAAAGCAGACACACTCAGCAGGCACTTCGAAGATCAGCCAGACTGGGTGCTAAACGACGAAGTGGTAGAAGAACTTTTTCATTGTTGGGGTCGTCCAGCCATAGACTTGTTTGCGGACGAAGAAAACGCAAAATGCCACTCCTTCGCGTCCAGATTCCACCGGCCAGGAACGCAGGGGAATGCTCTCCTGATGGATTGGTCGGGGACATTTTCCTACGCGTTTCCTCCCCTAGCTCTGATTCCAAAGGTAGTTTCCAAACTGCTCAAGTCAGACATGGAAATGATCTTGATAGCTCCGGATTGGCCACGACAGTGGTGGTACCCGGACCTCCTGCATCTGTCTGTGTGTCCACACAGACGACTTCCTTGCAGACCGGACCTGTTGAGCAAGATGAACGGGAGTATACTGCATCCCAACCTCCCATCACTGAACCTGACAGCATGGCACCTGAGGTCCTGCAATACGGGCATCTGAACCTGCCTCCCGAATGTATGCACATTTTAAAGGAGGCTAAGAGACCTTCCACGAGAGTGTCTTATGCGTTCAAATGGAAAAGGTTTTACATATGGTGTAGAGATCGTCACCTAGATCCTACTAAAGGGCAGGACGAGGTAATCCTACCATATCCTCCAGAGTAAGCGAGATACAAGCGCTCTGTGCGAAGGAACCATATACTGTTTTCCACCACAATAGAGTAGTCCTGAGAGCTCATCCATCCTTCTTGCCTAAGATGGTTTCTGATTTTCATATAAATCAGTCCGTTTCCCTCCCTTCGTTCTTTCCAGATCCTACGACCCCGGCTGAGCGGTCGCTGCACTCCTTGGATCTTAAGAGAGTGCTCAAGTTCTATTTGGAAAAGACCAAGGGTATCAGGAAGACGGATCAGCTGTTTGTGAACTATGGTTCAATGAGAACTGGCTTTCCAGCAGCCAAGAGGTCCATCTCCAGATGGATTGTCTCCTGCATTAAATTGGCCTATCAGCTTGCAAGCAGGCCTTTATTGGTATCACCCAAAGTGCATTCTACCAGAGGGATAGCGGCCACAGTAGCTTTCTTACATGACATTCCAATGTCAGAAATATGTAAAGCTGCGACTTGGAAATCAGTTCATACCTTTACCATGCATTACTGTCTTGAATCTGATTCCAGCGCCAATACTCAAGTAGGGCAAGCCTCCTTGAGAAATCTGTTTGGGTAGCCTATAGCCTTCTCAGGCTTGTTGATGAGATTACTGTCTTGTCATTCCTTTGCCCGCAGGGATGAGGAGAGGCTCGCTATTCTATTCTAATGCTTATGACTATTGATGAGGATCCCCTAGAAGAGCAGGATTAGTTACTTACCTGTAATCCTAGTTCTCTTCCAGGGGTATCCTCATCAAAGTCATAAGCAACCCTCCCGCCTCCCCGGGCAAAGGATATTCTTTAATAAGGAGATATTGTTAACCTATTTGTTACTTGGTTGTTTCAGTCTCTGAAAAGAACAACTGACCTAACTGTCACCCCTGAGGCATGATGGGAAGCTGGGGGTCATGGATGCCTTAAAGGCACGGTGTCAGTTTTTTGTTGCATGCAGCTACGGGTTAGCTTTTCAGTCTTTTTAGAATGTGTGTTAGCAATGCAGCCTGGGAGCTTTCTATGCTTTCAGTGAGTTATAAGAATTTCTACTGCTTTCTCAGCATTAAAACAGCTTCTAAACAATCTTTGGTGTTGTTTCTCATGTTTCTAATGCAAATGTTCATGTATGGTGGAAATTCTTTACAGCATAATTCAGCTCTACTGTTTATTTGGCTGCAATTGCTTATTTTTTTATATATATATATATATATTTATATATATATGAGTATATATATGTGGGGCACATATAATATATAGTTTCCGGGATCCCGCGCATGGGCGGGAATATTCTAATGCTTTTGACTTTGATGAGGATACCCCTGGAAGAGAACTAGGACTACAGGTAAGTAACTAATCCTTACCGAAGATAAGCAAGTTGTCCATTAAATACATTCTAGTTGGAACTCAGCTGCCCGTACCTATTGCAGGCTGACAGTTTCCTGCGACAGGAAGCAGGGCTCGGCTCATTGAAACACTAACAATTAATTGAATAATTAGTAATAGTCAAATAGATTTGTGTAGTGTGGCTTTAAAAAAGTCTGCAGCTTTTGGCTTTTGGTTAGAATCATGCAGCTAGCAGCAAAAAAAAAAAAGGAGTCTGAGCTTCGAAAGCATTGGGAACCACTGAATGCCTATAGTAATAGAGTAGCGAGCAGACCTTGTAAGGATACCAGAAACATTTTTATTTACTGTTTTGGCAGCAGGATTATGTGTGACCAAAGGCCAGACGGAGGCACCCATACATTGTTCAAAACTTTGGGAAAGTTGGGGCACTGTTGATGTGTGCAGAGTGGGTGTTAACGTTAACAGCTTCGTCAGATTTCTTACCGATGTATTTTTCCTGCAGACCAAGGGTGGATCAATGATGGATTGAAATGATGAGATGTTTGCTCTCCTTAAGTCTTTCTAATGCATCTATAGGAATGCACCATGGTCCTAGAGGAGGGGAAGGGGGGATTGTTTAGCTTTAGTATACACAGAGCAGTATATTCTGAACATACTCTAAAAAGGTTGTCAGATAGTCAATATAAACGGGTGGGTTTTCTCTTCCACAGAGGATCCAGCTTATAGGGTGGATCGCATGGCACTGGGTAGGGGCAGCTATCTCTCGGCCCTCTATCAAAAACCAAGGGGCAATTCAACTCTCCCGACTCACACAGAGGCAGTAGTTGCTGTGTGGTGTAAAGCGACAAAAATGGGAAGCCAAACTTATGGAGCAAACCCCGTTATGGGAAGGGGATTTTCTGACTGAAACCGTAAGTCTAAAGGGATTTTGGGGATGGAGTAATATCGGCATTGATCTGTTGGGGGATGTCTGGAAGAAAGGGAAGATGTTGGATTTTGTCAATATGCAGTCGGAATATCAGATGGGAGAGGGTGAGTTTCTGCGATATTCACAGTCGATACATGCCTTACATTGCCATCCAAAAAACGGGGGACCAACTGCCAGAGTATGCCCTGTTAGAGGATAGGCTGAAGCTTGATCCAATGCTTGATAAGGCCATCTCGCTCACGTACTAAAAATTGATAAATAACACACCAGACCCCCTAGGACCATTGTGGGAGGCTTGGGAATCAGATCTTGGCTTCCTTGAAGATGATGATTGGGCGGAGGCTTTACAAAGCCCTAGAGAAATAGCGATACGTGCAAGGTTTCGCCTAGTTCAGCTCCAAATTTTACATAGATCGTACGTCCCTAGGACAGTGCAACATCGTATAGGTTTATATTTGTCGGAGCAATGTGTACGGGGGTGTGGTGAGACCGGGACATTTTTCCATATCCTCTGGGCATGTCCCAAGATTCAGGAATACTGGAATGTGGCTGTGAGAAGTTGGCCTGATGTGCAGTGCTCACTATTCTAGTGATCACTATATATCAGACCAAACAACCCTTATTGATGATTGGTTGTAAGTCAACCTTATAGACCAGTTATCCTAGTAGCATGGATACGAGCAGTCTAAGGCTAAGACTCTAGAGGGCGTGTTAAGCCAGCTGTTTTACCATCACATTACCCCTTGAACACCCAGTGAAAGGACACCACACAAGTGTTATGAAAATAAACAGTGTATTTATTAGAATCACAACAACCCTGTACTCTTTATGAGGACAGGGTGCTAGGCACACAACAAAACTCTTACGAAAATACTTAAGTTAGCACAGTATATACAAATGCCCGAGGGGCACGGAAAACCATATACTCTAAAAGTGGAATGCGAAATTACTAGCAGGTAAGTACAGTACTAATAGGCTTTGGAATCGCTAGGACTTGACTAGGGAATCGTTAGATTACTTCTAGGAGACCTAGGGGACTCGGGTGCAGAGTGTGCACTCTCACGCGGGATGCGGGACAAAGTCTATGGAAGCTAGTAAAGTTAAAGTTAGTGTTCACGGGCGAACCCGACCTGGTAGGGAGAAAACGACAGTGGATCCTGACCCTTGGATAGTGAGGCTATGCTGGGACACCGAAGTGCCAAAGTTACCTAGCCCAGGGGCTGCAGCTGCATAGGTCTCAAAAGACGTCGGGAATCCTCGTTGCCGGACCAGGAGCCTGGAAGAAAGATGCTGGCAGGCGACCAGTGAAGATTGTTCGAGTTGATCCAAGCCTGGATCTGGAAGAAGGATGACACCTGAAAGCAGAGGGGACCAAGTTCGTGACTACTAGCCAGTAGTCAGTGGGCACCAGGAGGGCACCGGATGGTAGTCACCTCGACTAGGTGAGTGGGCGACGCTGGCTCTGCAGATCTCACGGACCAGGAGGCGTTGTCGGCGACCAGGATGGAGAGGCGAGCTGTCCCACGATGGATGAAGCTGTCGGCGTCGAAGTTACCCAGGATTGGGCAACAAGCCTTGGCTAATTCAAGCCCACGCGGTGAACTCAAAATGGCGTCTTGAGTGGACCAGGAGGGTCCGGGGTGCTCCTCTTCGGGAAGGGAGCAAGGGCCAGTCTGGAGCAACCAGACCAGCAGCAGTGATGTCGTCGGGCGTCGTTCAGAAGGCCACAAGCCAGCGGGCTAGTAGCCAAACAACGCGGTGAGCAGCAAAAAGCAGAAGGGCCCCACGCAGATCGTGGAGATGCTGGGAGGCTGCACTTCGGTGCTGGAGCTGCTCAGGGTCGGGGCTTCTCGGACCCCAAAGCACTCACCAGGAAATTACTCGGCGGGCTTGCTGTGCAGAAGTCGTGCAGTCTTGCAGATGGCCGGTCCCTCAAGGTCTCGTCGCACCCACGGTTCTCAGCTGGGCTGTAGAGGCGGGTAGAGGTCAGAGGTGCCAGGGAAGCCGGTTCTCGTCGAGCTGGGCAGTCGGATTCCGGAGGAAGGACTTACAGCAGACCGCAGTGTTCTTAAGATGGTGCCTGCGGATGCAGGGTGACTACTCCTTAGTCACAAGGGAGAAATCTTAGGAAGAAGTCTTGAGTTCCTTTCGTAGAAAGTAGTTTCAGGATTCAAAGATGATCTGATTTGGAAGGGGGCCAGTCCCTACCTTTATCTGGGAAAAGGGGGCTGGCACGCGACTAAGTCCTGCCCTATGGGTGGGACCAGGAGGGGGGTGGTTACACCCACTTCCTTGGCGGGCTTTTCCCCAGCACAGGGTCTGGAGTGTCCCTGGAACTGGTTCAAGCCAGCCTATGCACAGTGAGCACCGGGGTGCCACGTGCAGTCACCTTCCTCTGAAGCCCTGCCTACCTACAATACACAAAATCCTGTCTGGGACGGTGCTGGCACCGCCCCTGGCAGGAAACCCTTTGTCCTTATCTCCTGCTCTGGGAGGACTCCCAGCAGCAGGAGGGCAGACTTGTGTCTCGGTGGCAGCATCCATTTTGTGGAGCTGAGGCTCTGTTTGACTTTAACCGGGGTTAGGGGTTACATACATGTCGTGTCCCTCTAGAAGGGTGGAATGCTAACCCCGTCGCCAGAATTGGCGAGGGGTTAGTATTCCAATTCGTATGACACCTTACTCGACATGTTTTGATAAAGCGATACCAGAGTTGGCATATAACCGCGAGGATTATAATGCACTTAAGAGTATATGGTATGCGATATCATGGAAACGGCTAAGGGATGGATCCCGAAAGCCGCAGACAGGCTCAGCTCATGCCAGAGCACCATCTCACACGATTCCAAGCACTCTGCCTTCAGGATTGTTAAGGCCTGCCATAGGAGTGACTGATAGGAGATCTGTGTGTCGATTTTAGGGTTAGATATAGGTATACTATATCTAAAGCAAAGGGTGAGTACACCACCTTGCCCCAGCTGTCGTGCAGCCAGTTGTGTCAGTTTAGTTAGTCAGCCCAGGGGTGGCATAATACATGCTTCAGCCCCTGGGAGACTTCTGGGTACACCTCAGCCCTGGGTACAGGGACTTGGAGAGGGCCCAGTGCCAATTCAGTACCTGAGTACAATTTGGATAGAGAGAACAGCTAGGCTGTGGGTCTGATTAGCAGGCCCACAGCCAGGGAAAGTCGTAAACCAGTGCAGCAAAAAGCAAAAATCTGGGTGATCATAGGATTGCAGACCCTACTCTCCTACAGTGGCCCAGAAAATGTCTGAGGTGGTGGGCACCATGGTCTCTGTGGATGCCAGGTGGCATATCTTAGGAGTGACAGGAGATATAGTATGCCCCAAAATGGTTAGTTTGGCTTGCGCTAGCGGGACTGGTGGCCAAAAGAAATATTGCTCGACTATTGGGCGCTAGTGAGGTACCATTGGTGGAGGGGTGGGAAAATGACTTGGACTGGTGCCAAAGGGCGGAACAAACTGTGTAACCGAGTAGAGGGTACCCACGGAAACAGGAAAAGATCTGGGGAGCTTGGAGGGCCTACAAGGGGGACTTTTCGATTGTATGAAGGGAACCCTCCAACAGGGTGTAAGTGGTTCTAGATCATCCACAATAGTACAAAATGTTTGGAATAATGAAGTACGGTACATTGTTAATGTAGTTGATTTGTATGTGCGGCTCCACTAATGAATATAATGCACCCTTTTATGGAAGCATGTTGTTTACAGGTCAATAAATAAAAAGAATGTTAACAAAAAAAAATGTCAGTTGGCATGATTGGTGAACTTGAGCTCTTGCTCTCACCACCCCATCTTCTTCTGATGTCAGGAAGGAGTGACTTTTGGGCAACATGACTAAGTGTACCTTGCCTGAAGTATGAGTGTCTGTTTTAAAAACATATTTTTCTCCTCCGCAGCACTTTGGCATTTTTATTATTTTATTTTATTTTAATTCTCAAGCATGTTACAGGTAGTAATGTTTTAGTGCCTTTCTGTGCTGATACCTTTGTTTTCTCGTCAGTGATTTCTCGTCTTTCTTGATAACTGTTTCGGTCCTTCTTTCTCTCTGTCTTTGTTTTTATTAAGGTGGAGTGCCAATGGCGTGTATGTTTTTTCAGGTTTGGAGACTAATTGAAATCTTGAGAGTTCGTTTCAAATGCAAAAAAAGTGAATTTGTTGGGATAGAAAGTAGGCAGCATTTGAGGGGTCATGGTAAAATATGGCCTTTATTGCAATAATTAGCAAAAGTGCAAGACTTTTAATCATTGAAAAATGGCTTGAGCAGTATGTCAGCCGCAAGACTGGCCAGAGGTTAGCTGCTTCTATGAGAAGTGTAGATAGGAGAATGGCCAGACTGAGGTTGCCAGATATGGACGGGGACCTGGACGCCACTGTTATATCTCCTCTCCCTGATGTACACAAGACTGAAGGCACTTTATTTCAGGACAGCCACTTATCGGCTGACACAAGGTTTTAGCATCCTGCCACATATCATTGTTTTTTTCGAGAGCTTAAGTGAGTCCTTCAGACTGCTGATACAGCTGCACAGTTTGATCAAGATTTAGGAGTGTGAGATTGCCCTCTTAGCTCTACGAAGGACACCCATCTACCTTTACAGACACGTCCTTAAGGTATAATATGACCACACTTCTCCGTTGGCACTGCACAGTTGGAGAGCCATCGCTTTGAATAGAATCATTTGTTCATATTGATGTGTGTTCTGAAGGGCATCATGCAGGCTGTTATTGCAGATACTCCAGCTGAAATATTGCTACCACGGCCCTAGACAGGGAGTTCTGATCCTTTTTGCAAAATGTATCGCCGAGGAGCAGGTATCGCCCAATTAGGGGAGAGATATTGCTTTGCCATCAGTCATTCTGTAAATGTGTATGTAAATGTATAGGCATTTATATAGCGCACTACTTACCCGTAGGGTCCCAAGGCGCTTCGACCGCTGCGAAACCCTTCCTGGCTTCCCTGAGAGATGGTCCCTTAATGGGTATCTCCAGGGTGAGACCAGGCATCCCCGGCGGTCTGGTGGGGCCGTTAGTGAAGATAAGGCAAGCTAATGCCCAGAGTTGCCGAGTGTGAACGCTGATCAGAGTGGGCACCGAGGCGAGAGAATTATCGAGTCCGCTGACCCTGGTCCAGAAACCTGCCGCGCCGGGAATCGAACCCTGGTCCCGGGCCGTCCTCTGCTCTCGGGTCTGCCGCCTCTAACCAGTGAGCCACACTACTTCACTAATTCTGTGCGGTATCCCGATGCAGACTTCAACAGAGCCCATGTAACAAGTAACATTTGTAGGATTTTAGAAACAAATACTTCTTAGTTACAAAATATTTTATTGGATTTTGGATACCAGCTAATTTAGAGATGACCTATGAATTGTTTCGTGTACTAGGCATTTTAGATCTCTATATGAATTGTAAACACAACAGCATCTGCACCAACTTTCTTCTTCCATCCAAGTAGTTCTCTTTATCCTTGATATTGTGCTTTTGTGTCTCGTATTATTACTAACCTAAAGCAGAGCGTTTTAGTGTGATTAGTCGTCCTAAAGGAACTCTCCTTAGTATGAATAATTATCTAGGGCTACTTATTATGTTTAGCCATCGCAGATAAAGTGATGTTGGTATGATTAGCCATGTTAGAGAAAGTGGTTTTAGTATGATCAACAATCATAAGTGGTGATTTCATGCAGGACTCGGCTCATTGAAAACTCTAACAATTAATTACATTATTGATAATAGTTCAATAGCTTCGTGTGGTGTAGCTTTAAAAAAAAATCTGCAGCTCTTGGCTTTTGGTTAGCGGCTAAGGGGTTGCCCAGACATGGGTCCCTTGCTTGCTGCGCCACTGGATTCCAGCTTGCCTGGCTGATGAGGGATGATACCCCGAAACCGGTCCCTGGATGCTTGTTTCCGGTCCAGGACGGACCTGGTCTGGCAGTTCGGGCTGGGAAGCAGGGTTAAGACTGATTTACATATGACTGGGTCCAAACTGGGATGACGTGGTGAGCTAAAGAACGATGTATTAAACCCAGATCAGTGACTGGGGGTGAGTGTTTGAATAGGTTCAACACTCCGTCCATCATTTATTTTCGTGATGTTTCACTATGATCGTTCCATTCCCATACACACTTCCCGCTATTGTAAACAAATCGATTGGGTATGAGCAAATAACGGGGGCTATAAACACAAAGTTGAACAGATGGATTTTCCCATACAATGTTCACTCGTCCAACGTAAATTGCCTCACCTCCCTCAAGTCCTCCTATTTTGCTTCAGCTATAGTTTTGCACAGTCCAGCTGCTTGGCCCTTACTGCTGGATTTGGACTCCCTGTAAATATGTTATGTTTCTTCTCTCGTCTCTTTCAAACCTCCCTCACAGTCTCGCCTACTAAAATTGAAATGTGGCCTCAAATAGCTCTTGTTCTTTCACTTGTACTGTTTCTTTTGCTAAGACCGACATTTCTTGTTGAAATGAGGTTTACATGTCACATTGATCAAGTGGTTTTAGTTGGAGTACGAGTCTTAAGTAACTTCTGTTTGATTTAGCAGTGCGGTTATTGTATGATTAACAATCCTGGGTAAACTGATTTTGTCAATAATCTTATTTTTGGATGATTTAATCACCCTAAATAGAATGGCTTTAGTATGATAAACCATCTTGTAGAGTAACTATAATGAACAGTTCGTAGTAATTCCTAAGTTAACCCTATTCACTATGTTGCACAAAGAGTTACAATATTTGTAGTCTGACACAATCAACAGCCTGTGCGTGCTATCAAAGAGAGACTTTACCCCTCCAGATAACCCACCCCAAGCCATTTCTGAAATTCGTCTACATGTAGATGATAATGAACAGAAAGAGTAACATGAAAAGGGATCAAGGTTGGGTTTGGACATCTATGAGGACAGATTATAAATGGTAGGTTGGTAGCGGCGACCACCTATGCACATGACTTTAACACTATTCCTTGAACTTTGACACATATTTTCATAGTTAAAGCTACCTCCAAACGCCCTGATAACCTGACACCCCTCAAACAAATGTGCATACACATTTATGCACATGTTTAATACTCATATACGGCTTAATTTATGGAGGATGTGAATTCTATGCTTTATTAAGTGCTGGAGTTTCAGATTTGGCCTACTTTTACTTAGAAGCCAGAGATGAATTAAAATATCCCTAGAAAGGATATTCGTTTGAGTAGGTTAGCTTCTTGCATTCAGCGCATAGCAATGGCATTTGTAGAGCCAATTTGTAAGCCATTATTCAACCGTGGTTGTTATGAAAGTGCCTGGCACCCAAAGAAACAAACTGTGGAAGTGAATGCTAAATTTTTCGTATGCCTATTAAGCTCAAGTCCTGGTGAAGTAAGCCTCTAATCCTGAAGAATGCAGTTGCACCAAAAATTGTTATTTACATTTTGTGGAATTATATTTGGAACATTTCGATAGCATTTTTGGACCTTTCCTGGGTCATCGGAGAAAATGTTCTTTTACTGTGAGAGCTTTCTAAGCCTTTTTAACAAATTTGCGAGTCCAACGTGAGTTTTCAATTGTACTTCCATGTTCCATGGAAGTTAGTCTTCAGGTTTGAATCTGTTTTACAGTGGCGTAGGTCGGAGGTGCCTTATGTCTGCAGCTAGAGACCATATCTCTGTCCACTAGCTGTCTCCTGTGCTCACCATGAACATACTCGACTGCGTTCTTCTTGTTGTCACTTCTCCTCTGACGTTTCCCTATTCTGTACCTCTTTTTATTGGCCTGCTGTCGATTAGTTGAATGTTGTAACTAGTTCTCTCTTCCATTGATAATGAGGATAGAAAAGCAAGATGTATTGTAGGATGTGAGGCAATTGTTTATGGTTTTGCTATTCTGACTACTGAGTGACTTTAAACATTTGAAGTTGTATATTATGCTTTTGGTATTTAATTTACATTTTAAATATTGGAAGCAAGATTGCCCAATAATTTGAAACCTAGCAGACCTGATCCGAAAGGAAATTCATGCATCTGCTGAATCCAACCCTTCCAGCATCCATAGAAGTCGTTGAGCAGAAAATGAACCTTTTGGGCCAAACTCCATATTAATGGAATCTCATGCGGAGTCTTTTTGCACCCAGTGCTCTGATTAATTATGTATCATCTTATGATGACTTAAGTAAATATGATCCCAAAAGGTGTCTCTTGCTTGCTCTTGGCTTAAAACTCCCCTGAGCATGTGCTACTGCAAGGTTCCACTCTTTCCAGCATATCCAGAGTGGGACTAAAAATGAAAGGACCATTTGCCCGTAACCAATGTCCTGAACGAGGGGTGAGAGTTAAGCATGAGTCCTTTAAAACAAAGTGAGAGTGGAGCATGGTTTCCGAATGCATTGCTGTGCAATTCGTTTTGCTGCTGCTGCTGCTTGCCGTGCTTATAATAGGAGTTAGCCAGCCCCACTGCTGATCTCTAGATGCAGGTGTACATTAAGGACTTGTTCTCTTCTGAGTTTGCATGGCGAGGTCCTGGCAGAATGTCCCAGAATCCGGTCACCAGGCTAAAGCTGTCTAGTCCTAGTTTGAAGCTTCTTTGTGCCAGAAGGAGACCCCATGCTTGAGATCCGCAGGTGCGTCGTCCTCATCCAGGGAAGCCTGCTGGGTTAGTGGCAAATGTACACAGTCAAGGTACTTAAGAAGAGAGTGAGTATGTAATCACAGAGATCACTCGAGGATTTCTTACCATTCCTTCGGCTCTAGTACAGCTTTGCAAGCGCTCACCTGCAGTGGAGGTTGGCAGAATACGCTTGCTTTTCCTTGGAATTTAGTAAATCAGTCTGCCCTCCACCCCTTCATTATTAATTAGTTCCTCCTGGTCAGGGCTATCAAAGATTGTGAGTTTAGGTGTCTATGCGATGACACCCATATTCACTTGATCTTCCCAGGAGTTCACAAGACGGATGAAGGTGCCAGATTTTCTGAGGGTGGTGCAGAAGTGTATGCGTGCTCCGTGGCTGTGAAGCAGGCCAGACCTTGCCTTTCTCCTGGCGCGTTTGGGATGAGCCCCGCCACTGTGGATTCTTTTAGAAGTCCCAGTGTGATATTATAATGGTATTCCCTTTAAGCCTCATTAAGGCAGTGGTAAATTGGCCTAATTCCATCTTTATTCTATCCCTAAAGACTGTCCTTTATTAGGTCGAAGGCCTAAAAGGCTGCGCTTGCGCAGTCTTAGGCCGGTTATGCCGCCCTTACTTCTGCCCTCTTACTGCCCTGTGACAAGCCCTCCCCTGCCTGGGCACTCTCCGCTCTTCACTCGTTTGCAGCGCGGAGCGTGCGGCTTTGGGTGAAGCCTGCCGTGTGCGCTGTTCCCTGGGCCGAGTTCGGAGTGTCGTCACTGGCGGGAGGCCCTGCTGCGGCTGCATCCGTTGCTGGATCCCCGCGGTGAGTGTGAGTGGGTGTTGGGGGGCAGGGGTACCCATTAACTTGCTTGCTTGAGTTATCTTGCATGCGGGTGTGGCATTGTGCTGTGCCTGCAGCAGCCCGAGGCTGCCAGGCGCTGGGAAGGTGCCCGAGAGCGAGGAAGCGGCCCACCGACCCGCCATAGCCGGGGGCTGACGAGCTGTTTTAGTAAGCCTACAGAAACAGCAAAATACATGTCGGACGGGTGGGGGGCTACTCGCAGATGCAGTGACAGAAACAGCAAAATACATGTCGGACGGGTGGGGGGCTACTCGCAGATGCAGTGACAGAAACAGCAAAATACATGTCGGACGGGTGGGGGGCTACTCGCAGATGCAGTGACAGAAACAGCAAAATACATGTCGGACGGCACACTATGCTTAGCACACATTTTTAGCGTTTGTGTTTTTAAGCCACACCCTTAATTAAATTGCCCACGGACGTTTGAGAGACTCACCACCTCCCCACCCACCCTCTGGATGCAATAACAGAAATAGCAAAATACATGTCGGACGGCACACTATGCTTAGCACAGATTTTTAGCTTGCTGTGCCTGCAGCAGCCCGAGGCTGCCAGGCGCTGGGAAGGTGCCCGAGAGCGAGGAAGCGACCCGCCATAGCCGGGGGCTGGCGAGCTGTTTTAGTAAGCCTACAATGTAGAGTCACTGCTCGGGCTCACCTATGGGCCATGCTTAGAGAGACCCCCTCAACGCTGTCCGTGTCTCCTCCCCCCCCCCCCCCCACCCTCCCTCCCGCTGTCTCCTTTTCCACCCCCCCCCCCCCCCGTCCGTGTCACGAACGAGGAAGCGGCCCACCGACCAGCCATAACCGGGGGCTGGCGAGCTGTTTTAGTAAGCCTACAGAAACAGCAAAATACATGTCGGACGGGTGGGGGGCTACTCGCAGATGCAGTGACAGAAACAACCCTCTACCTTATTTAAAAGTGCGGTGGGCTCATCCAGAATTAAATGTAAATTCACATTTGCGCAGATGGATTGTTTAATGTCCGTGGCTGCCACCCCTGGTGACACAGCTATTGAAATGATAGTGGTCTGGTGTAGGGCTGTAGGACGGCGCCTCAGTTACCTCAGTACCTTTCTTTCCATTCTTGGAAGGTGGATTTGTGGTTCAGGGCTTCTTTCCCACACAGGTCTCCATGCACCTGGATCACCAGGGCGGGCAGGGATATGGGACTATGAGTGGGAGCTCTGTCGCAAAGCAGGCATCTTAGTCTCTGTCAGCCCACCTGCCAAATGCACTCTTTTAATGCATCAGCTATTTGTGCTAACCGCAGTTGTTACCAATCGGTCCGCATGGCTTGCAAACAGCATGTGGACTGCTGTGGACTAGCTGAAGTAAAGGTATTAAGCCCCAGAGATTGAGGACACACGCTCACTAGGATATCATATCTCAGCTTTTACTGAAAAAGCATGTAATCTGGTAGCTCTTTTCCTGTAATACCCACTGTTGCTCCACTTCGCAATCCTGGGAAAGTGTCGGAATAGAAGCATTGTACTACTTTTTTAATTGGCAGGTCAATTATGCAAACCTTAGTTTATTTAATCTTTTTTAAGTTTGCGCAAAAAATCTATATACTTTTTTTTTAAACCAGTGGTATTTATTTGATGTAACCCCACTTTATTAGGTTTTGACTAGCGATGCATGCGTACGAAGTACGCATGCGCTAGCAAAATCTAATGATATCCTCTAATCCTCTATGTGGGGTCGGGTATCTGCCCCCTCCTCCCATTGGCTAGCTCCATAAATGGAGGCTAGCCATTGGGAGCCGGATCGGTCCGTCAAAGGCCGGACCAGATTCGGGGGCGTTCCCGCTATTTTTTCCCTCTCCGCCTCTGCGATGTCGTCATCGCGGCGGTGGGCGGGGTTTCGTTTTGTTTGCCATAGACCACAGCCGCTGGAGGAAGCCCAGGTGAGTGTTCTTCGTCCCGGTCCCCCTCGCCCCCTCCCCTCCGCCCGCAGCTCCTTCCGTCCTGCTCTTCCCCCCTCCCTCTGCCCGCAGTCCTTCTTCGTCCCGGTCCCCCCCCCCTCCCCTCCCCTCCGCCCGCAGCTCCTTCCGTCCTGCTCTTCCCCCCTCCCTCTGCCCGCAGTCCTTCTTCGTCCCGGTCCCGCTCGCAGGCGGTGTTTACATGACATCTTTCCCTCCACTACCCC
Organism: Lissotriton helveticus; assembly: GCF_964261635.1. Classification (NCBI taxonomy): domain Eukaryota; kingdom Metazoa; phylum Chordata; class Amphibia; order Caudata; family Salamandridae; genus Lissotriton; species Lissotriton helveticus. The sequence continues at coordinate 1,739,130,669 of NC_136068.1, forward strand.
CACCCAGCCCCCACCGCTCGCTGGCGTGGGCCCTGCGTCTCCAAGGCCCCAACAGCGGGTGGTTTGTCTCCCGACAGCTCCTTCCGGAACGGGGCCCTTTCCCACAAAATATGTTTAACTCCAAACTTAGACTAAGGACTGGGAAAGGACGGCGGAGATAAAGGAGAGAAGAAGAACGAGGGAGCGAAGAAGAATAAAGGAGAGAAGGGAAGAGGGGAAGAGAGAGCGCGGCAGCGAAAGGAGGAGCTAAAGGGAAGGGGTAAGATGGAAGGGAAAGGGAGAAAGCCAAGTGATGATTCAGAGAGAGAGAAGAAAGAGAAAACCGAAGAAAGAAAGGGGGCGAGAGAGTGACTAAACGAAGAGAGGAGCTACACAAAGAGAGGGTCAAGAGACAGACTGGAAGAGGCACAGAGTTTATACAGAGGAGATATGGAAAGTAAAAGAGGGAGAAAGGAGAAAGTTAGAAAGGCAGACACTGGGGTGGAGGAGTGAATGGGAGAAGAAGAGAGTAGCAGAGGGGTGTCAGTGAGTGAAAGGGATACAGTTAAACCATGAGAAAGAGAGGATACCTCTGGGGGAAAGTATTGTTATAGCGCCCAATGAGGCGCGTGTTGCGCACAGGGGAGAGACAATAAGACTAGGTGGGCCCTTCGCTGCCTTTCGTGAAAAGGAGGCAGAGAAAAGGTGGAGTCACTGAAGGAGGCACGGGCAGGCATTAGCAACAGGTTAATAACTACATTTAATTTGACATAGCGTTAAATGGCGCACGGGTGGCCTCGGAGCGCCTAAAAAGAAACAGCGAGGCCAAAAACTAAAGAAGACTCGTAAAAACGGAGGACGTCAGTTGGGAGCTCAGGTCCCCACTCCTGGGCTCCCCGTAACCCTGGCGCTGATGCCTCTGCCCCCTCCGCGGAGACCCACCTTCAGGAAAGGGTGCCCTCGGCACTGCCACACGCACAGACACAAAGTCACGGAGCATCTGGCCCGCCAGATCACCATTTCACCCCTTCCCTTACTGCGCCCGTTGATATCATTCCTTCGGTATAGTGCCACGTGCAGCCGGGAGCTGCTTCGCGGCACTTGAGAGTGTAGCGGTGCCAGCCTATAGTATGCAGAGACGTCTTCCGCACGGAGTAGGGTCCCTCACCTGTCCTCGGAGGGCGGGGGTCGTCTGGTTCTGCCCAGTCCTTGACATATGGCCCCGCCGTGCCCTGCCACCCTGCACAGCCCGCGCTCCCGGATCCTGTGCCCGGGCTCCGCTTGGCTGCTGTGCACAGTCCTGGTTTGTGCAGCAGCGGGAGCCAGGGAAGGGGGAGGAGAGGAAGAGGAGGAGGGTGGATGCTGAGGGGGAAGAGCGGTCCCGGCTCCAGCCCAAGAAATTCGGGCCAATCTGCAGTCGCCAGAGCCGGGTGTGGGCCAGTGCCAGGGCCCAGCGGATGCCAAGCCCTCCGAGGAGGACGTGCACAAGTGCCCACCAGCTCCGTGGCTGGAACAAGCCTGCGACCACAGGCTTCGGGAACCATGAGCCTGGGGCGCGGGGTCACCGCGGCAGCCCAGGCGCCAGCTCCCTGAAGGGCACGTCTCTAGCTGGCAGAGGCGTCTAGTGATGGGCAAGGGGCACCACAGACGGAGCCCGTCCCTACAGCTTCTCTGACAATCCAAAGTAATACCTGACCAGCTGGCACGTCTGTGATTCTTGTGCCGGGGGTCCTGGCGGTGCCAATGGGCACGTATATAAGGAAATGAAGGCCTGCTAGTCACATTTCCTACCCAGTTCTCGCTCGAATCTGTGAGGAGACACCCTTGGCTTTGTGTGCCGTGGTAGAAAGTTGGCAGTGCCAACGGGCATTTCAAAAGGGCAGTGAACCAGCTCCCACTCTTCGTATGCACTGCGTGCTCCAAGGGGCACTTTAAAAGCTCACACTGGGTGAAATCATCGCGAGATGCCGGTGTGGGCAAGTCCAGCAAACAGGTGCGCCTTCCCACTAATGAACTGCTATCATACCCCCCAACACGCGACTACTGTAAATTGGCACCGTTGCCCCTTTTGGGGTTTGGCGCAGAGCACACGACTAATTATGCCCCCAAGCCCAGGCTGGCTCTGCTAGGAGACACGGTGCGGTACAGCGAGCCCTCCGCTAACAACACGGGCACGTGTAAACTGGCATCGGAGCGTCACTCAAGAGATGCCAAGGTGAGAGAGTATGGGGTGATGGCAGGTGCGGGGAGGGGGGTCCCGGGTTTACACTCGCCTCACCTCAGAGCCTAGAGGCCACGTGGCGTTGTAGCAGTCCTCCGCCCTTCCAGATGCCCCGGTTGGTGCAAAGAGTGTACCCACCGCTGCAATCTCCGAGTGAGAGCGTAGGGCACACACACCTGTCCCCGGCTGTGGCTGGAACCAACCCAGGGGCCCGGTAACCGAAAAAAAGTAGGAAGAAGCAGAGCATGGCATGGCTTTAAGTTGGGCGGGTCCTGCCAGAGCTCGGCACTCCCAGTGAATGAAAAGGCAATGCCCCCTCCCCCGGACCCATCATTCATGCCATTGACTTTCAAGGAAAACACCGATTTCTGACAGTGTGTGCAAGAACCTTTAAGGTGACCCAAGTCAGCGACGAAAACCGGCCCTGGCAAAGAGCGCGGTCGCACCCCCAATATCCCCTGGGGGGTGGGGGGGCCGGCCGAGCACAATGCCAGGGCCGGTTTTGGTTCACAGTCCGGCCCTGCTAAGTTCCTGTTAAAGTTCGTTCGCTTTATTTAATGGTGAACCATGTGCGCGCCTCTATTTCCTAAGCATATGTTCATATCTCAGATGGGTTTCTGTAATGTTGTTTTTCATGCAATGCACGAATCTTGCATAACCGCACTGCAAGCCCAGTCACCTCGAGGTGTCTGTGTGAGTTCAGGGTGTGGGTGATTGTTCATGACTAGACATGATTGAGAACTGCAGCTGAGGCTGAAGGCACTTCCACTTTCTGACAGGGCCTCGCATAAAGGTGTTCTTACTAAATGCTCATCCAATCCTTGGCCTCTCTGCTGGGCGCCCAGAACGATGGCCACATATGGGCCAATTGTAACGGCGATCTATGGGGGAATGTATGGTGGTATGCAGCTGTCAAAATAGGGACAGGGCCAATGAAAATGCAGGGCGTGTGAGAGGCGATGTTGACGGGGAGGAGTTGAAAGGAAGGATGTGTAGCAGAGAGTGAAAGACAGTGGTGCAGATGGTGTGAAATGTGTAGATAGAGAGACTTCAAAAAGATGAGTGTAAGTGAATAACAGAGAGAGGTGGCCTGCAGCAGGAGTGAGTGACAGGAAGAAAATGAGTTACTCCTTTATGTGACATAGAATACAAATCAGTGCTAACAAGCATTGGTACAGCTAATGGATCGGGCCTGTTTTAGGTGTTTGTGTTAGCTGATGTATGATGTTTTTAGAAGCACTACCAGACAACACACATAAAGGTGCCTTGAATACTTGTCAGGTGGCATGCAGTGTTTAGGTGCGTTTAGGCCACAGCCATACTTTTGCCAAAGTTTCCTAGTTACACCTATATGGCCATGCCCCTTTTGGAGACCCCACCACCTTTTCACCCCACTTAAAGCACTGACATGGGAGAGGAGGTGGTCCCACAGAGGGAAGCTTGTGTGTTTTTTGGAGAGAGGCGAGGGTGAGAGAAGGAACAGGTTTGAAAGCCATAGCAGTACCACAGGTTAGCGATACAATACACGCGACGATTATTCAGCACTCTCCACCTCCCCTCCTTCCTCTCACATGCCACCTTTTCTGTTGCTTCCCTTTCCTTTCTCTTCTTCTTCCCCTTCCTTCTCAACTTCTGCACCCTCACCCAGGTCCACTGGAAGGATGTGATTCTGCAGTTATGGCGTTTTTACTCATAATTAAGATTCTGCCACAGATTCCATCAAAGGCTGCATCATTTGCAGACTTTAAGAAACAAATCCAAATTGCTCAAACAGATCAAACATTACTAAAAACTCAGAGATATGTTTTGCAGCGCAGTGGAAGGCCCTTCACAAGGTTCATTTGTTACTTTTCAGTAGCATATTGCTGCATGTGAGTGTTAAAGTGGTACTAACGAGGTGAATCCTTTGCTAAGACAGTGTTAACTTGGAGAAAAATTACTATAACGAAGTAAGACTGTAACGAAATGTGCTGCATAATTTAGTCAACTCTGCCAGCCGCCTATTTTGAGCCTCTCTTACCGCATAATTCCAGTGGCCTGCCCTACTCCCATACCTATCTTTGGCTCAGTACCTTTCTCCACTGTGTCATACGCTCTTTCCCTTATCCGTTTCACATTCATCTATCCATTCCTTTTCCTGTCTCTTTTTTGTCTCTTACTCTGTATTCCTCCTCCTATATACCCACTTTTTTTGTCTTTAGCTCAATCTCTCCACTCTCTTTTTTCACCTCTGTGTGGATGGCACTAGCTAATCCAACACTTGTAGGCTTTGCTGCAAAAACGGCAAAAGAAATTGTCAGTTTTCTAACTCCGCGTGGCTGGCACTTGCTAATCCTATGCTTACAAATTTTGCTAGAGGTGAAACAAGCACATTCTTACATACGATCTGGCAATTTCCAAAGATAGTAAGATATTGGGGGGTGGTTATGAGTACAATCTCGCAAGTCACGGAAGTCACAGTTCTCCCACAACCAAAGATTTGTATTCTCAACATTTGGGAACCCACAGACCTCAACCACATGACTCAGGAATGGGTGACACTCGGTATGACGGTGGGGAAGCGAAACATAGCTCAACACTGGGGAGCCAGACAGGCCCCTGTCCTTTTTAGGTTTTGACTAGCGATGCATGCGTACGAAGTACGCATGCGCTAGCAAAATCTAATGATATCCTCTAATCCTCTATGTGGGGTCGGGTATCTGCCCCCTCCTCCCATTGGCTAGCTCCATAAATGGAGGCTAGCCATTGGGAGCCGGATCTGTCCGTCAAAGGCCGGACCAGATTCGGGGGCGTTCCCGCTATTTTTTCCCTCTCCGCCTCTGCGATGTCGTCATCGCGGCGGTGGGCGGAGTTTCGTTTTGTTTGCCATAGACCACAGCCGCTGGAGGAAGCCCAGGTGAGTGTTCTTCGTCCCGGTCCCGCTCCCCCCCTCCCCTCCGCCCGCAGCTCCTTCCGTCCTGCTCTTCCCCCCTCCCTCCGCCCGCAGTCCTTCTTCGTCCCGGTCCCCCACCCCCCTCCCCTCCGCCCGCAGCTCCTTCCGTCCTGCTCTTCCCCCCTCCCTCCGCCTGCAGTCCTTCTTCGTCCCGGTCCCGCTCCCCCCCCCCCCCTCCGCCCGCAGTCCTGCTTCATTCAATGTAACGTTTGCTTTTGGTTTTTTTTCACTTGTAATGTTCTCATGTATTAGTTCTGTTCCTATTGTGAAGCGCTCCGACACCTTCGGGTCCGCGCTATATAAAAACGCACAAATAAATTAAATAAATAACCTGCTACTATGTCTTGGTCATTTTTTTCTACTTCGCTGTCCATCATCATTAAGCTCAGTGTGTTTGAAAGGCGGAGATGGAACTAGTACAACTTGCTTACGGTACCATACATGTGCACAATACGACAGTGCGTGTCTTCCTTTTTTTTTGTTAAGTGTGCTGTGCGCTTATTGGATTTATGGTCTGCCCGTCTCTTCGTATTCAGCGCCCATGGGAGCTGAACCCGGTATGGGGTGAGCAACAGGGGAGTAGGTATCAATGGCGCAGTAAGGGCTTGCACAGGGGCACACAGAGCTCTCATTGTTACCTATTAGGACTCGACCAGCGGCGAGGAGAGCCATTTTTCGTGCTTTCTCTAGGGCCCACTTGCTTCGCCGCTGGTGTTGAAAGCAAAAGTGGAGGTTCCTGCCACGCCTGTTCCTTGGCAAGGACGACGTGCAGCTTCCCTAGGAATGACACTTGCCTCTTCATTCAAGGTTTTATACTACACTCTTGCATACGAAAGTGGGTATGGAGCCAGGTACAGGGTGTAGATTTTTTTTAAAAGTCTTCTTGTCCAAGGGACTAAAAACAACATAAATCTACTTACCATATAAAGAGATTAACTTTTCCTAGGTGTTACCTAATTGGATTTACTGGTCTATGGGTACTAAACCTATTTGCTCCTTTGTCCTCAAGCACCATAGGCTTGCATATCCCATAGACATAACACAGACTCACGAGTTCCTTCCCTCAACTCCTAAAGTATACCATACATTCTCTTCACCCTCTTATTTTTCAACTCTCCCTGCTCCACCTCTGGTCTCCCACCACAGCCTGCATGTTCCCTTTCGTCTATTCTCTCACAAATCAGACTTCCATTTTTGCTCATCACAGGCCCGAGCTTGCCTTATGGTATCCAGTCTGTCACCTGCATCGCCATTCCCCTTTTCATTCCAATCTTTCAACATAGGCAGGGTCCAGGGCTCTTGCTATAATACTCACCCACCTCTAGCTACGTACCCATTTTTCCTCCAATTTGTAACCGCAAGCAGGCTCTCTATTCTGTCTGCACAGCTACTCTCCTACCACACTCTACATGCTCCCTTCTTCCTCTACTCTATTAACAAAAGCTCCATTCCACTTCACCTACTTCTTGTCACCGAAGACTCCATTTCACCTCCGCACTGCACCGCACCGGACACCCATTCCCAATCATTATCCAGCACACTTGCTTGAAGCCCCTCTTTTGTTTTCGTGACAACTGTTCCTATTCTTTTGCCATCTACTCATAGACCTTATTTAGGCTGCTTGGAACTCCATTTGCAACCAGCGAGTTCAGCTGTGCTTGCCAGTGGTATGACTTCCTCACGAAGTATGTATTATAAAACAGGGTTGAACCCAGAAGTCAAAGGGACCTGGGTAGTAAATTGTTATGAACAGAGGGGTCCCCCACTTTTATGGAGTTGGTAAGAAAAAAGGAAAATCAGCAAATATTTCAAAAGGTTTAGAGAGAAAGATTAATCACAAAAGGTTCTGGAAATGCATTGTTTTATTCACTATGCATCCATATCGTCACAGTCACGTAATTCATTTGTGAATATCAGAATAAACACTTAATTTGTCATGAGTTTATGTGCCCATAGGGAGAAGGAAAAGGGAAAGGAAGGTAGTAAAGTTAACATAGAATTGTGACTCACTATACATTTAATAAAAACAAAATTACATTGAAATTCATGTATGAGTTCAAAATGATCCCTATCCACAGCAGGGTCATATACAATGTCCGCAATGTCTGGTGCTTGTTCAGAAAAGTTCAAGCTCCTATAAAGCCGTGTGTATCATGCTGGTACTAGGAGTTGAAGATGGGTAGAGGAACAGTCTACGTTTCGACCCAGGAATCGATGTAGGATAGTTGGTCCTTACAGAGAGGGTCTTCTTCAGGACATACGGGGTGGGGGGATGGGCAATAGACATATCCTTATCTTCAAGAAGAGTATTACCGACAGGATTCCCAGGGTAGATTTACCAACCGTGGACGTGGTGCCTACAGGGGAGGGAGAAGGAACTTCACAACCTTCTCAGACTCTTCTTACAGTTCGGGGGAAGACACAGAACAAGCCGGACCCAGCGGATACCAAGGATCATACGGCCCCCCCTACCAACAGAACCCTTTTTTAGGACAAGGTGGTTGGAGACCCCCACGGGGAAGAGGCAACAACTGGACCAGAGGGTCGGGCAGAGGCCAACAGAACTCGAGGGAAGAATGGGATTCAGGCAGAGGCAGAGGGACGAAACAGGTGAACTTCCCGGCCCAAGAAGAACACGGGGAGAGATCGACCCGCAGAAAGAATTACAGGTGGTGAGAGATGTACCGTCCCCTGTGATCAACATTTCGAAATATGTACTAAATAATGAAGAACTGAGAGTGCTCAATCGCGGTTTATCTTTTGTGCCTACCGCATTACCCAATACTTTCAACACTCTGGCAGAACTACATAATTTTTTTCGAAAGATCAGACTCAGATATTTCTTTAAAGACAGACCGATGCAACGCCCCTCTTCCACGACTGGGCTCAGGGTCCCTTCAACTTTTGTTCCGCCGACCCACACTATGACCCAACGAATCCTGGCCTATGAAAGCCTTGTCACACGGGATGTAAAGAGGGTCTTGGACGAAAGGAAATATATCAAGTTCAACACGAGTAGGGCTGAGAAACTGGCGTTAATGTCCCTGAAAGAAAACAAAACCGTGGTTGTCAAACCCGCGGACAAGGGCGGTGCCATTGTAGTTCAGGATGTGGAGGACTACAAGAATGAAATCCTGAGGCAACTAGGAGACGGGATCAGCTACAGGAGACTGCCTGGTGACCCCTCCAGAGACTTGGCCAATGAAATACTAAGAACCACTCAGGAGGGCCTGGACCAAGGTTTTTTATCGGATAAAGAATTTGGATTTCTGAATCAAAAAGATCCAAGGATACCAACAATTTACACTTTACCAAAGGTGCATAAAGACTTGAATCGACCGCCGGGACGACCAATTGTCTCCGGCTGTGGCTCGATACTGGAACCTCTATGTAAATATATAGACTTCTTTCTAAAACCTCTAGCCGAAGATACCGCAACCTACATCCGGGACACTACACACACCATTAATTTGGTGGACGGAAGCCCATTCGATTCTCAACAAGAGCTACTGGCGACGTGTGACATTGTGTCACTTTATACAAGCATACCCCAAGATGAAGCACTTGTCGTGGCCACACTCGCACTCAACAAAAGAGAGGCCCCGGTCCAGGTACCCACTTCATTCATTGTCCAGCTCCTCAGAATTGCCATGAAGAAGAACTTCTTCATATTTCAAAATCTCTTTTACCTACAGACCAAAGGGGTGGCTATGGGGGCTGCCTTTGCGCCGGACCTAGCCATAATCTTCATGTCTACATTTGAAGAGACTTTTGTGTTGAATGACATCAATCCATACAGATCGAACATACGTATGTGGATGAGATATATCGACGATATTCTCCTAATCTGGACAGGCACTGAGACAGGAATTCAAGACTTCTACAATTGGCTAAATAGAAGATCTCAGGATATTCAGTTCACCATTCAGTATGACAAAACATCTGTGAATTTCTTGGACATCACCATCATCGCTGAGGATGATGTACTACATACGACTCTGTTTCGGAAGCCGACGGAAAGGAACTCGCTGCTCCAATACTCCAGCCACCACCCCAGAGGTCTTAGGGACAATCTGCCTCTCGGGCAATTCTTGCGAATACGCCGAAATTGCAGCAAGCAAGAGGACTACATGGAACAATCGGAAGTCCTAAAGGCGCGGCTAATAGAACGTGGCTATCCAAAACGCTTAACCACAAAGGCCAGGAAAAGAGCATGGTTCAATCACCGAGATATCCTGTTACAGCCAAAGGAGCACAAAAGCAACACAGAAGAACGCTTAATTTGTGTGACAACTTTTTCCACCCAAAGTAATTCCATAAAGAAGGTGATCAATAAACATTGGAATTTGATTTCAGAGGACCTTGACAGTAAAGATCTGCCATTACATTCCTTTAAGAAGGCGAAGAACATTCGTGACCATGTGGTCTGTTCACTCCTGGACACCATTGCGGAACCCACAATCACCGCAATGTGGAATCTACCTCCAATCATGGGACACTTCAGATGTGGTTCCTGTAAAGCATGCCCCGCGACCATTCAAACCAAAGAATTCATTCACAAACAACTACGAGTAACTCTCAAATCTCATACCAACTGTAACACAACCAATGTGATATACTGCATTATATGTCCATGTGATTTACCCTACGTTGGACAGACACAACAACGTGCCAAAGTGAGGTTTCTCCAACACTGCAGTAGGATCAAATGCAAGGTACAGGGGGCCCCGATGGTAGAACACTGTATTGCGAAGAACCATTTACCAGAAAGCCTGAGATGGGTCATCCTAGAACAGGTCAAACTGGGTCCTAGGGGAGGTAGTATAGCCCCGATCCTGAACGTCAGGGAATTGAAATGGATTACTTTTTTCAACTCAGTGAACAATGGGTTAAATGAATCTGAGAATACTTTTGCCCAACTGGCCAATTTATGATACCCTTAAGAACTTTGGTTTTTATGTGCATCTTTACCACCATGTTGGTAGGTACATGCACATTAACCAACCTTACTGATTTCAGATCTGTTCCATAGCATTTAACCGCCATGTTGGCAGGTTCATGCTAATTACCTCAATTCAACTTCTACACTATCGGAATGTCCAATGTAGTAACTTATATACCTGTAAGATATTCGACCATCAGTGTGTTACCGTATGTTATTTGACTTTACCATCAAATCCAATATAATGTAGTGACCCAACCTTTAATCCAGCATTTGACCGCCTTGTCGGCAGGTCCATGCCAATAAGGGATAATTGAGTCATATGTCCCACTCGCTTTAGCGAATACAATGTACACTATGAATACACGTGGTGTCTGAGATCAATACTTTTGCTGTTTGGCAGGATAGATCATGGACTTCATTTTTATAAATATCGTGCATATACATTATGTTTAGAATACATGTATTATCAACATCCACACAATGTTCAGTGAGTTGGTCCGCCATTTGTTCACACTATGACGGTTGCTAGGTTACTGATTTTAAGTCCTTCCCTTAACGTGCTGACTCCGTATATATTTGTTTACATCAAGACGGTTGCTAGGTTACTTAGTTTTAGTCCTTCCTTTACCTTGCCAACTCCATATATATTGAGTTGCCACGCCCCCCGCCAGGACACTTCCTGGTTACGGAGCTGTGTTTGTCCGCGAGGAATCCCGGTCACTGCAGAGAGAATTACATTAAGAGGTAAATGCCCTTAACAATCACGCTTCCCTGAGGAGCTCCTTGGTTAATGTAATGCAATCTAACCGCTGATTCACTTTACTGATTCAGATACTACGGCGAAGTCACTTGAGACCGCCCCACCCCCGCCCCCTCCGGGCTCGAACATCTCGGAGACGCACTGAGAGGTAAATGCTTTAATAATATTACGCTCTCCCCCCAAAAACCTTGTTTACTTTATTATTAACCGCCGATTCACTCTATTGACTCAGATACGACGGCGAAGTCATTCGAGCTCGTCCCCACCTCCGCCCCCTCCAGGCACTAGCACTTTGGAGTCGCTCTTCTGAGACACCCGTCCCACGCTGAAGGACCGGCTCTCATGGGTAAGACATAACAACCCCCTCCCCCTCTCTTGGGACATCTGCCACCATTATAGTATTTTACGGTGGGGCAGCCCATTTATCAAATCAGTCCCCCCTTGTTCTCTTTACTTTAGATACGGACTCGGAAATCAGTTGAGCCGTTTCTGACACACAAAGATAGTTCCTCTCTGCACTACTTGAAACTTCTAACTAAGGTATGATCGGATATAGTTGGCTTAGAGTGGATAGCATTGTGGTTTGCTCTAAGTGGTGATCATCATTTTTTTTTTTTTTTTTTTTAAAAATGTTTTTTTGAAAAAATCTTATGTTCCTCTTTAGATTTGGATCATACCGATTGAAATTTAGATATCGACAATCCGTAACCCTACGACTTGTTTATGACCGTGCTGGTCATACGCTTACTTGCAATACACAGCAGGTAACAGTCCTCACAGACAACCTCTATAGTCCTCAGTATGTTTTTAACGCTGTTCCCGGGCGGCCTGTCACTTTCCCCGCTACGGTTATCCTAGGGACTCTTTTGCCCTACATTAAGTAAAGTCTGACTCTATTCTCCTTTAACCCTAGGAGGCTTGCCCATCCCCCCACCCCGTATGTCCTGAAGAAGACCCTCTCTGTAAGGACCAACTATCCTACATCGATTCCTGGGTCGAAACGTAGACTGTTCCTCTACCCATCTTCAACTCCTAGTACCAGCATGATACACACGGCTTTATAGGAGCTTGAACTTTTCTGAACAAGCACCAGACATTGCGGACATTGTATATGACCCTGCTGTGGATAGGGATCATTTTGAACTCATACATGAATTTCAATGTAATTTTGTTTTTATTAAATGTATAGTGAGTCACAATTCTATGTTAACTTTACTACCTTCCTTTCCCTTTTCCTTCTCCCTATGGGCACATAAACTCATGACAAATTAAGTGTTTATTCTGATATTCACAAATGAATTACGTGACTGTGATGATATGGATGCATAGTGAATAAAACAATGCATTTCCAGAACCTTTTGTGATTAATCTTTCTCTCTAAACCTTTTGAAATATTTGCTGATTTTCCTTTTTTCTTACCAACTCCATAAAAGTGGGGGACCCCTCTGTTCCTCACAAAGTAGACATACAGTCAGAGGGGAAACACTTGCATCCCAACCACCTACTGTTGCACTGGACAGACCACCATTTTGTAATAGTCAGTTGAGGTGGCAATAGCCAACATAATAATGCTCCAGAACTAAGTTGCCCTGTGATTTTGGAACTAGATTAAGTGGGGACAAAGGGTACTGACATTTGTTGTCTGGGACTTGATAAGCATAGCAGGGCTGTGCTTCATTTGTTTCAGACAACATGGGTTTGAGAAAAGTGGCCCATGGAAGTTGCTGATGCAGTTTAAACAAAAAGTTGGATGAAGCTGTAGATGCCGGATATTTTTCTCAAACGAAATAAAGGGTCTGTTGTCATGACTGCGGTTTGTATTGGAAAGGGCATGCAGATGTTGCGGCTATACCATTTTCTGGCAGTCACAATCCCCACCATCAGTCATCACACATTAATGTAGATTAAGACTAGTAAAGAACGCTACAGTCTGTGCCAGATTAGCAGTTGGAAACCGTGCACAAGATTTCTTGTGGTGCACATTTAGCTACAACACAAATTTGAATACACTTTTAAATAGACCTGTAAAACACTTACTTCCTTTTTAGTTGTGATTCCACAGGTCGACCTAGAATTCACCCTGCATGTGAAGATATGTGTCACATACAGTTTTGCGAGTCATTGCTTCTTGCACCCTCTATATGTGCTCAAAGTGTAAGGCAAGACAGGGTAGGGGGGCTGTAGGCCGTATGAAAACTCACATGTAAGCCGGACATCTGGGTTTCCCTTGGCAGACTTGGTTGGACAATAACTGGGCAGTGACGGTGGCACTTGAAGACTCACACAATTCGTTCACTTTAGCCCCAGAACAATCCCGTTTTACTCTGCTTTACATAAACAAATGTTTCACACTGCCTCAACTACTTTCCTTTTTTTCCCGCACCAGTGTTGCATTTTTTCAACTAAATCCTTTCTTGCACCCTTCCTAAAGCATTTTACAACCTTCAGACGTCTTGCAGACTCCCAACAGCACAGCCCACCCACCAAGAGGTGAAGGTGTTCAGTAAAGAACTACCTTACGCTGGCTCGGTGGGAATACACAAATAACAGATGTATTTGGTTTTTAGGTTTTGCTGGCAATGCGTACGAAGTACGCATGCGCTAGCAAAATCCTTATGTTTCTCTGTTTGGGTCGGGTATCCCGCCCCCTTCTCGCCCCCTCCTCCCATTGGCTAGCTCCATAAATGGAGGCTAGCCATTGGGAGCCGGATCTGTCCGTCAAAGGCCGGACCAGATTCGGGGGCGTTCCCGCTATTTTTTCCCTCTCCGCCTCTGCGATGTCGTCATCGCGGCGGTGGGCGGAGTTTCGTTTTGTTTTTTTCTTCTGTGTTTGTTTGTCATTCTATGGCGACCACAGCTGCTGGAGGAAGCCCAGGTGAGTGTTCTTCGTCCCGGTCCCGCTCCCCCCCTCCCCTCCGCCCGCAGCTCCTTCCGTCCTGCTCTTCCCCCCTCCCTCCGCCCGCAGTCCTCCTTCGTCCCGGTCCTGCTCCCCCCCCCTCCTCTCCGCCCGCAGCTCCTTCCGTCCTGCTCTTCCCCCCTCCCTCCGCCCGCAGTCCTTCTTCGTCCCGGTCCCGCTCCTTGCTTTGGCTGGTTTTCCTTTTGATGGAGGACGCGCCCCGAAGCCAAGAAAGCATTGACAAGCCTGGTGCCAAAGCATTTACCACAGTTGGAAACAGCAAATGGTTTCGTTAGAACAAAGGGATCAACTGGTCATGATTAGCAGTAGAGATGTTTGGCAGGAGAGGAGAAAAGTTTGAAATATTTCTCGGATCCTGGCAAGGATTCCTTGGCAATGTGTTGTAATGTAAGGCAGCTCCAGTAAAGTCGGGCTTCGCCAATTACTTGCTCTCTTCGTGTTTTGGTGCAGTGCTTGTCTACGAGCTCTGTGGAGGGATACTGTTGGGCCTGCTCCGGACTAGTAAAGCAAAGTAGTGTGGGAACGGCCATAGATTTATCCCTCTGGGCCAGTTACACAGGTTGATGGGCTTGGTGATCTGGCATCCACCTCAGTGTGAGGGTGGTAGGTGGGTAATCCCTGCTTCATTTGTGGTCAGTGCTCTGCATTTTTATTTGATATCCCGCCCCCCTCCCGCTGCCCGTGTGTGCCCCGTTCCCGCCCCCCCCCCCCCCTCGTGTTTCCAGCCGTAAATGCTTCCGCTGCCCGTGGCCAGGTCCCGCTGTATGCACTCGTCACTCCTCTATCCGTCAGGAGGTTTATTTTTTGTTGTCAGGGCGTGCCCGTTCCCGCCCCCCCTCCCCTTTCACTCTCCGTTGTCTTTCTTGAAACCACAGGTCGGAGCGGTGCACGGGTGTCCCGGAGCTGCGCCTCTCCCATGCCATGGAGTTGGAGGGGCAATGGTGGAAGGGGCAGCTGGCTCCCACGAGGCAATCAGGTAAGTTTATGTATTTTGTCCGCCGTTGCCCCCCCCCCGTCCGTGTGTCCGTTCCCGCCCCCCCTCCCCTTTCACTTTTAATTTTAGGACGGGGTACATCCATCAGCATGTGATTAGAGAGGGGCAGCAGTGCCTTGAAACGCTACTTGTGTGTTGAGGTGCTGTGTTTATGGTATGTGTTGGTTTATGGGACTTTTGCTGCTGGAATTTACTTGGTCATAAGAGATGTCATGTGCATTTCGACTCGTAGGATTAGCCAACGCTTTTTTATAATTATTTTTTTGTCATCATATATAATTAAATATGCTTTAAATTCAATGCCAATGCTTGTAGTTTGTAAATTGTGCTGTTGGGGGTTCTGCGTGTAGGATCGCATGCTGGCTGCAAAGGCAAAACCGTTGCATTGTAAATGCTTGTTTAAAATTGTGTATGAAAGGTTTCTTAGTCACCAAAACCTTATCCTCGGATAATGCAGGAGGAACAGTAGACTGTCTTATTGTGTCTCCCTCACTACCTCACTCTTTCACTACCTCACTCTCTCTGTCTCTCACTACCTCACTCTCTATCTACCTCACTCTCTCTCTCACTACATAACTCTCTCTAGCTCACTACTCCACTCTATCTATCTCACTACCTCACTATCTCACAACTTCTCTCTCTCAAAACATCACTACCTCACTCTCTCACTACCTCACTCTCTAGCTCACAAGCTCACAACTTCCCTCTCTCTCTAACTCACTACCTCAATCACTCTCTCACTACCTCACTTTCTATTTCACTAACTCACTTTCACTCTCTCTTTCACTACCTCTCTCTCTATCTCACTACATCACTCTATGCTTATATCTCACTACCTCACAACATCCCTCTCCCTCACTACCTCACTCTTTCACTACCTCACTCTCTCTATCTCACTACCTCACTCTCTCTATCTCACTACCTCACTCTCTTTCTACCTCACTCTCTCTCTACCTCACTCTCTCTCTACCTCACTCTCTCTCTATTTCAATACCTCACTCTCTATTATTTCAAAACCTCACTCTCTCTCTATCTCACTACCTCACTCTCTCTCTGCTAATGCAATAGGTATCGCATGTGCAAAAAAAAAAAAGCTAATGCCCATAGAAATGACAATGCAATTTATTTAGGGATACAAACAAGATTAAAAAAAATGAGCAATACCAATAGCTCTACCTATAATATTGCCGAGACCATTGCATTGTAAATGCTTGTTAAAGCTAGAGCAGGGGAAATACTTGGGTCAGGCTCTGTTTTGTTTTGAGTGCAGTAGTAAATGGCTCTTAGCTAAATCTTTTGGTTAAACTACTGTCAGATGATCTGCAGTCAGTCTAACATAGTGCCGATGGGCTTGTCTTTTGTCTGATAAATGATCATCTGATATAAAGATGTCCGCAGTTAGACTGGCCGGCAGTCTCTGGTCACATTCATTTCAGAGCTATATGCCTGCTTTGGAAACTCTTGAGGGCTCCCACACCTGAATACTTGGCACATCTCATCATAATCTAAACCTTTCTGAGGCTGCTTCGCTCTAGCAGTGATCCTAAGTGGCTAGAGGCCTGGTACCCCCGAGGAAGTTTGGGGAGTAGGTCATTTGAGGTTTCTAGAGCTCACAAGTGGAATCCGATGTTGTGATGTCCCCTTTTTGGGTTTCGCCTGCCGAAGGCTGCGCTCTGCGCAGCTCTTCAGCGCAGGTGAAATCCTATGTCGTCAATAAGGACTCCTGGAACGTCCCCCGGCTCTCATTGGTTAGCTCCATAAATGGAGGCTAGCCATTGGGTGCCGGATCTGTCCATCAAGGCTGGACCAGATTCGGGGGCGTTCCGGAGATTTTTTCCCAGGGCGGAGTTACGTTTTTTGCCGTTCCCTCCCCTTTCACTGAAAGTGAATTCAGATGCGCTGTCCATTCCCGCCCCCTCCGTGTGCCTTTCCGCCCCCTTGCTGTCCTGTGCACGTTTCCCGCCGTCCGTGTCCTCTCCCGCCCCCTCCCGCCGTCCGTGTCCACTCCCGCCCCCTCCCGCCCCCTCCCGCCGTCCGTGTCCACTCCCGCCCCCTCCCGCCCCCTCCCGCCGTCCGTGTCCACTCCCGCCCCCTCCCGCCGTCCACTCCCGCAGCCCGTGTCCTCTCCCGCCCCCCTCCCGTCGTCCGTGTCCCCTCCCGTCGTCCGTGTTCTCTCCCGCCCCCCTCCCGTCGTCCGTGTTCTCTCCCGCCCCCCTCCCGTTCGTGCAACTCGAGTCAGCTGTGCCCATCAGCGAAAACAGGCAAGAGAGAGACTCTGAAGTCGGCAGTCAGGTAAGTTTTCTTTTTTTTTTTAAACTTTTCTTTTTAATGCCCCCAGCCTCTCATTCCAGCGCTTCCCCACCAAATCCCCCCCAACCCCTCCGCAGCCATTGTGCTGGATGTTGGGTGCGGACACAAGGGACTCGCACAGAGCACGAGGAGAATCCATCCACCCACCCCCAGGGGACTCCCCCACGGCACCAGAACTCATCCTCCCACTCCTAATGGACTCACCCACAAATCCGATAAAACTCCATCACCCACTCAGCGTCAGGACTCACCCACCCACTCCAATGAAACTCACCCACAGCTCCGATAGAACCCATCCACCCACTCCCACGGGACTCACCCACAGCAACAGGAGTCTTCGTCCACCCTCTCCATTGGACTCCCCACGGCACCAGAACGTAGCGTCCCACTCGCAAGGGACTGGGACTTACCCCAAAGTACCAATTTAACCCATCCTCCCACTCCCAAACGCCTCACACACAGCACCGACAGAACTCAACCACCCATTCCCATAGGACGCAGCACAGCACCAGCACATACCCGCACCTCCCACGGGACTCACCCACAACAACTGGAGAACTCACCCATCCATGTCCATGACTCACCAACTGCACCGCCGACTCACCTGGAGAACTCACTCGCCCACAGCAAGAGAGGGCTGTGTCGTCGCCCACATACTGACCGATAGGATAATTCACCCACTGCCATTGCGCCCACCTACTGTTCACGCAGGACTGACGCCCCCGAAGGCTCACCCAACACCCCATCTCCACTCAGGGGAGGTCTCCCCACTCCCGCGTGCACTCACCTAGCGCCTTGAGTAGCTCATCGAAGTTCTCCGAGTGCTTCATCTTCCATTTCCCGTTGAAGTTTTCAGGATGGGTCCGGGGCTGTGCGAGGCCGAGGGCTGGTGGCAGGTGCGCCCGGGGAGGTGCCTCCTAGGGCTGGCTTCTCGTGCCCTGTGGCGGGGGTCTGTGGGCGCAGCACCCTGATATCCCTCTGTGGGCACCCTTTCAATCACCCGAGCACCAGCCCCTGTCTGCGGCAGGGCGAGGACCTGTGCCTCTGCAGTGCGGGCCGCTCCCCCGTCTGATCTCCGTGCTGCGGTGCTACAGTCACCGGTCTGTGCTGCCCGCAGCCGTGCCCGCTGGCTGCTTCCTGGGAGAAGGCGACTCGGCGTGGACGCTGTACCCTCTACCGCGCTCCAAGCGCCATGTGTCTTTTTATTCCTCGCCAAGCCCCGGCCTCCCAGCTCGAGTCCCTGCCCCCTCGGGGAGGAGCCCGCCAACAAAACCTTTCTCCATCCCACCTGTGGAGTTTGATTCTCCCCACCCCCTTGTTGTCCCCCTCTGCACCCTCTCCCCACCGAAAAGAAAATCTATCTATTTTAAGGTGACACTTAAGACTGCGGGTGGCTGCTGTGTCTGCAGATCGCCCTGCTTCCTGCGGCGCCTGGTCAATGAATGTCTTTTCTTCCTGGTGAATGCCTCGCCTGCCTCCCGGATTCCTTCTCCCCCCCGTCTCCTGATGGGGTTTATTCACTCCTGTCATTTCTGCAGTTAATCTGCCCTCGAGTCTTGGCCAGAGCTTACCCTGGGTGGCCGGTCTGGCTGGGGGCTAATGGCCGGCAGGAGCGCGGCTTGACGACTGACTCTGCCCCAACCCAACAGACTATGAGGTTATGGAGACACTGGCCGGAGAATGGCTCTGATCTAGCCCTGCAAGCACTTTTTATCACCATTAACTCGTAGTCACTACAGTCTTCAACAGCACAGTCAGTTAGCTCAGTACAGGGGGGTAGTAGCTCTGTTAGCGCCTAAAAGCAGCACTATTTAGCATTCGGCGCTAAAGACGTCTGACATCCACACATAGGTAAACACAATTATCTAGGCACGTGGCTTTTTACTCAAATGACTAAAAGATGTAATTCATTTGCACTCGAATAAATGAGTGACTGAAACCTTTATATCGAAGGCAGTGAAGCGATTCGCCTGTAGTCGTCCCTGCTAAAGAAGATAAGCCTTGGTGGTAAGAGGTTTTGCGGGCACACGCGAAGTGCGGAGTCAAGCCTCTGTAGTCTCAGCAAAGAGGCCAAAGACTGTACTTCTGACAATCTGCGCTGCTCCCGATGCTTCCTGGCTTATTTTTTTTGCAGTGAGCTCATGAAGCGGAGGCCAGAGGTGACTCGGATAAAAGCATGACCCAAAAGTGATCAATTTAACACGCGGCCTGGAGGCGGGAGACTCGACACCTAAACACGGAAGTGAATCGGCACCTCCAAACCCTGTGACTTGTGACACCTCAGTCTCCACTAGTGCCCAGAGTAGTGCTTAGATGTCATTCATTTGGCACTACGGTCCAGAAAAGACGGATTTGACCGAATTCGGGTCCCACTGCTGTATGGAAAGGGGCTGCACTAGAGGGATTACATAACACGACGTGTGGCGCTTTTGATCGGGCAGTGTGTGCTGCCCAAACACTGGGCTGTGTATTGTGTAGATAACTTTTATCTTCCCATCTGGTCGGTCTTTTTACTCTTCTGATATCGTTTTTGGGTTTCGCCTGCCGAAGGCTGCGCTCTGCGCAGCTCTTCAGCGCAGGTGAAATCCTATGTCGTCAATAAGGACTCCTGGAACGTCCCCCGGCTCTCATTGGTTAGCTCCATAAATGGAGGCTAGCCATTGGGTGCCGGATCTGTCCATCAAGGCTGGACCAGATTCGGGGGCGTTCCGGAGATTTTTTCCCAGGGCGGAGTTACGTTTTTTGCCGTTCCCTCCCCTTTCACTGAAAGTGAATTCAGATGCGCTGTCCATTCCCGCCCCCTCCGTGTGCCTTTCCGCCCCCTTGCTGTCCTGTGCACGTTTCCCGCCGTCCGTGTCCTCTCCCGCCCCCTCCCGCCGTCCGTGTCCACTCCCGCCCCCTCCCGCCGTCCGTGTCCACTCCCGCCCCCTCCCGCCCCCTCCCGCCGTCCGTGTCCACTCCCGCCCCCTCCCGCCGTCCACTCCCGCCCCCTCCCGCCGTCCGTGTCCACTCCCGCCGAATATGCGAACTGCAGGTTTCACATTGAACTCCACGGAGGCACTCAACAAATGGACCTAGGCTGGAATAGGCAAGGGGTGTTGGTGCCCAAGCCACGGTCTGTATAAGAGGCAGCAGTTAGGACCCAGAAGAAAGCTTTCTGCCCTCTATCGGCTTCTCCCTTGGCATCATATTATCCAGGCAGATTCGCTCTGAAGCAAATGCATTGGTTTCGCGCGGCCAATCAGAATACTTCATGCTAAAAAAAACCAAAACACTCAGAATTATACGCCCCCTCCCGCCCCCTCCCGCCGTCCGTGTCCACTCCCGCCCCCTCCCGCCGTCCGTGTCCACTCCCGCCCCCTCCCGCCGTCCACTCCCGCCCCCTCCCGCCGTCCGTGTCCACTCCCGCCGAATATGCGAACTGCAGGTTTCACATTGAACTCCACGGAGGCACTCAACAAATGGACCTAGGCTGGAATAGGCAAGGGGTGTTGGTGCCCAAGCCACGGTCTGTATAAGAGGCAGCAGTTAGGACCCAGAAGAAAGCTTTCTGCAACAGGATCTACAAAGAAAAAGATTAGAGCGATCCAGTGGTAAGTTGTTGTTAGTTTAAAGTCGACGAGGCAGCCTGCTCCTAGGGTTCTAACAATACACTTCGAAAATCAACTAGTGAGGCACGGAATGCTGCTATGATTCTATGGTGGACTGGAATTCTCTTAGCTAGGAAGAACGATAGGTTGGTGCTACCCGATCTAGAGAGAAGCAGGTCATATTTGTGAGAAATGTCTGTTGGATAAGCATTGTATGTTGTCTAACGGGAGGTAGCTGTTAAAGCAGACGTGCTATTTCAAAACATTGCATTTACTTAAGACTAGCATTGGGCTATTTTCCTCTGCCTTTTAATGTTCGGCCCTCTGTTTTGCTATCCCTGTGTTTCAATAACAGATGCTGAGCTGCCGTCTCGTGAATTATATACAAGCACTAAGCTGATAATTTGAGTTTTTGTCTCAGCGGCAGGGCAGCTGGCCCAGCGTTAGGAGTTGGGCAGTCGTTGTGCATACGTGAGAAGTGATTGCTCCTATGTTTATCTCTCTTTGGTGGTGCTGACCCAGTGTATATAGGTGGAGTATTGCACTGTTTCCCTGCTGCAGGCCACATTGTTTTACCGACACATGCTTTCTTGTTATATCAGTGTATATTCAAGGTCAGATTGGGGTAGGAAATAGGCCTGGGCACTAAAATAAAGGTGGCCCATTTGGCGATTAGATGGCTAAAAAAAGTGCCCTAGGTTATCAAATCGGGGCAGTTTTGAACTTATAAAGATAGGTGTATATGTGTATTGCAAGGTATGGAACACTGCATGCATTTGTGCTTGCTGCAGGCTCAATTTTGTCCATGTAGTGATGTCAAACAACGTGATGCTGATCTTTAATTTTAGTGGGAGAAAATGTCTTTATACATTTGTGCCTTAGGCCTAGGTGATGGGTTGTCTGTGAGCTTAGTGTTAGACGATGATGCCATTGGGTACTAGGTGCCGGGCGCTGCTGCCCTTAGGTTTTAGTGTCAGATGTTGTGTTAATATGCCTGAATTTTATTGGCAGACTAGGTTCAGCCTGTTTTACCGGCGTGCATGATGCACTGCCATGCGGCCTCTTTCCGTGACAGTCCTTGTGCCACTGTCCTCGAGCTTTGTTTTGTGACGCAGTGCGTTACTGCTTCTGAGTTTCACTATGAGGCACCTTACTCCCTCAGTCCCTCTGTCTTTTAGTGCGGCTCACTGTACAGATTTCCGTTGGTTACAGTCGCCGCGAACTGCTTTGTGGTGCCTGGGTCACTCACTGTGCAGATATCCGTGGGCTTAGTGTCGTCAGGCTTTAGCTTGTACTCCCTGTATTTTAAATGTCTGTATTTTTGTAATGTGTCGCCTGTGCCTAAAGTCAGGCTGTGCTGCTTCTATTTCAGTGAGCACGCACTGTGCTGCGGTCTTTGCACTTCTATCTCGGGCGGCGTGCTGCTGCCTCAGTTTGGCGTGCTGCTGCTTCTGATTCTCAATGACATGAGTTGTCCTACTCCTGCCTCTATTTTACTGTCATGGCCTGCACTGTAGTCTCTGCCCCCGTGCGGCGGCTGACCTGCTGCTGCCGTCCCCAGCCCTCCTTCCTTCCTTCCTTCCTAATATTCCTTCCTAGTTGTACTTATTAGACCTTGTTCATCCATTCATACTCTCACCCACTAGTCCAGCAGCCCATCTATCCCCTCACTTTTCCATCTTTGCGCTCAGTCACTCACCCAGCACTAACTTGGCACGTGTTTAATCCCGGGGCCCTCAGGATTGCTGTTGGCAATCAAGCGAGTTGTAGTGTTTTCTGTATTTTGTTGCCAGTGGTAGTGTTTCCTCTATTTACGTGCAAGTGGTAGTGTTTTCTGTTCACAGTCAAATGGTAGGGTTTTCTGTTTAGCCGCAATTGGCAGTATTTATTTTGTTTACGTTCTGGTGGTTGTGTGTTTTCTGTTTTACATTCTGGTGGTTGTGTGTTTTCTGTTTTACATTCTGGTGGTTGTGTGTTTTCTGTTTTACATTCTGGTGGTTGTGTGTTTTCTGTTCACAATCAAGTGGTGTGTGTTCTGGTTAAATACAAGCTGTAGTGTGTGCTCTGTTTACGTATAAGTGGAAGTGTGCTGTATTAGCGTGTATGTTTTCTATTTGCATGCAAGGGGGGGGGGGGTGTATTTTCTGTTTAAATTGGAGCGTTGGTGTTTTTTTTGTTTACTAGAATTGGTAGTGTCCTCCTCATATATTAGTAGTAGCGAGTTTTCTGTTTAGGTGGTAATGCAACTTTTTTTTTTGTTCATTTTTTTTTATATCGGGAACTTGACCCAAAATCATTAAAGCCCTTTATATCGTATCAGATTTTTTTTTTTAAACCTGGGGAGCCGGGATGAGCTGGAAACAACCCACACCTTCAGTGTGAGAGACATTGTGTATGAGAGACAGCAGTGTCTGTAAGAAAGACAGCAGTGTGTGTGAGAGAGACAGCAGTGGGTGTGTTCAAGGCAGAGTCAGCAGTGTGAGAGACAGCAGTGTGAGACCTTTTATTTATGTTTTGGTTTTTGAAACATAAATAAAACGAATTATTTGCAATGTCAATAGCATAAACTTGCTTAAATACGTGACCTATTGCATTGAAAATGCAATACAAATCGCATTTGCGAGAGATTAAGCTATTGCCATTGTAAATGACAATGCCATTTATTTATCTGTTTTCAAAACCAACACATAAATAAAAAGTTTGTAATTCACAATGCCGATAGCTCAAACTTTTCCAAAGGCGAAACCGTTGCATTGTAAATGCTTGTTGTATCTCTTTTTAAAACCAGACTGAAGTCTTCTTTTGGTTTGAAAGAGAATTGAAAGTCTGATGTTGCTTCGACTGCTATTTGTATGTGGTTTCACTTTAGATTTTTTACCACATGGGTCTGTCACAAGTAGTTATTGAAATCGCGCAATGTTTCAACTGTTTGATGTCTTCTACTTTATCTGTCATAGTTCGAAATGTTTGTTCTTCGTATATGTATATGACTCTTGAAGGACACCGCAGTGTACAATTTGATCTACAGTTAGTTGAAGTAATTTGGGAATAATCACAGTGTTCAGTCCGTTACTAAAACTGAGATGACACTACAGGTCTCCATGTTTGACGAAGGACAAATCTAGGTGCTAAACCACACCTGAGACCATTAGACAGTTATTATGTCGTCTGTTTTTTCTAAACTTTATATATATTTCGTGGCATCTTGATCACCCCATCCGTTCTTAACTTGGGATTGTTTTCTCTCCTGTTTTCTGGACATACTTTTTTCCCTGTCCACTTGCTACTTCTTTGTGCACAGTTTCATAAACAGCCACATGCTTTGCACACTACCGGTGGGTACTAGGACTATCATCTCTAACCTATGTCCTACTCTTTCACTATTGTGTATAGTACTTTGGTCCTGCTTTTATTTTTAGCAATTAGCCCATCCTTTATGCCCTCCCAGGCTAGCTTATATGCACTGTTAAATATATTTGCACATCGGTTGTGAGTATCCTACTTGAATAGCGGAATTTTGAGTATCCGCGACCCTCATTTTGTACCATAATGATTATTGTTTTAGGTAGCCCCCACATTTGTCTCCACGGAGACACCCGCCCTGAGGAAGGTGAGACATGTAATAGGTCATACACCGAAACGCACATTGGCACCGCTACAAAGAAAATCCTTGGAGTGACCATATATATATATATATATATATATATATATATATATATATCCAGAGGCTACAAACACCAGCCAGTTGCACTGCTCGAGTGGGTGCACACCAATTCGGGGGTGTGCCCGAAATCAAAATGTACGCTCCAAAATCCCAGGAACATCAATCCAAAAGGAAGGTAGCACACTCAGGGGAGGTTTCACAAAGATTTAATGAGGAAACCAACAGCAACGACGCGTTTCACCTTAGGGCTTCGTCAAGTTGTGCAGAGAGCCGAGGCGCGCGTCCATTTAAAAAGGAAATTACATGCACAATCAATTACAATTCATTGAAATAAACATAGGACTGTACAAACAAATGTTTGGTCGCCATCTTAGAACGGAGGAAATAATCATGTAATGCAGGCGAATACGAAACATTTATGATTCAACTTAAACGCCTAAACCATTGGTTTGCAGTCAATTATGATGCATTTTATCAAGCCCTAGATGGGCATTCAAACACCAAAGCGGTATCATCCGCGCCTATCCTATAAAATTATGTCATAGAATCGCGCATCACACAATTATGTACTCCAAATATTCTACTTATAACGCCCTGGATGGGCTTGCAAGATTAAGCATGTGTTCCTGAATTCATTAGAATGTCATCAGACTTAAAACAATACATATAAAATCACAGTCAAGGAAAAGTACAGGAAATACAAAATTATGTGCATCTAGAGTGGTCAACCTAAATGAACAGCTAATTCTTCATGCATATTAAGGCCTAGCGGATGCTTGGTCTGTAAGTCAATAATATATCTGGATTCCAGACGTCTCAATCTAAGTAGACGGTCCCCCCCTCTAATGCTTGAAGGCACACTGTCTATGCAGGTATAAGCTAACAGATCCCTGTTGCTGTTGTGCAATCTTGCAAAGTGCCTGGCCACTGGGTAGGTGTCATCCTTTTTAGCAATCGCGCGCATATGCTCTAGTACCCTAAGTTTTACTGCGTTCGTAGTGCTCCCAATATAATTGAGGCCACAAGGACATGTTAAGCAGTAAATAGCATATGGCGTGGAGCATGTTAGAAATTTGTTAATCCTTTTAGGGATGCTGACACCAGGTATTTTATAAGTAAGCGTCCGCTTACTGTACCTGCATGCCTTGCAGCGGCCACAAGGGTAAAAACCCTTAAGAACAGGTAGATTAGGGGTTTTTTCAGGGGCTATAAAATGACTAGAGACCAGATGATTTTTTAATGATCTCGCTTTTCTAAACGTGATCAGTGGATTAGGGGGTAAGTCTGCTTTGATTGTATTATCCGATAATAAGATGTTCCAATTCTTTCTCAGGATTTGCTTTATCTGGCCTGCATTTCGAGAGTAGGTGGTTATAAGTCGGAAACCACCATTTTTAGATTTAACTTGTTGTTTTGGTTTTAATAGATCTTTGCGTTTCATCTTTTTAACCCTCTCATAGGCCTTCCATAGCACACTGTCACTATAACCCCTCGTTTTAAACCTCTGCATGCTCGCAAAAGCTGCTCTCTCGAAATCATCCTCATTGGAATTGTTCCTCCGTATTCTAAGTAACTTGTGGCCTCAATTATATTGGGAGCACTACGAACGCAGTAAAACTTAGGGTACTAGAGCATATGCGCGCGATTGCTAAAAAGGATGACACCTACCCAGTGGCCAGGCACTTTGCAAGATTGCACAACAGCAACAGGGATCTGTTAGCTTATACCTGCATAGACAGTGTGCCTTCAAGCATTAGAGGGGGGGACCGTCTACTTAGATTGAGACGTCTGGAATCCAGATATATTATTGACTTACAGACCAAGCATCCGCTAGGCCTTAATATGCATGAAGAATTAGCTGTTCATTTAGGTTGACCACTCTAGATGCACATAATTTTGTATTTCCTGTACTTTTCCTTGACTGTGATTTTATATGAATTGTTTTAAGTCTGATGACATTCTAATGAATTCAGGAACACATGCTTAATCTTGCAAGCCCATCCAGGGCGTTATAAGTAGAATATTTGGAGTACATAATTGTGTGATGCGCGATTCTATGACATAATTTTATAGGATAGGCGCGGATGATACCGCTTTGGTGTTTGAATGCCCATCTAGAGCTTGATAAAATGCATCATAATTGACTGCAAACCAATGGTTTAGGCGTTTAAGTTGAATCATAAATGTTTCGTATTCGCCTGCATTACATGATTATTTCCTCCGTTCTAAGATGGCGACCAAACATTTGTTTGTACAGTCCTATGTTTATTTCAATGAATTGTAATTGATTGTGCATGTAATTTCCTTTTTAAATGGACGCGCGCCTCGGCTCTCTGCACAACTTGACGAAGCCCTAAGGTGAAACGCGTCGTTGCTGTTGGTTTCCTCATTAAATCTTTGTGAAACCTCCCCTGAGTGTGCTACCTTCCTTTTGGATTGATGTTCCTGGGATTTTGGAGCGTATATATATATATATATATATATATATATATATATATATATATATATATATATATATATATATATATATATATATATATATATATTTATATATATATATATATTTATATTCGTATATATTGTTTTTTGTCTTTACATTCTTATTTTTTTTTTCAGTCATCTGGACTCTATAATTTCCATTGAATGAATCCTAGACATGTTCTTGAAAATTGATTTCTCGCAAATTTCCTGACAAACTGATACCCATATAGGAATTTCATTGTTTTTGTTATCTATTATTGTGGTTTCTCCCTCTTTCAAAATAGTTTTAACTTTTGCTGGAATGATGGGATCCTTCAGGATCAGGACGAATGAGAATGATTGTATGAGGAGTGTGTGTTGTGTTGAATGGCTGAATGATTGACTTGTGGGGATGTTTACCTTTTTCTCTTTTGTTACATTGTATTAATGAACATTAATTAATTGTACTCTCAAATAAATGCTGACCAAAATGAACCTATGAACACGTTCTATCTTTGCTCTTAGGCCAGTGGTTGCTGGGAGGGAGATTTAATTCTTGGCGACTTTATTAGCACTTTTTGATTCAACCCGGGTGGAGACTTTCCTTGTATTTTGATTACCCATTAGACCGTTATCGTCATGAGAAGAGACCAATGTACATGCAGAACGAGAAAGCACTACAAGACAGATTCACTGCACAAGGAAGGGTTGGCCTAGGGATGGATACAATATTATAGTAAAAGGAACAGAAACTGAGGGATAACAAACCAGAAGTATCTTCTGCCTGCTCTTTTTACACTGTCCTGACTACCTATCTTAAAATGCTGCTAATAGATCCCCCTAAGTAGAATGTGTCTGCGCCATCTGTTGTGTTGTATGCCCCAGTATTCAGTTAACTATAAACTCCATCTATAAGGTTTTGTTCTCCGTAAAAATGGTGCATCATGAATTTGAGGTGTTACAAAGTATAGACCAAGCCATAATGATCTTGGACAACAAAACAAGGCATAGTGAGTGGTGAATGCATAATGGGCAACATCACAATATATATACTCTTTGAAAACACAAGGGAGTATCTAAGATGTATTGTTACTCGTTGTGGAACATTGGAAAGCATTTAAAAAAGCAGCCTTAGAGCCACAAATGTGGAACCTCAACAAGTTGGCATGCCCCTGGTATTCATAGTGATGTGTCTTGCAAGTGTGAATACACCTGGAGAGGCTGCTCTGGAACATTTGGAATAGAAACTGAAATCAGTGAAGGAGGACAGACGGAATGCAAGTCGAATGGTCCTGGCATCCTTCAGAGACATGATTATGTAGGAAAAGCCACTCAACAGAACACGAAGAATGGCATACAAAATATGGAACAGAAATTGTTGGAGCAACAGTGGTCCATCTTGGAGCTTGACAATGTATGCTTATATATAAGGCAACCAAATCATGGAAGGGAAGCTGAAATCACCACAGATCAATCAGAAACTGTGACCTCATAGGTAAAGCCACTCTGTGTGGTCCCGGGTCCCAGGGTCCTGCAGGTTGGCATGCAGTGCCAGGCTCATGCTGTCCACCCAGGAGCTGGAGCTGCTGTTACCCAGCATGCAGTAAGTTGTTCTTTGGCAGACAAGTAACTGTATAACCTACTTTAATATGCTGTCAGTTGTTGGAAATGCTTACAGGTTCTACTACACATGGCTTTAATGGGCCGGCCCAAACCGGGTCTAAGACCCAGTAGTAATTAAGAACAGACTCTCTAGGTGGTATGGAATATAGGAAAGATCCTCAGATAGAACAATGAGCTCCTATGATTACACCGACGCACCGCTGCAGGAGATGGCCCAGCTTGAGTGGGTTAAAGCAGCGGAGCCAAGCGAGAATGCAACAGACCATGAGACGTGCAGATAGAGCGGTCCGAGATTTGCAGATGCTATGGTGATATGAGAACAATAAAAAAAACAGACATTGAAATTGCTTTCTATTGGGCCCTGTATTCATGTCCTTAAACTTAATGGCAATAAATACTGATCGATTTTTGAACAATGAATGAATGAATGAATCAATCAATCACAGTACTTGTAAAGCGCACTACAAGGTCTCCTGAAGGCCAGTAGGTCTTGGGTCTGCCATAGGTTGGTGGAGAGGGTGTTCCAGGTCTTGGCAGAGAGGTGGGAGAAGGATCTGCCGCCGGCAGTGGTTCTTCGGATGCGGGGGCGAGGCCGGAGGAGCAGAGTTGGTGGGTGGGGGTGTAGAAGCTGAGTCGTCTGTTGAGGTATGCTGGGCCGGTGTTGTGGAGAGCTTTGTGTGCGTGGATGAGGAGCTTGAAGTTTGCCCTCTTGTTGACTGGGAGCCAGTGCAGGTGTCTCAGGTGGGCTGTGATGTGGCAGCGGCGGGGAATGTCAAGGATCAGGCATGCCGAGGCGTTCTGGATGCGTTGCAGTCGTCTCAGGAGTTTGGCCGATGTTCCTGCATAGAGGGCGTTTCCATAGTCCAGCCTGCTGGTGACGAGGGCCTGGGTGACTGTTTTTCTCGTTTCGGTGGGGATCCACTTGAAGATCCTGCGGAGCATTCGGAGGATGTTGAAGCAGGATGAGGAGACGGCGTTGACCTGCTTGGTCGTGGAGAGGGTGGGGTTGAGCATAACCCCTTGGTTGCGTGCGTAGTTGGTGGGTGTTGGGGTTGTTCTTAGCGTTGTTAGCCACCAGGAGTTGTTCCAGGCTGAGGTGGTGGAGCCGAGGATGAGGACTTCCGTCTTGTCAGAGTTCAGCTTCAGTCTGCTGATCTTCATCCATTCGGCGACGGACTTCATTCCATCGTGGAAGTTGGTTTTGGTGGTGTGAGGGTCTTTGGTGAGGGATAGTATCAGCTGGGTGTCGTCGGCGTAGGAGATGATGTTGAGGTCGTGCTGTCGGGGGACGCGGGCGAGGGGTGCCATGTAGATGTTAAACAGTGTCGGGCTGAGGGAAGAGCCCTGGGGTACGCCGCAGATGATCTCTGGGGTGTTGGAGCGCAGTGGGGGAGACGGACGCTCTGTGTTCTGCCGTAGAGGAAGGATGTGGTCCAGTCCAGGGCCTTCCCTTGGATCCCGGCGTCGTGTAGGGGTGTACGCAGTGTGTGGTGGCAGACCGTGTTGAAGGCGGCTGATAGGTCAAGGAGAATGAGGGCAGCTGTTTCTCCGTTGTCAAACAGGGTTCTGATGTCGTCGGTGGCGGCAATAAGGGCGGTTTCGTGTGGTTGCTGCAGAAACCGGACTGGGACGGGTCCAGGATGCTGTTCTCCTCGAGGTATCGGGTCAGTTGTTTGTTGACGATTTTCTCGGTGACCTTCGCCAGGAACGGGAGCAGGGATATGGGTCGGAAGTTCATGAGGTCCTTGGGTTTCGCCTTAGGTTTCTTGAGTAAGGCGTTGATCTCATCGTGCTTCCAGATCTCCAGGAAGGTTGCTGTCTTGAAGATGTTTATTACTTTCCGGAGATGGGGTGCGATGGCTGTGCAGGCCTTGTTGAAGATGTGGTGAGGGCATGGGACTAACGGTGATCCGAAGTGAATGGTGTTCATGATCTCGCTGGTGTCCTCGTTGTTGGTGCTGGTCCAGGATAGCAGGCGGTTGGTGCGGGTGGTGTTTGTGGGGGCAGTGGCCGTCAGGGCGGTCGTGGCGTTGAAGCTGTTGTGGATGTCGGCGATCTTACAGTAAAAGATGGCCAGCGAGTCGCACAGTTCTTCTGAGGGCAGGATGATGTTGGAGCTGGTGTTGGAGAGTTCCTTCACGATGTTGAAGAGCTCTTTGCTCTTGTGTGCCTTTGCATCTAGGCTGCCTTTGAATAAGGTCCTCTTGGGAGCTCTGATGAGTTGATGGTGTCTGCGGGTGCATTCTTGTGGGCTGCGTGGCTGTCTGGTGTGCATTCGTGGAGCCAGTTCTTCTCTAGTTTTCGGCATGTTCGCTTGGAGGTCTGGAGTTCTTCGGTGAACCAGGTGGCTTTCTTGCTGGTGTGGCTGTTGGGGGGGGGGGGGGGGTTTGAGTGGGGCGAGGGTGTTGGTGCAGTCGTCGATCCATCCATTCTGAGGTTGCAGGCGGCGGTGTCTGGGTTGGTGGGGTCGGCGTGTGGGCTCTGGGCGAGGGTGGTGGTTAGTTTGTCTGCGGTGACTTTGCTTCAGCAGCGCCGAGGCATCTGTGTGGTGCGTGGTGGGCTTCCTGAAGGTGAAGTTGATGCAGTGGTGGTCAGTCCAGTTGGGTTCAGTGGTGTGGTTGGAGAAGACGTGGGGGCTTGCGGTGAAGATGAGGTCGAGCATGTGGCCGGCGGCATGGGTGGATGTTGTCACGAGCTGTCTGAGTCCGAGGTTGTCGATCAGGGTGGTGGAGTTGGTGGTGTTGTTCTCGGGGTGGAAGTTCAGGTCCCCGAGGAGGATATAGTCCGTGGAGGCGAGGGTGTGGGTGCTGACGAAGTCGGCGATGGAGTCGCTGAACTGTGGTCGGAGTCCGGGGGGTCTGTAGTCGAGAGTTCCTCTGAGGGTGGTGTTGAAGTTGGTGTGGATCTGGAAGTTCATGTGTACGGCAGTGCTGAGGGTGTTGTCGGTGTTGGTGGAGACTGTGAGGGTGTTCCTATGGACTATGGCGATTCCTCCTCCTACTCCGTTGGCGCGGTCCCTGCGGGTGATCTTGTAGCCTTCCGGGATGGCTATGGCGATGTCCGGAGCTGAGGTGGGGTTCTGCCAGGTCTCTGTCAGGAAGGCGACGTATGGGGAAATAGTCGATAAGGTCCCAGAGTTCGAAAAAATGTTTAAGTAATCCATGTCAGCGATTTGTTTAGAATTTACAAGGTATTTAAAATTGTATTCCCTAATAGTGTTAATTATTTCCAGGATGTTGAGTTTGTTTTGTTTTTTTGTTCAAAATATTGCCCTTGTATGGTGCATACTTTCAACTGAGTCGCCTCCATGCATGTCTAACGGGCCACACCTCGGTACTATCGAGTTGAGCCTGAAGGGAAAGCGAGTTTCCCACAGTGCCTGTCAGTGGGTAAAAAAAGGGTGTTCAGAATATATTGACTTCGAATCCTTGGCCTCTGCACAGAGCATCGGTCCGGCATTTTAGTTGTAATTGTGATTCTGCACAAATGCGTGTGATCAATTTAGGCAACTCTAGCGCTAAGAGTCCTCGGTATTCATGCGCCTTACAAAAGCGCTTAACAAAAACGTCATTCATTCATGTAGGTAAACAGTTGTCACAATATTGACGAGGTGAAAGTAAAAGAAAGTGCACTGCTTACAGATGAGTGGGTGCTTTGTGTCTGGAGTGGTGAAGTGGAAGAGATGTGTGTAAAAGCATGCAGGAAAGAATGTGCAGAAGAGGAAAGATGAGGGCTATGATAGGCACATGGAGATGTGGAGAGGAAAGGGGCGAGTGTCAAGTGAACCAAACAGGAGTGATTGAGACACTGTACATGACCACAGGCCTCAGTCATGTTTAATTCACAGTCTCATAATTTCAGAATGTAAACATTTTTAGTCTTCATTATTTAAAACAAAATCATTGTTGGTAGTCCTCTAAAACAGTTAACAACCATTTAGAACCCCTATAGACCTTGCTGGTTTTAGGTATGTGTCAGCTGTTGCATTGTTTATCTTGTTGTAATAGCAGAATGTATAGCGAGGAACCAAAATACTGACCGGGTGGCACAGTATGGGAATCACAGAAATGTAGTTGACATGTTGAAGCTACGTCCTTAATGCCCTAGGCGCATCCCCTTTAGGGGCGCTCTCTTGAAGCCCTGCTGTGGGTTCGTCTTCAGTAAACGTGTATCTCTCCTGAGTCCGCAGCAGCTCTGGAAGGCTGCAGTGGCCTGGAGGATGCCATGCCCCCTCCAGCCACAAGAGGGAGCACACTGAACGCGACTAGCATCGAGGCGCTTTTTAAAACCCGCCCTTGTGTTGGTATGGCCACCCCCAGCGCCAGCCGCTACCTGCAGGAGAGGCCTCCTCCCATCTCTTCCCTTGGCTCCTACCTCGGCCTCGCAGCCTTGGCCTCGAGTCAGGAAACTCTCGGAGGAGCTGGCTCCCGCACATGGCACGCGTCGGCCACGATGACTGGCTTAGGAAGGCCCGCGAGGGCGAGGCTCCAGCCGCGGACCTGCTGCCCCTGTACCTCAGGTCTCCCAAGGCAGAGTTTGGTTCTGCCCGTGGTTTCCAGGCAGGCGTGCATCAACGGGGCAGTGCACTGTAGGGAGACTGCATGGCACCAGTGAACCGTTCAAGGTGTGGGCACCCGTAAAATATGCTGAACTGGTCCCGGTGTAAATGCAGCACCGGGGCCCATCCAGCACCGCCTGCACGTTGTCTGCTTCCCGTTCTCCGCAGCAACGTGCTGGCGGCGTGGGCGCTTTCTTGTTTTAGATTCTTTCCTGGCCCAAAACAAGGGCTACATTTAAGACAAACTCTGCCTTCCAGTAGGGGCCTGGCAGAGGGATTTGTAGATCCTAACACAAAGATAACCGAGGCTCCCGAGCAATGGAGGGGGAACAGAAGCACATAATGTATCACTTCACGAGTAATATGGTGCAGCTGCCATTCGGAAGCAAGCTTTTGACTAATTTGTCCAATCCTTGTAAAAAAGATATATTCATGTACTGTAAGGATGTCAGATGTATCGGTCTCTATGAGTAGTAACACAAATAACAATGTAAATGCCTCCATTTTTTCAAATTGTATTCTTTGATAGTGCTACTCATCCCAATATAGGGTGTCAGAGTGCTTCAGTGTGGAATCACCTGTGCAGGATGTTGCGTAACACCATCCAGGGCAGGGCCCCTGGAATTATGTTGCAGGGGCGGACCAGATCTTGCAGAAAGGTTGACTAAATTATGTGGCAAGAAAACTCAAATTATTCAGCGCAATGCAACACATGAAATGTTAGTATTACCTCGTTATTTTATATATATTTTTTCATTTTAACAGTATTGGAGCAAATATTTCACCTCATTAGTACTAATTTGACACTCAAATGCTGAAATAAGCAACAGAAAGGTGACCAGTCAACCGCTGCAAAGGGCCTTCCTCTACTCAGCAACACGTCATTGCGCTTTTAGCAACTTTTGATCTGTTTGAGCTTGGGAAAGTTTTTGGTCCTTTAAACCTGCGCTTATTCAGCAGATGATGGATTTTTTTCGCAAATGCGGCAGATCCATACTTGTGCAGATATCAAATATTGCAACCCCCTGGGTGTAGGAGTCCCACATCGTCTTTCATAGCACACTGTGCTACATTATAATTATTGCAATGTATGAAGAGCAAGTGATAAAAGGATCTCTGCATTAAAAGCAGTAGCTCACTTAACTATCTACCTAAAATACAAATCTGCCATCTGCAGAAGGCACCTTAACCCTCTAGGCTACTTTGAGTTAAAACTGAGACTAAACAAAAGACCGATCTCTCGAGCAAATGCATTTATTACCATAATTATCTTACCATTATTATGTTATTTACTGAGCACACAGAAATCTCTACAGCAGGTGGCTTAACCCCATAAGATATTTTACAATGCAACCTTTGCAACCAATCAGGCCAGAACATATTTCCTGTCACACTTGTCCTGTTGCCAGATTCATTGTGGCAGGGTTAACAAAAAATAATAATAATAATGTGTACGTTGATTGTCCGACAGCTTTCCACAGCTCTGCCCCTTGTGACTCCTTCCCTTTGACACAGCTCGACCCCCGGACTAAAGTGTTTCCTGCTGTAAGGATCACACACATGACATGTATAGCAACGCCGGAAAACTGTTTCAAGCCTGCCTTGCTTCTGCCCTGTGATATGTTCGGCCCATGCCTAGTGCCAGGGAAGGATGTAAACAAAAAAAAAGTCCACCTTGCGATTCTCCCAGAATGCTGCATGTCAGTAAGCCAGAAGATCAACATTCATTGCACATAGAGCCAACAAATGAACACGAGGAGCCGAGCGAGAGCCGGGCACAGGGTCTGGTGACCAGAGCCCCTGCACGAGCCAACCCGTGGAAATGTTTCGCAAGTAAATCATGCAACAAACATTGTGTTAGAATATGAAAACGTGTCTTCAGAATTCGAAGAAGTGTACTTATCAGCACGCGGAAGCATGTTGCCTTAGTACATCAGATTATATCATTGCCTGGAGAAGGATTTATTAAGAGTGAGGTTTATTAACAATGTAAATGTTCCTGCACACCCTTGCTATAGCTGCAATGGAATTAGTAATCTAAGAGGCAGATCAGTTGTCATGTACACCCTAAAAGTGCCCACATTCTTATTAAAAATGGAGCATCATTCTAGTCCGTTAAATCAATCACAAGTGTTTTTTTTTCAAATGCGCACACCCTAAATTCAGCTTTCCAAGCTGTGGTGATGAAATACTTGCCTAAGATGACATAATTGGCAAGTATAGCAGCCGTGATTAAGCATTGTTTTTGTCGTTGCACATTGGGCAGTTAAGCCCCGAGATGGGTATCTATCTTCCTCTGTCAACTGTTAATGCTTTGGCTGCAGTTCTCAGTGCACAAGGTTAGAGCATGGTGGCAGGCAAAGCCACATGAATGCTCAGCTCTTGTTAGGCTCCAGGGCCCAAGAAGACATGGAACTGAGCAAGAGCCAGCCATGTAACTCAAGCCTGGCTCGAGCTTTCAGTGGCTCGCCCACCTCTGCATGCACACCATTTAAAAAGGTGAGCATCCAAAATGTTGGTCGTTTTGTTCCTGAGCCCCAGCACTTACCTATCCCACAGGGCCCCTGCGTCTTGCCTTCCATTGGAACTGAAACACACGCTGCACACTAACAGAACGAGAAAGAAAGAAGCCAGATGGAGATTGCTGGCATAGAGGAGTTGAGTGTATCCATGTTTTTATTCCAGTTCTTGGTACGTACTAGTACCCCAACTAGTATTTACCCCATCCCACTGTAAAAGAAATACTGCGCCTTATCCTTGGACAAAATGTTGTACCTGTGATGTGACATCTGCTTGGTATGCAGCTTGAGTCAAAGGAAATATTTGTGAATCCAAAGGCGCCGTGGGTACCGTTACAATTACGAAGGCCCCAGCCTTGCTTTCAAACAACTTTTTTAGAAATGGGCGAGCTAACAAACTACCAGAGAGAGCCCATGCACGAGCTGAGTCATGAAACAGGCAAGTAATTCATGTAAATATGCAAAGCCGCTTCACAGTGCAAAAAAGTCAGTTTCGTTAAAATGCAGAAAGTTTCACCTTAGTATTTCAGATTATATCACTTCATTAACAGGCATTTACTAAAAGTGGTGGCTTGAATTTAGTGTGATCTTAGAAACATTCACACAGCACCCTGACGCGAATGCTATTAAAGAACTAAGAGCCAAGTCACTTGTCATCAGCACCACATATGTGGCCTAGATTCTTAATGTCCATAGAGCAGTATTATATGGTCTACTAGATCAAACACTAGAGACATTTACTTGAGATGAAATCATCTGTTCAAGTGTGGAATCCGTGAATGACCGAAGGTTTTCTGCTTTGACATTGTTCACTTCAGCCACTTGAAGGCAATTACTGTGTCTCCTGTTTACATCAAAGCTTAATGCTTTGGCTTTAATTCTTGGCACATGAGGTTGAAGCTGGGCAGCATGCAGAATCCATGTGCAAGTCCGTTGTCATGAGCATCCTGTATATGGCCCAGATTCTTAATATTTGTAAATGGAAGAACATTATACTTGATTAAATCACTAAAAAGAGTCATCTGCCTTCACCTCATAGCTAAGCACCAGTACAGTCTCCACTTATTGCTGTATATTTGTGAAAGTGCCTAGAACCTTGTATGTATGTATGTTACATTTATCAACTCATCAATTCATTTTTCAGTACCACAGGTTGATGCCTGCTTATTTGCGAACTTGTAGAAATCGTGAGCTTGTTTCTCCTCTCATCCATGATGCAGCTGGGCTGTGTTTTCCTTGAAAGGAGGACACGTTTTTATTATATCTCTGGAAATTCAAAAGCGTAGGAAATGGGCATGCTAGTTTGCCAAGTTGTTACCCTGCGTGGGTATGGCTGGTCTCGTTTTTTGCCTTTCGCACCCCTACCTATTGCAGAGATACTGCAAGTTTGCGATGTACTGCGTCATAATACAAACGCTAGTTTTTTGTTACAGTGCACTTAGGTCTGGCAGGCTGATGTATTTCAGAGTTATGATATGTATGAAATGAAAGATCTTGTGTTGCTTCATTGGGCTGGGTCCTTCAGGAAGAGGTTACAGTAAATATGCAAGCACACAGGTCAGTGTTACTGTAAACAAGTAGGCATTCTCCAGTGTACCATGTTGGCGGTGTAACATGTCTAGGATGTGGAAAATTCTTATTAGCAAGTGTAGTCTAATGTAGATTCTGATTAATGGCCATAGCTTGTAGCAGGGCACAAGTCCTAAAAAAAGAAGTGGGGGGACGCTCTCACTGGAAGTGACGTCACAACAGGACGTGACGTCACGAAAGGTGGCTTGCACCATCGGGCTCATTGCCTCCCCTCGCTCACCCCTTAGATGTGATTGCATCTGAGAAGCCAGCGCGTGAGCAGCGTGCTGTGAGCTCCGATCTCGTCCCAGAGAGGCCAAAGAGTGAAGTCCAGCTGTTTGGCAGGGGGGACGGCGTCCACCCGGTAAAATAAGTGGGGGGACGCCGTCCACCATCGTGGTACCCCGACTCGAGCCCCGGCTTGTAGAGTCTCTCCCTGTTCCTACATCTCCTCTCTTGGTTAGCGTTTCAGTGCAAACTAGCAATATTGCCTTGTGAAAGCCAATATTTTCTTGAAATTGCTAGTTGGGACTAGAATTGCATGTGCCCTTTTTCTTGTGAGTTAACTTTATCACCCTTTGACACTGGGAAGCTTACACGTATTTTGATTATGAACTGATACCTCTTACTGTGAAATTTATGATCCATTGTTTGTGTGGCTATTCCAGGCTGAGCTCTCCTTCCATTGTGCTGGTCAATGTGAGGGTGTTTGATATATAGTAATGCCAGCAGTAAGAACATGGGAGTTGCCTGCTGCTAAATGTGGAGGTGACAACTTTTTGACAGGGAAAAGTGCAATGTTTAAATACATAAAGGCAGAACTCCAAATGTTTTCTTAGGATCCCATTACTAAAAGCCAAGGTTGCCATTGCCTGTTTTTCACCACTCAACACTTGCTTGGACGTTATCTTATTGTTGAACGTTCTTTTTGTATTCACTTTTCTGCCTTCATTGTTTTCCTAGCTCTCTTTTTCCTTCTTTATTCCCTTTCTGTCTTTCTCTCTTGCTCTGGGTCATGGTCCCTTGGTGAAAAATGAGCCCAAACCCTCCTAAAATGAGTCTAGGTGCCACCACAGACACATTAAGTGGTGGATATATGGCTGAGTAAGCATCCTTTGTGTAGAAGTGCTGTCTAATCTCTGGTGAATGCAGGCAGCTATAGTAATCACATCTACATGTAAATGTGCTACACATGAAATAGTACTGCTGGTGGAGTGGGCTGGCGGCGTTGTTAGTTTGTTCAATTCTTGGGAAAAGGAGGCTTTTTCACAGGTAAAAGCCAACATTGTTTTACATGTAGCTTACAAAAGTGTTAGTCTTCTGCCTAAATCAGGAGTGTTGGCTTATTTACTTTTGGCTTCATAATCCACTTCACAATCTCTGCAAGCATGCTTGATGGTGGTCAGATATGGCAAGGATCACGCTCACTTTGTGTCCCATATGCCTTGGCCACTGAGCTACTAGGGTTTCTCTCCTGTGATGTCACAATCCTGTGAGGTCATGGATCGTGATGCCACTTCCTGTGATTCCACATGTGAGGTCATGGATCGTAATGCCATTTCCTGTGATTCCACATGTGAGGTCATGGATCGTAATGCCATTTCCTGTGATTCCACATGTGAGGTCATGGATCGTGATACCACTTCCTGTGATTCCACATGTGAGGTCATGGATCGTAATGCCATTTCCTGTGATTCCACATGTGAGGTCATGGATCGTGATACCACTTCCTGTGATTCCACATGTGAGGTCATGGATCGTAATGCCACTACCTGTGATTTCACATGTGAGGTCATGGATCGTGATACCACTTCCTGTGATTCCACATGTGAGGTCATGGATCGTAATGCCACTACCTGTGATTTCACATGTGAGGTCATGGATCGTGATACCACTTCCTGTGATTCCACATGTGAGGTCATGGATCGTAATGCCACTACCTGTGATTCCACATGTGGTCATGCTCAGTGAACTCACATGCCGTGATAGCACACTACCTAACTTGGTTAGTCTCCCCACTTCAGTTTGTGCCCCGTATACTGGGGAATAGCTTGGATATTTATAGTTCTGTGAGGTCTTAGCGTGTGACAGAAACTACTGTGCTTCTGTAAGCCATTAGTTAAGATAGATATTATACACAGTGTAAGATAAGATCAGAGCAGTATATGAATTTATCACAGTATAAGGCAGTCTGCACACAGTATATAAGCTGAGCTGCCACAAACGTGAAAAAGAGTCGGTGTTTAAGTGCTTATAGCCCTTTTAAAAGTTGTATTTTAATCAGTAATATTCAGTTAGACTTTTAACTACTGCCATCCCTTTTTGGGTTTCGCCTGCCGAAGGCTGCGCTCTGCGCAGCTCTTCAGCGCAGGTGAAATCCTATGTCGTCAATAAGGACTCCTGGAACGTCCCACGGCTCTCATTGGTTAGCTCCATAAATGGAGGCTAGCCATTGAGTGCCGGATCTGTCCATCAAGGCTGGACCAGATTCGGGGGCGTTCCGGAGATTTTTTCCCAGGGCGGAGTTACGTTTTTTCCGTTCCCTCCCCTTTCACTGAAAGTGAATGCCGTCCGTGTCCTCTCCCGCCCCCTCCCGCCGTCCGTGTCCTCTCCCGCCCCCCTCCCGCCGTTTGTGTCCTCTCCCGCCCCCTCCCGCACCCTCCCCCGCCCCCTGTGTCCTCGAATGGATCTCCCGCCCCCTCCCGCCGTTTGTGTCCTCTCCCGCCCCCTCCCGCACCCTCCCCCGCCCCCTGTGTCCTCGAATGGATCTCCCGCCCCCTCCCGCCGTTTGTGTCCTCTCCCGCCCCCTCCCGCACCCTCCCCCGCCCCCTGTGTCCTCGAATGGAAGGAATCTCTCTGAGGGAGTGAGTAATTCCAGGAAATTAACCCGCCGCTCACAACTCAGCACATTCCGGAAGCATAACAACAGAGCGGGCCTCACCCCCAGAGAGCGGGGTGCGCGGGAGCCTACACCCGATCCTTAACCCGGTAAGAGAACGCACGCAGTATTCACCGTGGTGACTCTTGTATTCTCTATTTCGTTACAGAGCTAGGGGTTGTCTGTGGGGTCCGCTGGGGCCCAGAGATGACCCAGATCTTGGACCACTCTCCTCGTAGGCCGCTGTACCGCCGCAGACATTGGGAGGTCCACTCTCCTCGTAGGCCGCTGTACCGCCGCAGACATTGGGAGGTGGGCCGGGCGAGTGGGGGGTGAGGGTACTGGCCTCGACCTTTCCACTGGTGGCTTCCACTTTGCCCTGACGTAGGGGAGAACGGACGCCGAGCCTTGCCAGCCCTTTAAGGGTTGCAGGAGGTCGGTTTCGAGACACGTGGTGCGGCCTGGGTGTGCCCGGGTTAGTGGTGGAGGCACATCTCCGCAGTACACACATTCATCTTAGTTAGTGGTAAGTGCTGTTTTACTATGTTTGGAACCCGTAAAGTGAAGGCCTCGTAATTATCTCTACTGCTAGCCCCTTGATGGATATGCAGCAGTTAGACGAACCCCCTGAGCCATTTCACCAGTTGGAGCACGCCCACTCCTGTGTAACCCGTTTTACTAGTTGATCAAATGCGATAAATGTAACCCCCCCCCCCCATGAGACGGCCAGGATTTCCTAGTTCAATGCGTGCAGTCAACTGTCTGCTCGTGTTTATTTTAGGAATATGATCGTCTGCATACAGGCCCTTTCAAAGTTGAGTGCAGCTAGTTATTCCTGGGCAGCGTCTCTACATTTTATGCAAATCCGGAATTCTAGCGACTTGTTGAGGCTTTCCTGGTGAGCAGACTTCCCTCGGTGGAGTGACAGGGCACTTGACACAGTAAAGGGGAAGTGTCGCCCAACGGTTTTATTTTCGGTAAAAAGCTTACCAAAGTGACTGCAGGTATCTTAGTTTAAAAAGTACGTATTCGTATACCATTTTTTGATTTTTTTTTTAAAGCAAGGTTCCATTTTGGCTGTCGGTCTCTGGTTGAACCAGTGATGCCCCTCGGAAGGGTGGGGCAGGTCGCTTACAGTCTGAACTGGAGGTGGCCTTGTCTTCTTATTAACCTCCGTCTATTACAGGGACTTGAACCTCAACTCACGGTACTAGTAATGTTGACCCCTGCGCCGCTGTGATGTTTTAGACCCTGGTCAACCAATTCCGCCGCTGCCTATATGGCCCGTTCATCTGAACTCATTCCGTCCTTATGTGCAGGCCTCACCCTAACCTTATACTCGCCAATCAACTCGCCGTCACTTAAAGGGCGTCACCTTCTTTGAATCTTCGCCCCGGCGGGGCCTACCTACACTCTGCTGCTGTTATTGCATGCCAAGATGTATACATTGCACCTCTCAGCCTCTACAGAGCGAGAACATCTTGCTCCAAAAAAGAGAAAACTCTTGCTCCAGGGGCCTCCAACCTATTCTGTAGCAAGACCTACTTTTATTAAATGAAAATCATCGTGAGCTATTAACAACTTTGTCACAGTGACCCCATCATATATGATTACTTTAGGGGCCACGTTATGCAGGCTTACCAACAGTGATCCATTCCATGCATCAAGAGGGTTGCCAGCAGTACTGTAAAAAAAAAAAAAATTGTCAATTTGGAACGCTTTTACATAGCTAATACATAACCGGCATAGCTGCAATGCCTGATCATCAACGTAAAACTGTCAGTAATATGTCTCCCAATCGCCCCACGATTTATCACTCCAACATCTGCTTTAAATATATTTTGGAACGCCAACCATTTACTCCAGCTGTCAGCTTATGAGTTCTGAAAATACACACATTTTTGTCTCAAATACACGTTTTTATTTTGGTTTCCACATATTCACCCAACCAAAAGCTTCAAATTGAGTAGGCTGGGCAACACACAGGAGAGCTACTTACAGATAGCTGGAGAGTAGGAAGGCTGGAGAGTAGGAAGTGTGCAGAGTAGGGAGTGTGCGGAGTAGGGAGTGTGCAGAGTAGGGAGTGTGCAGAGTAGGGAGTGTGCAGAGTAGGGAGTGTGCAGAGTAGGGAGTGTGCAGAGTAGGGAGTGTGCAGAGTAGGGAGTGTGCAGAGTAGGGAGTGTGCAGAGTAGGGAGTGTGCAGAGTAGGGAGTGTGCAGAGTAGGGAGTGTGCAGAGTGACTAGGGAGTGCAGAGTGACTAGGGAGTGCAGAGTGACTAGGGAGAGCTAGGGAGTGCAGAGTGACTGCCGAGATTAAGCTAATGGCAATGTAAATGACAATGCCATTTATTTATGTTTTCAAAACCAACACATAAATACAAATTTTGTCATTTACAATGCCAATAGCTCTAACTTTTCCAAAGGCGAAACCATTGCATTGTAAATGCTTGTTTACAGGTTCCCATTAAAAGGAGGTGTTCCAGAACTGGTAATTCCCTTACAGTTCCCATCAAAAAGAATATATCTTTGTCATTATCGAACGTCAAATAATTCTTATCAATTAAGGCCTGTATTGGCTTCCAAGCAGCATTTAGATTGCTGATTAACCGGCTGCACACACTTATATCTCTTTC
Source organism: Lissotriton helveticus (assembly GCF_964261635.1). Taxonomy (NCBI): domain Eukaryota; kingdom Metazoa; phylum Chordata; class Amphibia; order Caudata; family Salamandridae; genus Lissotriton; species Lissotriton helveticus. Next base: position 1,739,173,221 of record NC_136068.1, read on the forward strand.
ATGTCGCAGGCACTAGTGTTTAATTTGTAATAGAATAAGTGCTGGGCTACAACGTTTTGCTCAAATGCCCTCTGCCATTGTACTAAATGTTGTGGTGCCAAATACAAAGCCTGTACTGTCCTGATTTCACCTCTTTCCTCTTTAATCCATCGACAGATGCTCCTCGCCCCTTAATCTTCCCCATGCTTCCTCCCTTTATCACAGGTTTTCCGTCTTTCTCCTCCTTTTCATTGGTCTGTTTCCCACACTCTTGCTCTAAGTCAAAGCATGGTGAAAAATACGTGCAATTCCCCAAAAAATGAGTGCTGGTGGGCCCCACTTCCATCTCAAATTAAGCAATTCAGGCAATCTCTCTCCTTCCCTTTCAGTCTGAGGCACTTTATGGTTAGAATGAAACATTCAGCGGTCGTGTTTTTAGGCCAAGCCCCTGGACAACGCATGAGCTGTCTATTGCGAGTCGTGTTGTGGCTTAAAGAGCGGTTTGGACACTACCCGTTGCCTTCCATTGGTTCGGTTTCCTTGTCAGTCTCATTTCCCTGCTTCTTATTGTTACCCCAGCCAGTCAATTTTATGTTTTTCCTTCCATGGAGCATGCCCTCTTTTATTGACTAGCATCTGTGCTTCCATTGCTTCCTTTTAAGGGAATACTTTTTGCTTCAGTGTTAAGCACTCCTTGTGTATTTGCCTTCTCCCTCGTGCGCTTCTCTCATCTTGCAGTCCTTGTTGTGCTGGTCATGACTGTGGTTCTACCTATGTGCACCCTCTGTGTTGCTTTCCCACAACGCTTTTGCTTCCCCATCGTGCCCTTGCTTCGCCAACTCGTCACCACCTCGCCTTACTCCATGTTGCTTTGCCTTGACACGCCCTCCCCAGTGTTGCTAATAAAGTCAGCAGGAAATATGGATGAAAGATTCCAATAAGCAACAATAGTGGAGTGAATGGCGAGCAGTTGATAGGGAGCATCAAAGCAGAAACCGAGAGCAAAAAGAAAAGCACGCCTGGGAGGCGGGTCAGGTCGGAATCACAATTCGGTCCGAGCAGCCCTAAAAAAAGAGGCCCACATTCCCGGAACGTGTATTTCATTAAACACCAATTGATTAGTCTCATTGGGCATATGGTTATAGAAATGTTTGGTAATTTTAACATTGCATAGCTTATAGAGCCAGCAAATTGGGTAAAAAGTAGGAGGAGCACTGAGTTTGGCGAGGTGAAATATAATGGGCAAAAGGTCACAATACCTGGACTGATTGGAATTTTAAAATGTTGGCCTGTACGAAAATTACAAAAATTAGCAAAATCCGGTATTTTACCACCAATCAGGATGTATTTTAAACATGTAACCTAAGGCAAATGCACTTTATATTCATAATCAAAGCTTTATTTCGATATACAGGATATCATAAAATCACATAAGAGTATAAAAACACAATTCATTAACAATACATTTTAAAAAGATTGTGATAAAAACCATTTGTGGTACAATAAATAGTTAAAAAATATATTAAACTTTAGCAGCTTTGTGTGGATTTGTAAATAAAAAGGATCAGCTAAAACTTAGATCATCCAATAGCCTTCAGCCTAATCAACCAGTATATTGATTTCTAAAGCTGCCTTAATGATCTGTGACGTATCGTCAAATTAACAAAGGCAGAAAAACCATGTTAAAAAATAAGGTTTGTATTCTACATAAAGATTCGTCTTTGATTACCATGCAAACACCCCGTCGAACTCCCACCCACCCACAACTTCACACTACCTTACACTCAGCAAAGACCCATAGCAAAGCCCCCGAATACTCTCTCCCTCCCCGACCACCTAAGGCCTCAATGTTATGTGATGGGCCAGGGGAAAGACCGTGATTTTGGGCTGTGTCGAACCCAAAAGAGCGAGTTGAAAAAACAGCCAGAAGCCAGGGAGGCCTCTGGCCGCTTCACACTCACATCCTCCCCAGCCCACTATAGCCTCAGGGTGATGGCCTGGCAGAGGTGGAAGGAAGCAAAGAACAAAGCATCTGGGCCGGGCTCGGTGGTGGGGAGGGCAATGGGGGCTGAGGTGAAGATGGGCCTTCGGCCGTTATCAACCGACAATGAGCCCCCTCAAGGCTGTTTTACTCTTCCCGCCCGCCTCTGTTTGACAGCCCAGCGGGCGGAAGGAGCACTGCTTTTGGGTAAGTGCAGCCCCCAGGGGCTAAACTGAAGTCTAGTGACACAAGTCCCTGCCCTGATAGTCAGCCTGCCTTATGCAGCAGCCTGGCTGGGGGCTACCAAAGCTTGCAAGGCTCTGTGGGTCAGGTGTCACTGGGCTTAAAAAAACGGCCCACAGGTGACACTGAGGCGCTGGCCCATCGGCCAAAGCCCGACTGCCCGATGTCCCAATCCGACCCTGCTGGGAGGGCCGAAGCGAGGGTAAAGTGCCTGCGACACAAACCTTGATCAAGGCAAGCAGCAACCTCTGCAGTCACCTCGCCTCAGTGATATAATGCTTACTTGGGGCTGTGTCAGAGGCATCAAGCGACAGGCATTCCATTTGTTGGGATGCTAGTACCCACAAACAAGCATTGGCAAAGACAATCAGTATTGTTTTATTGCTCAATTGGCTTTGCCAATAGCAGCATCGACAAAATGCTTTTTGCTGATGCTTTGTTGAATCTGGAAAAAATGGAGAAAAACATTACACTGACGTGGCTGCTGCTGGGGGATGAGTTATTTCCTAGGTGCATGCATGCTTAAAGACATGTGCACATCACCATGCATGCATGGACCTAGGGAATAACACGTGAGCCAGTTTTTTAAATGTAACCATTCAAAACATTTTATTTTAATGGTGCAACGGCTCTCATAGCACTGCGGAGTGGCCCTGACGGAAAATGCTAGGCCCTCCAAATAAAAAATAACAGATTGGACCACAAGGGGCTTGGGGAACAACTATGGAGCAGGTGGGGAAAGAAACACGCAGTACGTGAGAGAGCAAAGGATGCACTTGAAGATGGTCTGAAGAAGCCTTTAGTAAAATAATAAAGCCCATAGAGAAGGCATTGAAGCCTAACGGCTAAGGCGCTCGACCTCGGACCTGGGGATCTGGGTTCGAGTCTCGGTAACGACGCCAAAAACCCCCTGTGATTCTGGCCAAATCACTTAATCTCCCCGTGCCTAAAATTGAAAGTGTGTCCTCATGTAACGTAACTGGTGCTATGTAAAGCGCTCTGATAACTGATTCAGTTCGGTTCTAGTTCGCGCTATATAAAACTCTGCAAAAAAAAGGCGTGGGGAAACCATTGAACAAGCTTTAGGAGATGGGTGAGGGAGCAACATTCTCTGGGGTGGCGGGAGCTGTGTTGCACAAAGGAGAGTGCTTGAAATACCAGACTCTGTCTTGAAGTGCTGAAAGAAAAATCCCCCGAATAGGTGCAATGGAGAGATACGAGTGGGTCAATCCAAAGGATGGCAAAGGGACTGTGCTCCATGGGAGGGACAAATGCAAGAAGAGGAAGGAAAGCATCAAATAAGTAGGAAGCAAATTAGTGTGACTGGAAAGCCAACCAGTGATAAACAATGGGTGGTCTGCAAGCCCATTGTAAGTTGATGGTACGGTCCACAAGAGGCTTTTGCCCACAGCCAGCTAAAAGCTGTTGCCATCTTTGTTGCCCAGAAATGTAAAGGGTCAATGCAAAATTGAATTAGAATAGTGGGAGAGCGCGTGCAAGTGCATTGGGGTGGGAGATGCATGTATGTGTGCATTTGTGGACGGCAAAAAGTATTGGTGTAATGAGCAAGAGAGATTGTGTTCATGGATGAAGGATAGTCTTCAAAATATTTGGGTTCTGTAAGGTGATTGTTCTGAAGCTGACCGTTCTATGTGCCTGAATTATAATTGGTCGTACTTTTATGTTCACGTGACCGTACTACGTTTGTTGTTCTCGTTCTTTGTGACTGTAGGGAAAGGTGCCTGTGTTGTATCTGGTCCGAGTATGTGATTTTAGGAAGATCACACAGCTGTTGCTATGCTCTTCCCGGTTGCTTGCATAAATGGTGGTTGTAGTGTACACTTGTGCACTCGACCTACAGCAGAAGGATTTCTATATGAGTTATTGGACTTGAGACAGAAAACTTCCACAAAAGAGCCGACCAAACTCCCTTCAGCAGCAATTTACTTAATCTGAGCAGAATATCTGTTTCGTAGGTGATGAGCTCATGTTAGGCGTTTGTTAACACTATATAGTTAATAAAGCAAAAAGATTACTGTAAGTGTGGGGAGAATACTTTGGTGAACTCTCTGAACAAAGGGTATTTCTTGCTCCCCTTTCTAATAAAAAATGTATGAGATATATCGGCTTATATAGCAGAATATAGTGGGCTTATCTGATGGTTACTATTGTCTGCTGTGATTTGATGGTTTGAATCCCAGAAAGGATAACTCGCCATCCCATCTTTGTAAGGTGGAAAATTGAGCACCATTAATTTATTTTAGACAATAGTATCACCTGTTACTTAAATCAATTAGAAACGATGGAGGTGTGGTATATAGAAAACAAGTGACTATTACCAAAAACAGCCACCATACCACTGCTGCTACTAAGATTAATAACAACATTAGTAACATTGATACTTAATAATTCTAATTTTGCACTACATATGCTTATTGATGTGCAGATGTCGCATTCGTACTGCATTTCACGTTATTTGTCCCAGACGTAATAAGCACTGTAGCTGTGAGTCATGACCCATCTTGGGTGTGTGTGGTCGAGTGCCCTGCAGGTGGTGCACTGAGGACTTCTATTCAAATTGTGATTTGAGATTAAATTAAGCAGCTGTGCATTTACAGCAAAGTGGAGTTTCTGGCCTAAAGCATATTTATTCTCTCAGACGGAGAAAGTTAAGTGCATGAAAAGAGTGGGGCGCAGTCATTCTGCATTTGCTGGTCTGACCCTAGAGTGATGCAAGTTTTCTGCGTCGTCCTTGCTTAGTATTTCTATAGATGTATTTTGCGAGCCTCTCGCAGGGATGCTGTGGAAAGGTTGTATCAAGTGGCTGGCGACACCTGAAGAGTAGTGTGTGGCAGGCCCAGTAGAAAGTCTGCCTTTAGCTCTCTTGCATCCAGCCTTGAACTTATCATCCAGTTAGTACCTGTGATACTGTCTGTAAGAGGCGCTGGTCAAGTTCATCATGGGGCTTCAAGGATTTAAGGTTTTTGGTTAAAAAGTCTAAAATTAAACATTTGAAAACCTATGAATTTGAAAGCTAATTTCAATAGTAAAAAAGCAACAAGACACGTTATTTACATTTATTCTAAATGTACCACAAACACTAAGTTTAACCCTATCTCTCAATCAATCAATTAAGTTTCTTGTAAATCACAACTACTCACCTGTTAGGGTCTCAAAGCGGTGGTGGAGGTGTGGATCTGTGGTAAAGTTGAAAAACCAGGTCTTGAGGTCCTTCCTGAATTGCAGCAGCAATGGTGATTGCCTGAGGTGCAGAGGCAAGGAGTTAGGAGAAGGATCTTCCTCCAGCCGTGGCATTGCGTATCTGTGGGATGGTGGGCGGAGAGGAGAGGTTTAGTGGGAGTATAGAAGGAGAGGCAATGGTTAAAGTATGCAGGTCTGGCGTTGTGGAGTGCTTTGAAGGCATGACTAAGGAGTTTGAAGGTAATTCTTTAGTTGTTAGGTGGCCAATGAAGGTCTTGCAGGTAGTCTGTGATGTGGCTGTGGCGTCGGATGTTCAGGATGAGTCTGACAGAGGCGTTTTGCAGTTTCCTTAGGAGTTTCTGAGTGGTGCCAGCGAAGAGTGCATTACTGTAGTCATGTCTTCTGCTGGCGAGCGCATATGTGACCATTTTCCTGGACTCGATGGGGATCCACTTGAAGATGTTGTAAAGCAGTTGGAGCGCGTGGAAGCTGGAGGGCAAGACCGCGTTAAATTTGCAGTTCATTAAGAGCGATGAGTCCAAGATGATGCAGAGGTTTTCGTACGTGGGTGTGTGTGGGGGGTTGTGTGCATTGTGGGCCACCAGGAGTCGTCCCAGGTGGAGGGGGTGAGCCCAACATGAGAACTTCGGTATTGTCTGAGTTGAGCTGGAGGCAGCTGTCCGTCCAGGTGGCGACTGCCTTCATCCCATCGCGGAAGTTCCTCTTGGCGGCTGTGGATTCGTCTGTGAGGGAGAGATTCAGCTGGGTGTCGTCGGCATAGGAGGTAATGTTGAGTTTGTGTCTTCTGACAATGGCTGTAAGTGGGCCATGTAGATGTTGAAGAGGGTGGGGCTCAGGAAGGAACCCTGAGTCACTACGCAGCTGATCTTCGTGGATTCTGAGTTGAACGGTGGAAGTCTGACTCTGTTCGGCTGGGAGGAAGGAGTGAATCCATTCTAGAGCTTTGTCACGGATGCCAGCGTTGTGTAGTCTTCCACAGAGGGTGTGATGGGAGATGGTGTCGAAGGCAGCTGAGAGGTCCAGGAGGATGAGCGTAGCCTTCTCGCCTCGGTTGAGGAGGGTGCGGATGTCATTGATAGGGTTGAGTAGAGCGGCGTTGGTGCTGTGGTTGCATATGAAGCCCGATTGGCAGAGGTACTGGATGTGGTTAATTTCAGTGAACTCTGAGAGTTGGGTGTTGATGGCTTTCTCAATGACTTTGGCTGAGAAGGGGAGCAGAGGGAAGGGTCTGTAGTTCTTGAGGTCCGTCATGGCGGCAGAGGGTTTCTTAAGTAGTTGGTTGATCTGTGTGTGCTTCCAGTCTGGATGGTAGGTTGCGGACACGATGGAGCAGTTGATGGTGCGGCAGACTTCATAGGAGGCGATGCCTCTGTTGAAGATGTGGTGAGGTAAGGATGGTCCAGTTGGGTCTAGAACCATCGGGTGAAGTGGTTGCGGGTGGGCTGGGTGTTTCTTGGCTTGTGAAGCTGTTGTAGATCTTCTTGATCTTGCGGTAGAAGAAGGTGAAGAGGTTGACACAGAAGTCTTGAGAAGGGGGAATGTCTGCTGTCTTTGTGCTGAGTTTGGCGAATTCTTTGACTATGGCGAAGAGTTTTTTGCTGTTGTGTGCATTGGCATTGATGCGTTCCTGTATGGCTGCTTTCTTTGTTGTTCTGATGAGGTTGTGGTGTTCGGTGACAGCGGTTTTGAAGGCTGCTGGTCTGCCACTGTTTAGCTGTTCCTCCATCTTTTCGTGAGCTGTCTGCAGGACTCTTGGAGTGTGGGAGAGAATCAGTTGGCATTCTTGGAGGGCTGCTTGCCTGAGGGTTTCCTGAGGGGAGCCAGTGTGTTAGCGCAGTCGGAGATCCAGCGGTGGAGGTTTTGCATGGAGGTGTTGGCCTTCGTGGAGGTCGGTGGTGGAGTTTTGCTGGGGGTGGTGAGCTGGTTTTTGGTGACCTTGTTACAGCTTCTGCGAGTATAACAGTGGGCATGATAGTGTAAAGTGGGTTTGGTGAAGAAGTGGGCGCAGTGGTGGTCGGTTCAATGTGGCTGGCAGCAATGTTTTTGCTTACAGAGAAGATGGGGTTGAGCCTGTGTCCCTCTGAGTGGGTTGGGGATGTGACTGGTTGTTTAAGGCTGAAGGTGGAAATTGAGGTCGCCGAGGAGGATGTAGTCCGTTTAGGCGGAAGGGTGTTGAGTGACGAAGTTGGCTATTACTTTGCTGAAGGAGGGGCGGGGTCTAGGAGGTCTATAGACGAGGATGCCACGGATGGTGGTGTTCGCGTTGGTCTGTATCTGGAAGTGGAGATGTTCTATGTCTGGTGAGTGGTCATAAAAGCGGGTTGTGAGGCGGAGGATGTTTTTTGTGTACGATGCTTCCTCCTGGTCGGTTGACGCAGTCTTTGTGGATAATAGTGAACAAACCCTACACCTTCCCTGACTTTAATACAACCTTAAACTTTAACTCCTGAAACTAACCTCTGACTGACCCGTAATCTTACCCTAACCACGCCAAATAATTCTTACCTTCAAATTCAGAGTTTTTCTTTTTTCTTTGAAGTTTTTGTCTTTCAACATGTCTTCTCAAACTGTTATTTTTCAACTTTCACCAAATATCTCTGTGAACTGAGAACATGGCAGGTTCAAGAATTTGCTGTTTGGTGGCTGTTTTGAAAGTCCTTCGGACAGACATATCTTTTATGCCAGGGGGCCTGGGTGTCTCAGCACGAGAAAACGTGAATCTGTGGGTTGGGAATGGTGATCCTGTATGAGGGTTTGGAGTAAAGGAGATGACCTAGAGTTTGGAGGGAGATTTTAAGTGTAAGGTATGCCATTGGTAGATACAATGTGAGGCAGCCTACTTTGTCTGCAGGTAGCAGGATGGTAAGTTTGGTGAGACCGCAGTTGGCAACTCACCACTTTTCAGAGATTGCAAAGATTAGTGGAAGAGAGGAAACTGGAGTGATTCCAACGTTTTGAAGGCTATCAAGTGAACCAAGATATTGGCAGTCGTGGTAGAACAACATTTGCGGAAAATCAGCAACAAATAATGGCATATGCAATAGTCTGGGTGATATTGATGAAGAACCTTGTTTCATTGTATGAACCTGAATGCGGGAGAGAATTGATTCAAATGGACCGTATTCAAGTAAGGGAGGTGCTAATTTCTTCTTAGCCAGTGTACCACTTCAAATATTATGCATCAATGAAGAGGTCACCTGCTGTGATGGTAAAAGAAATTACTTCAGGTTCTAACAAATCACTGTCTACTACCGAATAATCACTGATGAGCAAATATTGGGGCATTGTGCAGGGAATGGTTGCAATAAAATGGAATGGATGTGCCCAGGCACCACAGACAGTGACGCTGAGAGCAGATATTCTCCACGGACATCTGTACGAGAACCTTGAGCAGAAAATGAATAGACATAGTTTAAAGAAATCATTTTTGATGTACAAAGATCCGATATTAGATCTGTGTACATCAAAAAATGTACACAAATTACCAGACACTTGTGTCCAGGCAGTTGAAGTAAGGTCCTCTGAGAAGATATCTTTTGATCATCTGTTGCTTATCATTAGCATACACCCCCTATTCCTCTTCCTTTACTTATGGGTGTAGTCAAGGGGCTCAAGTACTTTCCGCACCAATTGGGCATTGCATAGTAAATGAGAGGCTTGCAGAATGATGGTCACTGTGAGTTAGATACTTTACATACTTCACTTCTGTGTTCCATTTGACCTTTTCTGATAGTGACATCTAACTACAAATTATTAACATTTTGAATATTCCCCTGGCATTAGACTGTATTCAAAAACTTTTCAGCAGTACCTCTGTGCCCCGGAAGATGGTGCCTTGGTTAATTTTTATACATCGCATCACAAACATGGAACGGCCTCCCACAACACATTTGAGCCTCCACCTCACTTCTTGAGTTCCGCAAGAAGCCGAGGAACTGGCTCTTTGAATTACTCTGAGGGGATACTCACCTACACATCTGTGCATGCGCCTGGATACCCTCATGGGTGATTAGTACACTATACAAATAGACATAGCACAGGCGCTGTTCCACTCCAGAAAAGATTTGAGGGCCTATATAAGCGCCACTCTCGCACGCTGATGTCAGTTCTTTTCTTTCTGCTCAGGCTGATATGTTTCCGGTGCTTCCCTTCCTTGTCTTTTCGTGTCGTGTATCTCAAACGTTTTCCATTGTGCAATCTCCACAAATCTACAGGCTGCAAGTCCTGTAGGTAATGTCTCAAGCTGATGACTGTGATGGCTCCGTACCAGGTATGCTAGTGGAGCCACGATTCTAAGGCCTCCACCGACTTTGCATCTGTGAATCAGAAGGCCATCAGGGATCGCAAGGCAACACTCTCCATCACAAAGCTTTAGAAGATTCTGGGTTGGAGCCACTCTAAGTACTGGTCAGCGTCCAAGGTTCATTCTGGTCTCGTTTCCAGATTTGTCGGAGGTCTGTCTTTTTCGCGCTCCACGTTTTCAAGTAAATTTAAAAAGAATCACAAGTCGTTGAAGTGGTGAAGTGGGATTCCACTCCCTCGCGCCACTCGCATTCACCTGAGCAGTTGTGGGGTGGGGCCACTGTTCTCGAGCTCCTCCCGAAGTCGGCCGATTTCAGAGCAGATCTCGCAACATGTGCCGGAACAGCCCAATTTTCTGGGGCTAAATGTCTCACTACGTCAGATCACCGCCGTCTCGTCGTCCTGTTGCCACACGCTCCGCCTGCTTCATAAGATCTTCAAGTGGTTCACCACTGAGTCCAGGAAAATGCTCACCCATGCGCTAGTTAAGCAGCAGACTCTGCTACGGCAACACACTCTATGCCGGCACCACCCAAACTCCTAAAAAAAACTGCAGAACATCCAAAACGCCAGACTCATCCTGAACATCTTACATCATAGCCACATCATCAGCCACCTGAGAGACCTTCACTAGCTTCCTATCAGCAAAGGAATTAACTTTAAGCTCCTCATGCACGCCTACAAAGCTCTCCACAAAGGCGGGCCTGCATGCCTCAACCACTGCCTCTCCGTCTACACTCCCACTAGACGTCTCAGCTCTGCCCAACTGGCCCTGGCCACATCCTACGAATCCGCAAGTCCATGGCTGGAGGAAGATCCTTTTCCTACCACACTGCAAAGACCCGGAACTCATTGGCTCTGCACCTCAGGCAATCACCATTGCTGCCACAATTCAGGAAGGACCTCACGACCTGGCTCTTCAACTGAAACGCAGACCCTTCCCCACCGGCAGCGCCTTGAGACCCTAACGGGGGAATAGCTGCACTTTACAAGAAACTTGACTGATTGATCAAAGAATCCCTCACTGCCATGTTCTAACTCTTCAGATTTCTTCTGACTTCCTCTGGTGCACCTTAGAGCCTGTAGGAAGCAGGCTCTGTATGTGATATTATCACTAGGTGGTAATACCATGCACAACGTCCGAGGGTTCCCCAAAAGTGTACAGGGCATGATGTAAAACCCAAACTGCTCTATTACTGGTAGTGTTGGCGAGCAGCATTAGGCCTAACACAGAGGAGTGTAATATATTTCATATAGATGATCAATGATGAATGCACAACTCAAGAAGGAAATCCAGACCAATTTTTTTAAATTATACTTTGTGTGTACTTTAAGACCCTGGTCTTTGTAATAAGGTAAGTAAATTTTTAATAAAAAATACTTTTCAGGTTTTAGAAGTTTGACAGTGCAAATTTCAGAGGAGTTCAATATTATCCGGTGGAGGAAATCAATTGTGCGGTGTAATAGGTACATATACCACTTACAATTCCAGTCCAGTCTTCGGGGTCTCAGGCTAACTCTGTGGGCAAAGTCAGTCGAGGGGGCCTGTAGGCATCCAAGAGGTGCAGGATTCAGTATTTGCCCTGAGGCGTTCGATACCAGCAATGAGGTGTACTCTTGTGGTACGTGGAGATCAATGAAGCGGGTCGATTTTCAGCAGACTGCCAATACGCAGGTGGCTGGCTGCTGTCGATCAGATGGAGAGGTTCCGCTGTCCTCGGACCGTTGCAGTTGGGCAGGCAGGGCAAGAGGGGCAGAAGGAGGCTGATAGGGCCCCTTGCAGGAAGGTACGGGCTCTCGGGCACAGGACTGGACTCAGCTCAGGTTGTGGGGCCGAGAGGATCCCTCTTGGTCGTGGAGGCCGTCCTGCTGCTAGGTGTTCTTCTGACCGGGTAGAGTCACGTTGGCACATGTGCTGGTCCTCTACCACTGCAGTCGTGTGGTTCTTATGTAGCAGTGAGTCGCGTTGACACAAAGGTCGGTCCTCACCACTTTGGATCTGATACCAGCATGTGTCTGGGAGTAGGGCCTCTAGTCCGAAGGGAGGTTCTTGGTACTTTGGTGAAGGTTAAAAGTTCTTAGGGGTTTCTTGGAGGCCTTACAGAGTTTCTGGAAGAACAGCATGTCCAGTGGTTGACCCGGTTGCAGGTGGCAGGGTTCTTTCCGGGGTTTGTATTCAGCGATCTAGTTCCTGGTCCGGCAGCAGTAGTCTTATGTCTCCTTCTTTGGTGCGTCGAATCTGAGGGCCAGGTCTGGGGGAATCCACCTAAATACTAAACTCAGGAGGTGTTTTAGGGAAGTAGCAGGTAGGGCCAATGGACACCTCAACTGGGGTGACTACGCTCTCTATTTGGCTACCCTCCTGTGGGAGGAGGCATAGACCTAGCCCTGATTGGAGTAGTACCCTCATCTTCAAGATGGCGGTGACTAATAGTTGTGCTTCTCCTCGCTTCCCCCGCCTTAGGGGTGGGGTGGGCACACCTCCTATCTTTTTTTATTTTCTCGCCAGTTTTCCCACCCAAAGTGGGATGTGTAAACCAGGAGCTGCCATCTGCTGCTTGCAGCAGAGGCTGGGGGTTGCATTACAAAAGCTTTGAAGCTTTCCTATTCGAGCACTGGCCCATCCTGGGGGAGGAGGCATGACACCTCTGCCCAGGATGTGCATTGTTTCTGGTCCCAGAGAGCAGGGGCTCTCTACCCAGGGGTCCAGAAACATGTCTGGCCTACTGCTGGTCAGAGACCACACCAGGGCTGGTAGGGATTCGAGGGGCACCTTTAAGGTGCCCTCTGGGTACACGGTACAACAAATTCCACAGTGGCATCAGATGGATTTATTAAAAGGAGTTGTTTGGTACCAAACACTCCTGTATTCAGTGAAGCCATCATGGTGCTGTGGAACTAGAGTTGTCGAGTTCCCAGCCCATGTGCTGCACTGGCACTTACAATATTAGGAAATGGTGCTCATTATTGTAAGGGCCTATCTGCTCATACAGATATGCCCTCACCTGTGGTATAGTGCCCTCTGCCTTAGGGCTGTGAGGCCTGCTAGAGGGGTGGCTTACCTAATCTGTCAGGTCGTGCTAGCTGGCATGGCACCCTGACAGGGTAACAAATTGACTTTGTCGTTTTCTCCCTCACAGGGGCATGCAGGCTACAAGAGCAGTGGCATTCTCCCAGTGAGGAGGGTCGCAAGGGACCCTTTTAACGCCCTAGGTACCCAGGGTACCGTTTTCTAGGAACTAACAGTGGGCAGATGTACCAATTGAGGTTTGTTTAAGGGAAGGTGCACTGGCCCAGGGGACCTAGTTGGCAGGGACTCTGTGCACTACATTTGAAACCACATCAAAACCAGGCAAAAAGTTGGGCTCTAACCATGCAAAAGAGGCACTTTCACGCAAGGACCCAAGGAGTTGCGGGGCACCTCTGGTTGGGTTACTGCCAGCGGGTTTGCCCTCTGCTCCAGTTGGCGCTTCCTAGCCCGTTTTGCCTGTCTGTCTGAGACCTGTGACCGCACCGGGTTCCTTAATGCCCATGCTGACTCTTTCGACACCGGGGGAGTAACTTGTCGCCAGCTACTTGTTGGGCCATTACTCTAATGCCCTTTGAGATTCGTGGCTCAAGTCCTTCCACGGGTACTGGATACCCTTCGCCCTGTCTTGGCACAGGCAATTCAAGATGGTTGTGATGCGGCTAAGTTCACAATTCATTGTGGCTTGAACATCACTGATTCCATCAGACAAGCTATCAGCATCAGTGTTGTCATTCAGTGCCACGCGTGGCTGCAATTTACTTTGTTCTCTTCAAAAATTGTGGAATGCACCAGTCCCTTTACAAGACTTTTAAACATCAGTATGAGGAGCAGGGTCTTAGTTTATTCCAGAATGTATCTGGATAGTAATACTGTTTTTCTTTTTGTTAGGATTCGTTTATTTGGCATTAACAAGTATGTGGACTATTGAAAATGGCTTTTAAAAAAAACTTTGAAGAGATGGGGTAATCAAATGGCGAGGCTGATTCCAGCCTGGTAGATGAACGAATACTTTGAGAGAAGATGGTCCGATATTTGATCGCAAGAATAGTGTAAAGAATTTTGTATCGAATATTTGCGTTTATCATTGGAATGACTTTTGGTAGAGGGTTCAGTGAGATACAGGGTGTCGGAGGACCAATTCAGAGTGCTCTGAAGGACTAACATGGTGCTGAGCACACCCAAAGTTCATTGGATTTTTCCTCACAGTTGAGAGCGCTGCTCCCATGGTGCTGTTAAGGAAACCTCTGTTGCAAGAAATCAGCGAAGCAACATCTGGAATGTCTGTTAATGTCTTTTGTAAATATTACCCTTTAGGCCCTGATGCTTGAATTGATGTTTCCCTGAGCAAGTTCGGCAAGGCAGAGTCGGTGATTCTCTTCATATAGACAGAAATGGATTTTGATAAGAGGCAGGGCTGTGATCAGTATGGGGCTCCTAACCTTGCTACAAGCAACATCCAGAGTTTAAGATCTGCCCACATGAGTAATACACCCCTTAACAGCACCTTTCAATACGTTTTACAAAAGTAGGTTCATAAGTATGCACACACACTTTTCATTCTGTTTTTACGTACCACGTCTTCCATTTTATTAGCAATGCTAACTTTACCTAGTTATCATCACCCGGATCAATGGTGCTCATTTTATTCATTCAAGAAAAAGGAAAGGTTGAGTCTGCCTGAACAAGGTTCAAACCTTTGACCTTCAAATTGCCATCGGTTAAACACCATAAGTACTTTGACCTTCGAAATGTTTTAACAGCTGTAGTTGCTGGACAAGCTTTTCTACTAGTATGAGAATTTAGTGGATTACGGCTCCTGCTGCACGATATCGACTCTATTCACAAGGTCTCCGAATGAAGAGCTGACATCACACTAACCTATGGGCGAGCTGGTAATCTCTCCGCAGAGAGGGTTTCCAGTTTGCGTTGCTGGTGTCCGTCAGGTGTTGACAATCCCCCATGCTCCCCAGGACATGGGTGGCAGAATTGGAAGCTTTTGTAGTGGTTGACATGGGGTGGTAGAGTGTTTCCTCAGCCATGCTGGGCTCTCAACCCTACCCTCTTCAAGCCACCACCTGGGCTGGGAAGGCAGTGAATGGCGCTTAGCCCTTCCCACTCTCAAGATCTGCCCTCCAAGGCCTTTCAACTTCCCTCTCAGTGTAAACATATTTTCAAGGTTGGCAGATCTGCATAAAATATCTTGGACATATAATGTACCTGCTGCAAAGCAATGCATGTACCCTGTAGATCACAAGTTAAAATCCTAATAATTTAACAGTGGGTATGTGGATTTTGTCCAGGAGTCGAAGTGAGCAGGATCTGAGGGGCACGACGTGCCTATGCTTTTTGTGAAAAGAGGACCGTCAAAGTTCGGTTAATTCTGCCAGCTGAAATGCTTCAGCTGCAGTGTAAGGCAGTGTCTCATTTGCTGTGAAACTGAGGGAGGGTCAGATATCTAAACACACCTTCGTGCTAGGATGCCTGCTTGGCTCCAAAAAATGTGAATACGTGCAGCTAGTAACTCTGCAAATATAAAGGGTGCCTGGAAGCCCTAATTGGCTATAATTGATGGAATCCCTTGAAGCTTGACACAGATTTATTGTTTTCTAGTGGTATTGCAAGGGAGTTGCCAGCTGAGCTGTGATGTGTGTGCTTTTGATGGACTGTTAAAAAAAAAAAGCACTATGTACAGGCTGAGCATTACTAAAATCTATATTTTGAAGTACTTTGTCTTACACTTATTTTACCAGCCTATCTTATCCTGTGTGTAATGCAAATTTAAAATAAAGACATTTATTCACAGTGCTTTCTGTTACAGACTGGGACCTCATAGCATTAAGCATACACAATTCTCCACCGCACAACCAGGTTACACACACTCTTACTTCAGCAGTGCATTAACTAATAGAGGTTTCATAAGGCACGATTGTACATTTCCCACTGATTAACTTATCTTGCAGTTAGTTTTCATTTAAGCTGTGACTTATTTAAAATATAGTTACCTGAAGGTAAAGAGCTGAAAAAAATGCCGGTATACTTTGTGATTTTGGCCCTGCCTTCGAACCCACCCCACGCTCACCGACCCCACACTCACCCCACACTCACTCACCCACCACTCGCTCACCCACCACTCGCTCACTCACCCACCCCACGCCCACCCACCCCACGCCCTTTGTACTCAAAGTTCTCATATGTTTTTTTTTTTCAGGCATTTCGACCACTGACTTTATCCTGCCTTTATTTTGCTGATTGACATTTGCCGCCTGCACTGCAGCGCTGCATTTGGGTGTGGCGAAATGCCACTGGACAGGGTGGAGAGATCCGTGGTGAAGAGGCATCCCCCCCCCCCAAAAAAAAAATCCCTCCTCTCAGCGCGGGGTAAAGTGGGTTTTAGTTTGTTTTAACAATTCTTGTGCATCCTGCTTTTCACAAGTTCCCATCCTAGCTAGTAGTTCTGTGAGTTGAGTTGTGTGCCAGGGCATTTGGCTGAGTAACTTGTAGATAATCCTCATAACGGCGCAATGTGTTTCAGCATTTTGAAGGGGATCCTTCTGCATCTAGATTCTCTGTGAATCCCTGCATAGCTGACTAAAAGACCCACTGTTTGGGCCATAATGAAGTTAGTACCATTTTGTTGCATGTTAATCAACACTGCACTTTTGCCATTTAGAACCCCTGTACATAACTGGGATCACTCTTACTCAATTCACTGGTACTTTGTTTACCGATCTTGAAAGGTTAAGTCCGCCTTGCCAGGAGTCAGATTTATGATCTGCATTTCTGAGAATGTTTACCTGTTTAAGAATGCACATTGAATAGGAATGTTATTTTTTTCCTATGGAAGTAAACTTCATTATACTTTTCAGCAAGCACCCGCTGTGCTCTCCTCTAGTTCTTGTGGTGGCATCACAAATTTCCTTGGAGATCAACTGCATGTGTTTAGCGAATACCTGTAGTTTTTGTCTTTATCTCTTGGTCAGCTTGTTGGCAGACTGCCTTGAAGGCCTGCTGAGCGTGCATGCACACGGTGTAAGCCATGCTGACATCTCTTCTCAAAGGATGATTGGCTGTCTAGTAATGCAATTACGGTGGGTTGTGGGGTGGGAGTACTTTTTTTCATTTTCCTTAATGGATCACTGCTGTTTTGTAGGGAAATACGTGTTTGAAATCCCCTGGGGCAGCCTAAAATCCAGACAAAAGAACTTAAATCCAGGCAATGTGATTTAGCATTGTAAATACAGCTTAAATGTAGAACAGTTGAAGCCCCCTGCCCTTTCACAGTAGTGGGAAACCAGAAAAAGTTGGCTGGACAGGAAAAATATCACGAAAATTCTACAGCCACGCAGTCAAGACGTACCACGTGACCACTGGATTATAATTCCAAATACATTTATTTTATCATTTTTTCAAAGTTTCTCAAAGTTCAAAACAAGCACAAACAAAATGACCATCAGAACAGTGGGTTCATGTACACAGTATCTACAAGTGCAGTTTTTTACATATACAATATTTACATCAATCGAATCACACAAAACAAATAGTGACACACCAAAACACTAAAGCATATACTGATTCAATTGAATTGCAGTTATATACAGTGCAAATAATGCGAGAAACACAAAAGGAAAACCAGTCCTTAGAACATTAAAGCCAAGGGACAGGCGGGATCAAGGTGGAAATGGGTGCCTGCCTGTCTACCAAGACCTGTGGTCAAGTATTTCTTGAGGGTTACACTGCTAGGGTCCAAATTGCTGGAAATAGTTGTATCCTAGCGGCACCCTTTGAGATTACCACAGGGTGGAAGTGTCGACGCGTTTCGAACCTGGATGTTATAGGTTCTCTTCAGGACAGGGACTGGGGACAATGGATCTGTAAAAACATACGGAGTAGGTGTCAATTATATATCTCATAGTCCTGTGACAGTCTACTCTGACTCCAATGAAACACGGGAAATAATTACCTTCACAAGGCCACAAGAGTTGCCGAAGTGTTGGTAGGTCGCAAAAGGCGTTCAAGGCTGAAAGAACATATAAGAAATGCTCAGCAAGATCACTAACCCAGAGGGTATGTGACAGTTAACACACCAATGGATCAACATGGACCCTACATGGAAATGTATCATACCTGTAATTTACACACTGTAGAGCTGAAAACGTGATGCCCGCAACGCGAAGCACACTCAGGGTTGATGGACCAATCTCATTTTGCAGTGCAGATAATGGTAGCTAAAGAAGAGGCCACAAGACAAAGTTCACAGTTAATTAAATAATTAACGGCCCAAAGTCCGTGAGACTACCGGTTATAAAAACCGAATGCTGCCAGGCAGTCACAAACAAGGAGACCATTCCTACCTGAACTCAGAACACGCAGCGAGCAATGCGGGCGCCTGGGCACGAAACCCGGTTCAGGCCAGCAGGCGGTGTCAATGTCACCGAATCTCGCTACAAAAAGAATGACAGTAATTTCGTATTAATCTCACTGTCCAAAGGCCAGAGATACTGTGGCGGGAAGAAGTGCTTTGCGTAGCGCCGACACTTACTTGTTCAAAGGGAATTAATCTGCCAAGTACACACGGAGTTCCAACTATGAGTGGAAGCCGCTTCTTGCAGACGTATTTAAAACTACCAGGTCAGAGGACTGAAGGGAGTGGCCAGTCAGGGCCTCATGGAATGCTGGAAAATGTAGTTTACACGGACCACGCTCGTAGTGAAACCCATGAGTTCTTGTGGCATTTTTCATACCGGGCAGAAAAGACATACCAAGAAGTACCGTCTCATTTTTCAGCAGTTGCACAGTTACGTGTTTAAATGAAAGCGCATCATGATACATATTCACAACCCGAGTTTTAAGCATGAAACAAGGCACAAATTCATCAACAGAGGCATTACAAGAGATACAATATTATTTTTTCTTTTTTCTTTTTTCAGCAATTGCAACATTACGTGTTTAAACGAAAGCGCATCATAATACATATTCACAACCCGAATTTTAAATTGTGAAACAGGGCACAAATTCACAAACAGAGGCATCCCTCTATTCCCATGCCCAGTTATATGATCACCCTGAGCACTCACCAATTAAAGACAGACATGAATATAGACATTAATGAATCGAGATGAAGAAAAAGTAAATGAAAGATAACAGAAAGATGCAGCACAGCCAGCCCCAACTCCATTGGTCAGAAACGGATTCACAAACTGGCAGTCTCAGACATTTCATTCAGGCCGGAGTTGGATGTGTCAAATTTCAGAATGAGATACGCCTCCTTCTGGGAAAGGCGAAGATCAGGATCACCAGTGCCACCCCTGATAACGGCTAAAACAGTCCATCTGATGTCAATACAGGAATGTTTTTGTTGCAGGAAATGAGAGACCAAGGGTGCTGTCATGTTTTTGTTATTGATCCTTGACCGATGTTGGATAATTCTCTGGCGGACCTCCTGCGTGGTTTTACCGATGTACAGCTTCTTGCATGGACATTGTATTGCATACACCGTATACTTGGTCTTACAATTCGTGTGTTTATTGTGGCGCCAAAACTTGTTACCGTCCGTGAACAGCGAGCCTTCTATTGTTAGATCACACACGGAACAAGTGCCGCATTTGCGGTGCCCTTTAACTGGATTAGTCCCAAAAATCGTAGTTTGAGAGTCCCTTTTTGGAGGTGGTCTGGTAGAAGTGATCATTTCACCAATGCTCCTGTTCTTTTTAAGAGCAAAGAGAGGGGCACCTATGTCCGGAAGAATTTCCTGCACCAAATGCCAACTTTTTTTGATGATATTTTGAAGTTGGTTGGTGTGGGGGCCGAATGTGGAAACACATACCATCCTCTCAGTCGCTAGTCTTGGTCTCTTCTCAAGGAGATGTTCCCTGGGTGTCCATCTTGCTCTCTTCATAGAGTGCTTCAAAAGTTTGTGAGGATAGCCTCTTTCTTTCAGCTTCGAGGTCAGGCCTTGTCCATGCAACTCAAACTGCTGGATAGTTGAGCAGTTTCGTCTTACCCGAAGGTACTGTCCATAAGGGAGATTGTCCCGTAAGCTCCGCGGGTGGTAACTCTTATAATGCAATGCATTATTCTTGTCTGTTTTTTTCTGAAACAATGAACACGAAAGCACATTGTCCTTGACTGATATTTCAACATCCAAGAATGGAAGAGATCTTTCATGATAGCTCAAGCTGAATTTTATGTCTGGGCTTCTATCATTCAACCATACATGGAATTCTTCCAGTTGTGTCGACGTTCCATTCCACACGCACCACACGTCATCAATATAACGTAGCCAGGAATGGAACGTCGACACTTGAGCTATCATGAAAGATCTCTTCCATTCTTGGATGTTGAAATATCAGTCAAGGACAATGTGCTTTCGTGTTCATTGTTTCAGAAAAAAACAGACAAGAATAATGCATTGCATTATAAGAGTTACCACCCGCGGAGCTTACGGGACAATCTCCCTTATGGACAGTACCTTCGGGTAAGACGAAACTGCTCAACTATCCAGCAGTTTGAGTTGCATGGACAAGGCCTGACCTCGAAGCTGAAAGAAAGAGGCTATCCTCACAAACTTTTGAAGCACTCTATGAAGAGAGCAAGATGGACACCCAGGGAACATCTCCTTGAGAAGAGACCAAGACTAGCGACTGAGAGGATGGTATGCGTTTCCACATTCGGCCCCCACACCAACCAACTTCAAAATATCATCAAAAAAAGTTGGCATTTGGTGCAGGAAATTCTTCCGGACATAGGTGCCCCTCTCTTTGCTCTTAAAAAGAACAGGAGCATTGGTGAAATGATCACTTCTACCAGACCACCTCCAAAAAGGGACTCTCAAACTACGATTTTTGGGACTAATCCAGTTAAAGGGCACCGCAAATGCGGCACTTGTTCCGTGTGTGATCTAACAATAGAAGGCTCGCTGTTCACGGACGGTAACAAGTTTTGGCGCCACAATGAACACACGAATTGTAAGACCAAGTATACGGTGTATGCAATACAATGTCCATGCAAGAAGCTGTACATCGGTAAAACCACGCAGGAGGTCCGCCAGAGAATTATCCAACATCGGTCAAGGATCAATAACAAAAACATGACAGCACCCTTGGTCTCTCATTTCCTGCAACAAAAACATTCCTGTATTGACATCAGATGGACTGTTTTAGCCGTTATCAGGGGTGGCACTGGTGATCCTGATCTTCGCCTTTCCCAGAAGGAGGCGTATCTCATTCTGAAATTTGACACATCCAACTCCGGCCTGAATGAAATGTCTGAGACTGCCAGTTTGTGAATCCGTTTCTGACCAATGGAGTTGGGGCTGGCTGTGCTGCATCTTTCTGTTATCTTTCATTTACTTTTTCTTCATCTCGATTCATTAATGTCTATATTCATGTCTGTCTTTAATTGGTGAGTGCTCAGGGTGATCATATAACTGGGCATGGGAATAGAGGGATGCCTCTGTTTGTGAATTTGTGCCCTGTTTCACAATTTAAAATTCGGGTTGTGAATATGTATTATGATGCGCTTTCGTTTAAACACGTAATGTTGCAATTGCTGAAAAAAGAAAAAAGAAAAAAGAAAAAATAATATTGTATCTCTTGTAATGCCTCTGTTGATGAATTTGTGCCTTGTTTCATGCTTAAAACTCGGGTTGTGAATATGTATCATGATGCGCTTTCATTTAAACACGTAACTGTGCAACTGCTGAAAAATGAGACGGTACTTCTTGGTATGTCTTTTCTGCCCGGTATGAAAAATGCCACAAGAACTCATGGGTTTCACTACGAGCGTGGTCCGTGTAAACTACATTTTCCAGCATTCCATGAGGCCCTGACTGGCCACTCCCTTCAGTCCTCTGACCTGGTAGTTTTAAATACGTCTGCAAGAAGCGGCTTCCACTCATAGTTGGAACTCCGTGTGTACTTGGCAGATTAATTCCCTTTGAACAAGTAAGTGTCGGCGCTACGCAAAGCACTTCTTCCCGCCACAGTATCTCTGGCCTTTGGACAGTGAGATTAATACGAAATTACTGTCATTCTTTTTGTAGCGAGATTCGGTGACATTGACACCGCCTGCTGGCCTGAACCGGGTTTCGTGCCCAGGCGCCCGCATTGCTCGCTGCGTGTTCTGAGTTCAGGTAGGAATGGTCTCCTTGTTTGTGACTGCCTGGCAGCATTCGGTTTTTATAACCGGTAGTCTCACGGACTTTGGGCCGTTAATTATTTAATTAACTGTGAACTTTGTCTTGTGGCCTCTTCTTTAGCTACCATTATCTGCACTGCAAAATGAGATTGGTCCATCAACCCTGAGTGTGCTTCGCGTTGCGGGCATCACGTTTTCAGCTCTACAGTGTGTAAATTACAGGTATGATACATTTCCATGTAGGGTCCATGTTGATCCATTGGTGTGTTAACTGTCACATACCCTCTGGGTTAGTGATCTTGCTGAGCATTTCTTATATGTTCTTTCAGCCTTGAACGCCTTTTGCGACCTACCAACACTTCGGCAACTCTTGTGGCCTTGTGAAGGTAATTATTTCCCGTGTTTCATTGGAGTCAGAGTAGACTGTCACAGGACTATGAGATATATAATTGACACCTACTCCGTATGTTTTTACAGATCCATTGTCCCCAGTCCCTGTCCTGAAGAGAACCTATAACATCCAGGTTCGAAACGCGTCGACACTTCCACCCTGTGGTAATCTCAAAGGGTGCCGCTAGGATACAACTATTTCCAGCAATTTGGACCCTAGCAGTGTAACCCTCAAGAAATACTTGACCACAGGTCTTGGTAGACAGGCAGGCACCCATTTCCACCTTGATCCCGCCTGTCCCTTGGCTTTAATGTTCTAAGGACTGGTTTTCCTTTTGTGTTTCTCGCATTATTTGCACTGTATATAACTGCAATTCAATTGAATCAGTATATGCTTTAGTGTTTTGGTGTGTCACTATTTGTTTTGTGTGATTCGATTGATGTAAATATTGTATATGTAAAAAACTGCACTTGTAGATACTGTGTACATGAACCCACTGTTCTGATGGTCATTTTGTTTGTGCTTGTTTTGAACTTTGAGAAACTTTGAAAAAATGATAAAATAAATGTATTTGGAATTATAATCCAGTGGTCACGTGGTACGTCTTGACTGCGTGGCTGTAGAATTTTCGTGATATTTTTCCTGTCCAGCCAACTTTTTCTGTTTTCCCTGTTGTTGAGATCCGGGCTGGGTAGAGGTAGGATCCAAAACCTTCATTGTTTCCCTGCTTTCACAGTAGTGGGCACTGCGTTTCAACTTCTGCAGAAAATATTGAAACCACAAAACTTCCACTGCTGAAGAACAACAAATTAAACAACACATAAAAGCTTCTCAGAGCTCCGCTGCATTTAGAGCAGGTTGCCACTGTTGGAACCTTTTTCTGTTTCTCCCATTCTCTCCTGGAATAGCTTTTTTTTTATCTTGCCTAGGACGGTGCACATGCTTTATCACTTGCAAGAGATATTGTTTACCAGAAGGGGCTTGGAGGCCACCCACTGCTTACTATTCGTTGTCTTTGCTACTTTTATTGCTGCTTCCTAACTGGCCAGCGCATGCCAATTTTACTTCCACTTCTTTTGTGTGGAGCATGGACCAAATGCTGATTGTTTCATTATGAATAGTGTCCTTCCGTTGCTCATGCTGCGATTGACGTTCTATTTTATATATTTTTTCTTGCTTCCCAGGTGCTGCTTCTTCCACCCTCCTCATCAGTGTTGCTTTACCCCCACCCACCCGCTTTTTGTCCCTGTTGTTGTACAACACCGCTAAATGTCATTAGAAAGTCAGTTGCCCTTTCATAAGCGAGACCTATTGGTTTTGCCAATGCTTGTTGTGTCTTTGAGGTGTTGAAATAGGCATCCGAAAAGAAAGCTGAGTTGAATATGGTTCTTCCTCAGTGATACCATTAGGCTAATGTGTAGGCGCCAACTTGGCTTTAAAAGGCTCCAAATTACTGTTATTAGAATTTTTCCTGTGCTGAGAAACATATTGAAATAGCATTGGATCTGTGGGAAAACAGCAATGGGGAATCTTCCTTAAGATAAGTACCTTTTTCTTTCTTTTCCAAAACACAGAGCAACTTCTCTTCCTGGAGGAAGATGGAAGCCAACGAAAAAATGTTTTGCCGGTTTAGGAGCAGCACACAAGCTCTCCTTTCTCTGGTCATCTCCATCTGGAACAAATTACAAACAAGGCAGCCTTACTTTCAAATGACACTGTGTCCAAAACTACTCACCTGTCCAGATAATGGACTACATATTGGACAATTAATTTAGTTGGCACTGCTGATGATTTAGCAGCACCCTCAGTTTTGCACAAGAGTATACGTCCCTCTCCAGAAATAATTGAGCCCACAACCAATATAATTTGGTCTTTAGAAGATAAAGATAGGAAAAAAGAGATGTTTCACCCAAAAGTTCCTTTGAGCCCAGTTGGTGGTCCCAAAGAATAGAATTCTGCAAAATCCTCCTCCAAAGGCTAGCATTCTTAATTTTGTTTAACTCACGGCATGAGAAATGAACGACCACATATAGAGTCCAGATTTGGTCTCCTTCCTGGCGTACATATATGTTTTATTAAACTGTTAGCATCCTAATTCTTTCTTAGGTCACCACACATGGCAAATTCATTTCACATCAATATTTAGAATTCTGCTACCAGTCCGCACTGTATCTGCTGTAATGCACATTTATCATCTTTTAAACTATTTAGGCATCCTTACATGCATGTGTGGCCACACATCTGCTGGTATTCTGTGATTTGCAGTTGGATTTCACTGGAATCTAGAAAAAAAGACAGGGTATTCTGCAGACTTAATTTCAAAGAAGATGGTAATTGAAACCAATTCAGTAGTGTATATTCCCTCAATCAATGGCTAATGTTCTCCGTATCTATGAGATGTACGGATGCTCTACCTCCTTGAGAAGATCTTCTTGTCTCATGGGGGGAGATTATCCGAATCTGTGATATATTATTCTTTTTGGATGATCCATCTGTATTTCCCTGTTTATGGCTTGTGTCCCCTGGTGCAGCCTTTAAAAGTACCATTGAGTTGTTTCCCTGTAATGTTTGGCCTCATGTGGACAATGGATGTAGTACTGCTTGTGGCAGAAAGCAAGTATGTAGCATGTTTTACTGATATTTAACCTGTTCTTAAATACTTCCAC
This sequence comes from Lissotriton helveticus, assembly GCF_964261635.1. Lineage (NCBI taxonomy): Eukaryota > Metazoa > Chordata > Amphibia > Caudata > Salamandridae > Lissotriton > Lissotriton helveticus. The sequence continues at coordinate 1,739,198,171 of NC_136068.1, forward strand.
TTTGGCAAGAGGAAGCAGGGCCATCAGCGATGCCTCAACAACTGCAAACGTTTCTGTAATCTACCGGATCCTTCGGGAGTGCCGTAGGACCGCTTTACTTTTCCTTTGGCAGCACACTATCACCTGTAAGAGGCCACATCACGCTTTACCACTGCTGATGGAGGAGCAGCTGTCCAGATTGTGGAGTACGGTTATTTCTAACCTTTCCTGTTGCATCCTCCAATATGCTACCCATATCATAAAATCTCAGGGAGAACCACTTTTCCATGCTCCTAGGAGAAGCTCTAGCTCTCTTAGCCAAAGGAGCCACAGAAAGTGTGCCGGTGTCCGATATCAGACTGGCTATTACTCCTGTTACTTTCTGATGCAGAAAAAGGGTGGATGCCTTGGTGAGATCTTTGATCCACACCCTTTCAACCTTTTCTTCTGGAATGAAAAGTTTAAATTGCTTATTTTGGGTTAAGTTCTTTCTTCCCTTGACCCAAGAGACTTGATGAACGATTCCCACATCCCTATCGTGCAGTTCCACAAACGCTACCTGCAGTTTCAGGTAGTTCCAGGGCATTTTCCGTTGCCCCAGTATTTGAACTTTAATGGATTCCCATGGCTTGTATCATTCCCCGTCGTCGGAATGGGAGTCTCAGTAAAAAAAATAACATAGCAGTAGGTACAAAAGAGAAAGAAAAAAGGCCTAGACCTCATTCCCTTTTGTAGCATATCCGCCTCTTTTTGTAAAAGAGACCAAACTAAGCATCAGCCAATCAGAAGAGCCTCACACCGTAGAACCCCAAAAAAGGAACCTCAGAGCCTCAGATTTTCTACTGCACGTTGTGCTTAGGGAGTCTCCTTAGAGCTCTGCTCATATTCTACTCTATTTGAGGATTTCTTTAACTTTTTTCTTCAGGATTGTTAGGTATTTCTTCTGAAATGTCTGACAAGGAGAGGAAATCCCTTTTCAAGTCATGTTCCACCTGTGGCAAGAAGAGGCTGTATGTGGAGGACAGGCATAAGGACTGTATATATTGCCTGTATCCAGATCATAAGGCTGCGGACTGCAAGATCTGCCGCACCTTCTCTTCAAAGACCCTCCGGGACCTCGAGGGTTGCCTCCTCACTTGGGTCCAGAAATTGAAGTCCAGAAAAGGCACGGTGTCAAGAGACAGGGAGGACTCTTCTTCTGCAACATCATCCAGAAGGTCAGTCAAAAGGTGTAGGGCTTCCCCTTCACCTTCTGTGAGCATCCAGTTAAGGCCTCAAAAAAGACCCGTGTGAGTCTGAGGGCCAAAGTCCTGTTAAATCTCCTCACCACGATGTAAAGGAGAGGGAAGGACCATCTACGCCTTCAGCAGTAGTGGAGACTGCTACAACTTTTAAGAAACCATCTTCTCTGTCATCTGAGAAGTCAGAGAAAAGCTCCAAGTCGTCGTCGACGCAGCAGAAGGCTCCGTCGACGAAGGCGTCTAAATCTAAGGTGACGAAAGTTATATCGTCGACGGGCTCGTCGATGGTACAGTCGGCGTCTACAGGATCATCATCGACGACGGTGACAGTGACGTCGACGAGGATGTTGACGGGGATATCAACGACGGCAGCGATGAACGAGGATTTCGTCGACGACACCGTCGTGCTTTGATGACGACAACCATGACGACGACGGCGGCGGGATTGTCGACTGTCTCGTCGACGGCAGTGTCGAGGACGCCCATCTCGTCATCGACAGTCCACTCGTCGACAGTGACTCTTCCATTGATGACATCGACGACGAGTTTATCTACTCCATCGACCACGGTACCGTTGACGATGCAGTCGTCGACGGAGAAAATTACTGTTTCCTTGAAAAGGATAACTCCGGACATGACGTCTCCAAGGAGGGTTACCCCCTTGCCTCTCGCTTTGTTACTGGAAGAGGATTCTGATGAGGATGATCACGACTCTTTTGGGTATGCTCACAGTACCTCTCAACTGCTGGTAAAATGTCAGGAAACGGATTCTGAAGGCGAGTTTCTTCATGAATGTTCTTACTAACACTCTTCTCAACATCAGGAGACCGCAGGACAGGAGATGGTGGCTGTTCCTTCCTCACTCTTGGCGGATCTCCATAGCATGCTGCAGGACTATAGGACCAGGTTCTCTCAGGTTAGAACTCAGGCTGCCTCTGTCTCGGCAGTTCAATCCATACCTGTCCCCACGACTCCAATGATGGTTTCTCCAGAGTTACCAATCCAGGTGTTCTCTCAGCCACAAACCCCTGCTTCAAATATACCTCCAGCACTACCGGACGTTCAGGATGATTCCTCGGATGAGGATCAGAATATTGATAACAGGCCTAATCAAGGCTAAGAGTGGGATGAGTATATGATCCCGGATCCAGCGTCGCCTAGTCCAGACCTAGTGGATTCTCTCCCAGCGCATGTCGGGTTTTCCATAAGCTGATGGAGAGAGCATCTAGTAGGTTCAAGCTACCTATGCCTTCCGTACAGACGAAGTGTTTCCTCTATGACTTTAAAGAGCCCTATAGGAAGTTGACCCAATCTATACCCATTGTGGAGCATGTGTGAGATGAGGGTCTAAAGGCGATGTAAAACCCGACTGCGGTTATTCCGGTCCTACCACGCCTGGAAAAGAAATATAAAGCCCCTGAAGATGGTCCGGCGTCCTTGACTGGGCAACCAAAACCAGACTCTGTGATATCGCAGGCGGCACAGAGGAAGTCCCGCAACCCTTCGGCACCCCTTACTACAACTCCTGATAAGGAGGGCAGGCGACTTGATAATACAGGAAAAAGGTTCTCTTCAATGGCTAGTCTCCTGGTGCGAGCGGCAAATGCTTTGGTGATACTGGGCAGGTATGATCGCCAATTATGGTGTGACCTATCACCTTATTTGGAACAACTTCCCCAGGAGGCCAGAGGTGAAGCCAAAAAGATACTACAAGAAGGGGAAGCAACATCGACTGAGGTGATAGATTGTACCATGAAAACATTGCCACTGCGGCTTTTCGTTCATTGGCTGGGGCAGCAGTTCTTCGTCGCCAAGGATGGCTCAGAGCGACGTGGTTCAGGCCGGAGGTCCAGAATAAGATCTTGGACCTCCCTTTTGATGGAGAGGCATTATTCGGAAAACACATTGATGATGCCCTCCAAGAAATAAAGAAGGATACAGAGACGGCTAGATCTCTTGGCACACTTCAATACCGGAAAGCTCCTTTCAGGGGTGCCAGAGGAAGGAGTACCACATCATACAGAGGCTCATACCAGCAGCAAAGATACTCTTCATACAGGTCAACGTCGCAATCATACCGTCAGCCCTATCTCCAAAAGCAAGATCAAGCCTAGTCTTTCTCGAGATCGAATGCGAGAGGGAAGCAGAAACATCAGGGACGTGATACGTCCAAGAGGCAATAGCGGCGTTCTGGCTCTGCCTGCTGTACCCACCTCCACGACAACATCTGTAGGAGGCAGGGTATCTCAATACCTCCACAACTGGACACTGATAACATCAGACTGTTGGGTGCTCAACATCCTTCGAAAGGGCCATACTTTGGAGTTTACACAAATTTCACCTTCCAAGCCCTCTGCTGCCATTCCTTCAAAACCTCTGCGTCTCTTGTAGCTCGAAGTTCATCATCAAAGGAGCTGTGGAGCTAGTCCCCTTATCTCAAAGAGGGGAAGGATTCTATTCCAGGTTCTTCCTGGTAAAAAAGACGCTGGAGAAATGGCGCCCTATTTTAGATCTCAGGGAGCTAAACACCTATCTCATTTCCCAATCCTTTCGGATGGTTTCACTTCAGGATATCTTACGTCTCATCAATCCAGGGGATTTCATGGCCACTCTCGATCTCGAAGATGCGCATTTTCACATACCCATTCACCCAGCGCACAGGAGGTTTCTTCGGTTTACAGTAGCCAAGAGCCACTTTCAATTCAGGGTTTTGCCCTTCGGACTTCGCTCTGCCCCAAGGATCTTTACCAAGGTGCTGGCACCAGTGGCAGATTTCCTACGGAAACATAATTTTCAGGTCTTCCGATACCTGGACTACTGGTTGCTGAAGACCCCGTCCAGGGAGGCTGCGAGGGAAGCTGTCAACGCATGTATGAACCTATTCCAGAATGTGGGTCTTACTCTCAACAAAGAGAAATCATCTCTGATTCCGTCCAGGACGGCGCGTTTCCTGGGGGTCGTCTTGGACACAACTCCCAACAAGGCCTTTCCATCCCTAGAAAGGCAGGAAAAACTGCAATCCATGGCGCTGTTATTGAGGAAAAGAAAGTGTCTTTCAGTACGCCGTTACAAATCCCTTCTGGCAGTGATCTCTTCATGCATTCCTTTAATACCTCATTACAGATTACGAATGCGATCTCTTCAGGAACAGCTAGACAAACAATGGAGGCAAGTTCACGGCTCATTCGACAACAAGGTGATGATTACTGTGGCAATGAAAAGAGCAGCTTTGTGGTGGACGAAGCAAGAAAACCTTTCCCAAGGTCTATCCTTCGTAAGCAATCCAGTTCCTCAAGTGGTGACGACGGATGCTTCACTGGACGGCTGGGGTGCGGTGCTACAGGATCTTTGTCAGCGGGCATTGGTTGCCCCAGCACCTTCTTTTTCACATCAACCTCCTAGAACTCAGGGCTATCAGACTGACACTACAGGCGTTTCTCCTGCGACTGCAGGGATCGGCGGTTCTCGCTCACACGGACAACACCACGGACATGCACTACATAAACAAGGAAGGGGGTACCAGATCTCTTCCGTTATCTCAAGAGGCCCAGAAGATTTGGGAATGGGCTATTCTTCACAGAATATCGCTGCAGGCAGAACATCTCCGAGGAGTCCTAAAGGAAAAGGTGGACAGACTCAGCAGGCTGTCGTCAGTCAGCCACGAATGGAAACTGAACCAGACGGTCTTAGAGGAGATTTTTCAACGGTGGGGCAAACCCTCAATAGTTCAATTTGCTACCCGATCAACAAGAAATGCCGGTTTTACGCAAGCAGGTTTCACCATTGTGGATCATTAGGGAATGCGCTTTCGATAGCTTGGTCAAGAGCATTTGTGTACGCCTTTCACCCCATTCCGGTGATCCCGAGGCTTCTCAGGAAGATCAAAGCGGAACCGTGCAAGATGATCTTAATTGCTCCTGCTAGGCCGAGACAGTTCTGGTTCACGGAGCTTCACCTTCTGTCTCTGGTTCCTCCACTTCCTTTACGGGCGATTCCGGATCTTCTCACGATGTCCCACAGGCAGATTTGGCATCCGGATCCGAATCCGGATTCATTGCACCTGACTGCATGGCTCCTGAGCAGCGAGAATTCATAAAGCTTCCCATCTCGAATGAAGTAAGAGAAGTTCTGTCTCAAGCTAGAGCCCCTTCCACTAACAAAACTTACCTATTGAAATGGAAAATATTTTGCATTTGGTGCCGGAAGGAAAGTGTTGACCCTTTCTATTCTCAGCCTCATCAACTTCTACTGTATCTCTTGTCCTTGGCTAAGACAGGATTGGCTCATTCATCCATAAAAGTTCACTTGGCAGCGATCTCTCGCTACGGACGCACTGCATCTGGACCTTCTCTCTGGTCATCCAGGATCATTAAACCGTTTCTCAAGGGTTTATTCCGAGTCTTTTCCCCGGCGAAGCCTCCGCCTCCTACTTGGCATTTGAATTTGGTTCTTGCACAGCTCATGAAAAATCACTTCGAACTGATTCATCGGGCGGACATGAAATTTCTTTCTTGGAAATTGGCTCTTCTTCTTGCCCTCACATCGGCAAGACGCATTGGGGAATTACAGGCTCTCACAATACAGGAACCTTTTCTCCAGTTCAAAAGAAATACTGTCATTTTAAGAACTAATCCGAGGTTCATTCCAAAAGTGCCTTCAGACTTTCACCTAAATGAACCTGTAATTCTCAAATATTTTTTTCCTCGCCCTTACACACCAGCGGAGAGATGACTTCATTCTCTGGATGTGTAGCGGTGCTTGAAATTTTTTTTGTATCGCACCAAAGGGTTTCATAAATCTACTCAATTATTCATCGCTTTTGGTGGTCCTCGTAAGGGCCTTCCACTATCAAAGCAGAGTATTACAAGATGGATCTCCAGTGCCATTCTATACTGCCATTCAACAGCGGGTAAGCCGCTGGACAGCAGGATTAGAGCACACTCCATAAGATCCGTGGCTTCATCTACAGCTCTCTTCGCGGGAGTACACATCGGAGACCTTTGCAGAGCTGCATCTTGGAGCAGCGTGCATACCTTTACGAAGCATTACTGCCTGGAATCCTTGACACAGGAAGACACGGCTGTGGGCCAGGCAGTCCTGAGGATCCTCTTCCACTAATTGGCGAGCTTTCCCTACTATCCCTCCTTCCTATTTTTGCACATTTTGTATTTACTGTTAGTACAGATTGTTATTCTATCTATGGTTTATATCTTCTCCTATGAGAGTACGGATACTTACATGTCTATATATTTATGTCACAAAATGTGCTCTATTGCTTACTGCTAGCTACTCTGTTACAAGCTATGGGAATTTATGAACGTTCCAATACTGGGGCAAGAAAACAAGTTACTTACCTGTAACTTTGCTTCCCCAGTATTGGTAACTTTCATAGATTTCCATGCGCCCACCCTCCTCCCCGGGGAAAGCTCAGCCTTCAGCAGATGTGGTCACTGTTACACAACGGCTACGAAAATCTGAGGCTCTGAGGTTCCTTCATGAGGGTTCTTTTGGGTGAGGCTCTTCTGATTGGCTGATGCTTAGTTTGGTGTCTTTTACAAAAAGAGGCGGATATGCTACAAAAGGGAATGAGGCCTAGGCCTTTTTTCTTTCTCTTTTGTACCTACTGCTATGTTATTTTTGTTACCGAGACTCCCATTCCGACGACGGGGAATGATACAAGCCATAGGAATCTATGAAAGTTACCAATACTGGGGAACCAAAGTTACAGGTAAGTAACTTGTTTTCTTCACCCTGTTCCCCTTTGGCATTACCAGCGCACCTCGGGTGTTCACAAAGGAGATGGTGGTGATTGCAGCCCATCTACAGAAGGTGGGGAATACCAGTCTTCCCATACCTTGATGACTGGCTACTGAAAGCCGGTTTGCCCCAAGCATTCATAAGCTACCTCTGGACGACGGCTGACCTGTTGACATTAACTAGTTGAAGTCACACCTGACTCCTTTACAACTGCTCCCCTCTTGTGAAACCGTCCTGGGTACTGTGATTTTCGTAGCTTCTCTTCCACCTCAACGAGTTCAGGATATTCTGGCTGCAATCCCAATGTTTCAACCCCTGACCTAGGTCTCTGTGTTCTCCTGCATCCTGGTCGTGGGCCATGCCTGGTGGCTCATGTGGGCTCTGCAGTGGTGTCTGAAGTATGTGAGCTGAGGTGTCTATCTGAGTCCATTCTGAATTGGGGGAGGAGACTGCAAAAGACCTGCAGTGGTGGATATTTGACTGCAATTGAATCAGCGACAGACCCTCTCCCTACCCCACTCAGTGCTCATGGTCATGACAAATGCATTGTTGCTGGGTTGGGGTGGCCACTTGCGAGAAGTTGAGAATCAGAGGACTTAGGTCTCCGGACTCTACATCAACATTCTGGAGTTGAGAGCGATTCACTTGGCACTGATTGCATTCCTCCTGATCATTAGGAGAGAATGGGTACAGGTTCTCTCAGACAACACAACCACTGTGTGGTATTGCAACAAAAAGCATGTGGCGGGGTTGTGGGTCCTACGCCAGGAGGCTCTATGTCTCTGGAAGTGGCTGAGCACTCGGGATTTCCCGAATCTACCAGCACATGGCACCTTTAGAAAGCAGAACAGTTGCTAAGAGGCCCATGAATGACGGTTGCACTCTGAAGTTGGCATGTTGGTACAGGGCTCCTTCCAGCAATAGGAAGAACCTTGACTCAACCTATTTGTCACTGAAGAGAGCATGCAGTGTCCAGAATTTCGGTGTGTTGGAGTTCCAAGGCAGTGCCCACTCTAGTGGGACCATAGTTTCATTCTTACTTAACTGATGTGTACTTCTTTGGAAATTATGCACAGCTATCTTCTTTGTCGGTTGACCATTAAGAAAGTATTCCTCATCGCCATTACATCTGCAAGGCAATTGAGTGAACTTCAGGCCCTGTCTGTCCAATAGCCATACACATCACTCTTCCTAGAAAAATTGGTCTTCCGGATGAAAGTGGCTTTCCTGCCAAAGTTGATATACTCTTCCACATCGGCCAATCCATCAACCTGGCTTTCTATGCACCACCTCACCCCTCTAAGGAAGAGGAACACCTCCACCGTCTTGACCCCAAAGAGTCCTCAGTTTTTACATTGTTCTAACCTGCGATGATCAATTGTTTGTGGGCTTTTCTGGTGCGAAAAAAGGAAACCGGTGCAAAAGAGATCCATCACAAGATAGATTGTGCTTTGTATTAAGATCTGCTATGGGCTAGCCAGCAGCAACCCCCATAAGACTTTCCATCAGTAATGTTATCAATGGTGTCATGAGTGATGTAATATGTGAGGTCCTAATCCGTGCATGGTGAGGCTGCGAGTTATAGTTAATCCAGTTATCTATAACTGGTGAATACCAGTGGGGGGTTTTTTGGTTTAAAATTTTACTTTTAAATAGACATTTTCACGTCACTTTAACCTTTGCCATATTCAGTGAATTTGTAAGTTTTTTTTGCCATAAAGTAATATACTATTACCATTTGTAACTATGCTAAACCACCCACATGCCATGCCCCACCAAAGACCATGCATGGCATGGGGTTGGCTGCAGCTCTGCTCCCAACTCCTCGCAGGAGGCCACTTCCTGGCGCACGGTTTGCTGTATGGCCAACCATCCGTATGTGGCCAACATGCCACACCTTTGTTTTTCATTTTTTATTGGTTTTCCGATCTGGCAGGAGCCAGCGCGGGACACCATGCTCCCGTGAGATGTCCTAGGATTTCGACAACCCCATTTTTTAAAGTTAAGTTTGGCCCCACCAGATATGGGAGGGTTCAGGGTATCCCTATCCTGCCCCCTTATAACTTAGTTATCCGAAAAATTATAAATGTTCTGGACACTAAGTCCATGTGTCCTTTAACAGCAGCTGCAACTTTTCTCTTCATGTTGCAGCTGTTATGTACCCCCAACCTAGGCTTAAATAGCTAAATGACCTTTCACCTACATTTGTCCTACGTTTCTAGCACTGATTTTTTTATCCAGTTATGTGCTGAATAAATGTAGATTGGTTTCCTCAAAACTAGCCTCATTTATTATGCATGAGGATTCTTAGAAATGTCCCCTGCACATGACGTACATAACAGGATTAACATACTCTGTGTAAAAGTCATGGTCATCTTCATCCTAGGGCGAAAGAACTACATTGAATAGTTGCAAGAATTGATTTAGGCTCATTTACATAATCATACTCAAAACATATTGATTGTGTTGGGAACCATGAGGCTATCTTTTTGGTATAAAATAACCATACCTTCACTAGATAGAGAAGAATCTTCCACACTCACACAAGACACTAAAGTCCCGGCCTGATGAAGCTACAACACGCAGCTGTCTGACATCCCTTGCAGGGTCCCACTCGAGTCCAAGACAGGGTCCTTCATTCTCTGTCATCAGGTAATGGGGATGGCTCTTTTCTAGGGGATTCTTGGCTTTACACCCACATACATGCTAGGTACACTGAGGAATGGTCCGCATCGTAGGAGTACGCATGACCACTGTCGTGTTCATATGCCTTCATATATTCACTGTTTTGGCACCATGTTAGAATTCTGTCTTCTATTTACTCTGTTGGTGCTTGTAATCTTTTACATTTGCTTCTGTCTAATGGTTGTCGTAGCAAACATGTTTTATACTACAATGATGCTTGTTCAATAAATACTTATAGAAAACCGTCCCCATTGTTTATTCAGTGTATCTCTCTGAGACAAAGTGAGCATGATTGAGCGAAAAGTACTGTACTGTTTAAATAATCCCTGAAGAAACAAGTGTCATGTTTGATAGGTGCCAGAAACTATTCGCTCCTTGGTAAGGTTAGGGGACTTATGGTGGCACTGTGAGCTAGCTGGTCTAAAGGGCTCACATATCCTTTGGGGGTGTCTGGAATCAGTCTAGACACCAATCCCTTAGTTTATGGTGTCCAAACACGCAGATCCTTTGTATTTTTAGGAACTACACAACACAGCCAGACAGTTGGAGTGTGAGCTCCCACTAAGGTGTAAGGTGGCCAAAAGAGTCCCGCCGGCCAAAACATATTGCTTTATTTTTGGAAGCTGTGTGCCCGCAGGACTCTGCGTACCCAACTGTCTAGATATCTATACATTTTGAACATTAATTACTCAAACTCCTGAACATTTTTACACCAAATCACAAAAAAACATGCTTTCTGGATAAAAATCTATCTTTCTGCTACACTTAATGTAATTCCATTCAACCATTTTGGTTATAGCGCTGTTTAAAAATCCTGGAGGAAATTACAATGGAAAATTGTGTTGTTGGACTCCTCACCTTTTTCTTGTCCCGCATTTGACGTATCACTCTGAAACTTTCCAGGAAGGAGAGGAGTTCAGGTGGATGAACCTCTTTTTAAAGTTTCATGAAAAGTCATCACAGTGCCAATGTTATTTGAAAATCAAAAAATCTACTTCTTATTGTAACTAGGTCCTAACTATAACTACACAGAGTATATATCTGAAAATAAAAATGACCTGGATAAAGCAAGAAAAGCTAAAATCATCAGCTAAAGGATTTTCACCGTATAAAGGCCGCAACGTTATGTGCCCTCTTAGATCTCATGATACCAACTGCAGCATATTCTGTGCTAAATTTACCAAAATAAATTTGTCCAAATAATCCCAAAGTTAAGGTAAAAACAACATTGCAGCATATATACGAGCTTTGCTGTCTGAAAGAAACCAGTTCTGGGTTGTTTGTGTTCTGGCTCAGGGAAGTCCTGGACTGGCAGTTTGGACTTGACTGTTCCAATTGGACCAAGTTCAAAAATATTATGCATAACTGACGAGATATGGTGGGCAAAAGAATGATGAGTTGGCATGCTTTCTTGAGCGATTGGCAGTGTTTAGACTTATTGATAGCATTCCTCCCATCATCTTTTGTGTGTTTGATGTACTCCGTAAGTGTCACGTGTATGCCCCTTCGTGGGTCCCGTGCCTCTGGAACCAGACTACACCTGACTGACTAGCCCCAATCAGGGAAAAGGGGAAAAACTGTGCTGTGTTGCTTATGTTCCGGTTCAGAGAGTATCTGGCCTGACAGTTCAGGCTGGACTGGTTCCAATTGGAGCAGAGGTCAACACTGATTTGCATATGGCTAGGTCCAAATGAGGTGGCATGGTGGTCAAAAGAAAGATGGGTTGGAATGCTACCCCGAGTGATTGCAGTGGTTAGACTTATTGCAAGCATGTCGCCTTTTGTGTGTTTGAAAGTAAAGGGAAGCATAAAGGAAGAGAGGGAAATGAAGCCTCCTATAATGCAGGATCAGAATTACGATTACCCTTTCCGTGATGATAATGGAACAAAGGCACATAAGTGTGTCTGAACTGGTTTCCTAGGTCAACACTTAATCTTGACACTTTCTTTCTTTTTTTTCTCACTCAAGACTGCTCGAGGTGGGCTTTAAGTGTATGACCTCCTCGCTGACTGTATTATGACAGTCTTATGATCATGATGTCAGTAATATAGCTCAGTGAGATTCATGTTCGCCTCTGCTACATCTGTGTTCTGCAGTCCTCAACCTCAAATCCTTACAGGATTGGTACCTGAGATATCGGAAACATTATGTTAAAGATACTTGATTAGGCACACATTATTAAATTATTGCATAGACCATGTGTTATTTGATGGCAACAGATCATAGAAACCTAGATCCAGCAGGAAATAAGCGAGTAAAACTCATTCCAGAATGAACAGTAATGACTTTCATTTTTCTTTACAGGCAGTATGAATCTTTGCCCGGCTCAATTGCTGCTAAGGGTAGGATCGGTTGTCCGACTCTTCCGTTGAGGTGTTGATGTTTCTCAGAAGAAATCTACCCAGGCACGCTGGATACAGTCACTGCGGTCCAGGAATGGTCAAGATTGGAGTCTTCTGGAACCAGTAGAAAAATGATTTTCTATGTAAACAATAATAGTACATTTAATAAATTGGATCAATTTTGGAAATGTGTCATTGCTAAGTCTGTAGTGGAGGAGGAGCAGGGGACGAGGGGGTGACTGGGTTTTGGAATAGTTGTACACCAGACCAGACTCACTTCAGCTCAAAATATATCCTTCAGTAGTAATTATTCAAATCTACCTTCTGACTCGTGCTGAAGTTGCGAAGTTTCAGTGTTTAAGTGCTGAAGTTGTGAAGTTGACCGATGAAGGCTCGCCCGGACTGTTGACATTCTACTGGGCCACTAAGATAAAGTAAACACAGTATAACAGATGGAAAATGAGGGTGTAACAACAAGGATGTAACAGATATGAAATAAGGGAGCTTGACTGGGTCTAAAACGAAAGAAGTGTAAATACATGAACACAGGCTATTGAAGCAATCTAGAATTAAGTGTAAAGTCTTCTCAATCGAGCTTAAGGCCTTTAGGAGCAAGGTCTGAGGATATCTCTATAAGCTGCATTCAACTTCGGAGTCATTTTAAAGGTTACAAACAGCAAACATGCACTCAGTTTCCAAACATGGAGGCATGTATTTGCATTCATAAAGCATTCAATGCCTGTGACAAGCTGCTAAGCCCATAACCAGATTGATGGAATATTTGAAGACTAATGAATTGTACTGTGGCCTATGTGGGAATCGTTTCGACGTATGCGATAACCAGAGCGGCACTTATATCCCAATATCTGTTCATGCCCTTAAGTCAGTAATACTTTTACAGCGCTTATGCCTCAGTTGTAATGAAGTAGAGTGAGAGTTGCACATGTGGTCGTGTCTGCAATCCTTTAGGTGGAATAGACCCCTGTTCTTGTGTCCGTGCAGTTCCAGGTTATTTGATGGTCTGCATTTTCCTTGTGTAGGTGGCATAATCTGTCTAGCAATCTTTGTAGTCCTGCATCATTTGTTGGGAAGAGCAAGATGTTTACATATGTACCAAATTATAAGTTATTGTACATATTGCTGGTGTTTGCTGTTAAACTCCATAAGTGTGCAGCTTGCATTGAAGAGGGGTACCCACCAATGCATTTATGAATGTAGGGAAAAGCGATCAGCGGAAGTGCAAGTGTAGAATAGAGGCAGAAGCTTTACTTGAATGAAGAGTGGCCCTTGCCATGAATGGTCTTCTGGGTAATGCAGATTGCCTTTAAAGAAGGGGCATTTGTTGATGGGGAGCCAGTAAAAGGCTTGGAGTACTGTTATGATGCTTTCCCTAGGTGTAAGAGCTATTCTTTTGCTACATTTAGTATCCTTTGTAGTCTTTGTTTAGTAAGAGTGGGTTCCCCTTGACACTGATCGCATGTGTTGCATAATTATATACGTCAAGGGGATGGTGACCTGCAGCTTCTAAGGTAAGGTTAGATGAGGGAAGAGACGTCTGAGAGTTTTTATAGTGTCCAAGGTGCTTCTTTTGACTTTGTTTACTACCAGATTTCTTAAGTTATTTAATGCTACAAGTAAAGGTTCGAATTCTTGGTGCCTACTGATTGTAGGCTGCTAGTTACACCAAACTACACATGCTAGGATCTCAGATTTGGAAGAGGTAAGTTTAATGTGCCTATTCAGCTTCAAGCATAGACTGCTCAGAAGCATTTGCCAAGATATGGGGAGGCTCTATCCCTCCGATACGCCAGTGTTAGGATGATCAGAGTGTCATTTTTATTTTTGTTTAAATATCTTTATTGGTCTTTTCTTATTTTTCCTTTTCTTACATTGCATGACAATACAGAAATACCTGAATCATAGTCCAAACCTATGCAAAATATCACAAAAATAATACTGTGTATATCAACTATGTGTTACAGAAGAATATTTATAATATACAGTGACGCATACATGTGTTCCCAAAAGGCAGTTACCTATTAATAGTTGTGTGTTATTTCCTGCCTACAATGCTACTCTGCAGTTTCTAACCTTCATACAAAATCGCCCAACGCCATATGCTAGCACATTTAGTTGAAACCTATCCATTAGTACCTAGCGTGCATGGCATCAGCAGACGTAGAAGATATTAATGCATTGTTGGTTCAGCATTTCAATAAGGGGATTGCGCAAAAGAAAAAGAGATGAGGATAAAAGAAAATGCACCAATAAGACTTGTATCATCTAGTCTACAACATCTAACAACATAATAAGGAAACTGCCATCGAAATGAAAAACAAATAGAATTAACATGGCATGACTGAGTATGGAACCGTGCATCCTGTAAATTACAATATGGTGGGACTCCGACCCATGTGGATGTTAAGAGTTATTTTAGTGTAAGTGGGTAGTCAGGGTCAGGAGGCCTCCAACATCACTCTTTGGCTATGCATTGGTTACATAACAGTTCTCACTGGTATCCACTGATAACATACCCTTTGTAGCTCGGGATCCCTAGTGTGCAAGTTGCGTATCGGCTGGCTGGGCTGGGCTGGGTAGACCGCTTCCTTAATTTTTGAAGGCTGTGAGTAATGTGTCCCAGTATAGCGCAATGGGGTATTTGCGGTGCCCTGCCATTTCCTCCCTACACAATGTTGTACTTTCCGCCTCCGCCCATATCATAAGCAATCTTTTCCAGCTGATTGTCTCTGGGGGGTCTGCAGGCTTCCACCTTTTTGTAATTAAGTGCTTTGCAACTATCAATCCCAGGTCTCTAAATCGTGATGTGACTCTGTTTTTTCTTGGACCTGGCATAGATCCCTAATATGCAGATTTCCCATGTAGGCGGTAAAGATGTGTTAGTGCCGAGCGCAAGGCCTGTGACTACTACTTTCCAGTAAAATTGGAGGGAGGTGCAAGACCATAGCATGTGCAGCTGGTCCGTGTCGGGCTGCCGACAGCTTGGGCATTCAGAGGTGGCAATATTGAAATATCTGCTTATTTTGTAGGGTGAAGGGTACACTCTCTGTATGATGTACGTTTGTATTAGCTTGAATTTATAGCATCTCAGTACATATGTAGAGCCACCCAGGATGGCGTCCCATTCCTTGTTAGTCCAGGGTTGGCCTCTGTCCGCTTCCCAGCGGGTGTGGAGATTCAGCATTGGTTTAGGCATGTGTGTGAATAAAGCCGCCACAAAGTAGTGTACTATATGTGATGCCGCCCCCATTACGTGTGAGTACTGTAGTAGCAGATGTGTCTGTGGCTCAGCCGTTAGATCTCCCCAGAAGGCCGAAAGGGCTCTCGTGAGAGAGGTATGCAAAAGGAATTGCCCTGCAGGCAAGTCAGTGTCCTCCGCCAATGCCTCAAAAGTTAATAGTGCCCCATCCCTGTAGAGGGCACCCAGGGTGTCTATACCTGCTGTGTGCCAATGTGTGAGAGCCACCTCGGAGGTGCCCGTCTTCCCCCTAGGTGTCCCTAAGAGTGGCAATATCGGGGCATACAGGATTGTTGCGCGGGTGAGATATAAGCTCCTCCTGTAGCATCTATACGCCAATCCCAGATGTAATTGGGATGGCTGTGGGGGCTTTGTAGCTGGATGGAATAAGTGAAAGATTTGGAAGTGAGTCCAAGGCTGCTGCAAGGTCGCTGTGTCTTCCAGACTTTTGCCACTTAGCCACTTCCTTATCCATTGTAGTTGGGCCGCCATATAATACAGTTCCATATTGGGGACGGCCAACCCTCCCTGGCTGGTAGGGGCATATAATTTCAACAGTGCAACTCCGGGTCTTCCCTTGTTCCATATTAAGTCTCGGAACAGACGCTCCAGCTCACGGAAAACCTTGGTTGGGACATAAACCTGGAGATTTGAGAAATAATATAATAATTTGGGAAGGACAATCATCTACAGCAGGGTATTGTGGCCCATAACATTCAATGGGAGTGACTTCCAAAATTGTACTTGGCCCTTACAGCTGAAATTGCTCTTATTAAATTGCCCTCTAGCAAATCAGGTGTCCGATATATGAAGACCCCAAGATAGCGAAAGGGGGTGGTGTACCATGGAAGAAGTGAGCCGTTAAGGAGCACCTCTGTTTCCACCTTGTCTGCGTTAAAGGGATAAACTCCTGACTTGGCCCAGTTGACACGTAGACCCGACATCTCTTCAAAGGCCCTCAGCACATCTGCTATGGACGTGGGAATATCAGTAATATCACGCACATACAATAGTAAGTCATCGGCATATAGAGAAACAGAATGCATCCCATCCCCCAGCTGTATTCCCCACGCCTCACTACTACCGCGAAGTAACATCGCCAGTGGCTCCATGGCCAGAGAAAAGAGCAGCGGGGACAACAGGCAACCCTGGTGTGCCCCCCGCCTCACTCTAATGGGCTCTGATATGAGCCTACCAGTGCGGACCCGAACTGTGGGGCGCTGATACAGCAGTTGGACCATGCTCAAGTAATGATCACCAAGCTTATATTTGTTCAGTACCCCCGCTAGATAGGGCCATTCCAAAGAATCAAAGACCTTCTCCAGGTCCAATACCAGGCAGCCAGAGCGGGCCATCTATGTATCACATATTGCTGTATCTGAAAAAACCTGTGGATGTTGAGTGAAGTACTCCTAGTGGGGACAAAACCGTTCTGGTCAGGGTGTACCAGCGTTTTCGCTAAGGGTGAAAGACGCTTGGCTATTAATGATGCAAAAATTTTGTAATCGGTGTTAAGAAGTGCTAGTGGACGATATGAACCCAGAGATTCAGGGTTTTTGTCAGGCTTAAGGAGAGACACCAGCAGGGCTTGGTTTTGCGTATTCGTGAGCATGTAGTCATCCAACGCAGCCTCATACACTTTCAGCAGCTGTGGTACTAATATATGCGCATAAGCCTTGTAAAATTCAGTCTGCAGTCCGTCCGGTCCTGGCGACTTCCCGTTGGACAATGAGAATAAGCAGTCCCGTATTTCCTCCGCAAGAAGAGGATCGTTTAGTTCCTCTTTTTGTGTGTGTTTAGGCTGCAGTAGATCTATCCCTTCAAGATAGAGCTGTAGCTACAGGGACGTAGCCTGTGTGCGAGATTTGTTCAGGTCCCGGTAATGAGTCACAAACGCTCCATGTATGTCGCGCTGTGTGCGCGCTACGTCCCCAGTCGCCATGCACACAGATGCGACGGGACGATGACTCATTTTGACGTATGAGCCACGTGAGCAATTTCCCAGCTTTGTCCCCCATGTGGTGCATCCGCGCCGAATGAGCGACATAATTAAGACATCGTAGCCGCTCTAGCAATCGTGCATGTTCCTCCCTGTGGCCATCAAGTTGTCTTTCGGACCCCTCAGTCGCTTCTCGTTCACTAGTCATCAGCTTTCTTTCTAAAGTGGTGAGTTTCTTTCCCAGCTGCACTCTGATGCCCGTCTGTGTACCCAAACAGTGCCCCCTCATGACTACCTTGAGGGCGCCCACTCTAACAGTGGCGATAAAGCTGTGCCCGCATTTTCATTAAAGTATTGAGCCACAATAGTAGCCAGTAAGTCTCGGAATGATGCATCAAGTAGGACATCTGGTTGAAGTCGCCACACAGGAATTGGCGGTACTGCGTCTTCCTATTTGCAACTCCACCACATGTGGGTTATGATCTGAGTGTGTCCGCCCATATAATAGGACCCGGAGTCACTTGGTAGATCATTCGACACCATAAAGCGGTCTAGGCGTACACGGAGGCTGTGCGCTCCCGAGTAATAGGAAAATACCCTATCCTGCAGGTTGCTGTGGCGCCAAGCGTCCGATGAGTGCCAGTGCATAGCCCAATGATTTAATGCTTTTGCGGCAGTCTGTGTAGCCGTGCCAGGCAAGGGAGGAAAGGAGCGGTCTAGTGAAACATCCAATATACTATTATAGCCGCAGCCTAGTATCATGGGAACATCATGTCACTTGGCCAGTTTGTGGGAGATCAATTCCAAAAAGTCTGCCTGTTCCGTGTTGGGCGCCTACAGCGATGCAAGTATGATCTGCCTCCCGTCCAAGACACCCTTGACTATGACGTACCTACTCTCTGCGTCTATATAGAAGTCTACCACTCGGAAGGGAGTCCCTGGCCTTACCCACACCAAAACCCCAAGCACATACGCCGAATAGCCTGTCACGTATAGTTGACCCCTTCAGCGCCTATGTAGTCTTGCCACTTCTGGCTTGTGCAAGTGTGTCTCCTGTAGGAGTGCTATTTGTACGTGGTGGCGTTTCAGATTGGAGTAAATGAGATAGCGACGTGATGGACTGTGAATGCCTCTCACATTACAGGTCCCTATCTTGATAGGTGCCATAACTTTTGGATATTAGCAGCGCATGTGGTCCAGCCAGACCAAGGGGTGGGGTGAGTCAGTGCTACGTGTGTGTGGGCAAGTCCAGAGTGCGTCCCCCTATGCAGGCCAATGTCACAATTGTCTCACCTCAGTACGTAAACGATGGCATGCTGAACAATAAAACAATTAGCAAAAGTAAAAAATAAGAAAACAATATCACACGGGCTAATATGCAACAGGCAACTGACCAATCTTGAAGCGAATACCAAAAGGGCGAGTGTGCAACAGGCAATCGTCCAAACCATGTATTTAAGCATCATTCAATCTGTCTTGGGGGGGAGGGGTGCTGCACGCTACAATCTTTGAGGGTCTAAGGGAGAGGAGCGTCTCCCCGGCTGTCAGCCAGTTATGAAGCCGCCGGCGTTGTGCCCTCAATAATTAACCTATGGCCTCTTCCAGTGGAAGACAGGAGATTATATGTGTCATATCTTAAACGCTGTCTCGCTAAATAGTTGGGAGATTGCAATCGTAGTTTACAATGTTAGAGTGGAGCATACAATCATATAGTTTCTATATGCCTAGCATTTCACTATAGTACATCATTTTCGACCATATACTTGCATGTACAAACACACGGGATTGATGATATCGAGCGGAATGATAAAGCAACAAGCGTCAAGCAATGTCATCAGCTGTCTGAGGAGTGACAACTGGCAGTTCCCATGAGTCTTGTGTGGTCAGAGGGGCATCCGATAGGTCAGCCGCATCGCTGGCCTGATCTTACTGGCTGGTAGTGGACGCGCATTCCTTCATCTGCGACCCGCCGATAAATGCCACGGCTTGAAGAGCACCTCGTTGGCCTTGCATTACTTGGTCTGTATCTGGGCCTGTCTTTTGAGAGAGTTGTAATTGCTTCAGTTTTTTCCCCCTGGGGTGGCGTCAACGGGAAGCCTCGCCAGGTGTTGTGTTTTTACATGGTCAGGCGATGGTTCAGCCCCCGAAGGAGAATACGTATCAAGCCAGTCCTCCGCCTCCTCAGATGTGGTGAAAAAGTGTGTATTACCATTTGCCACTACTCTCAGATGTGCTGGAAACAATGAGTATTTCAGATCGTTCTGTCTTAGGCACCTCTTCACCGCCATGTAAGAGATCTCTGCTTTTGTAATTGGATCGCGTAGTAAGGAAAGAACATTACCTTTTGATTGACTACTTCTCGTGTAGTTACCTGATTTCCTACAATATTGTGTCTGTCTCTATAATTTAACAGACGGATCAAGAGCGGCATGGGATTGGACCCCGATGGCAGGGGTCTGGCTGGTAACCGGTGTGCTCTATCTACCACAAAATGCGGGGAGAGGGCCTTCTCTGGCTAGAGGGCACGCAGCCATGTTTCTATGTAGGCGACGGGATTTCTCCCCTCTGTTCCCTCTGGCAGACCTACAACTCGTATGTTGTTGCATCGGGCCTGGCCTTCCCCATCTTCTGCCCTGCCCTTGAGAAAGTCCACTCTGTTGAGGAGGTGTTGTATATGCTTGTCTGCTGCCGCGACCTGAGGAGTCATTTCCGCCGCCGTGGTTTCAAGCGCATTAGTGCGGTCTGCTAGTTTGCGATGGTCTGCATGGAGAAGCGTTAGGTCAATGACTGCCTTATAAATTTCGCCTCCCAAAGCAGTACGGGTGTGGTTCAAGGTCTTCCCCCCGGACAGCATCTAGCTTGCTGGTCATGATGACCGAAGATTTTGCATCTGCTATTTTGCCTGCCTTAGCCCTTGTTTGTGGGGTGGAGCCGGTGTGCCAGTCACGCTCGTTTTAATACGTCTGCCCTGCAACATTGATCTATGGATGTCCATGTGATGGGCTGTAGCATCACAGTTGGGCTCTTTCTCTGTACAAAAAGGGATCGCCTTCAGTATTTGCGTGCACAGTATTGTTTCCTGTATCTCCACACCTTCACCCCCCTATGCCAACAGTCTTCAGCAGCCTTCTACCAGACTCAGTCAGTGGCAATACACCACAGTGACACATGGGGACCAGTTCTAGGGCAGCACATCGGGGATCGAGTCATGGGTGAGCAGTCCAGAATGTGCCCACCTGCTGGGACCTCAAACCTCTCACCGTAGGGCAATACTGCAAGGCTGACCTCCCTGTATATCTTGCGGGCACTGGCAAGAGCACCGCAGGCCACTGTGGCCTTAGCCCAGTTCAATTGCGGTTGCGCGAGGCTGCTGCTCCACACACTTCAACTACAGCAGGCAGGGGCCAATTCACCAGGATGCCCCAAAAGTCAGTGGTGTACCAGGACCACACCCCAGACTTGGGCTTCCGGCGTAGGCACTCACCGCATGGGTCCAGGCAGGCTCTGGTGTCAGCCGCCGACATCAGTTCAGTTCCAGCGCTGCTCCGATGAGGGGCTCACGGTCAGGCCACAGGAAAGTCTGCAGGTCTTGGTGCAGAGAATTCAGCCCATTCACCCTGAAACTTGCAGCGGGCCGCAGGGTAGGTTCAGCAGCTGCTGGGGCAAAACTCCGCCCCAGCGGATCATTGTTCACGGATATTTTAAGCCAACATGGGGAGCCACCGACTGAGCTCTACACGAGCATGCCTTCCTCCATTGCCAGCGTAGCCACGCCCCTTCCCAGGATGATCAGAGTGTCATGAGCATAGATGCTGGACTTTGAGTTCCAGTAGCTGAGTGGTAAAAGGTTGAATAGCAATAAAATCATTAGTGGTAAGTGGCTGCTTTGAGTGGTGTCAGCGAGTAAATGCTGGCTCTGCCTTGATGGTACGAGAAGGTTCAGGCTAGAATGCTTTTTTGGATGCAGTAATCCTTTAGTCTCAGTAGTAGGGTGTCATTGTTGCAGAATACAGATCTGGAAGAAGTAATAATAGTAGTGGTGCAAGTTCTGTCCACAGACAATTTGTAGTCATCCCAGGTGGATAGCAGCGTGGGCTCGGTGACTCTGGTTATTGATGGTAACAGAGTAAATTGCGTTCTTTGAATTCAGAAATCTGGGTAAAGGAAGCTCTTTCACTTAGTTTTCCTAAGAACGTGTCATTGGAGATCAGTTGGTAAGTAGCTAATTCTTTTGCTCAAGATACTTTTTCTTGAGTGTTTAATCTGGAAGAAACAGGTTAGTATTAGATTCCTTACCTTAGAATGTCCCCAGGCGTTAGACTGGATCCGGAAAATTTGGCGTAGCAGTACCCCTGCGCGTCGGTAGGCGGCTCCGCGTCCGTCGCCAGCGTCATTGGCGCCGGGATGACGATGTCGGAGTACTTAGACGCCGCCCTTGCGCTCTGACGTCAGTTCTTCTTTTTTCCGCGCCAGCAAGCGCAGTTCCGGAGAAAGTGGTACCCTTTAGTCACTTTCTGACTAAGCTTTTTGGATCCGTTTCGAGTCTTCGACTCCATCGGTGCCGGTAGGGATGCCCGGGTTCAAGCCCTGTGCCGACTGCAACCGACTGATGTCGGTTACCGACCGCCGGTGCCTACATTGCCTGGGGCCCGACCACGATGACAAGTCGTGCCCCGACTGCCGTGCCTTAACGTCGAAGGCTAGGCGGGAGCGGTCCCACAAGCGCCTCGAGCTCCGGCAGTCGGCCCCGTGCCGCTCGAGGTCCCGGTCCAGAAGGAGGTCGAGGGACCGGTCGCTAGGCCGGAGTCATCACAGCTCGGCGAGTCGACACCACTCGTCGGGCTCCAAGTCCTCAGGTAAGAGGCACAAGAAGTCGAAGAGGAGACATCGCTCTTCTGACTCCCCCCGACGCTCGCGCGACGCGGCCGGGGGTTCGGGTGACACCGCCTACGCGGCTTCACCGGAGCCTGCTCCATACCTGCCGGTCCCTGGGCAGAACGCAACGCCGGAGGAGATCGACGCCTTCCTCATGGCCATGAGGACGCGCTCTCCTCCGTCGGGTTCCGCGGCGCCTTCGGGCCCAGCGGACCCGACTGGGAGCCCAAGCGGGCCGGGGGCTTCAGCCCTGGCACCGTCGGGTGCTTCAGCCCCAGCGCCGTTGGCGACTTTAGTCCTGATGCTGCAAGGCCCCACTGGATCCGGTTCCAGATCCGGGTCGCCGCTGGTCGAACTTACGACCCCTCCAGCGTCGACCCCTAGGGTGTCACCCCCGGCGCTGTCCTCGGACGACGCCGTCCCTGGTCTGACCCTCGGTCTGGATCCGGCGTCACTCGACGCCGCTTTCGACGCCGGCCGAAGAGCAATTCTTCGAGGATCTGGGTCCATCCTTTATTCCTGAATTTCAGGACGAGGACGACGAGGGAGACTGGGGGTGGGTCTGAGGACCCCCTGGCACGTGAGTTCCAGTCATATGAGGACTGGACACAGGAACTAGGAGAAGCCAGTGGCCTGGATACCTCCCCAGGCACTGGTTTTGTCTCCCCTCCTTCCGTGGCTACGGAGGAGGGGGCAGCTTATAGTGTGGTGCTGATGAGGGCAGCCAAGGCCTTAGCTCTTGAGCTCCCCGTCGCTACAGTGAGGTCCAACATCCTCCCAGAGGTCCTTAAACTGCAGGTAAGGTCCCCAGAGCCTCTACTGCCGTTTAATGAGACTCTCACAGACGTCCTGTTGGGCACTTGGTCCAGGCCCACTACAGGCCCTCCTGTAGATATGAACGTCGCTAGGCGCCACCGCCCATCTCCGGGCGACCCTAGTTTCTTTTCCACCCACCCCACTTCCGAGAGTCTGGTTATCCAGGCCTCTACCTCCCAATCCGCATTCCCGATGGCACCACCAGATCGGGAATCCAAGAGGTATGAACAGTTCGGAAAGGAGGTGTTCTCCTCCCTTAGTTTGGGGTTGCGGTCAGTCAACACTGCGTGCCTCTTGGACTGTTACACCCACTCTCTGTGGGATACAGTTGCGGCCGTGCTGCCTGAGTGTCCGGAGGGAGCCCGGGCGAAACTCGCTCAAGCCCTTGCGGAGGGAAGAGAGCAGCGCGGTACTCCATTAGATGTGGACTCGCTAGGAAGAGCGATTTCCACCTCTGTGGCGGTTCGCCGCCACTCCTGGCTGAGGTCCGCCAACTTTTCGTCCGATGTCCAACACACCCTTATGGACATGCCGTTCGATGGCAGCCACCTCTTCAGTGGCAAGGCAGATCATGCGCTGGAACGCTTTAAGGACTCCAGGGCTACGGCCAAGTCCTTGGGCCTGTCGGCCCACGCCAGCAATCTTCTGCCCAGCGCTCCTTTCGTGGCCACGGAAGGGGTGCTCCCACACATCCTGCCAGTCACAGGCCGCAGACTAACATTCAGCGTGGTGGCAGACGTGGTTACCGTTGCGGCAGTAACAGGGGACAACGGCGCGGCCAGTCCACATCCACCCCCGCAGCATCCGCTTTAAAGCCCTCCTAGTCTGAGCTTTCAGGCCCATTGGACGCCAGTGGGGGGCAGGGTTCGCCATCACCTCCTCTACTGGCGCTCCATCACATCGCACAGGTGGGTGCTGCAAATCGTCCTTTGAGGCGACCCCTCCAGCCATGCCACCGCAGTACCACCGCATGTCGGGGGATCACTTGCAACTTCTGCAAGAGGAAGTTACGGCCCTCTGGCCAAGGGGGCCATCGAGCGCGTTCCTGGGCCAGAAGTAGGGTGTGGTTGTTACTCCCACTACTTTCTGGTTCCCAAGAAGGGCAAAAGGAGGCCCACGCCCTATCTTGGACCTCCAGAACGTCAACGGCTTCCTCCTGAAGGAGAAGTTCAAGATGCTGACTTTGGCTCGGGTCTTAGCTGCCCTAGACTCAAGAGACTGGATGGTAGCGTTGGACTTGCAGAACGCCTATTTCCACATCCTCGTCCTGCCAGCCCACCGGCATTACCTGCGGTTCACGGTAGGCCACGAGCACTTTCAGTTTACCGTGCTCCCCTTCGGCCTTACCAGCGCCCCACGGGTGTTCACGAAAGTGATGGCGGTGGTCGCAGCTCATCTGCGCAGGTTAGGGGTTTCAGTTTTCCCCTACCTCGACGACTGGTTGTTGAAGGCGGGCTCGCCCCAGACAGTCGTCAGCCACCTCCAGACTGCCGCCGACCAACTGCACCTGCTGAGGTTCTCCATCAATGTGCCGAAGTCGCACCTGTGTCCTTCTCAGAAGCTCCTCTTCATCGGAGCGGTTCTAGACTCGGCGCAGTTTCGAGTTTACCCTCCCAAACAGCGGGTTCGGGATATTCAGGCTCTGATTCCGATCTTTTAGCCTTTATCCCGAGTCTCAGATTGACGCTGCTGCTTCTGGGGCTGATGGCCTCCTGCATCCTTCTGGTGCATCACGCCAGGTGGCGGATGCGGGCTCTGCAGTGGGACCTGAAGTTTCAGTGGACCCACCATCAGGGCAACTTGTCTTGATCTCGGAGGGCACTGCAAGACAGTTGCAGTGCTGGCTCACGGACCGCGATTGGGTCAGCGGCAGATCCCTCTCCCAACCCCAACCGGAGCACATAGTTGTGACGGACGCGTCCCTCGAGGGTTGGGGGGGCCACATGGGAGAGGCGGAGATCGGAGGCCTCTGGTCTCCGGCGGAGTCCCGGCTCCACATCAATCTTCTGGATCGGCGGGCGATCCGGCTTGCACTGAAGGCATTCCTCCCCTCTGTCCGGGGGAGTGTAGTGCAGGTGTTCAAGGACAACACCACCGCCATGTGGTACTGCAACAAACAGGGCGGGTGGGGTCGTGGACCCTTTGCCAGGAGGCTCTGCGCCTCTGGCAGTGGCTGGAACATCAGGGCGTGACCCTGGTGGTTCAACACCTGGCAGGTTCCCTGAACGCCAGGGCGGACAAACTCAGCCGTCGGTACATGATGGATCACGAATGGCATCTGAACTCGGACGTGGCGCAAGGCCTCTTTCAGCAGTGGGGAGAGCCATTGGTTAGATCTATTCGCCACAGAAGAGAACGCGCAATGTCATCAGTTCTGCGCGTTGGAATTTCCAAGGCGACACTCGCTCGGAGACGCTTTCCGTTGCGAGTGGTGTTGCGGTCTGTTGTACGCCTTTCCGTCTATACCACATCTGCCCAGAGTGCTGAAGATGATCAGGCGCGACCGGGCCCAAGTCATCCTTGTGGCTCCGGACTGGGCACGAAGATACTGGTATCCCGAACTTCTCAGCATGTCAGTCGATCCCCTGATTCGTCTGCCTCTTCAGGAGGACCTTCTGTCGCAGCAGCAGGGGACGGTCCTCCACCCGAACCTGTCCAGACTCCATTTACATGCGTGGAGATTGAGCGGCGGCCATTTGACTTGCCTCCTGAAGTCTGTAATGTGAGTCTGGCAGCCAGGCGTCCCTCCGCAAAATCGGTATACGCCTGCAGGTGGAACAAATTTGTGGCATGGTGCACAGCAAAGGCTGTGGATCCCCTTTCTGCCCCTCTTTCAGAGGTTCTCCTCTTTCTTCTTTCTCGTGCCCAGCAGGGCTCTGCTCTGGGCACTTTAAAGGGCTACCTCTCTGCCATTTCCGCCTTCTTAAGGCTCCCTGATCACCCTCTTTGTTCAAGTCCCCGGTTGTAAATAGGTTTTTGAAGGGCATCACTCATATGTTTCCTCCTGTTCCTTTCGTGATGCCTCAGTGGGACTTGAACCTGGTTGTGACTTATCTGATGTGCGCTCCCTTCGAGCCACTTCATAACTGTCCTCTTCGTCTCCTTACTCTTAAGACTCCATTCCTGGTTGCCATCACCTCTGCCAGGAGAGTGAGTGAGCTCCAGGCTCTTTCTTCTCAACCTCCCTTCCTTTCTGTCCATCCGGGTAAAGTTGTGTTGCGGACGTGACCCTCTTTCCTGCCCAAGGTAGTCACAGCCTTCCACATCGGGCAGTCCATCACCTTGCCCACCTTCTTTCTGCCTCCGCATCCCTCGAAAGAGGAAGTGAGGCTCCACTGTCTGGACCCAAAACGTGTGCTCTAATATTATCTGGATCGCACACGCCAGTTCCGGGTGGATGACCAACTCTTTGTTGGTTACGTGGGTGCTAAGAAGGGACGGGCCGTGCACAAACGGACCATTTCTTGATGGGTCATCTTGTGCATCAAGGCTTGTTACTCTCTGCCTAAGAAGGAGCCTCCTGTGGGGCTACGTGCCAATTCCACTCGGGCCACGGCGGCTACTGCAGCCCTGGGTCGGGGAGTCCCCTTGCAGGACATCCGTCAGGCCGCTACGTGGGCCTCGCTGCACACGTTCGCAAGACACTACTGCCTGGACAGCCAAGTCCGGAGAGATGGCTTTTTCGGCTGTTCCGTTCTCCAGGACTCTCTGGTGTGATCATTGGTTCGCAGACCCACCAGCGGGGTTGGTATTGCTGGGGTATCTATTCTAAGGTGAGGAATCTAATACTAACCTGTTTCTTTCAGATGCACAAGTTACTTACCTTCGGTAACGATATATCTGTAAGAAACAGTAGTTGGTATTAGATTCCTTACGGCCCCACCCATCCTCGCCGTTCTGCGAACCGATATCTAGGGTTAAGGTCATCCCCTTTCAGGGCCCTAGTTTTTATGGCACCAGTGTTGGTTTTTATCATGGCTCTGCGTTTCTGGCACGGAAAAGCTGTGTATAAGAACTGACGTGAGCGCGCGAGGGCGGCGTCTAAGTACTCCGACGACGTCAAGCCAGCGACGGACGCGGAGCCGCAGACGACGCCTACCGACGCGCAGGGGTACTGCTACGCAAAATTTTCCGGATCCAGCCTGACTCCTGGGGATATTCTAAGGTAAGGAATCTAATACTAACTACTGTTTCTTACAGATATATCGTTACCGAAGGTAAGTAACTTGTGCTTTTGTTTGTTTGATCTCATCTATTGTAGTTTTAACGCCTCTAATTTTACCTTGAGCTTCTTTATCTTTCTTTTGAGCAATGGAGGTCTCTTTGTGTGTTTCCGGCTTGTATTTTCGGCTTGTGGGGTATCTTTTAAAAAAAGCTTATTTTGAAACAATTATATAAATGTTTCACTTGTTGTATTTAGTTGGCATGAGAGATTGTGATGAGATAGAGCCAAGTTCTGAGAGGTTGAGCTTGATCCACTGTTAACAGCTAAGTTTGCTGATTAGTGCTTTAGTTGTTGTCTTTGTTGGGTGCTTCATTCAAAAGCAAATAAGATAGGTGTTTCTTGGTGTGTCTACCTCTGTGTGTCAGTCCTGGGACAGATTGGAGTAGGTTAGTCCCTTTAGCTTTGCCATCAGGGATCTTGATTTGATGATGTTGTTGGATGCGGTTGAAAGTGAATCATCAAGATGTTCTGGTCTCTAAGGAGGCTGACATGTTTGTGATTTTCTCTGATAGCTAAGATTGCTTTTATGAAAGCATCCTTGACTTCCGTGTTTTACAACAGCTTCTATTAGGTATACTGGAGTGAGTAGAAGATAGGTGAGCACCAGACAGATGAGCATTGATTCACATTCAATTATTATATTCGTGAAAGCCTATGACTTGTAGATTTGCTTGAAAATAAATGCCAAGCGTCCTCCAGTATTCTTGAACAGTTATTGAACGAGGTTTCTATAGCAAGGTTGGCCTCATGGAGAGTCTGGGTGCATTATCACAGCCAGATTTTGGTGATAATGAGGTGGCCTGTCTTTGAGCCCGAGACCAGGTCAAAGACGTTTAATCAGTTCATGTTAATTTATCATGCATGGAGGCGGAGACATCTCAACAGTGGAGAGGTATAGAAGTGGGGAGGTTAGAAGTAGAGAACAGTTTGGCTTGTTAAGTGAATGCCAGACATGGAATGTGTGGTAGAGATATAAAACTCATTGTTTAGCCTGAAGGGGTTCGTAAAGCCCTATATAGCATTAGGATTGTCGGTAGTGAGGTCAGGAGAGCTTGATTATACAGGAAAGACAGAAATGTATTAGAAGGCATGTAGGAGGGGGAGGGAAGAATCAGAGCCTAGGAAGGGGGAATTGACGTGGAAGGGGAAGCCAGTCACTTTATTTGGCTGAGTATATAGGAATCTGGTATTCACAAATGGGGTGGGGCGTATTGGGTGGATGAAGTCTGCAGTGCCCATAGACTTGTTGCTTGATGTGCGTTTTGGGGAATTTAGCGGCAGATGGGGAGAGAAAACGGGAGGCTTTATTAGACATGGTAGAAAGATTTGGAGTGGCTAGGAGTGAAAGGGGGTAAGGATGAAGAAAGGAGGATAAGGGGATACGACTGGTAAGAAGTGCACTCTATGGGAGAAGATATGAATTGTGGATGAGGGCCAGAGAGAAGAGGAGGCATAGAAGAAATGTTGTGATTGTTTTGCAGCGCTGTCCATATTTGGCCTCCCAGCTAGCTTTATTACTTGTGTCTGATTGTTATGCCATTGTCCAGCTGCCAAAATCCCACTGACTACCTTCTGAAGAACCCTATTTTCATTTCATTTCACAAACAAAATAAGAGATCACAGTCAAAACATAAGTCCCAAGCCAAGTCACAGGACCGCTTACGATTTTGTTTAAGAAGCTGGTTCTGCGCAAAGTCGTGTTCTCACTCAAACTCCTATGGTAGCAAAGCTGAGTGAGACTCAACACCATAAAGCATGAGGGCGTCAGTCTGTTTTCTGATTCTGATCGGCACCACAACTGGTCCTGTATGCCCTGAAGCAAATAGCTTTTAAGGAGGCCATGCTGCAGCTCTATTGTATGCTTTGGGACCCACAGAGCTGCAAGGGTCTCTAGCAGAACCTCTGCCAGCAGGCCCTCGCTCTGCAGCAACTGGCCCTGTTTGGTCTGTCCCTGGGCCCACACCAACACCACTTCGAGCTTCCACTGTCTACCATGGATTCACGCCAGTCCCTTCCTTGCAGGTATCGACTAATCTAGCACCAGCTCCGAACCGGGATATAGGATGCCCGTCTCCTCCCCTTAGCCGCCACCGTCCTACAGCAGGCTTATGTCGTGCTACAAAATTACAAATGTGAACCTAGTCAAAATGCAACCAGGCTCTAATCCAAGGCTTGTACCTCAACACCAATACTATCAAAGGCTAGATGCCTTATTTATTTTTTATTTTTTCCTTATTCAGAACCAACTCTGATGCAGTTCAGGGTATGCAAAATATTCCCTAGAGCACTGATGATGAGAACGCGGATAACCTATTATTCCTCCTCATTATACCACCGGCATGCTATACCTGGATTTCGCAACTCCACTGGACTAGCTACATCTCCAGAGAATGAGCTTAACTTCCCATCTGGGCTACCAATGGACGAAAGTGCGCAGTAACTGTGTGAATGGGAGCATAAGTGCTAAATATTTACATTTCCCCACTGTTGAAACTTAGGCACGTTTATTAACTGAGATCTATCAACCAGGTCCTACCTCCTTTGTGACCCTATTCAGTGGGGCCCTCACAAACACTCTCATGGCCACCTAGTCCACCATGCTTTGACCCTGTCAGTTGCATCGGAGCCTGGTGACAGACCAGCCCCATGGTGATCCTCATTTTATGACAAAGGCATACAACACCTGAAATGCTGGTGATGCAATCCTCAACAAGTAGTCAGTCCTTATGCCTTTCCAACCAATCCTCCAGATAGTGAGTCGAGCCATATTTATGCCTTCCTCAACAGACTGTTCCCTTTGGGTAGTTTTCCCTTGCAATCCTTGAATGCAGTATTCCTTCTCAGCAGGTGCACCCATGCAGTATGAGGTTTTTCTCCTTAGAATACTCCTAAGGTGCCAGACTGAATATGTAATCTTTCGCAGCCATTTTCCTGCGTGTCACTAGATGGAGCAGTGGTGCTCCGTGCTGACTGCTTACCACCCCTGAAGTGATGGAGTGGAGCCGCATATAAGCACCACACTAACGTCAATTCCTTTTGTCTGTACAGACTGTTGGTACAGACACTTATTCTGGTGCCTGGACCCGTGTCTGGCCGCCACTCGTCCAGTCCAGTCCCGATATTGCTGGTGCCAGAAGAGGATCGAATTCTGATCCTGTTGTCTGATCCCGAACCAACTTCAACCTGATCTCATTCGATGTCGCCCTATGAAATTAAAGCGCTGCCAGATTCTGAACCCATGCCTCTACCAATGAGATGGATCCAATAGAGGCTCCATTATTTTTTGGTATCGGAATCTGAACAAAATTCACCACCAGAAGGAGATGTCCCGACCCTACAGACAACCCTTTCATCCACTCAACCGGATGACATATTAGACCCACACATAGCCTCCCATAACTATTCTCGCTGGCTACAGAACGCATTCACCACTTTAGCACCTTCTAAGAACATGTCGCCCAACCGACTTACCCGTCTGCCCCCCTGGTTCTCAGAAACCCTCAGACTGGAAAGGCAACGTTGTAGAAATCTAGAAAGGCGATGGCGCAAACACTATGACAACAATGATAGAGGTGCGTACAAAAAAGCACTTGCTACATATCGAATGCTTCTCACCACAGAAAAAAGCAAATTTTACCTCACACAAATACTCAGCCCAAAATTCCGCCAAACAACTTTATCAGGTAGTAACGAAATTATCTATTCCGCCGGTGAGTGCAACCACAGAACCCTCTCAAAATCTCTGCAATTCCCTGGCTGATTTCTTCAAGGAAAAGGTCAACAACATCTATTCCAATTTCACATCCAAGGCTGCTACTGATCGCCAAGTCACAACATTAGCTCCAGCTCCCCCTCCACCACATTTCTCAAATTTAGTCACACCTCCCCAACACAGATAGCAGAACTAATAGCAACCACCAAATCAGGATCCCCCTCGACCCTTGTCCACCTTCCATCCTCAAGTCTGTTTCAAACCTAATAGGACCCGCTCTTACTAAAATCTGCAACTCCATGTTCCTCTCAGGTTCCTATCCATCCATTTGGAAAAAAGCTATCATCAAACCCTTATTAAAAAAAAACAATCTCGATCCCGCAGAACCTAAAAGTTACAGACCCATTGCATCTCTTCCCTTCCCATCTAAAATATTTGAAAAAATCATGAATACCCAGTTGTCCCAGTATATTGACCAGAACAACCTCCTGGACGACACACAATTTGGATTTAGGAAGGGCCATGGGACAGAAACGGCCCTCATAAAGGCATCAGATGAAATTAGGTTGATCCTCGACCAAGGCGGCGCGGCAGTCCTGATACTATTGGATTTGTCCGCAGTCTTTGACACGGTCGATCATACTATCTTGATCGACCGTGTATCCTCCATTGGCATCCATCACAAGGCTAAGACCCTTCTGCCCTCCTTTTTATCTGACCGTAAACAGTCAGTCAAACTTGGTGACTACTACTCCCCTGTTTTCACCCTCCCTTGTGGAGTACCCCAAGGATCCTCGCTAAGTCTGACCTTATTCAACATCTATGTGTCGGACTTGGCCAGGGTCATCAAAGCACATGGAATAAGGCTAACATCGTACACCGATGATACCCAGCTGGTACTGGTTGAACATAATGATGGAGGAGCAGTTGCTGCCAACTTTCAAGAAGGCATGATGGCTATTAGCTCCTGGATGGCATGTAACTGCCTAACACTTAATTCGGACAAAACGGAGGTCATGATATTTGGCAGTCTCACCCCCTCTTGGTCCCCAGTTTGGTGGCCTACTGATTTGGGTCCCCCTCCACTACCTGTTACGAAGGTCAGGAACTTAGGAGTAATATTTGATGACAAGTTATCTTTTGTCAGCCATGCAAATGCTGTTTCCTCCTCATTTTATACCCTTAGAATGGTTAGAAAACTCTTGCCTTTCCTCCCTCCCAGCGCCTGCAAGACCCTCATGTGCACCTTGGTACTATCCAAGGTCGACTACTGCAACGGACTTCTATTAAATGAACAAGAGAAAGTCCTTAACAAAATGCAGCTAATCCAGAACGCGGCAGCAAGAATTCTGACCCACACCCCAAAGTTTACCTCAATATCTCCCATCATTCGTCAACTTCACTGGCTCCCGGTCAGAAGCCGCACTAAATTCAAGGCTATGTGCATCGCCTACAAAGCTATGAACAATATAGGGCCGGAGTTTCTAAAAAAAGCTTTACGCACATACACCCCCTAAAAGATCCCTACGCTAATCCTCGGCCCACCTGCTCCCAATCCCGCGTACAAAAAAAGTGGCCTGGGGAGACAGACGATTCATAGTGGCTGTTTCCAGACTGTGGAATACCCTCCCCCTCCACATCAAAAACAGCCCATCCTTGCTGCTATTCCAGAAACAAATAAAAACCTGGCTTTTCAATCAGTAACCCCACCCAGCGTCTCTTGAGCTACGTTCAGCGCCGAGACACCCCAGGGTATTTGCACGCTATATAAATCGTATAAATAAATACATAAATGATGAGTGTCTGGTTGGGGATGATTATCTCCTCATTATGAGTTCTTTATGTGGCTTTTGGTACCTCCTTTGATACGAGGTTGGACTTGCCACTTAGACCACCGATTGAAGAGAGTGCGTCATTTGCTGTTGGTGTTCAACTGGCAGCTGCGGTACTAGATTTCCAGCTTCTCTATATCAAAAACAAGACTAATGTCCTTATTGAACTTCTACAGCCTGGGCTTTCAACGTCTGAGCCAATCTATTTCATTGAAGCGTTCACCGATATTTTTATGGACACTTGGCAAAAGCCTTGTTCCTTGTCACTAGTGATAGGCAGGTGAGCAGGAGTCACAGACCGACACCTGATACGCCTGATTTTCTCACTAAACTGCCTCCCCCAGAGAGTCTGGTTCAGGCTTCAACCAGTAAGGTTAACCCCCAATTATTTCCACACTACTCCCTCGGACAGGATGTCTGAGTATTGAGGCATTTGGAAAATGAATGTCTTTTTGGGCCAGTCTAGCGCTGAGATCTGTCAATGCAGTCTTTATGTTGGGCAACTGTAGATGTGCCCTCTAGGACAAGCTGATGAGGGCTGTTAGCCCGAAACCAGTCCCAGTATGCTTGTTTCCGGTTCGGGGAAGACATGGCTTGGCAGGTCGGGCTGGACTGTTCCCAGGCGAGGTGAGGTCCAGTCTTCGTATTAGACGGATGACCAAAATAATTTTTTCCATTGTAATGCATTACAAGCTTGAAGCTGTCTCGAGGCTAATAATTTGTATGTACCTCTGTATGATTTACCAGTTGTAAAGATTTTGCACCTTTTACCTTTTTTTATCATTAAGAGTACCAGAATTTAAATTTCTTTTACAGGTGTCCTCTACATCTCGTCTATACGGAGGATCTGTAATTGGCACCAGAGGTTGTATTAATTCCAACCCTCATGTGTATTATTCTTATTTCATTGCTTTTTTGATTTAGCCACTAGTTTTTGGACACCATATGTTCTATGCAGTAGCAATACCATTAACAGGTAGGTCCTGAAGAAAGCTGTGGATCATTTGTCCAGTAGGCTGAAACATGTCGACCGCTTTTTTATAAGCAGTCATTTTTGAAACTGCTTGTTTGCAGTGTTTTTAATAAGGATTACAATAGATACTCAAATAATTCTTTCTCTTGTATATCCTTTTTTACTTTCCCAATTGCACTGCACCTGTTATTCTCATATACACTTTGGGGATTTCCTTTACGTTTCCTTGTGAGCCTAATCTTTCTTTGATCTTGTGTTTTTCCTACATGACCCTCTTTTAGGAAACAATCCACTCAACATCCCTCTATGATCAAGAGGGTTAGTAGAGGGTAGGATGGATACCCAAATGATGATAATGATCACGTTGGTGAGTGATGGGAATCCAACCATTTGCAAGGCTTTCTTTACTCTATAATCTTACCTATAATTTTATTTATTTTCTTGTGGTTTACTCTTGATGACAGAGGTGTGTAGCTATCTTGTTCCTCTAGTGGGCAACTGAAATATTAGACCCCAGATTATCTGTTTGTTTTTTTACTCTGCCACATCTCCGCACCTCCTCCCACAACTCATCAATTTTCAGAGGAGCACTTCTCCTTTTAGCTGCAGGAGGTGCAACAGTTGCTTTCAAAAGGTGCTACAGAGGGGGATCCAGACTCTGAAATAGCAGAGGACTGTTACTTGCATTATTTTCTTGTTCCAAAAAAGAACGGAGGCCTCCTGCCTGTATTGGACCTTCGACCTCTGACTATCTCCCTACAGAAAGACAAATTCAAAATGCTCCTTTTCTTCCAGATTTTGGCTGCTCTGGCCCTAGGAGACTGGATGGTGTTCTTCGACCTGCAGGACGCATAGTTCATATATCCATTCTGCATTTCTTCAGGCGTTACCTGCGGTGTAAGGTAGGCCGGAGCATTTCCAGTCTGCCGTGCTCATCTTTCACCCTACAAGTTCTCATTAGGTTTTCACAAAAGTGAGGGTAGTATTAACAGCACAGCTTCAGAGATTCAGGATACCAGTTTTCTCCTACCTCGATGATCAGCTGTTGAAGACGGGCATCGTAGGCCACCTCCAGACAATGGCAAACCTCCTGTTATTGTTACGGTTAAGGAATCAGTCTTACCTGGCTTTTTCTGAGGTTGCCATCCATTACTGCTTTTTTGGACACAGTGCAATTCATAGTGAGTTCAGGCCATTCAGGTTGTGATTGCAATGTTTCACCCTGGATCCTTGATATCAGTAAGGGCAGTTCTGAAGCTTATCCAGTATTGGATCTTTCATAGAGTAACATGCTTGAGTCCCACTGTATCATAGTAAAGCAGTATGTATAACTATCATCGGCTGTAATGGCAATGGGCTATCAGTTTAATAGCTTATCTGTCATTTTTAAAAATGGACCATACTTGAACTATAACCATTTATTTGTTAGTACCCTGTAGAACACTCCCAAGAGAGGCCGAGTCCCTCAGATTTTCACTGCATGCCGTGTTTAAAGGGAGGCTCCCTGGGCTCTGCTTAGTTTTTTCTTCAAACAAGACGTCGAAAGTTATTTTCACTTCTATAATGTTTGACAGTAAAGGCCTTTTCCGACACTGCAAAACCTGTGGGAAGAAAAGGTTATATGTGTATGACCCACATAACGATTGTCTTTATTACCTCTACCCTCAACACAAGGTAAAGGAGTGTAAAATTTGTAGCACTTTTTTCTCCAAAACATTGAAGGACAGGGAGGGGAGACTTCTCTTACGGATTCAAAAGTCAAAACCTCGGAGAACATTCTCTGAGTAGGATAGCAATGCTTCTTCTAGGTCTCACAAAAGATCCCGGTCCCATGCTGGGACCTCTGAGCAAAGCAGAAAGTCGTTTAAAACACTCCATCAGATTAAGGACACTAAGAAAATGGAGAAACAGAAATAATTCTCCTCAGAGACAGCATTATCTGAGCCAATTTCGCCTTCTAACTAGGCCTATGTAGAGTTTGTAGGATTTTGCGTAAAAACCTCTGCTTCACTATGTGGAGTTCCGCAAGCACTGGAGTGCATTAGTTTTCACTGTTCTCACTGAATTTTAGCAGCGGGTGTGTCCCGCGCTGGAAAATCAGCAAGAATGGCACCATGCACAGCACAAGAGGGCGCTGTTTCTTTCTGCCACTCAAGTAGATCTACCCGAGCGGCAGCTTTCTCAACACATTGAGAAATCTTGCTCGGAGATGGTCTAGCGTTGGATTTTTCTCACTTGGACTCGCCAACTTAATGCTCAAGAGCGAGGAAAAACTCTTCCTCGCGGAGCTGAGTTTTTCAAACTGCGCAGTGTGCGAAAAACTCAGCGAATGGAGCGGAGTTCACCACCCAGACCTACTTCTAACAAGCCCAGAGATCACCCTCATTTGTCATCCTAAGATCCGTCAACTATGAGGCACAAATCCTCTCTCAGAGCCCCGTCGAAAGCACCATCAACAGCAAGATCGGTGATGACTTTTGTCACTACTGTCTCTTCATCAAAACCTTCGACAGTAAAGACGAGTACGACAGCATCCCTTCCAGTCTATGAGGAATGCAGTGTCAACAAAGATCTTATCGACGACCCTATCAGCGATACCACCATAGACAATTACCCCATCGTTGATACTGTCAACGACGACTTCGACGATGACTCCATCCTTGATGGCTCCGTCGACGATTCTGTGTACAAAGGACACAATGTCCACAAGAATTTCAAAGCATGAAACCTACATTGTGCTGACGACGTTGCCTTCAACGAGAATTAAAATCACAAAAATATCAAAGATCTCTTTATGGCCTGAGGTTATTTCACCCAGCAAGGTTTCACCTCTACCTCCAAGTCAACTACTAGACTTGGAGGAATCAGATGATGATGGCTGCTTCGGAGCTCCAGGTCAGGTACCAGGACGAAGACCACTTTGAGGAGGAAGGCCATTACTGTCGGGGATATTATCCTACTCCACAGAGGCATTATGAGCAGTTCAGATGCTATTCTGATCCTCCACCCAGACAGGACAAAGTACAGGTGCATAGATATTTGGTTCAGGACCTCCAGGCTATGCTCATGGATGGATTATAGGAAACAGTTTCCAGGCACTTCTGGAGAACAACCTGTTGCCCCACTTCGACCTGTTTCTCCACTAACCCCACCAATTCCTCAGCTTATCACTCCTAGGATGACGCCTGTTTGTCACATTGCAGCACCAACAAGGGAGGATCCAACGTCATCTGATGATGACAGAGAAGAAGGTAAGATTCCTGAACCTCAGCCTCCACAAGATGACTGGGACGACCAAGTCATTTCGCCTCCAGAAGACATCTGAGGT
The DNA here is from genome assembly GCF_964261635.1 of Lissotriton helveticus. Classification (NCBI taxonomy): domain Eukaryota; kingdom Metazoa; phylum Chordata; class Amphibia; order Caudata; family Salamandridae; genus Lissotriton; species Lissotriton helveticus. The sequence continues at coordinate 1,739,235,131 of NC_136068.1, forward strand.
TTTCATAACCTAATGGATAGGGCGGCAACACGATTTCACCTCCCCATTTCTGTCAAACAGTCCGACTGCTTCCTTTATGACTTTACGGAACAAGACTACATCTCGCAGGAGGCTGTAAAAATCATGAAAAACACTCCTACAGTGTCTGCTTTCCTGCCTCGTATTGATAAAAAGTACTGGACTGGAGAGGATTCCCCTGCATGCCTGACAGGACACTTCAAGCCAGATTCTTTAATTTCTCAAGCGACGCAGCAGCACTCCAAAACCCCATCTGTACTTATATGTGCGCCACCAGATGAAGAAGGACAACACTTAGATAACATAGGCAAAATGTTTTCCACCATGTCTGCCATCATCATTTGTAGCGACAACTTGCTGGCTATATTGGTCCGCATTAAGTGGCAAATGTGGTTGGATATTGGTTCCCTCATAGACCTAGTACGTGAAGATAGAGGATCTGAGGCCAATAAAATACTACAGGAAGGGGAGGGCACCTCCTCCGAGATAATAGGCTGCGCCATGGACATCGCCTCCACTCCATCAGCTAGCGATTGCAGCAGTTTTAAGGCACCAAGGATGGCTTTAGGCAACCTCATTTAGTCCTGAAGTTCAGTCAAAAATCCTTGATATGGCCTATGATGGGGAGACACTATTCAGCAAGCGTATCAATGATGCTCTGGTAGCCATCAAGACAGATACAGACACAGCCAAGTCCCCTTGCACCCTCCAGTACAGGAAGTTGCCCCTTCGGTGGGCGTGATGCCAAGGTTTCTCAACATACAGAGGTGGCTATCAGCGCTCCCAATCATACTAGACCTACCAGACCTGCTTAACAACAGTCATATTGTCAACCATTCACAGTGGGATATGCAAAGGGAGGATCCCGCAGATAGCCTCCACCCCAGGACCAGGATGCATGCCACAAAGTGACCTCAACCAGGTACCAGCTACACCACCTTCATAGCACCCCGTAGGTGCAAACATCTCCACCTACCTCCATCAGTGAAGAAACATCACCTCAGACAGACGGGTATTAGAACTAGTTACCTATAGCCATACCTTTGAGTTTACAGAAAGACTACCAAACTTTCGCTAATGGGAGCGGACCCCCTCATCTTCCCTCCTTGAAAACGGAGGCCCTCCCAATTCTTGCCAAGGCAGCAATAGAGAAGGTTCCTGTTGCTCAAAAGGGAAAGGGATTCTACTCCATTTTTTTCCTCATACACAAGAGAAAAAAATGGGAGAATGGAGACCCATTCTGGACCTCAGGAATCTAAACAAATTCCTCTGCAAGCAATCCTTTCGATTAATTACTCTCTTGACATTCTCCACCTCCTTGACATTCTCCACCTCCTAAACAGCGGAGACTTTGTGACGTCTCTAGATCTGGAAGATGCATATTTCCATATTCCTATTCATCCCAAACACCGCACATATCTTCACTTCAATGTAGCTGGTACCCATTACCATTTCAGAGTCCTCTTCGGCCTCAAATCAGCCCCTCGCATATTCACCAAATGTTGGGCCCGGTAGCAACCGCTCTCAGGAAACAAGGTCATCAGTTATTCTCCTACTTAGACGACGGGCTGCTAAAGGCTTCAACTTTAAGGCAAGCTGCCTGAGCCACAAAAGCCTGTATGCAATTCAGAACAAGCAGACTTGGCTCATAAGAAAAAAGCATGTTTCAGTGAGGCTGTTCAAGTCGATAATGGGCATGATTTCTTCCGCACGCCACCTCAAGATGAGACCATTTGAGGAAGAAGTGCAGCTCCAATGGATTTAATCGGAAGGGTTCTTCGAGGACTTAATAGCTTTAGAAATTCTAATATGATGGTCTCTGATATGTCATCTCTTCCAGGGCCTAACGTTTCTGCCATTGGTACCCAACTTTTTCATCACCATGGACACTTCCCTAGAAGGCTGGGGCATCCACTTGCAGGACCTAAAGATCCAGGAAAAGTGGGTGGCATGTCGGAAGTCTATGCACATCAACAGCCTGGAGCTAAAGCCATCTTTCTTTCCCTGCAGGCTTTTCTCCTATGAATCGCAGGATCCTCAGTGCTGGACAGTTCAGACAATATGACCAGCATGTATTATATCATTAAAGAAGGAGGTACAAAATCTCTAACTCTGTTCTTGGAGCCCAGCAGCTTTGGAGTTGGCTCATGACCCACAAGATCTTTCAAATGCTGAGCATGTGTCCATAATGCATACATCCTTAGAGGACACTTTCAGCAGAGCCAAAGACAGTTACAACTAGTGGGAGCTGGATCAGCTGCAGCTGGACAAAATATTCTCAATGTGGGGGAAACCAGCATTAGGTCTCTTTGCAACAAACAGCAACACCAAATGCCAGTTCTATGCCAGTTGATGTCCCCTCCCAGTGTCATGGGGAATGCCCATTTGATGCGATGGTCCAGGATTTATGCATACGCTTTTCCCTCCTTTCCACTAATTCCAAAGGTTTTCAGCAAAATGAAAATGGAACACTGTCACCTCATCTTGATTGCTTACAGGTGGCCCAGGCAGCACTAGTTTACAGCGCTTCTCCTCCTGTCAGACCAGTCCCATCCGCTTACCCACAACGCACATGTTCTTGACAATGTAGGACGGCCAGATCTTACATCCGGAAACAGCTTCTCTCCACTTACATGCAGATTCGAGACTTAAACTTTACTCAAGAATATAGATATGTTATACTAAGCATGAGCGAAAGACACAAACAAAATTTAAAAGTTAAAATGGAAAAGATTCTGTTTATGGTGTTACCAAAATAATTTACACCCATTGGAGGCATCTCCTGAACAGATCCTGCCTTTTCTCCGCTCAGTGGCCAAATCAGGTCTCGTGCATGCATTGGTCAAAGTTCACCTTGCAGCAATTTCTCATTACAGACGATCAGCACAATCTCTCTCTCTCTCTCTCTGTTCTACAGGAGTGATAAAACAATTTATGTAGGATCTGTTCAGGGCTTTCCCAACACTGCGAGCTCCTCCCTCAGAATGGCACCTCAGTGTGGTACTCTCGCAGCTCATGAAACAGACTTTCGAACCCATTCACAAAGCTGAGTTAAAATTTCTCACGTGGAAGGTTCCTCTATTACTCACTCTCACTTCCACAAGAAATACAGGCTTTTACAATGCAAGGGCTTTTTTCATTTCAATTAACTTATCATACCACGGACATATTTACCTAATCCGGCATCGATGGCCAAAAGAGCTCTTCATACATTGGACATTAAATGATGTCTTAGGTTTTATCTCCACTGAACAAAAATATTCACAAAACAGATCAGTTACTCGTGTTTTATGGGCAATCTCGTCAAGGGGTGCAGTTATGTGAGCAAACATAAGGAGATGATGGACGGAGCGCTGAAACTTTTCAGACACGCACCCCCAGTCACACTTCTGGGATGAATCCATCATCATTCTTTAGCTCACTTTGCCACCCCAGTTCAGACACAGCTATATGCAAACCAGTATTGACCCTGTGCCTCATGGGAACAGTCCAGTCCGAACTGTCAAGCCACGTCTCCTTTGTACCGTAAACAAGCGTCCTGGGGCCTGTTTCGGGGTAACACCCCTCATCCAGGCTAGCTTGAATCCAGTGGCAAAGTGAGCAAGGGACCCACGTCTGGGCACACTCTGCCAACTTAGGGCAAACAAAGCAAACACATGGAGATGCTGGACGGAGTGCTGAAACTTTTCAGACACTCACATCCAGTCACAGATCTGGGTTGAATCAGTCATTGTTCTTTAGCTCACTTCACCAACCCAGTTCAGACTATATGCAAATCAGTCTTGACCCTGTGCCTCATGGGAACAGTCGCTAAGCCATATCTTCCCTGGAACGGAAACAAGCATCCTAAGATGTTATGTGAGCCACAATAGCAAGGTGGATTTCAGCAGCAATTCAGTTTTGCCACTCTAAAGCCGGCAAACCGATAACAACTAAAGTTGAAGCACATTCAACGAGAGCTTTGTCCATTTCGGCTACTCTGTTTACTGACATTCCACTAGAGAAGATATGTTGTGCTGTAACATGGAAAAGCACCCGTACATTCACGTAGCACTACTGCCTGGATTCTGCACAAAGCAGTGGCACACCCATAGGCCAGGTGGCGTTACGCCATCTGTTTCAATAAGGTGAGCCTCTTCTCTTTAGATAAAGATGTTTATTCATTTTTAAATTCCACTGCATATCATACTGTTGTGTAGTGCCTATTATGTTTTTCTGTAGGGTTATATATTGTATTGTATTGTAATTGCATTTATATAGTGTGTACTACCCCTGACGAGGCGTCAAAGCGCTTTTTCTGCGGGTAGCACGCTACTCCGGGACCCACAGAGGATTAGTGTTGAATTAGTATAGTGAAACATGCAAGTACATTTTAAGTGGTGGATAGGTTAATCAGTTATTTGGATTTGGAATGATAGCAGAAGGATAGAGTAGGACAAAGGTTTGTATTTATTTATCGCTCGCTTGTTGACGCATGCTATTCAGGGAGCCTATAGAGGATTAGTGGTGAATTAATATGGTGAAATATGAGGTAATTCCAGTGGTGGATATTAGTCTGTTACTTGGAGTGAGAAGGATAGCGGATGGATAAAAGGGGAAGGAAGATTTGCATTCATATAGCACTTGTTACCCCTGATGGGCGTTAAAGCGCTTTTCTGGTGAGTAGCATGCCACTCCGGAACCCATAAAGGATTAGTGTTGAAAATTAGTATAGTATAAATATGAAGTAATTTGAGTAGTAGATATGTTACAAAAGTGTCCAAGGGTCTAACAGAATCTGTGTGGTGCATTAAACTAACAAAAGTCACTGTCAACTCATCTAGTGAATGTGAAGATACATTGATGGATACCTACGATTACTAACAGGATACCCATCAGTCACCACTCGGAACCGCCCTTCATCATTTGGGATTCCTGTTAACCACAAAATAGGTACACTACCGGTTAAGATGGAAGGTCAGATGGTATAACCTCTTAAGAACCTGGTAGTGGCCAAAGTGGTTTAGAGTGTCACAGACTACCCATCAATATAAAATGAGGGTGACTGATTTGCAGTGCTAGTGTAAAAAAGTGTGATAAGTGAGTGAAAGCTAAAATTGGGTGAGGGAGCATGAATGAGACTAACTTTATTCTGTTCTATGCTCGCTCCACCAACATTAAAAGAGCAGCATAAGTAGATTCAACAAATGTCTACCTAGATGGAAATATGGTCAACATGTTTCAGCAATTCCAAGGGACTATGGAGTCCATTGCTTTCATCAGGACCGGAATATTAGAGAAAATGCTACTGCAAGAGGTGTAGTGAAAAGGTTAAAAGAGTGACTACATATTAACGAAACTGCAACATGGAAAAATATCACCTGTTTTTCTAGGTGTGTTCTTTACTCGCAGATGTTATGTATGTCACTGCAAAAAGAAACAGACACAGACAATCGCATGTAAAATGACCACATACATATAGACATAATAATGTGTGAAAAATCCACATTTAACAAGAAACCAGATTTAACTGTAAACCATTGGTTTTAATACAATACCACATTGGATATATATTTTTATCAGTACAAAATACTTGGATGTAATATTTTCATGTAGCAAATTGTGCTTCGTCTTACCCTTATTGTTGAAGCACATTGCTCCACCGCACCTGGCAACAGCTCAGGACTCGAGGGAAGCACCGCTCTGATTGAAAGAAGCAAAAAGACAAGAATGTCATTGCTTCCTAGTCAAACGAAAATAAAGCACATTGAAAAGTACCCAGCGAGAGTGTTTGACATGAGGTTTGTATTGTAAGAGAACACTGCATGGCTCGGACCCATGGTGTTCTTATGAAGGCACCGTCAAAATAAAGGTCTTTATCGAAATGTCAGTTTGCATACCGAGTGTCTCTAGTGCTCGGCAGTTAAGTGGTATTAACTTTTAATTCTATGCGGGACCCAATGTTGATTCTTTTCTTCTTCTTCATGGTTTGTCTGGCTTGGTTATGACAAAAACCATGGAGTGAATACGGGCTGTATCGACAGACAGAAAAGTATTTTTGCCGCGTTGCCCAAATAATGCTGTAATAGATTACTACGCGCAAAAAAACAGCAATAGTCTCGGTCTGCGGGCCGTTCGTAAAGGAAAGGTTGTTAATCCTTAGTTTCGCGCTCTATTTAAAAGAAAATACTCTCCAAACAGAACTCGGATAGTGTGCGGCTCACCTCTCAGTCGGTACTCCTTCGCCACCATCTGAACCAGTTGGGGAGGTGCCGACAAGGAGTGGAGTCTGCCGTTAAGAGCCGCACGCTGACTGGCTCGCTGTCGGTCATGTGATCGAGGCATCCAGTGGAAATACCTGTTGCTGCCAGATTCTGCATAGTCAGATGCTGTTTTCTTATTAGTAGTTCGACGATCTTGTGACCAGACTGAGTATTGTAATCAAGTTGTTTATTGGTCACCACGGACTACTGTGTCGATGGTTGCCTAGGAACAATGTCTAAACTTCAAAAATGAAAACAACTTTATCGATGAAAACATTTTTGAAGTTTAGACATTGTTCCTAGGCAACCATCGACACAGTAGTCCGTGGTGACCAATAAACAACTTGATTACAATACTCAGTCTGGTCACAAGATCGTCGAACTACTAATAAGAAAACAGCATCTGACTATGCAGAATCTCGCAGCAACGGGTATTTCCACTGGATGCCCCGATCACATGACCGACAGAGAGCCAGTCAGCGTGCGGCTCTTAACGGCAGCCTCCACTCCTTGTCGGCACCTCCCCAACTGGTTCAGATGGTGGCGAAGGAGTACCGACGGAGAGGTGAGCCGCACACTATCCGAGTTCTGTTTGGAGAGTATTTTCTTTTAAATAGAGCGCGAAACTAAGGATTAAAAACCTTTCCTTTACGAACGGCCCGCAGACCGAGACTATTGCTGTTTTTTTGCGCGTAGTAATCTATTACAGCATTATTTGGGCAACGCGGCAAAAATACTTTTCTGTCTGTCGATACAGCCCGTATTCACTCCATGGTTTTTGTCATAATCAAGCCAGACAAACCATGAAGAAAAAGAAAAAAATCAACATTGGGTCCCGCATAGAATTAAAAGTTAATACCACTTAGCTGCCGAGCACTAGAGACACTCGGTATGCAAACTGACATTTCGATAAAGACCTTTATTTTGACGGTGCCTTCATAAGAACACCATGGGTCCGAGCCATGCGGTGTTCTCTTACAATACAAACCTCATGTCAAACACTCTCGCTGGGTACTTTTCAATGTGCTTTATTTTCGTTTGACTAGGAAGCAATGACATATTCTTGTCTTTTTGCTTCTTTCAATCAGAGCGGTGCTTCCCTAGAGTCCTGCGCCGTTGCCAGGTGCGGTGGAGCAATGTGCTTCAACAATAAGGGTAAGACGAAGCACAATTTGCTACATGAAAATATTACATCCAAGTATTTCGTGCTGATAAAAATATATATCCAATGTGGTATTGTATTAAAACCAATGGTTTACAGTTAAATCTGGTTTATTGTTAAATGTGGATTTTTCACACATTATGTCTATATGTATGTGGTCATTTTACATGCGATTGTCTGTGTCTGTTTCTTTTTGCAGTGACATACATAACATCTGCGAGTAAAGAACACACCTAGAAAAACAGGTGATCTTTTTCCATGTTGCAGTTTCGTTAATATGTAGTCACTCTTTTAACCTTTTCACTACACCCCTTGCAGTAGCATTTTCTCTAATATTCCGGTCCTGATGAAAGCAATGGACTCCTTAGTCCCTTGGAATTGCTGAAACATGTTGACCATATTTCCATCTAGGTAGACATTTGTTGAATCTACTTATGCTGCTCTTTTAATGTTGGTGGAGCGAGCATAGAACAGAATAAAGTTAGTCTCATTCATGCTCCCTCACCCAATTTTAGTTTTAACTCACTTATCACACTTTTTTACACTAGCACTGCAAATCAGTCACCCTCATTTTATATTGATGGGTAGTCTGTGACACTCTAAACCACTTTGGCCACTACCAGGTTCTTAAGAGGTTATACCATCTGACCTTCCATCTTAACCGGTAGTGTACCTATTTTGTGGTTAACAGGAATCCCAAATGATGAAGGGCGGTTCCGAGTGGTGACTGATGGGTATCCTGTTAGTAATCGCAGGTATCCATCAATGTATCTTCACATTCACTAGATGAGTTGACAGTGACTTTTGTTAGTTTAATGAACCACACATAGATTCTGTTAGACCCTTGAACACTTTTGTGTTTTATGCATTCAGTTAGAGAATGTGTCTTTGTCTGGTCTTTAAACTCCCTTAGGCCCTCCCTCACCATATTGTTTTTTCTAGTAGATATGTTATTCAGTTATTTGGGCAGTATATTAGTATATTAGTATAGTTGAATATGGAATATGGAATTTGAGAAGTGAAATAGGTTAGTCTGTTAATTTTGATTGAAAAAGGATAGTGGTGGGATAAAAGAGTGAAGGACTTTTTTTTTTAAAGTCTTAGCAGTAGGAAGAGGCTTTTGGATGAGTAAAAAGGAGTTTGAGGGAAGGAGTCAGAGGGAGAGTTTAGAAATGTTTGTTTTAGGGGATCGGTGTAGTAAAAAGAGGTGTCAGATGATGCAAGGAGGGGTAGAGCAGGAGAGTCTAGAAAAGGTTATTTTGGCGATCATAGTAGTGGTATGGGGTTTGGGATAAATGAGAGAGTGGATGTAGAGGATATATTTATAGATCTATAGGATGAGAGATAGGGTAGTGCATTAGAAGGAGTAGAAGAAAGAAGTTTGAGAGGAGTCAGAAGGTTGGGCTAGAAGATATATTGAGCGAAGTATAGGCTGAGAAATAGGCTACTGCATTGGAAATGCTAAATTAGAAGAAAGTGATAGATATATAGATCCAGAAGTACACAAAGTATAGAGATACATAAAATAAGTAGGTATATTTAGATTAAATATATTGATAGAGGCACAGGATGAGAAATAGGGTAGTGCATTGGATATGCTTTTTCAGGAGAAAACAGACACACATCCAAGTACATGGAAGGTACATAGATGTACAATGGAAGTATGTACATGTAGACCAAAAATGATTTTTATTTATTGATGATTATTATTATTAATATTTTTTTTCTTCTCAACAACAAAATTGTTTTACATGTTTTATAAAGTAATACACAAAGATAGGTACATATCTATAGTGAGAACAAATGCTTATATACAGAGGGATATGCTGTAAATTTCTATTTCCGTATGGTGCTTATGTGGGGAAGAGACAGATCTTGAGTAGTTTTCTGAAGATAAGGTGGTTGTCGGTGGATCTTATGTTGGGGGGTAAAGAGTTCCATAGTTTGGCTGCTTGAACAGAGAAGGATGTGCCACCCATTGTTTTTTTCTTGCATGGTGGGATTTTGAGGTGAGATGCTCCTTTAGAGCGTAGGTTCCTTTGTTGAATGTGTTTGGTGATTTTATTCCTGATGAAGAGTGGTCCTTTTCCATGTATTGCTTTGTGGGTAATACAAAGCAGCTTGAACGTGGATCTTCTGGCAACCGGTAACCAATGCAGGGCTTTCAAGGCAGGGGAGATGTGGTCTCGTGGTTTGATATGCAAGAGTAGTCTGGCAGCCGAGTTCTGAATCCGGTGTAGTCTTTTCATGGTCGTTAAAGGTGATCTGTGGTAGAGGCTATTGGCGTAATCGAGTTTGGATAGAACAAGGGAGATGGTAGCTTGGACCTTGTGTGGAAATCCCAAATGAGGGAAAATTCGTCGCAGCGTTTTATAGTAGCAAAGCTTCCTCTTGCTAGTTTATTTACTTGGACATTCATCGACAGCTTGGAGTCCATGGTCATTCCGAGGTTTCTTACTTCCTTCGATGCTTTAGGCAGTGATCCCAGTTCATCAGGCCATGCGGCAAGCGGGTTGTAATTTTTCAAATCGCCACACGTGAGTATTTCAGTTTTTGAAGCATTCAATTTGAGATGGCTCCAAGTCATCCACTGATCCACGGCTCTGAGACAGCTGAAAATTGGTGATTTTCCAATGTGTTTGGGGCATTCCAGTTGAAGGAGTATTTGCGTGTCATCTGCATAGTTGTAGCACGTGAGGTGAAATTCATTGATCAGTACTGGTAAAGACTTCATGTAGATGTTGAAAAGCATGGGCGAGATGATAGAACCTTGAGGGACCCCTGCTTTTGTGGAGTACGGTTTGGACGAGAAAGGTGGGGTGTGGATGACATTAGTTCTGTTTCGAAGCTAGGACGCGATCCAGTCACGAGCAGTTCCCTCTATGCCGGCTTCATAAAGTCTTTGTTTCAGAGTGTCATGGTCAACCGTGTCAAAGGCAGCTGAGAGGTGCAAGAGGAGTAGCGCAGCAACCCCGTTGCGGTCAACTGTATTCTTTAGGTCATCCCAGATGGCAAGGAGGGAAGATTCAGTGCCTCTTCCTGGACGGAATCCTGTTTGAAAATCTGAAAGTATGTCATTCTCTTCAATGAATTGTGACATCTGGGCGAACGCTGCTCTTTCTATCAGTTTGCCCAGGAAAGGTCCATTTGTAATGGGTCTGTAGTTGTCGGGGTTCAGCGGGTCCAAGTTTGTTTTCTTCAGTAAAGGGCGTATGTATGACTTTGAGTTCTTCTGGAAATATTCCAGTAGTTAAGGAATCGTTGGTGATTCTTCTTACTGGAATGGCAGCAGAGGTTGTTAAAGGAATTGTCTTGAAAGTTTGTGGCGGACAGGGGTCAGAAGGGTTGCCGGCAGGCCTGCTTGCTTTGACCAGGTTCATAAATGTATCGTGTGAGATGTGTTGGAAGGAACGGAGAGGCTTGATTAGAGCATTCTTGGATAGTTGTTTTGTACAAGGGTTAGTGCTGGTGCTTTGTTTCTGTTGTAAATAAGAGTCCAACGTGTCTGCTTTGTCCTTGTAATGATTGGCCAGTTTGTCTGTGAAATCTTGAGTAACAGGATGAGTTCCTTCTAGGCAATTTGGTTTTCGAAATTCATTGAGTATTTTATATAATTCTTAATTTGCACATTTAGCGTTTTGAATTCTGTCTGAATAGTACCTTTTCTTAGCTTTTTTGATATAATCTGTTAAATTTGTGTAGGTGAAGTTTGTCTTGTTTGGCGTTTGTTTTGAGCCAGGTACGTTGCAGCTTTCTAATTTGTTGTTTTATGTTTTTTATTTCTATGTTTCTCCAAGGCGTTTTTTTCCTTTTGTTCTGTTGTGTGGTTTTGAGTGGTATCAGGATGTCAAAAGCTTCCTGTAGCCACTCATATAGATTCTGAACAGAATGTATGGTTTCCAGATTTATACTGGATGTTAGTTGTGTTTCCAAGTGTTCCAAATTGAGTTTGTTCCACGGCCGATAGGTGGATGGATGTAAGGTAGTTTTAGGTGAGTCGCTTAGTGTTGTTTTATGTTGGAAAGCAAGCAAGTGGTGGTCTGACCAAGTGACTGGAGTTATAGTTTGAAAGGTAACTAGTTCAGTATTAGCAAAAATGACATCTAGGATATGTCCAGCGATGTGTCTCGGATTGGGGACAATCTGATGCAGGTTCAATGCGTCTAGGCCAGTAATTATTGTTTTTGGATGGGTCATATTGGTTTTATCAAACCAAATGTTAAGGTCACCCAGAATGCACAGGTTGGAGTGTATTGTTATCAGATTTGAAACTGTGTCTAGAAGTACGTCTTGGAATATTTCCTTGCTAGGTGGAGGTCTGTAAAGGAGCAGGAAGTTACAGGTGGAAGACGGTGTAGGATTGCATCTTGTTAGAAGAGCCTCACAATTCTTTATGGAGATGTTGTCAACTTTAGTGATATGTATTGTTTGCCTGAATACAACAGCTAGACCACCTCCTTTTTTGGCTATACGATTTTGGGTGATTATTTGATAGCCCAGAGGAATGGCTTCATGCAGGACTGGAGCTATATCCTCTCCCAACCATGATTCGGTTATGAATAGTATGCCTGGTTTTGCATCGGTGAGAAGGTCGTAGATGTGATGCTTGTTTTTAGAGAGGGATCGAGCATTTATTAGTAGACAGTGTAGATAGTGGCCTTTGGTGATAGTGGGACTTTGTTTTGTAGAAGAGTGATCAGTATTGTGTGGGTGTGTAGCAGGTGTGTTTTTAGTGCTGGCATTAGCTGTATTAGGATAGCAATCGTGTAGCTGTTCTGTATCGTGTTCCTCATCCAGCATGCTAAGAAGACATTTTGATGGGTCTGCATGTGTATGTGTTGGAGATGGTGTTTGAGAATGAATTGGAGTGCTCTGTTGCTTTTGTGGTGTAACATTGTTGTGCGGTAGACTTGGGGAAGCAAAGTTGTGAGGTGTGGCATGTTGCTTATATTTTTTGCTTGTGTTAAAGGCGGAAGGTGTATGAGTCAGGGGAGGTGGTGCAGAACGTGGGTCATGTCGTAATGTTTTAAATTGTCCAATGGATGAGAGGCGATTAGAAGAGAGGTGCTGTATTGCTGTATCTGTGTTAGGTGTGGTGGAAGAGTGAAAGCTTGGCATTGGAGTTTGTTCCTTTGTGTGCTTTGAAAGGTGGGTATATGTATGTATTTTGTGATGGTAAGTATTATGAGGTGATGCGCTCAGAAGATCTTGTGCTGGTGTGTGTGATATGTTTTGCTTTTGAGGTGTGGTGAAAAGGGGTGCTGATGCATATGTTTCATGCACCTGATTTGGTTGTGTAGTATTGTTTGTGAGAGGAGGGTGTGACGTAGAGGGGGTGGTGATGTGTTTATGTGTAAAGTGTATGTTGTGTGTAGGAGGGAATGAAGTAGAGGTGAGAGTGTTTATCTTAGACTGGTTTGTTTCAAGAGTTTCAAAGTGTGGTGGTGTGCAGTGTGTGTGTTGTGTGTTAGTGTTATTATGGTAGAAGGGAGAGGAGGGTGTTTGTTGGACAACTGATGGAAGGATCATTATATATTTGTTAGTGATAAAAGGTGGACTGTTAGATGTAATTACAGCAGGGAGAGTGTGTCTGAGTGGGATGTAGTTATTTATGGTGTTGATTGGCGTTGTGTTAGTAATGAGTGTATTGGTTAGTGGTATAGGATAGAGTTGTGTACTGTTTGTGGGTGATGGTGGATATGTGTGGTAGTTGGGATAGTAGGGTGTGTAGATGTGGTTTGGTTGGGTTTGTAGTGCAGGCTAGTACATCAATCTGTGCATAGTGTTGTGTGTGGTGTATATTTGGTGTGAGTGTGTTGCTCTGTTTATGGTTGTGGATGGTGCAGGCTGGGTATTGTTAAATGAGAAAAAGGGCAGCATTTCTGGCCCTAGTCCCGACCAGTCTCGAACAAGCCCAAACAGGCAGCTACCCTTGTCCTCTACACCCTTAGCCTCGACGCCCGGGCTGAGACGCCCTAAGCCTGGCCTTTTTTGTAGCCCTAGTAATCAGGTGACCCCTTCAGCCAATGGGAACCCTAGCCCTAACACTATCCAATCACAACACTAGCCCTAACATCTAGAACCAATAGGAGACCAGGACCTTGCAGCCAATCTTAACCCTAGTCCAAGCACCCAATCAGTTCAAAAACCCTTATCTCTACGTCCAATAAAGGCCTTAGCCCTACCACTAGTCCCAACCCAAGTCCAAGCAGCCAATGGTACAGGTAGCCCTAGTCCCTACTTCCAATAGAAAGCCTAACCCTACTCTTAGACCCACAACTGGTCCAACAACCATTCACACCAGAAGCCCTAATCACTACTTCCAATTAAAGGTCTAACCCTACTCCCAATCAATCAATCAATCAATCATGCCATTTGTATAGCGCACTACTCACCCGGGAGGGTCTCAAGGCGCTTGGGGGGAGGGGTATGCTACTGCTCGAACAGCCAGGTCTTGAGTTGTTTCCTGAAGGCGAGATGGTCCTGGGTCAGCCGAAGGTGGATGGGGAGGGAGTTCCAAGTCTTGGCAGCCAGATAAGAAAAGGATCTTCCTCCGGCGGTGGCTCTTCGGATGCGTGGTACGGCTGCGAGGGCGAGGCTGGTGGACCGTAGCTGGCGGGTGGGCGTGTAGAAGGTCAGGCGGTCGTTGAGGTACTTGGGGCCCAGGTCGTGGAGAGACTTGTGTGCGTGGGTGAGGAGCCGGAACGTGATCCTCTTGTCGACGGGGAGCCAGTGCAGGTTCCTCAGGTGGCTGGAGATGTGGCTGCGTCGGGGGACATCCAGGATGCGTCAGGCGGAGGCGTTCTGGATGCGCTGGAGTCTTTTCTGTAGCTTGGCTGTGGTTCCGGCGTCGAGGGCGTTTCTGTAGTCCAGTCGGCTGGTGACGAGTCCCTGGGTGACAGTCTTCCTGGTCTCGGTCGGGATCCAGCGGAAGATCTTGCGAAGCATACGCAGGGTGTTGAAGCACTTTGAGGAGACGGCGTTGACTTGTCTGGTCATCGAGAGGGAGGGGTCCAGGATGAAGCCCAGGTTGCGTGCGTGGTCGGTTGGCTTGGGTGCGGTGCCCAGACCTGGGGGCCACCAGGAGTCGTCCCAGGCGGAGGGCGAAGATCCCAGGATGAGGACTTCTGTCTTGTCCGAGTTCAGTTTCAGGCGGCTGTCCTTCATCCACTCGGTGACGTCTTTCATCCCTTCGTGTAGGCAGGTTCTGGCGGTGTCAGGGTCTCTGGTGAGGGAGAGGATCAGCTGGGTGTCGTCGGCGTAAGAGATGATGTTGAGGTTGTGCTGGCGTGCGATGGCTGCGAGAGGTTTCATGTAGATGTTGAAGAGGGTGGGGCTGAGTGAAGATCCTTGTGGGACGCCGCAGATGACTTCGGTGGCCTCGGAGCGAAACGGGGGGGAGGCGGACTCTGTGTTCTTCCGGCGAGGAACGAGATGATCCACTCCAGTGCCTTCTCTTGGATACCGATGTTGCTGAGGCGCTGGACTAGGGTGCGGTGGCAGACCGTGTCGAACGCAGCGGAGAGGTCCAGGAGGATGAGGGCCACTGTTTCCCCCTTGTCGAGCAGGGTCCGGATGTCGTCGGTGGCTGCGATGAGGGCGGTCTCGGTGCTGTGGTTGGCTCTGAAGCCGGACTGCGAGGGGTCGAGGGATCCGTTCGTCTCGAGGAAGGCGGTCAGCTGTCTGTTGACGATCTTCTCGATGACTTTAGCAGGAAAAGGGAGGAGCGAGATGGGGCGGAAGTTTTTGAGATCGGTGGGGTCCGCTGTAGGTTTCTTCAGGAGGGCGCTGATCTCGGCGTGCTTCCAGCTCTCCGGGAAGGTGGCGGTGTTGAAGGAGGAGTTGATGATGTTCCGGAGTTGGGGTGCGATGGTGGAGTCGGCCTTGTTGAAGACGTGGTGTGGGCAGGGGTAAGTCGGTGATCTGGAGTGGATGGTGTTCATCGTGCGGGCTGTGTCTTCGGTGGTCACCGTGGTCCAGGTGCGAAGGGTGGCGGTGGGGGGCATTGGTTCGACGGTTGGGTGCGTGGGTGGGGCGCCGAAGCTGTTGTGGATGTCGGCGATCTTGCGGTGGAAGAACGAGGCGAGGGAGTCGCAGAGGTCTTGTGACGGAGTGATGTCGTTGATGCCGGTGCTGGGGTTGGAGAACTCCTTGACGATAGTGAAGAGCTCTTTGCTGTCGTGGGTGTTGTTGTCCAGTCGTTCCTTCAGGGATTTCTTCTTGGTGGTGCGGATGAGCTGGTGGTGCTTGCGGGTAGCGTGTTTGAGGGCGGTCATGTTGTCGGTGGTCCGGTCGAGGAGCCAGGCTTTCTCGAGGGTGCGGCAGGTCTTCTTGGAGTCCTTGAGGTCGTCGGTGAACCAGGATGCCTTCTTGCTTCTGGGTCTGCTGGGAGGGTTCTTTAGTGGCGCGAGGTCGTCGGCGCAGGCGGTCAGCCACTGTGTGAAGTTGCGGGCTGCTTCGTTGGGGTCCGTTGTGTTGGCGGGTGGGCTCTGGCTGAGGGAGGTGGTGAGCTGGTCTGCGGTGATCTTGCTCCAATTCCTGTGAGGTACCTGTTGCGGGTGGTGGTGGATCGTGGATCTTTTGAAGCTGAAGTGGACGCAGCTGTGGTCGGTCCAGTGGAGTCCGGTGGCGTGGCTGAAGGTGATGTACTTGCTGGAAGAGAAGACGGGATCAAGCGTATGGCCGGCGTAGTGGGTGGGGGTGTTGACCAGTTGCTTGAGTCGGAGGTTGGCGAGGTTTTCCAGCAGGGCGGTGGTGTTGCGGTCCTTGTTGTTCTCCAGGTGGAAGTTGAGGTCCCCGAGGAGGATGTAGTCAGTGGAGGGGAGGGCGTGCGGGCTGATGTAGTCTGTGATGTCTTCGCTGAATTGTGTGCGTGGTCCCAGGGGTCTGTAGACGAGGGTGCCTCTGAGGGTCGTCTTAGGGTTGGTGTGAATCTGGAAGTGGAGATGTTCGGCTGCGGCGAAGGAGTCGTTGGCGTTGGTCGTGATGCGGATGGTGTTCCTGTGGACGATGGCGATGCCACCTCCGGTCTGGTTGATGCGGTCCCTCCTGATGATCTTGTACCCGTCCGGGATGGCGATGGCGATGTCGGGTGCATAGGAGGCGTTCATCCAGGTTTCCGTGAGGAAGGCAACGTCCGGTGATGTAGCGTCGAGGAGGTTCCAGAGTTCCAAGGCGTGTCTGTGGACGGAGCGGGTGTTGATCAGGATGCACTTGAGGTGGTTGCTGCTGGTGTTTGTCTTGGCGGGTGCGGGGCAGGTTCAGAGGCAGGTGAACTTGCAGGTGCAGCAGGTGAAGGGTCCGTGGGTGCGTCTCGGGGTGGCTCGGCAGAAGGCGTGGGTCCGGCCGGCATTGAGTGCGTTGAGAGTGGCGGCGTCGTAGGTCAGTCGGGTCGTCTTGCCTCGGCGGGGAGGGCCAGAGGTCCTGGCGCTGGGCGCGGGCCAGGCGCGGACGGGCGCAGACGGGCTTACCTTTGGCGCACCTTCGGCGCTCAATCGGTGCTCCCGCTGCGCGCGTCCGCTGCGCGGTCGCTCTGAGGGCGTCATAAGTAAGGAGCCGGGAGGGAGGAGCAGCTGGGTGGCGGGAGCGGGGCGGCGAATGGAATCACAGGGGGGCGGGGCCGCAGGGAGGCAGCGGCGGGAAATTCCAAGAAGCAGCGGGCAGCGGGAAATTCCCACGAGCAGCGGGCAGCGAGCGAAGGAATCTGCAGGCAGGAGGCGGCAAAGGCAGGCAGGAGCGGCAGCAGTGAGTGGGGCGCTCAGCCCTGTGGAGGGCTGAGCGGTCACCAACAACCAATAACATAGGAAGCCCAAGTCGCTACTTCCAATAGAAATCCTAACCCTAGCCCTAGTCCCAACCCTGCAATGATGGTTTCACAGACCGAGAAACCAATCAGAACCCTCAAATACCCAACCAATGAGGACATTAACCCTAACCCAATAGAAACACCAGATACAACCGCCAATCAGTGTACACATGTGCCAACCACTAGCACACCATATAAGGTCCCAGCAACCTCAGACAAGGTTTGCTGGCCAGGGAGTTGGAAGCTGCTTGCTCCTGTTCAGAATCTCCTAAGAGACAGACAGGCTCAATCCACAACTTTGGACTTCAGCAGGTAAAGGCTTCACTAACTCGAAATATAACAATACTGTTTGAATAAAGCGTTATATGTATCTGTTATAGATATGAATGCCAACAAGCTCAATGTAGATATATATTTCACATTTTTTAATTGATCTTGCAGCGTTGTGATGCCCGAAAACGATACGGGTGTATTCTAAGATGTGGTGGACGGTTCCACACCTTTAATGCCATTTGGGCCTTGCTGTAGCCAAAACAGGCTCTCCGTTTGAAAAATCTTACTTTGCTGCACCACCTTGAGGCTCTCCATTGGAAGTACACCACTCCCTAAAATTGTTTTGCCAAGATTGGACTACATTAAAAATTTCCCTTGGCAGATACGGTGGGTGGTTTGTCTTCCCTCACCACTTGTGCTGAAACAGCTTGTATCTCCAGAGGAGCTTCTCTCCTCTTTGGATGCTCCTGAAGAATCCCGCCACGGGGGAATGCGTTGGCTTTATTGGCTTTATATCTCAAGCATTTGAAATAAAGGATCAAAAATCTAAAGATCTCCTCTTGTCCCATGTGCATTTGTCTAGCATTTGTGCTGTTAATATTTGAATGCGTGTTTGTTTCCTCACAGAGCTTTCGTTTGATGTATAAATCTATATATATAAAAATATATATATATATATATGTATAAATATATATAGATCGATATATACATATAGACTAATATAAAGATGTATTCCTTTGTCACCCACCATCCTCTAAGGGTACCTAAATTACCTACAACACTGCTTGCTACTCTGATTCAAGCATGTGAATCTATGAAAGATCCAATACTGGACAAGAAAATAAGTTACTTACCTGTAACTTCAGTTATCCAGTGTTGGACTTGGCCTTTTCCCCCCAAATTTTTCGCTTTTGACCCCCTTATCTAGATTGTCTCCCCCATGGGATTAAACCTGTATAGGCCATGAGTGGTGTGAGACCCCTTGTGAAAAATGTAATTACATGAAATAATGTGAGCACTTGTAAAATCCCCCATTTTAAAACTGCACCTGATTGAAATGTATTGTATTTAAAATGGATGCCATGGCCCTGGGTTTTGCCACTGGACTGCCATAGGTCAGCGGTCTAGATAATATTACCCAGCTACCCCTAGCTTTTGGAGGGAAAGCCTGGCACCCAGGGTGCTCACCCCCTCCCCTAGAACCAGTTTAGGCTAGATGTGCCAACATTCTAGAAGGTCCTGGCACTGCCTGGGAGGAGGGTATAAATAGGGAGAAGTGTCACCAGAAAGTCAGTCAGTGCTGGGACAAGGGAGAGAGGGGACCTGCTGTGAGGTGCTACCGCCACATGGGCCTGTGAGCTGGGCCCTGCACCCCTAGAACCCCCCCCTTCTACTGTCCCCCCGGGCCCCTGGCAAAGGAGGGTCCCTACCCAGGACACTGATGCTGTGGGACCTTGAACTACGCCAGCGCTGAGGGAAAGAGGTGCCCAGAAGAGGAGGAATGCTGTGGGCTTGAACCCCCCCAGGAGGTGAGGAGTGTGCCCCTGGGGCTGGCTGTGGAACTGTTCGCCCCTCCCCTCCATGAGGTGCGCCTGTCAGACGCTGTTTGGGGAGGTTGGTGCCCCCAGGAAGTTGTGGCCCCTCTGGAGGCAGTGGGCTGGGAGGATTGCGCCCTGCTGGAGGAACTGTGCCCTTTGTGTCTCTGGACCCTGGAAGTTGAGAAGCCCTGAGCGCTAGAAGATCGCAAAGTGCCCCCCCGTGCCAGTGGTAGCGCTGTGCCTGCTGTGTGGCCTGAGGAAGTTTTTGACTGGACTGCGCTGAGGGAACCTACCCCTCGTGGGGCGCGCTTTCTGTGTGAGGAGAAACTGATCAGAAGGGAGCCTACCCCTTATTGCTGTCCCGTGCAGTTGCGCATGGCCCGTGAGGTAAATAATTAATTAAAAGGGACCCTACCCCTTATCTCGGCCGCAGATCACCGCCGCGGCCCGGCGGCAGCTTGGAGGGACCCCCGCTGTATTTGTCGTCGTCACGGCGACCCCCGGTGCCAGGAGGGGGCCGCCGATGAGGAAGTGAGAGCCGCGATAGGCCCTGAAGTCAGCGCGTCCAGCCACGCCGCGCAGGGATTGGCTGCCGTCCGGGCAGCCTGGAGTGAGCTGGTGGAAGAGGCGGGGCCGGGGCACACTGTCGGTGCCAGCCCCGCCGCCACACGAGAAGCATTGCCACCGTGAGGAGCGAGAACGGAGGGCGGGAGCCTACCCCGCCTCCGCCTTTGACGGAGGGCCCCGAGGAAGATCCTCGCTGGGAGTAGCGTTGCGGCGGCCCCCGATGTAAGGAGAGGGCCGCCGGAGTCCGTGTGTGCCGCGCTATGCCCTGCAGTTTGAGTTCGGCCGTGCAGGCCCGTGATTGGTCCTCCCGGCCGCATCCCGCTGGAGCTGCCCCGCGATTGGCCGCAGGGGCCGAGCCCCTTCACCGCCGCGTTTCGATTGGTTCCCGGGCCGTGGAGGCTGCAGAAGGCCCGGGAATAGCCTGTCGTCTTCTGGGAGGGCTCCGAGAGGAGTGAAAGCCCCCCAGCTGGTGCAAGCCCCGGGGAGTCCGGGATCAGACTAAAGGCCACGTGAGGCCTACCGACTGAAAGCATCTGCGCAAGGGCCCCTCGAGGAGCCGAAGAGGAAGGTAATTCCCCGAGGGGGTGGGCGGAAGTCCCACGACCGCCCCACCTACGGGGGAGACTGTGGTTGGGCCCCGTTAGGCCCCATGACTGAGGCATGGAAGGGTTAACCCCGTATTAGGGGGAAGGTTATTAATGCTCATGGTGGCCTAATGATCTGACTGCTTTACCCAATCAGGTGTTTGCCCTTGCAGAAAGAAATGCTATTGCTGACTAAGGAGCCTTTGTTTTTCCCTGTGATGGAAGGGGTATGATTCCCTGATGAAGTGTTGATTCCTGCACAGTGGCCGGGTTATAAGGGGGGGTAAACTTGGATGTGCCTTTTAGTACAGTTGTCCTGCCCCTAGGCTGGCCTGACGGGTTATTCCAGGCCCCTGATCACATTCCAGGTTCAAGGGCAAACCTTGCTGTGTTTTATGCCAGGTGCCTTCCTACCTGTTGTTTTATACCCGTAGGTGGAGGGTGGAGTAAATCTGGGTGTTCCCTTCTACTGCAGGGGTGCCCCTAAGCTGGCCTGACGAGTTATTCCAGTCCCCTGTTCATGCCCCTGGTTAATGAGCCAGCCATGTTGATTCATGATAGGTGCTCCTGTCTAATATTAAATGTGCTGTGATGCTCTGTTTTCCCTTACAGGGGTGGGGATTGGCGTTATAACGCATGAGGTGTGTTTTATGCATAAAGTTGGATTTTGCAATTACAGCCTTCCCCCGAGGATGAGAGCCTGAGTTGGCCCCGCCAGGTTGGCCCCAGGTCTAATGTTCATTTAATCAACCTTTTTCCTTTCAGCATGGACTTTGGACTCAACCCCTTTTTGTCCCATGTAAATAATCCCCCTCTGAAGTACTTGGCTCTGGTGCCAGTTGGCGCCTTGTTGTGACTACCACTATTCTGTTCCTTTTTACCTTGCAGGTTGGAGACATAACTAAACGTAATCTTTTTCCAACCAAAGGTGGTGTCGTGACTCTTTTGTGGTGTGATTGGTGTGTCGTCTGTGGGTACTGCGTGAATGCTTCACATGTCCTCGAAGTTTGGCCTGCCCGCTTGATGCCATGCTACCCCCTTGGAGATTTGGGCAACC